>NC_067141.1:36094272-36694272 GCF_903995435.1 Acomys russatus
AAGGTGTGCACCACCATGCTCGTCTGACAGGCTTGTTTCGATGTCTTTTTATATGTGTGAGAGTTAAGAGTTTAAAATATGAAATTCAAACCTTAGGTTGTGACCAACCAACCCTGTTTTTCTTACATGATAGTACTCTTAAAAAAAAAAAAAAAAAAAAGAAGGAAAAGGAGAAGGAAGGAAGGAAGGAAGGAAAGAAAGTAATTAGGGGCTGAGATGGCCAAACTGATAAAAAGTGCTTGAAAGGGAAAATGCATGGATCCAAATTTGGAACCCCAGCAAGGTAAAAGCCTGTAATCTCTCGGAAGCAACAAGAGATCCCTGGGGCAAACTAGCTAGCTAGACAATGGAATCAGCAAGTCCCCCGAGTGCAGCAAAAAAACCTGCCTCAGTTTTCAACAAATTGGAAAGCAATAGAGGAAAATTTCCATTCTCAGCCTCTAGCCTCATGTACATAAGAACATGTGCCTACACATGCAAACATGCACATGCATGCACACACCCACCCACATGCATAGACACACAATTATTTGCAAATCTAAAAATAAAAGAGGATGTGGAAAGATGGCTCAGCTGTTAAAGTCATTTGCTGTACAATCGTGAAGTCTGGAGTTAAGGTCTCAGCACATACATAAACTAGGCCTCAGGAGCAGGACTTAAAACTCCAGCATGGAAGGGGGCGGAGTCAAGAGGTCGATTAGGGTTAGCTGGCTTCCATCCAAGCTGAGAAAACAGAGACTCGGGTTCAAGAGACCCTATCTCAAAATAATGGGTGGAGAGAGATCAGAGGACACCCAACATCCTCTTCTGGTTTCTGTGTGTGTATACATGTGGAGACAGTTAAGATACACAGCCATACAAATACACAAATCAGTAAGGAACACACATATTGGATGATAAAATTTTTGGCAGCTAAGCAAATATTCATGATTGACCATAGAACCACAATGACTTGTTTTGGGGAGTTATGCACGTTATCTGCAAATAACCAGAAGTAACTGTTTACAACGAGATGCTAAAAATAATAGTCCCTTGGTCTGGAAAGATGGCTCAGCGGTTAGGTGTACTTGCTGTTCTTGAAAAGGATGCGAGTTCAGTTCCCAGGCATTCGTATGGTGGCTCACAACAGCGTGCAACCCTAGTTCCAGGGGTTCCGACCCCTTTTCTAGACAGACTCCGCAGACACTGAACACACGCAATGCACATACATACACGAAGGCAAAACACTTACACATTTTTCTAAAAATCCTAAAAGACATCCCTGAAGGAGATTTTGTTTTGTTTTGTTATATTTTTTTCCTTTCTATTTTTCAACCACACCTTTTCTGTATTACGCTTGCAATTAAGAGGGGAGATTGTAAATTTAAAGCCCTAAAAAGAAGAGGCAAAAGCATGAGTGGGTTAAACCATTAGCTAAATTATCCTGCATATTTCCTTCAGGGAGCATAGCTGGCCATTCTCCCTGTGATAAGGGGCAATCTGGAGCCATACGCCGTATCTAGACGACTCCTCCAGACAACCAGCCGCTCGAGGTAGCAACCAGCAAGCGAGACAACGGCCAATCCTCCTTTGTGGCTGGGTGAGGCCGCTTCACAAGGCTTACGCTGCACCGGGCTCCCTCTTCGGACAGAACCCTTGCACCTCCGGGCCACAGACCTGTCTCCCCGAGCCACGGCTGGAAGGAGCTCTTGATGGCCACCAAAGGCAGGTCGCGGTTCACCCTGAGCGTGCTGAGCAGCGGCGCCCAGTCCACCGCGCGCAGCCGGTCGGCGTTGAAGTCCAGCACGCCGTCCCGCAGGCAGGCGCGCACGGCGGGCAGCGGCACCGAGTCCTGCAGCGCGCACAGGTACTCATAGTGCGAGAAGAAGTCGGCCGCGCAGTCGCGCCGGAGTTTCACAGAGTCGATCATGACCGGCAGCCCCGGGGACCTCCACCAGCCGCCCCGCGCCGCCTCCCGCCTCGCCCGGGGCGGTTAGCGCCTGCTCTGCCCGCTCTGCCCGCCTCCGCCTTTCCAGTCGCCCGCGAGCTCCCGCGGGAGGCGTGCGCACACGGCGCTGTGCGTCCGCACGTTCGCTGTGCGTCAGAGTGCAGGCCACGCCCACCAGGTCGCGCCAGGGCCTGCGCCCGGCCCGGTCCGCTTGAGATGCTGGTATGTGTCCTCTACAGTGAAGGCGCTGCTGATGGGTACCGCAAATAAGGTGCCCTGGAGGGATGCGTCTGAGAACCCGGGCTTGGCCTCGAGAAGATTCTTCGAAGCACTCAACTGCTTGTGCTTCCTCACTGAGAGAATTCACAGGAGGAATTTCCCAACCCCGTATGCAAACCAGGAGGCTTCCGTTGTTTCCTCCCTTCTTTGGGTTAGACGAAACTAGAGCTTAGCTTAGTATTATCCGTCGATGCTGGCTCCTTTCCTTTCTTTTCTCTTTCTTTTTTCTTTTTCAATCTATCTATCTATTTGTATGAAAGAGGGTTTCTTTGTGTAACAGCCCTGGGCTATCTTAGAATTCACCTTGTAGAGCAGGCCGACTTGGAACTCTATTGGTGGTTTTCAGTCTTAGTTCTGTAAATGTACTTGAGCCGCCTCCTGTATCACAAAGAGATCATTTATGACTTTACTAGAGTCACTAATGTTCAGCATAATAGCTATTGAAAGTGAACTTAGGATTCACTCAGCCATGGTTAAGTTCCGAGTCATATGCCTAGGCATTGTCATGTTATTTAATTATATACCTTAAAATGAACTCTGGGTAAGAGCAGTCTGTGTCTGTCCTTTTAAGGATTCATTTATGGGTCTGTGCCTGTATGCCGTCTGTGTGCAAGTGCCCGGAGAGGCCAGAAGGCATCAGAAGCCCCTGGAGCTGGTGGTATTGCAGGCGGTAGTGAGCCATCCAGTGTGGACGCTGGGAACCAGACTCGGGAGCCTCTGAAAGAAACATTGTCTCTCCAGCCCCCATTTCAGTTACTTAAAAAAAAAAAAAAAAGATTTCTTTTTACTCTGGGAGGCAGAGGCAGGCAGATCTCTGTGAGTGCAAGGCCAGCCTGTTCTACAAAGAGTCCAGGACAGACAAGGCTATACAGCCAAACCTTGTCTTGAAAAAACCAAAACCACAAGCAAAAAAGATTTGTTTTTATTTTTATTCGTATTATATGTGTATATGTGTGTGTGTGAATGTATGCCGTGTGTGTGCAAGTGCTTCTTGAGGCCAGAAGAGGGCATCAGATCCCCGGAGCTGGAGGTGGCTGTGAACTGCCTAGCCTATGTGCTGAGAATGGAACCCAGGTCCTCTGGTGGTGCAAGAAATGCTCTTAAGTGCTAAACTATATCTCTGAAATACTTTTAAAGAAGTTAAAATTTCCTGAGGTCTGAGTTTGATCTGCTGTTTATAGGGCATACTATATACTATATACTATATAGGGCTACATGTCCACAGTTAAATCTTTTGTATCAATGTTGTAGTTTTTAGCGCGTCTGTTGGCAAATTGAGAAGTGTTCCACAAATGCACGACTTTATCTTGGCTTTTCTTCCTTTTGCATGGATGATGAAGATTGTGGCTGACACCAGTAACCAGTACTTTTTGGCTCTGGGACATTCTTTTATGCACTGTTTATTTTATTTTTGACAATGTCTTGCTATGTAACCTAGCGTAGTCTGGATTTTGTCACCCTCTTTCAGCTTCCTGAGTGCCAGGTTTATAGGAAGGCACCACTAAACTCCGTTAATCCGTTTAAATATAGAGGGTTCCACTTTCCCCAATAAGGTATATACTGTTACATAACTGCTTTACAAATGTGTAAGACCAAGAATTGTAAAGTTAGCAAACATCCTGAGAACTGGCCTGATGTCCTATATTTGTATCCAGTCTCTAGAACAATAACATTCCTCTCTCACCAGCTGTGTTCTACAACTTTTACCAACACCATAAACACCACCCAGGCACCCACTCCACTAAAACTCCCTAGCAATGGCCAGTGACTTGTGTGTGTGTGTGTGTGTGTGTGTGTGTGTGTGTGTGTGTATGTGTGTGTACACAATATTTAAATTAAAATAGATAGTGACTTCATTTACCTACCAACTAGTGTGGGATGATAAAACATCACCATTTCTATGGGAAACCCCCATTCTTCCCATCCCACAGTGTTTTCTCCAACACTGAGACAACTGTGCCCCCCTACAGTGCGTGTCTTAATATTTCTACCATTTATACATGACCTTCTATCAAGTTTTCTCCTCATTACTGTTCTCTTTGCTAGGCTCATCCATGTCGACGCAGGGTGCTCCACTTCATTTCCTTTGCTGTGTAGGATTTTGTGTGCAAGCATAGAGTCATTTATATTTTTATTTTTGTTGTTGTTGTTGTTTTTCAAAACAAGGTTTCTCTGTTTAGCCTTGGCTGTCCTGGACTCACTTTGTAGACCAGGCTGACCTCGAACTCACAGCGATCCACCTGCCTCTGCCTCCCGAGTGCTAGGATTAAAGGCGTGCGCCACCACCGCCAAGCTCATTTATTTATTATTATTTTTAATGTAACTGTCCATCGCTCTCTTAAGGATCCCTCTTCCTGTTCTTCTTGAAGTTAATTTTTAATACTCTAGTAATCTCTTCTCAGTTTCTCTTCTCTTCTTGTTTGCCTATCCTAAGTAGAAAAGCAGAGATTTCTCAGCTCTGTGTTCCTTAGCTTAGCAGTTAGATGCTCTCACCATTGGACTATTTGTTGTTTTGTTTCTTGCTGCGTTCCTCCCTGTATGTCTTCTCTGAACAAAAAGCACTGTTGGAAGTTTTCAATATGCTTTCCTTCCTGTTGCGCTTGTGCACATACTGCACCTCTATTTAGTGGGATAGCTTCATTCCCCGCTCCCCCCCCACACACACACACACCCGCCCCATAGTGGTTTGAAGGAAAATGGCCTCTATAGGAAATGGTTTTATTAGGCAGTGTAACCTTGTTGGAGTAGGTGTACACTTGTTGGAGAAAGTGTGTTGCTGGGTGTGGGCTTTGAGGTTTCAGATGCTCAAGCCGGGCCCAGTGTTACTCCCTCTTGCTGCCTTTGGATCCAGATATAGAACTCAGCTCCTTTTCCAGCACCACGTCTTGCCTGTATGCCGCCATGCTTCCCACCAAGATGCCAATGGACCAAACCTCTGAATAGACCCCAGTTAAATATTTTTCTTTATAAGAGTTTCTGTGGTCAGGGTGTCTATTCATAGCAGTAAAACCTTAGTGAAGACACCCTCTATCGCCCAGCATTGGCCTGGTGGCACCATCCCTGGGAAGCCCTTTTCCTTAATTCTGCTCACCCCAACCCTCTCGTGTAGTGTCCCCTGCTCTGTTCACAGGCATGCTTGTATCACAGCAGTTGCTACAAGCAGTTATTAGCCTATTTAGATGTACTTCCTCCTCAGTCTATATCCCATCCAAGGCAAGAACCACATCTCAGTCCTGCCTGCCTAGCACAGAATTGGTACTGGAAAATGGTGACGACGCTAATTATTAGAATGGCATTCTCTAGCTTTCTGCAAGTCATTATCAACCTCTTGTGGAGACAGCTTGGGTAGGACTTATCTGACTAATCAATGATTTAACATTTTAAATAGAAATTAATTTTCCCAGGCTTACTAATCTTCAATGTGATGAGGTCTTCTTGAAATCTTTCTTGACTCCTCTCTTCTTTGGTTAGATTATGGCTGTGCTGGCTAGTTTTATGTCAACTTGACAGAGGCAAGAGTCATTTAAGAGAAGGGAACCCCAGTTGGGAAAATGCCTGCCTTCAAGAGATTTTCTTAGTTAGTGATTGATGTGGGAGGGCCCAGCCCATTGTGGGTGGTGCCACTCCTGGGCTGGTGGTCCTGGCTTCTATTAGAAAGCATGCTAAACAAGCCATGGACAGCAAGCTAGTAATCAACACCCCTGCATGGCCTCGGCATCAGCTCCTGCCTCCAGGTTCCTGCCTTGTTTGAGTTCCTGTCCTGACTTCCTTCAATTATGATCTCTGATCTGATCTAGAAGTGTAAACCACTTAAGTACTCTCCTCCCCAAGTTGCTTTTGGTCATGGTGTTTCATTGCATCAGTAGTAGCCCTAAGACAGTAGCTTGCTTAATAGTGATTGTACTTGTGTCATCTCTGGTGGCAATTTTCTCTGTACTATTAGTGGAAGCTGCTTCTTTGTATGTGCTATTACATTTTTGGGTTGGTTTGGTTTTGTTTGTTTGTTTTGTCAACTTGACACAATTTAGAGTCATATGGGAAGAGGAAACTTAATTGAGAAAGTGCCTTCATCAAACAAGCGTGTAGACACATTCATGCAGCATATTTCTAATTAGTGCTTGATGTGGGAGGTGGGGAAGTACCACCCCTAGGCTGGTGGTTCTGGGTTCTATAAGAAAGCAGGCTGAGCACACTATGAGGAGCACGGCAGTAAGCAGCATCCCTCCATGGCCTCTGCACCCACGCCTGTCCTGACTTCCATGAATGATGGACTACAAGCTGTAAGAGAAAATAAGCCCTTTCCTCCCTTACTTTTGTCATGATGTTTTAATCACAGCAATAGAAACCCCAACTAATACAGTTAGGAAGTCAGGAGCAGTTGATGTCATGATCATCTGGGCACAGAGCACAGTGAATAAGAGACAAGATAATGTTACTTTACTGTGTTTTGGTCAGCTTTCACTCATTGGACTTCCAGAAGAGCTTATCCCTGGTACTACCCAGCAGCATACCACTCTTAAATCAAACACCTTCAGGAAGCCGAGGCACTTTGTCTTGGGCCAGGCTTGATGCTGACTTGTCAGAGGATCCTGGAGATGCTATGGTGTCCTGGTTTGCTTTCTATTGCTGTGACAGAACACGGACCAAAATCAGTTTAGGGAAAGAAGGGGTTTATTTCAACTTACTGCCCATAGCTGAGGGAAGTGAGGGCAGGAACTGAAGCAGAGACTGTAAGGAACACTGTGTACTGGCATGTTCTCCAGGCTCACAATCAGCTCCCACTTCTGCTTGGAGTTTTCTGGTTTGTTTGTTTGTTCTGAGACAAGGGCTTAATACATATCATCAGTCAAGAAAATCCAACACAGCCTTACCACATGCCCATTTGGTTGGGGCATTTCCTAAATTGAGGAGCTCTCTTCCCGATGACTCCAGATTGTATCAACTTGACATGAAACTAGCCAGCAAGGGCTGGAGAGATGGCTCAGTGGTTAAGAGCACCCTCTGCTCTTCTAGAGGTCCCGAGTTCAGTTCGCAGCAACCACATGGTGGCTCACAACCATCTATGGTTCCCTCTTGCATTCAGGCAGAACGCTGTATACAAAATAAATCTTAAAACAAAACAAAAACTAGCCAGCAAAATAGCTAGCCTAGCTTTCTGTTGAAACACATTGTAAATGTTGTTGCTTATCTCTGACTTTCACAATCTTGTTTTCTTAGTTTTGTCAAAATTACTGTATTTCATTGGATCAGTCACAGAAGTTCACCCTGGACTGTATTGTAGGCATCTTATTTTAACTGGCATGTGATCATATTTCTTATTGCCACCCCTTTCCTTATGCCTGTTCACAACAGTCACCCCAAACCTCCCCCTACTCTTCACAATCTGCTCCATTCCACATCTCGGCTCTCTCACCCCAAGAGGACAGTTCCTGTTCTGACAAGGCACAGATTTCTTGTCTTGTTTTCCCCCTAACTGTAAGCAGTTTTCAGTCCGTGCTCCACAACGCCTCTGGCACTTTAGTCTGCTGTGACTTCCTATTGCTCTTAGGAACCTCACAACAGTCTTCAGTGTGAAGCCCACAGATAGGATGCTGGTTGAGAGCTATCAGCGTTCTCCTGAGATAAGGGACAGAGAGCAGATCATACCCACAGCGCACATTCAGTTCAGTACGACAAACGCGTTTTCAGAACAAAGCTTCCTTGATAGTAGAAGCAATGGTTACACCCTGGAAAAGCTCTTGTCTTCGTTGTGCACAGGGTCTTATAGGGGTCCTGTGTTCCAGGTGCCATATCCTCTGGGCAGGATGAGCCTCAACAGTCCAGCCCGCAGGAGCATCCAGGGAGACTCTTATAATAGTTCATTGTCACCATCTGTATAAGGGGACTGATTTCAGTGTTCACCTAATGAATGCCTCCTTTTTTTTTTTCATCTGAGCTCTTGTATCATTTTAACAAGCAAGGTTTCCTTCATCCCTGATTCATCATGGGCTTTCATAGCAACCTGTACCTCTCATGTCTGATTGTCATCCCATTTCACACATATTTAAGATAAATAATGACCATTATTGTCCATGAAGAAGGGAATCATATCTGCTTTGTTCACTCCTGAATCCCCAGCAATGACTACAATTTTTGACAATATTTTTTTAATTTTGAACTTGATCTTTAATTTTTTTAAAGATTTATTTATTATGTATACAGTGTTCTGCCTGCTTGTATACCTGCACACCAGAAAAGGACACCAGATCTCACAGATGGTTGTGAGCCACCATGTGGTTGCTGGGAAGAGCAGCCAGTCTTCTTAACCTCTGAGCCATCTCTCCACCTGACAATATCTGTTTAATGAATTAGTATGTATAGTTAATAACACAAGTCTGATAAAATAAAAGCATCTCCCTTGCTCTTCCAATCTCCTTGCATCACCGTCACTTCAGTTGCAGCATTCATTTATTCCACACTGGATCGCAACGGCTGCTTCAAATGGCAGCATGCAGTCCTATACCCAGGCTCTCCTTGTCTTGGACCTCCCAGAGGTCTTTCATTATTTCCATCCCTGCCACAACGCTCATTCCCAATAGAATGTAATTTTAGCCCCCGACACACACACACACACACACACACACACACACACACTTACACACACACACACTTACACACACACACACACACACACACTTACACAGAGTTCCTCTGTATAGTCCTAGCTGTCCTGGAAATCACCATGTAGACCAGGCCAGCCTTGAACTTAGAGAGATCTGCCTGCTCAAGAATGCTAGAATTAAAGGTGTATGCCACTGCACCCAGTGATAATTTAGGTCTTATTCTACAGTCTACAATACTCTTCCTTTGTTTTCAAAAACAGATTATTATCACGAGCTGCATCTCATACTAGAGCTCAGTGTAACTCCCTTGAGTTTGTCCTGTACCTGATGACAGATGGTGCAAAGAATGTTTTCCACCATGTGTCAAGCCAGAGACAACTTCTTTCTGCAGGGGTCTGAGCTCTACACTGATGTAACTGAAGACTCCCAGAGGAGCTGGAGGCAACTGGTCCCATTGAATCTGCAGTCAGGAAGTTCTGGGGCCCCTCACAACAATTGTGCATCCCTTCGGGGTGATGTCAACATTTCTAGAAAGTTGAGTCTTATATTGCCAAAAATGTTTTCTTACAGTAGATATGATGGGGTACTGGGGGCTGTTTTACAGGGAACCTGCTGATACTTTTAAGGTTGACATCAAGACTTTCTAGGACTGATGTGTGGTGGTTGCTGTTGTTGTTGCTTTAATCCCATGGCCCTAGTGTCTACATCTTTGTTCTCTTCCAAGTCTGTCTATCATGACGCACATGATTCTACTCACCACCTGTACGCCTCTTTCTCTGGGACAACTTTTCTGCAAACGCAGCAAAGTGTGTCATCACTGAACTAGTTCAATTAGGGGAAATAAATTTTCATGAGGTAGGCTGGGTGTGGTAGCACACACCTTTAATCCCAGCACTCAGGAGGCAGAGGCAGGTAGATCACCGAGTTCAAGGCCAGCCTCGGCTACACAGAGAAATCCTGTCTTGAAAAACCAAAAAAAAAAAAAATTTGTTGTTGTTGTTGTTTATGAGGTATCTATGTATTGCTTCTCTCTGCAAGCTGAGCTGCTCAATGCTGGTACCTCTGTTCTGTGCAGTCCTCAACACTATATTCGCGGTCTCCTTGATCATTATCTGGTAAACAGTAAGTGAATGAGTGAGTCTCCACGAGACTGTGCTCTGTGTCTTTTCTGTTTTCAAGTTTCTGTAGTTAAGCATATCATGGCAACACAAAATCTAAGCCCACAGAGAGTTGCAAATAGCTGCTAAGGGCATCCATCTACCCCATCAGATTTGTTTGTTCTTTTTTTCAACTGGAGAAAGCAAGATGCAGTGACTATTAAAAGTCTCTGGTCCTTTGACCTTTTGAAGCATCGGGTGCATAGAGGCTGTGCGTTTGGGGAAATGGCCATACTTATTGCAGTTTCTCCCTGGGAATCACTGCCATTCACAACAGTGTGCCATTGTAGTTCCATCCTTTCAGAGTCACAAAAACACATTTTAAATATTTTAAACATAGAAAGGGCAGTAAGTACACACAAGCTGCATCTCATACTAGAGCACATGGAAAGTTTGGAAGTTTGAAAGATACTTTCTGGCACACAAAATAGGGAACTTGACCCACATGAAATTTGTTGGGGGAATAACAAAAGTTTCAGAAGTCTCAAAATTTCCAAGTTGCTTCAAGACAGCCCTGGTGGCAGGCAGTGATTTGGAGGATGTGAATTATAATAGCCTTTGTTGCACCAATGTTATGATAGAGACCACCTAAACACTTCGGTGACATAAACAACAAGCATGTGTATTTCCTGGGCCTCTAGATTGGCTATAGTGAATATTGAAGCTCTGGATGGCTGGTTCTTGTTCCGTGCTTTGGGTCACTTGGAGGTCTTCTTCACATATCTCACTCTGTGGCTAACAGTAAGGCAAGCATTAGCTCCCATAGTTATGTGTTAGCTGAACGGTGTTCAAGAAACACCGAAGTGAATTCTTGTGTTGTGGTTATGGAAGCAGGAGAATTGGACGAAGTCGTGCAAGTCTGTAAAAGCCTCTGCAGCCATTATGTCTGCTCATACACCAATGGCCCAGCCACACCACAGATTGTATTAGCTCCTTCCTTGTAGCTCTAACAAAAAACCTGATCTAAGCAACTTAGGAAGAAAGGATTTATTTTGGTTCACAGTTCAGTGGGACAGTCAGTCATGGCAAGGAAGTCATGATGGTAGGAATTTGAAGCACCTGATCACATTTGGATCCACAGTCGGAGTAGAGAATGACAATTATTACTTCTCAGTATACTTTTTATTCTGTCCAGGGCCCTAGCCCATGGAGTGCTGCAGCCCACAATCAAGGTGGCTTTTCCTACCCCGATTAACCTAATCTATATAACCCCTCCCAGGCATGCCCAGAAGCTAACCTAATATAGAGATCACCTCAGGCAGGCACACATAGGAGCTTATCTCCTAGGTGATTCTAGTGCCTGTCAAGATGACGATCAGTAATAAGCCTCAAACAGATATAAATTATATTTACTATATGCGTAGATAGTTAATGTCTGGTAAACTCAGAAAAGATTGTTTCATCTTGGGTATTACTATGGTTTCAAAGACACTTGGAAATGTGATGAACCTCAGAAAGGCCTTTTCACCTTTTGAGAACTTTGTGAGCTTCTAAGCAGTTTCTGCAGGGAGGAAGACAGCATGCTAGAACTACTGCTGTTACAGCTTTGAGAGGAGACTTGGTGATGATAAGGACAGCAAATCTGAGGTTAATATGTTCTTCCTCCATATCATCATTCTTTGGATGACCCATGAAAAACTATAGTGGTAGATATATATAATTTCTACCATAAAGCATTATGATTTTCCAAAGCCAGTTAAGGAAACCTTTCCCAATGCAATCATATTTTCCCGCTCCTTGCCAGGTTAGATGTTACTGTCGGTTAGAGCAGGAAGTGGTAAACAGAAGCTGAAGGAAGTCACTGCTGACAGACCTGTTTCACAAGAAATGAAGGAAGCTCCTCAAATGACAGCAGACTCTGACTCCAATCTACAAAAAGGAAGCAAACACTAAAGCACTAGTGTAGGTAATTATAAAAGAAAGTTCTTCCAAATTTCATTTTTCTTTCAAATGATTTGAAGAATGCACAAATAATATAGTTGCCCATATAGTATAGAAGTGTGCATATTTAACAATAACATCACAAGGAAACCCCAAGAACAAAGTTTTCTCCAGACTTAACTGGAACAGAATAAATCCACATGAAGAGGTGAAGAGAAGCAGGGATAAGTAAACAGACTGACCCAACAAAGTCTGCGTCATCATCTCTCCTTCTCCTCTTAGCTTCCTAAAAAGACATAAAATTGCGTGAAGAATAAATAACAGCATATTCTTAAATCCATTCCTAACTCCAAATTCTTAACTCCAAAAAAAAAAAAATACTGAAAAATCATTAAAGGATTAAATATTATACTAGAAAACATCCATTTAGCATAAAAGGAAACTATTAAAGAAGAACAGAGCAATAACAACAACAAAAGACCTACAGAAAACAAAGAGCATGGCAATACATAACTCCCATGGCATCAATAATAGAATTAAATGTGATTCAGAGATTGTCAAGTTGAACTTAAGAAGAGGTATATGTTGCCTATAGGAGACACATCTCAGATTCAAAAGCACAAATATACTCAAAGAAAAAGTGAAAAAAAAGTCATGTCAGCAATAGCCATAAGAGTGATAAAAATCAATAAACTCATACCAGAAAAAATATTTTTAAATGTAAAGTGCTAAATACCAACACATTTTAGACTAGCAGAATGGCCCGGCTAGTGAAGGTGATGGCTGTACAAACGTGGAGGCCTCAGTTTGATCCCTGGAACTCATGTAAAAATGAAAGGAGAAAACAGATTCCACAAAGTTGTCTTCTGACCTTCTCGATACACACACCACCCCCTCAATGCACGCACACAGTAATAATAACTGCAATACACGATAACTTAAAAGGGAACAACTTATGATAAAATGTCAATCCATTAGTAAGGTACCACTAACCAGAGGTAGGGGAGAAAGAAGGTTAATAGGAAAAGAGGATTGTGGACATTTTTAGTAGTAGTTCCTTGGGGCAATTCCACTCTTTGTTGTCAAAATACTAGCAGTCCAGTCAAATAGCAAACATCAAACAGCAACATGAATCATCAGGAGCAGCATTATCCAGCAGAAATAGCAAGACTCCACTGAACAGGCACAAGTCAGCAGAAGTGGCCAGAATCAGCCAGAGTATCATGAGAAGTTTCTCTCTGCTAAATGAAGTGGAGAAAAATGAAGACCAGCAAAGCAATGAAAAAGTGTTGTCTCGTTGTCCATAGGTTTCTATTTATCACTTCTCAGAGTCCACACAAGGATATTTTTCCTGCTAGCAAAAAACCACAGCCTTCTCAGGAGACAGCTTCCAGCAAAACATCACTCACCCTCTCATGGGTGTGTTTTCCACTAACAAAGTCACAAGGCTGTCTTCAGTGGTGGAAAAAACACTCCCACATCTCATACTTGGGACCAAAACAAAAAACACATTCCCATGACACAACTGAGTCTTCAAAGAAATCAGAAACTTCTACTTCAAGTATTTGCCCTGAGTTTGATCCACAGCACCTTAAAAGCAAAAACAAAATGCCCCAAACACTTTCATAATCTCTTCTAGGCTTTTTCACACTTCCAAAAGTCAGAGTGCATTTCATTTTACTATAAAGTTATAGGACGTTGTGTCTATCTCAATGGGTAAACACAGGAGACATGAGTTCCTGCAACAAAAAAGAACAAGTGAGATAGCTTAAAAATAGCAGAGATAGCCAGACTTTGTGGCACACTCCTTTAATTCCAACACTCAGGAGGCAGAGGCAGGCAGATCTCTGAGTTTGAGGCCAGCCTGGTCTATAGAACGACTTCCAGGGTAGCCAGAGCTACACAGAGAACCCCTGTCTTGAAAAACAACAACAGCAAAACAAACAAAATCTCAGCAGAGATGCAAGGTCTGGTGCCACATAGCTATAATCCCAGTACTCAGGAGGCAGAGACAGGAAAATTACCGCAAGATTGAGGCCATGCTAGTACACATTATGAAGTCCAGGCCACCCGGGGTTACACAGTGAGATACTGTGTAACAAAAAAAATAACAAAACTCCAAGAAATGAATTGCCTCGTAGTTCTTGCAGTGAGTTACCCAAAACCAAGGTGTCAGCAATGCTGGGTCCTTCTAGCAGCTTTGAGCAGTCTTTTGCATACTTCTCTCCTTGTTTTGGCAATGGCTGGCAATCTTTGGCATTCTTTGACCATTAGACCAATCTACCTGTTGACTTGTGACATTTTTCCCCACAGTGTCCCATGCTCACATTTTCCTCTTCTTATAAGGTCCCTAATTATTAGATCAAGGCCTACCCTAATCCAGTAAGATCTGTGTGCTGTGGTATTGCTGTCTCTAACATGCCCATCCTAAAGGTAAAGTTGTGGTGCTCTTCAGAGTACCATGGTTCTGAAGTCATAGCAATGAAATGAAGTCAACATTCCAGTAGTTGGATCTATGGTATTGAAAGTTGAACTGTTAACTTCCCTCCTAGGAGAGCATGGTCATCAGACCATCACCTGAGATTCTGCCTGTCATTCCCTTCTATTGTTCAGTTGCTTGTAGTCTTAGAAAGTGTTGGCAAATGGAGTAGAGCTCCAATGAGGCAGCCTTGATGAGGTCATCACCTATGCTGTGGTGGGATTTCAGCAGTGCGTATTTGAAGTTATCCATGCTCCTATAGAGAGCCTCAATAAACTCACTGCTTCAGCAAACTGGCCTTGGATGAAATTGCTTCTTTGATCTCTCTATCTGGAGTGATTAGAAAAAAACATTGCAGGAAAAATAATACAGTGCAAGTTAACTTGACTGTGTCTTCAAAGACCTACTTTCTAAATAAGATTAGTATCATGAGACTCGAAGTCAACATTAGGCAGAACTCAGGGGATTTGTGTGGAAATGTTTGTTGGGGGCCGGGGGTGGTGGTGGTGGTGGAATAGAAGGACTCGGGGCCGGGGGGCAAGAACTCTACAAGAAGACCAGCAGAGTCAGCTAACCTAGGCCCACAGGGCTTACAGAGACTAAAGTACCAACCACAGAGCATGCATGGTCTGGACCTAGACCCCCTAAACATGTGTAACTAATGGGCACCTTTGTCTTTAAGTGGGTCCCCTTGCAAGTGTTTGTGACATGGGATTGGGGTGTAACTCAGTGGTAGAGTGCATGTTTAGCAGGCCTACAGCAGCACAATGCAATTTAAAAAAAAAAAAAAAAAAAAACTCAAGCAGAGAAACAGCTGATAGGTCCAGCAGTACAAAGGCCTTGGATGCCAGGAGGATGGGAGAACCTGAGGCAGGGTAGAACAGGAAGAGTCATAGCATGATGAGAGCAGACCGAGGAAAGTAGGACGCACTCTTCCTGCGACCTGATCTGCTTTCACTGCTGTGAAAAGCAGGAGACATCAGGCTCCACTGATGAGGACCCAGTGGCCACAGAGACTGTTTTCTATAAGATGTTTTGCCAAAGATCATACAGTTGTCTCACCTAGGGCCAGGTGACATGTTCCCAAAGATTCCTCAATCATGATGTCAAATGCAGTAATGAGAGTATCAAGGATATCTAATTGTTGTAAGTGCACTAGGCTAGAGACGGGTGAATATGCTTGTGTCTTTCGATGATGCTAGAATTTATTTAATAACTATGAATTCACAAGTTTTCAATTGCAGCAATTTCCTTAATAACCTAGTTGAGGTGAGCACAGCTTCTTTCATTCTAATCTTTAATTAGCTCATATCCCACATCACACTGTAAATCTCCGTCTCTCTCTCTCTCTCTCTCTCTCTCTCTCTCTCTCTCTCTGTGTGTGTGTGTGTGTGTGTGTGTGTGTGTGTGTGTGTGTGTGTTGCAAAGTGGATATAAAGCATTAAGACTTGAAACTGCTATAGAGTTTCAGGAGGTTTCAGAAGTAAACAGGTAAAGAAGTAAGCAGAGTCCATATTGATAGAATACAGAAACCACCCCAGCTACCTGGAAGAAGCTGCTGCTGTCGGGTCTATGGATCACAGGTTTGAGAGTGATGCTGAGTTGAGTCCACCTGCAGAGACAAGAGAACAGGACCAGGTCCAGAACAAGAATGGGAAGACAGGTGGGGTGAGGTCCAGAAAGGTGAACACAAGGACAGACCACATCAGCATGGGGATCAAGTGTAGCTGAAGCCTCAGTGACACTTGGGAGTTGCTCACTTATACACACATTGATCAGCTGTCAGGTCATGCAGAGCCTTGCTGTGACAATGGTAGATGGTCGTCCCTTTCTGGGAGTCCAGGTGAGGAAGTTGCAGTTTCCACAGCCTAGTATGGCCGGTAAGTTCTTGGATCTTTCTTCCCTGGTAGGATTTAAGCATGCCCATGCTGGTTAGTTCTTGTTAACTTGACTTAAACTCGAGTCATCGGGGAAGAGACGACCTCTTCTGAGAAATTGACTCCATCAGATTAGCCTGTAGGCCAGCCTGTGGGGGTATTTTCTTGGTTAATGATGATGGGGGTGGGCACCCCATGGTGGGTGGTGCCAAGCCCAGGCAGGAGGTTCTGGGTTGTATATAAGACAAACTGGACAAGCCATGAAAAGCTAGGCAGTAATCGCTCTTCCTCCATTGTCTCTGCTTCAGTTCTTGCTTGAGTCCCCACCCCAGCTTCCCTCAGTGCTGGACTGTGGTTGGGATGTGAAGCCAAGTGAGGGCTTCCCTCCCTCCCCAAGTCACTTTTGTCGTGGCCTTCAGATACGATAGAAAGCAAGCTAGGGCAATTCCCATGTGTCTCTGTAGTCTTAATTTGCTCAAGCAGACTTAAAGGTGGCATCTTTTCTATTCCCAGGAACATAATACATCATTTATCAGTTTTCTGCTTGGGTGGTGTGTCAGAGAGATGGTTCTTTATCCTCAAAATGGTATCAAAAATGGAGTTTCTCACAGCAAGGCCCAGCCCGAAAAACCTGCTTTACACAATATGGAGTAACTTAGAGCAGGGACCGGCCTCATGTCAACATTACTATGTCTGTTTTAAAGCTAGGACGGTTTGGAGAGCATGAAGAATTTAACTCAGATCACACAGCTACACTCCTGGGTGACTGGCTGGACTTGCAGACACTTCTCGATGGGAAAGGAAATCACTAAGAAGTTTTAGTATTTACCTACATCTTTACCTATGCTGGGTTGAAGCAGGTAACACACAGCCACTTAGGCAATCTGCTTCCTACACTGTCCAGAGAGAAGACAGGGCAAGGCAGAGAAACCACTGAAAGAGCCTGGCCTCTGTTGAATACGTAATGTGAAGCCAAGGTTTCAGATGTAAGCCAGCAGGGACTGAGGAGTGTTCTGGTAATGAAATGCTGTTTGTACAACCTCCCTAAAGCTTGGGGATTAAAAAAAAAAAAGTAATTACATTATTTTGCTCCCAAGTCTGTATCTGGGCAGAGATCAGCAGGTGCAGTTGCCACCAGTAACAGGGATGTGGCTCCACTCCACAGCAGCAGCTGCCTGAGGAGTATATTCAGAAACCTCCATCCGGGCAAAACTGGGGCTCCCGGCTTCCACAAAGTGAACAATTGCAGAGTTAACCAAATGTGAAGCAAAGCCGGGATGGGGATGGGGGAGGGGAGCAGGTGAGTGAGCACTGAGAGGAGAAGTGTGGTCTTCCCTGTCAAAGAGTTGTGCTTGCGTCTTTACAGTGGGAATGTATGTTCTTGTGGCCTTCCAGCTTGATGTCTCTAACGGTTGCTAAGAAACCGTCTCCATCTTTCTAATGTTGCCCAAAGTGTGTAATTCATAGCAGGGTTAAAAGCTCAGCAAACAGGGTTGTAGTAGATTTATGAGACACACTCTTTGGGTTCAGGGAAAGGGGAATGCCAGTAACTCAAGTTTTATTGAGATCAGGCTGTGTTCGCTCAATATTGTTTAAAGTAATGATTTCTCAGACCACGCCTCACCCTGTGAGACTCCATTTTACAAGCAGCATTGACTCCATTTTGAGGACAGGATGGCTGTGTGCCAAGGTAAACAAGCAAACACTGCCATCTGCCAGGCACTACCCAGGCAGCACAGAATGATAAAGGACCCATTTCTGGCTGTAGACAGAGAGCCACCCCTATAAGCCTAAAGTGGGTAAACTGAGACTATAGGGATATGTGGATGTATTAAAATGGCGTCAGTGAACTCAAACTGCTTATGTAAGTGCGTAAAGCTAAGTGTCTGGCCTCTGTCAGAGCTCAGCAAGTACTAGGTGACTCTTTGACAGAAAGTTCAAAACTGTTGTTTTCCCCCTAAAGAAAATATTCTCACTGGTGGAAATGGAATTTGCAAAACATATTTCTGCTTAGCAACCAACTGTACAACCACGCTGCTGTGGAGTCTCCGTTCCTTGCATCTAGGAGAAGGCAGGAAATAAATATTTATAAAGGTAACAGAATCCCAGTGCCACAGCTAACAAACCATATGTATTAAAACAGGTGGCACATAGCCAAGAGTGATTATGAAGTTGACAAGTTGAAATGAATTTTCTTTTTTTTTAACTAGCCACAGACCCCATAGAAAACAAAAGGAAAAAAATCAGCACCAGATGTTTAAATATGTAACTCAATGATTTCTTTTTTTCTGATGAAAAAAATATATCCTCACAAGTGCATATGTGACCATGCAGCTGAGATCTTTGGTGGGTCTGTTTGAGGTCTACAAAATATTTGATTAGGGAACGCTTAGCTGACCCTTGAGAACCAAGCTTTGGGGTCTTAATATTTTAAAAGATGAGATTCTGCGTGCTCTTTACTGGGAGCTTTTATTGAGCCTTGTACATGCATCAGAAATTCAGACGCCGTATGAATTTTATGACAAATGTGAATTCTGTCTACAGAGATTCAAGTTGAAAGAATTTTCTTTCAAATCCTGCTTGGGTTTGCTAATTTTAGATTCAATGCATGCTGACGAGAGTGACATTTTTACATCACTGTATTTTATTACTATCACTGTTCCTGCTCTGTCTGTGTGTGTGTCTGTCTGTCTGTCTGTCTGTCTGTCTGTGTCCGTGTGTGTTTGTGTCTAGTTCCAGGGATAGAACTCACATTCTACCATTACCAGGCTTCTGTGGTAAGTGACTTTACCTTTGGAGCCATCTCTCTGCCGCCACCAGCCCCCTTGCTGTTTTTTAAGAAAAAGGAATGTTCTGGCACTACTGGTAAATAACTGTTCCTCCCTTTATCTTGCTAAAGTTAACAGACTGAATGCTAAGTGGAAGCAACCAGAACCCACGCATGCAGATCTTCACACTTGATTTAGCTGGGTTTCCTCCTTTGCCTCCTGTGTAGGGGGCGGGAGGGGGAAATACTTGACTATGCCGCTAGGTGGCAGTGTCCCTTTACCAAGGACAGTTAATAGATTAAAAACAAAGACAAACATTGCCTCCAGCCTCATCATTAGCAGCTTTTAAACCAGACTTCCGGAGACAGCGGGTTTCGACAGCAAGGCTGGAGTCAATGCTCAGAACAAAAAGTTCTTTTCGCTGGCCGTTGTAAGTTGCAAAACGGATAGATTTGTAGTGTAAAGCACAGGGTTGTTCCAGGAACTGAAAAATAAAAACAAAAGCCTACCCCTTGTAAAGAAGTGATATGTTTGTGCATTGACTGGTAGTGGCATAGCATTAATTTCACTTACAACAAAATGTCCCTAGCTTTGTAGTTACCAAACATCTATGTGTGATGTGCCAGAGACCTACAGAAAAAATAAAAGAATAAAAATTGGAGTGTCTCCTACCCCAAGTTACAAATAGAATGAACAAATATTGTAAATAAGAATACTGGACACTCGGTTAAACTTGAATTCCAGACACACAATGAATAAATCATCTCAATGCAATTATGACCTAGGCAATACTTAGAATTTACCCAGTAGGTCTATGTGTCCATGAGCCTTGTACCAGTAGATTCAAAGCATTCAAGGAAAGCATTGTATCTGTACTGAGTCAGTTCTTTCTAGTGGTTGTTCTTTCAAAAGTGCCTCACAAAGACTATGTGCGGTGTCTACATAGTCTTAGGTATTGATGACTGGAAGCATGTGAGGGATGTGCCCAGGTGTATGCAAATACGCTACCATTTTATGGAAGGTAATTTTATATAATCAGCATCCAAGGATTTGACTTGGGGTGAATGGACTAGGTGAGGGGTAGGTGTCTTGGAACCAAATCCATGAATATAAAGGGGACCACTAAAAACAGATTATTCATCCAGAAATGTCTATATCATGGCCCTGGCCCCTAAATTTTATTTTAGTTTTGACACAAGGTCTCACTATATAGTTCAGTTTGGCGTCACACTTAGTAACCCTTTTGCTTCGGCTGCCCGAGGGCTAGGATTGCAGGTGTGCAGCACACTGGGCTGGTCTCTGTGCTTACACACTTGGCTTTTTTTTTCTTTTTTAGTTTTGGGAGACAAGGTTTCTCTGTGTAACAGCCCTCATTTTTTTTTTGTACAGGCTGGCCTCAAACTCACAGAGATCCACCTCTGCCTCCAGAGCGATGGGATTAAAAGCATGCACCACCATGTCCAGCAACACTTGGCATTTCCAGTGGTGTCTTCAGATGACCTCAGACCACGTTTTCAAGCAGAAGGTCCAGGATGTTGAACACTTTTTAGAAGTTTATTACTCGCTCTATCATTATTTTGAAATCTTCCTGTTCAGTTCCATAGCCTACTTCTTTTTTTTTACACATTTTTATTGAAAAATAAAATAATTCATATTACATCTCATTTTCTATCCCATCCCATACATCCTCCCATTCCTCCCTCCCTCCCACTTTCACCCCAATCCCCCTTCCTTATGACTGTGACCAAGGGGGACCTCCTCCCCCTGAATATGATGCTAGGGTATCAAGTCCCTTCTTGGTAGTCTGCTATCCTTCCTCCGAGTGCCATTGGGCCTCCCCATCAAAGGGACATGGCCAAATATGGAGCACCAGAGATCCTGTGAAAGTCAGTCCCCAGTCTCCACTTAACTGTGGAGAATGTTCTGTCCCTTGGTTAGATCTGGGTAGGGGTTTGATGATGACTGCACGTTTTGTCCTTGGTTGGTGCCGTTGATCAAGCAGAACCCCTGGGCTCAGATCCACCCATCATAATGTTCCTCTTGTAGGTTTCTAGGACCCTCTGGATCCACCTACTTCCCTATCCCCTATATTTTTCTCACCTAGAGTCTCAATAGGATGTTCTCACCTCTATCCCACTTTCCTGGTAGGTACAGATTTTCATGGGACCTGCCCCTTGGGCTAGTGTCCAGTTATAAGTGAGTATATACCATTTGAGTCTCTCTGCTTCTGGGTTAGCTCACTCATTATGATAATTTCTAGTTCAATCCATTTGTCCACAAATTTCGGGAATTCCTTGTTTTTAATAGCTGAGTAATATTCCATAGTGTATATGTACCACAGTTTCTTTATCCATTCTTCTACTGATGGACACTTAGGCTGTTTCCATGTTCTGGCGATTATGAATAAGGCTGCTATGAACATGGTTGAGCAAATTTTCTTGTTGTGTGCTGGAGCATCTTCTGGGTATATTCCAAGGAGTGGAATAGCTGGGTCTTGAGGAAGCCCTATTCCCATTTTTCTAAGGTAGCACCAGATAGATTTCCAAAGTGGCTGTACTAGTTTGCATTCCCACCAGCAATAAAGGAGTGTTCCTCTCTCTCCACATCCTCGCCAGCATGTGTTGTCACGTGAATGTTTGATTTTAGCCATTCTGATGGGTGTAAAATGGAATCTCAGAGTTGTTTTGATTTGCATTTCTCTGATGACTAGAGATGTTGAGCATTTCTTTAAGTGTTTCTCAGCCATTTGATATTCCTCTGTTGAGAATTCTCTGTTTAATTCTGAGCCCCATTTCTCAATTGGGTTATTTGGTTTGGTGGCGTTTAATTTCTTGAGTTCTTTATAAAGTTTGGATATTAGACCTTTGTCAGATGCAGGGTTGGTGAAGATTAATTCCCAGTCTGTAGGCTGTCGCTTTGTTCTTTTGACAGTGTCTCCTGCCTTACAGAAGCTTCTCAGCCTCATGAGGTCCCATTTATTAATTGTTGTCCTTAAGGCCTGGGCCGTTGGTGTTCTGTTCAGGAAGTTGTCTCCTGTGCCAATGTGTTCCAGGCTCTTCCCCACTTTTTCTTCTAACTGATTTAGTGTCTCTGGTTTTATATTGAGGTCTTTAATCCATTTGGACTTGAGCTTTGTGCATGGTGACAAGTATGGGTCCAATTGCATTTTTCTACATGTAGAAATCCAGTTAGACCAGCAACAGTTGTTGAAGATGCTATCCTTTTTCCATTGAATAGATTTGGCTTCTTTGTCAAAAATCAGGTGACTATATGTATGTGGATTCATATCTGGGTCTTCAATTCGATTCCATTGATCAACCAGCCTATTGCTGTGCCAGTACCATGCTGTTTTAATTACTATTGCTCTATAGTACAGCTTGAGATCAGGTATGGAGATTCCTCCTGAGGATCTTTTATTGTATAATATTGTTTTAGCATAGCCTACTTCTTAATGGGTTGTTTTTGTTATTTTTAATATTTTGAATTTTTCACCCATTCTGTGGGCTGCTTTTGCAGTTGATTGTGTTTCCTTTGCTGTATAGATATTATTATTGTTATCATTATTAGTATCATTATCATTATTGTTTTTACTTTATCTTATGTTTCTGGCTATTTTGCCTAAATGTGTATCTACACAACTTGCATGTCTGGGCTATAGGGTCATCAGATCCCTAGGAACTAGAGTAATAAATGGTTCTAAGTTGTCATGTAGATACAGGGAACCAAAACAGTGTTCTCTGAAAGAGCAGCCAGCACTCTTAACCACTGATCCGCCTCACCAGCTCCACAGAATCTTTTTAATTTGCTGGGCTCTTATGTGTCAGCTATAGGTCTTAACCTCCTGTGCTATGGGACTCTTATGAAAACACATATCTGTGCCAATAAGTTGAAGAATATAGCCTAGTTATCCTCTAGCAGTTTCAGAGTTTCAGGTCTATGTTGAGATTGTTGGGGTTTGTTTTATTTGTTTTGTTTTGTTTTGTTTTCATTTTTATATATTTGGATGTGAATTTTGTGTGGAGTGCAAGATGAGGGTCTGGTTCCGTTTTCTGTATGCTGAAATCCAGGTTCCCAAACACCATTCTTGAAAATGCCGTCTTTTCTCTAATGTGTACTTTTGGCATCTTTGTCAAAAATCAAGTAGCCATATCTGTATGGACCTGTCCTGGTACTATTCCACTTGTCTTTCTGTTTTTACATTAGTACCACAGTATGTTTAATACTGTGGGTCTTTAGTATAATTTGAAGTAAAGTAAGGTGATAGCTACTGCAGTATTGTTTTGTTCAAGATTGCACCGATAGTCCTTGGCTTTTGGCCCTGCCACATAAATTTTGAGATTGTTTATTCTAAGAAGAATGGCCCTGAGTTTTTGATTGAGATAGCATAGAATCTATAGATTGCTCTTTGGTAGGATGCCCATTTTCACAAGATTAATTCTTCCAGTCCATGAGCACGAAAGTCTTTCTGTCTTTCTGTCTTTCTGTCTCTTTCTCAGGCGCCTTAGCCTTCTCATTGCAGTCTCTTTCATTTTCTTGGTAAGGTTTATACCCACGTGTTTTGTTTTATTTTATTAGTGGCTTTTGTAAATAGGATTGTTTGTTTGATTTCTTTTTCAGTATTATTGTTTTTGGTATAGAGGAAGGCTACTGGATTTTGTGTGGTTATTTTGTAACCTGCAACTTTGCTGAAAGTGTTTACCAGCTCTATATAATGTTTTTTGGTGGATTCTTTGGTGTTTTATATGTATAAAATCTTATTATTAGCAAATTGAGATACTTTGACTTGTTTTCCTATTTTCTTTCCGTGCATTGTTGGCCTGAGACGTTAGGCTGAGCAGGTGTAGAGCAAGTGGGCATCCTTATCTCGTTCCCAATCTTAGCGGGGATGCTTTGAGTTTTCCTCCATTCAGTATCATGTTGGCTTTGGACTGTCATATATACCCTTTGTTAAGTTGGGGTATGCTTCCCACATCCATAGCCTCGCAGTGACTTTTATCATGAAGGACATTGAATTTTGTCAAAGATAAAGTGTAATTTCTGTCTTTGAGTCTATTTATGTGATAGGTAACATTTACTGATTTATGTATGTTGAACCATCCCTGTATATCTGGAATGAAGCCAGCTTGGTCATAATGTTTATTTCATCTTGAATTCAGCCGCCAGTTTTTTATTGAGAATGTTTGCATCTTTCATCAAGGATGTCAATTTATAAATTTTTCTTTTGGTGGTATCTTTATCTGGATTGGATGTCAGGGCAATATTGACTTCGTAAGAAGAATTTTGAGCTGAACTTCTTTTTCAGTTTTATGGAATTACTTGAGTGGTATATGAGCTCCTAACTGCCTATACCTCCAGTTCCAGTTCTGACCTCTAGGGCACCCATATATATGCATGTACATATATACATGTACACACACACACACACACACACACACACACACACACACACACACACACTCCTAAATAAAAAATACTCTTTTTTAAAAAGCAATAAAGAAAAATACTGCTAAAATTACAATAAAAAGAAAAAACCCATAAAGACAACGGGCAAAAATAAAATAAAATAAAGAAATGCTGATGCTCTGGATCATTGTCTTTCTGAAGTCTGTAAAATTGGTCCACCAGGTATATGGGGTCAGTTGAAGTTGTAGCTTCTTGTGGGTCGCAGCATGTCTGTTGCCACTGCTGCAGCTGCTGCTGTACTTGGTAAAGCTCAGATCTTTGCCAGAGTGGTGTTAACTTTAGGCATTTCTCTTCTTTGGGCACCGGCCTCTGCTGGCCACATTTAGCTTTGTAGTCAGTGGGCTGGGGTGGCTAATGTTTCATCTGGGTATTTCCCAAGCAGGATGGCATGTGGGAAGCAACCACAGCACTGAGCTCTGTGTATTTGTCTCCCTGCTCCCAACCCACTGAACGTCAATCATGCTGCAGCAGGAGTGTGCTAGAGGGCATCAAGTAGTCTTTTGGAGCTTCAGGCTTCTGACACTGGTGGATCAGGAAGTAGATCCATCCACTGACCATAGCCCAGGGCTATGGAACGCCAGAGTTAGTCTCAATCTCAAGCCTCAAAGGGCAGGGCTACCCCTCCCTTGACCCTCCATTGTTTGAGTCAAGCCTTCTGTTGCCTGGTGTGCTGCCTAGTCTTATGTCAACTTGACACATAGACCAGGGTTATCTGAAAGGAAGGGAACTTGATTGAGAAAATGCTTCCATAAGATCTGACTGTAAGGCATTTTCCCAATTAGTTATTGATGAGGGAAGGACCAGCCCATTTAGGGCGGTGCCATTACCGGTCTGATGGTCTTGAAGAAAGCAGGCTGAGAAAGCTATGGGAAGCAAGCCAGTAAGCTGCACCCTTCCATGGCTTCTGCAGCAGCTCCTGCCTCCAGGTTCCTGGCTTATCTGAGTTCCTGTCCTGACTGCCTTCAATAATGAACAGCAATATAGAAGTAGTGTAAACCAAATAAAACTTTTTCACCCCAACTTCCTTTTTGGTCATAGTGTTTCATCATAGCAATGGAAACCTGACTAAAACATCTGGAGTTTGGGCCTTGTCCCCTTCCAGCCATCCCAATGTCCCTGGGATGTCTTTCACCTCGGAACTATGACACGCTGAGTTGAAGATCCCTAACTTGTAATTTTTTTTCTATTCTCAGCACCTGCCCTGCCCCATTAATCAATTAAAAACAATAGTTTCCTTCATAAGATGGCACCTGGCCATGACCCTCTAGCTTGGCTGAGAGTGACTCAGCTTTTATAGCTGGCAGGGAGAGATCTAGTTAGTCTGGTCAGTTTCAGGGACTTTCTGAACCTGTTTTTGGGTTGTTTAGCTTTCTGTTTAGCTTTTAGGCAGTATGGAATGTTTCAATATCCCAGGAAACTGTTAAACAACATAACAAACTATTGCATAAATAAATGTAATAATAATAGTAATAGTAATAATAGTAATAATAACAGTAATAATTACTCTCCACTGCTGAGCATTTTTGTTGGAGGGGGCACTATGTCAGAAAGACCTTGAACTGGATTTGAGGCTTGGCCCACCTGGCTTCCTTCCAGATGAGGTGTCACTTCGTTTCCCCTGCTAGGAAGTCAGTAGCAGGTTGCTCAGCTGCTGAATTTGTCTCAGCACGCTTCCCTTTTCCTATTTCACATTTTCAGCTGACTGTTCCTCTTTTTGTGATTTTTTAAAAAGATCTTTCTCTCTCCATCTGGACTAGATATACTTTTTTCTTATCCCGAGTCTTCCTTCACCATATCACACGAAGGCAGCCTACAATCTGCCATCTGACTCAGAAGTTCTTGCATTTCCAGGGGACCCATCTTAATTTCTATCTAGCCATAAAAGGCTAGAGAACACTTGCATATAGACACATATAAAACAGGAGAAATATTATAGAAAAGTAGATGTATATATATAAAAAAATGAAGAGTCAAACATTTGGAGATGGCTATTATGCTGGTCCATTTTTTGTTTTCGTTTTTGTTTTTTGGGTTTTTTTGTTTTGTTTTTGTTTTTTTCCAACATGACAAAAGCTAGGGTCATCTGGGAAGAAGTAACATCAATCAAATAATTCTCTCCCTGGAGCCTAACATAATCATCATCAAAGAGGCTTCATTCAGCAACTCAGGGGAGCAGATGCAGAGACCCACAGCCAAACATTAGGCATAGTTCGGGTAAGCCTGCAGAAGGATTGTAGGAGCCAGAGGGGCTGAAGGCACAAGAAAACCCACAGAATCAACAAACCTGTGCTCACAGGGATTCACGGAGACTGAGCCGACGATCACGGAGCCTACATGGCTCTGACTCAGGTCCTCTACATATATGTTATGTTTGTGTAGCTTGGTGTTCTTGTGGGACTCCTGAACAGCAGGCGTAGGGGCTGACTTTTAGGAACCTTTTCCTCTTGCTGGGTTGCCTCGTCCAGGCTTAATATTTAGGGATGTGCCTGGACTTACTGTAACTTGACATGCCATGTTTGGTTGATATCCCTGGGAGGCCTGCTGTTCTCTGAAGGGAAACAGGAGGAGTGGATCTGGGGAAGAGGGAGGGGGAGGGGGTGCTGTAAGGAGAGGAGGGAGGGGAAACTGCTCAGGACATAATATATGGGAGAAGAATTAATAAGGAGGAGGAGGAGAACGATGAAGAATTGTCTCCATCAGATTGGCCTGTAGGCAAGTTGGTGGGGGTGTTCCTTGATTAATAATTGATGTGGGAGGGCCTGGTGCATTGTGGGTGGTCCCGGTTGTATATGAAAAAGACTGAGCAAGCCATGAGAGCAAACCAACCAACAACACTCCTCCATGGTTGTGCTTTAGCTTTGTTTCAGGTCCCTGCCCTGACTTCCCTCATGGACTGTAAGCTATAAGATGAAACAAGACTTTGCCTCCCCAACTTTCTTTTGGTCCTGGTGTTCATCACAGTAAAAAAAAAAAAAAAAAAAAAAAAAAAAAAAAAAAATCTATCCAGGACAGCCAAGGCTACACAGAGAAACCCTGTCTCAAAAAACAAACAAAACAAAACAAAACAAACAAACAAACAAAAACCAAAACAAAGAAATCTAACTAGGACAGTTGTTAAATTAGAGCTTTTCCACTTACATTCACAATTCTCAACTGGGGGCCAGTTTTGCCAGGGACATTGGTTGTCTTGAGATATTTTTATTTTGAAGTACTGCGGATTGAACCTAGGGCCTTCCTCACAGCCCTTGAGACATTTTTGGTTGTTGTAAGTCTGTGTGTATTGGTGCTACCGAAAGTTGGTAGGTATAACCAGTAAATGCTACACAAATCCTGCAGTGGGCACAGGTGGGTGGTCCTCTTTCCTTCCCACAGTAATACATTCAGACATCCAAACCACCCAGAATGTCAGCAGCACCGGTGTCAGGACACTGTCCAGGGAATCAGAGCATACAAGGAGCAGCAGTGCTCATGGGGAGCAAGTGCTCCAGTTTTCTTCATGTAAATCACCAGAGCCCCCAAAGACTGATGGGCCATAGTGCTCTCCAAGTACCCAGGCCCCTTTCTCATGCATCCAGTCATAAGAAAATTTAAAGACACCTGGGAGGACACAAGGCTTGTTGAGTCTCTAAAACAAACAAACAAACAAACGTGCTATGGTTGAAGTTAAATATTTCCATGCCATAGGCTGGGTCTCAGAAATGTAAAGGCTGCTACACAGATGAGGTATTGTTGAAGCTGCTGGGGCTCCCGGATGGCGGGGCAGAACCTTCTATAACTCTTGTGTGCTTAGAAGGAAAGGTAATTCTACTCGGCTGTACTCTTCTGGGAAGCTGGGCCATCAGCGTGTGCTGGCCAGCACTTTGCGTTTAGAGCCATAGCCACTTTACAGCATGTGCCACTGTTATTTATTTCATGACACATCAGCTGTTCTGCTATTGGCCCCCAAGACCCCTCCCCCAACTTCCTTAATTCACAAGGGTAGGTTGGCACAAGAGAACACAAAGCAATAAGACCAGATAAGAATTTTGGTCATAAACCAGGCTCATACCTTTAATCCCAACACTTGAGAGGCAGGTTCATCTGAGTTTGAGGCCAGCCTGATCTACAGAGTGAGTTCCAGGACAATCGGGGCTACATAATAAGAGAGCCTGTCTCAAAAACAAAACAAAACAAAAAGCCAAAAAACCCCACAAACAAAAAGAAATTTAGTCATAGGATAATGGAATCCTTCTTCTTTCTCAGTTTTGCCTAGGAAAGCCTGAGGGTAGCATAGCTATAGTGAACCTGAAAAAAAAATGACTGTGGTGGTTTGAATAAGTATGGCCCCATAAACTCAAGTCTATGCCTGGCCCATAGGAAGTGACACTATTAGAAGGTGTGCCCTTGTTGGAGTAAGTGTGTCACTGCAGGGGCAGGCTTTGAGGTTGTTTATGGTCAAGCCTTGCCCAGTGTGGCACCCAGTCTCCTTCTGCTGCCTGCAGATCAAGATGTAGAACCTCAGCTCCTTCTCCAGCACCGTGTCTGCCTGCACGCTGCCGTGCTTCTCACCATGATGACAATGGACTAAACCTCTGAACCATCAGGGAACCCCAGGTAGATGTTTTCTTTTATAAGAGTTATGGTGTCTCTTCACAGCAATGGAAACCCTAACTAAGACAATGATGCAAACAAAAAACAGCAGTGGACTCCAGGGATGCAGGAGGATGTCTTCTCTATGGTGAAATGATTGGGTATGAGCATCAAAACTCTCTCTTGTGTAATCTAGATGCTTAGCAGACATAAGGCTTAACCTACTGTCCCCCTAGCCTCTCATTCTTCCTCGGCCCTAGCTGAAGGCTCCTTTATCCCCCGTATCATACAATGACATCATCAGCTTCTCTCTTGTGCCACATGGTATACATATATCTTCTCTCCGTGTCTTAGTCAAGGCTGTCTTCATGCCCTTCGGGCTGCAATTTGAAAGATGAGAGAGGAAATGGAAAGGGCACGAAAGTTCTTATTTGATTGAGATCATCAATGAATGGCTTCCTTGATTTACCTTTTTCTCAATGGATTCTCATGAGAATTCCTATTACCTGTGGGTCCTTCTCTTTTCACCATTGTCCACCTAAGCAAATGGATGTCTTTTCTAGCCGTCCGTTCACAGCTCCTTCTGCAGTGCCTAAACACCTAGCAAACTATCACTAGCTTCCTTTGCCCAAGTGCTATTCTTCTTCCAGATGGCTCTTTGGAAAGATTCTTGCTGCTGCCAGGCTAGCTGTCTCTCGTGAATGGCACAAATCTGGTCCTCAGGAAATACACTTCGTTTGCCCACAGCCTCCTCATCAGTCAGCTTCTAAACATATCTGTCTCTCTGCATTTGAATATTCTCATACAAATCAGATACCAATTTAGTCTCTGAAGCTGAGGATGACGCATCTTAGACTCTCCACGTGAATTCCTCCAGATCATCCTTTCACTCTAGAACCATTCTGTTCTCCCTCCCTGCAGCATTCGGCATTTAAACATCTACCTCCAAAATCCAGTTTCACCCTCAAAGTCCATGTACTTCCTCTCCTTTATATTTCCTGTTTGATGGATGAAATGTGTCATCCTTTTTAGATATTTCTTTTGAAATTTTATGGTTTGTTTTGTGTATATATTGCATATTCATTTCTCAGTCAAATACTCTCAAGGAACTTCCAATTAAATAAGCAATATTTGTACCAGTCACGTAGCCATGATTCTACATCAGGCATAAGACTGAAGGATGTGCATGTGGCATCATTGCAACTGCCATTCACTAGCTAGCCAAATATTCATTCACTCTTTATATAATATTCATTGCGTTTCCTTGGAAACTATATTTTACCGCTATAGTGTGCTTCCTGTTGGCACATTCAAAGCAAGGGCCAATTCTCCACTTTCCCAGGGTTCCTGGGCTCATCTATAGAGACATAAAAGTCCTGAGTAAACTTGTCAATTTAGCCATTATTTTTGTTTACATTCTCAAAAAATTAAAACAAGTTTCTTTATCAAGGGGCAGTGCACTTATTATTTTACAAACTGCAAAAGTCAGACATAATTATAGCAATGGCTAATGCTGCAAAGAAATGTAGAAGTAGAAAACAGTAATATTTCCATCACCAGAGAGATGGTGGCTCACAACTGTCTTCACTACAGTCTCAGAGAATCTGATGCCCTCTTTTGGACTCCAAGGATGCCAGAATGCGTGTTGTGCACTGGCTTACATATAGGTGAAGCACTCATATACACTAAGAAAACAAAAACAAAAAAACTAGCCTGATGTGGTGATGTGTGCTTGTCTTAAGCAAAACAAACCAAAACCTCCAAAGGTTATTTTAAATTGTGGCTTGAGAGCCAAGTACCTGCCATCAACTTATTCTCCATGCTCTTTCTGTATTCTTGATTGGCTGAGCCATGAAGCATGGGTTTTAGAACCCACTAGAAGTACTTTGTTAACATGAGAGGAAATCTATGCACTAGTCCATACTGGAGGGATGCCTACAAACAGTGTTCATGATAGATAGTATTGATGTAGATAAATTGGATCTTTATCCCCATAAGAGCCTCACCAGTCCCCCCAACCAGTTCCCAACTCTCCATAGGATGCTTTCTCTGTGGTAAGATTTAACCCCTTTAAGGCCAGTGCAGGCAGCAACACTAATGTGTCATAAATGCAAAGATTTTCTAATTCAGAAACAACTTGCAGGTGACACTGAACTTTGAGCAAGAGATTAGAGGAGTCCTCATTTATTTCATGAGAGGTGTCAAGGCATGTTTTATACGTGGTTACACCCACAAAGAACTCGATAATCATAGTCCCATCAGATGTTTAGTCATTCTGGAAGGACAAAAGTAGTCAATATCTTAGGGTTGCTATTGCTGTGATAAACACCAAGACAAAAAGATATTTTAACGTACACTTTCAGGTAACACTCCACCAGAGCAGGAGCTCAAGGAAGGAACCTGGAAGCAGAAACTGAAGCAGAGACCATGGAGAAATGCTGCTTCTTGGCTTGCTCCTCATGGTTTGCTCAGCCTGCTTTCTTACACACCCCAGGACCATCTGTCCAAAGATGGCACCACCCACAGTGAGGTGGGCCCTCCCACATCCATCATTAATCAAGAAAATGCCCCACAGGCTTGCCTACACTCACTCTTCTCAAATGACTCTAGCTCATGTCAACTTGACAAAACAGTAGCCAGTGCGGTCAGGAAATTCCTTAATGCTTGCCCTTCGCAGGGAGCCTACACAATAGCAGACACATTAAAAACTTCATAGCAGTGGTGGGAGAATTGTTTTCAGGATGCAAGTTGGAGAGGCGCATGTTCACATCATATACAGTGTTGTAGATCGCGTGAATATAATTTACTATAAAGTTATGGCTTAGTAGAACAGCTGGTAGGTCATTATTAATAAACAGAACATACCTTAGGCATATTATTCTGGTAATTTTACAACTGAATTTCAAGATTATTAGTATTTTTATCATCTTAGGTATCTTATTTACTTACAAACAAGAATAGGGTTTCCTGCCATATTATTTTCATTTGTGATGTCTGTCACTGCCATTTTGAGTTGAGAAGTAATTGTGGGTATAGAAGTAGGAAACAAAGGAAAACTGGGAAGTTTTTCTATTACTATAGCTTACTTTTTTATTCTATCCTTTATTTCCCCTGTCCTCGGGGTATTTTTTAATCTAAAATTGTGGCTTGCATATGCTAATGTGCTTTCTATAGGAACCACATTTGAATGCCCTCTCCTAGGGAGTAATTATTTGCTTCCAGAGAGGGGCCCGGGATGATCCCTGCTGCTTCTGTTTTAGATCCAATGACAAGGCACACTAATGAATATCAGAACTGCTCCCACAAGACTGTCTTCCCTTCTAGCTTTGTCACACCAATGAGGCCTCTCCTTTGCATCATGTCAGGAATAGTGATGGAGGCACAGTGCTTCATACCTTGTGCTCTGGGCTTCCAGCCCACAATGGGGTGTCCAATTATGCTGTTGATGGTGCTGGAGTGTGAACCCACAGCCTTTTACACACTCTGAGCATACATGGTGCCACTGAGCTATATCCCCAGGTCTTGGAATGGGACTTTTAAAAGCATCTTCTGTTCAAATGTCCAAACTCAATAGTGAGAATAGCCCAAGATGGCTGATGGAGTACCATCTCCAGACTGGTATCTTTGGAATGAAAGTGAAAGTTGTCTTTTCCAGGAGGCCCAATCATAAACATTCTCAGGCTGCTTTCACTAGGGAATGTGCTAGGACACGGCTCTGGAACTCTTCTCAAAGAGCACAAGCCGGAAAGACATCACAACGCTTTCTACCAGACACAGCGAGGAGGAAACATATGTCAACACTTGAGAGGGTTAATGTGGAGACCAATAGTGGGGAACAGTGCTTCCTTCATATGCTCCAGCAAGTCCCATGTAATCCCCGCTTTTCCTAGTCCGCTATGGAATAGGCTCATTTCGTAGTCAATTTTTCAATAAAATATCAAGAGATAACAGAAAGCCAGGCATGGTGGTGCATGCCTTTAATCCCAGAACTCAGGAGGCAGAATCCCAGAACTCAGGAGGCAGAATTTACAGGCGGATCTCTGTAAGTTAGAGGCCCGCCTGGCTTAAAAAGAGAGTTGCGGGACAGCCAGAGCTATTACACAGAGAAACTCTGTCTCGACTCCCACCCCCCTAAACAAAACAAAACAAAACAAAACAAAACAAAACAAAACACCAGAAAGAGTGCAAAAGCAGACTTGTAAGTAACTCTATATAGCTAAGTAGTTCTTTACATTATTTCCGCCATGTTTTCCTGGATCTGGGATCGAGGAGGAGCATATAACAATACCTCTTTGTCGTTGGCATTAGCACCAGGAAGCCTAGATAATAGGATTGCTTTGTAGAGAAGTCTTCCGTTCCTATTAATTTATATACTTACTTATTAATTTCAAATATGTATTTAGTATCTATGTCTTCTATAGATAGAATTTGTTGTTTATTTTTGTTGTAATATGTTTTTAGGTTTATTTAAATTTAAACAACTCCAATTTTAAAAATTTGTGTAAGAGGCGGTGTCTGTATGTGAAATGTGGTGGGTACATGGTGGATACATGTGTGTACATGTTTCGTACATGTGTCTGCAGGTATATGTGCATGCATGTGAATGGGCACCTGGAGGCCACCAGAAGCTGATATCAGGTCTTCCTCTTTTACATGTTATTTTAAGTCAGACTCTCACTGAGCCCAGAGCTCTCCAACCAGCTAGAGTAGCTGATCAGGAAGCTCTGGGATCTGCTTGTGTCTGCTCCGACTTGACCTCACCTCCCTCCCCCCACCCAGCGCTAGGAGCACAGGTGAACACCCTCACACCTGGCTTTTATGTGGGTACTAACCGCAGACTTGCATAGTTGGCACTTTAACCAATTCTCTCGCCAACCTCAACAATCCCTACTTTAGCCAAGTATCATGGCAAAAGAGTACCTCCATAATTGTTCTTTAATTTAGGACAAGAAATTACAAAACCTTTTCAGTTTAAACACTGATTAGAGTAATTCTTCACAAGGGCTGGAGAGATGGCTCAGTGGTTAAGATCACTGGATGCTCTTCCAGAGGACCTGGGTTTGATTTCCCAGTACCCACATGGTGGCTCACAAACATTTGTAATTCCAGTTCCAGTGGATCCAGTGTCCACTTCTGATCTCTGTGGGCATCAGGCATGCATGTGGTGCACAAACATATATGCAGGCAAAATACTCATACACATAAAATAAATTTATTTTCAAGACAGGGTTTCTCTATGTAGCACTGGCTGTCCTGGACTCTCTTTGTAGACCAGGCTGGCCTCGAACTCACAGAGATCAGCCTGCCTCTGCCTCCCACGATTAAAGGTGTGTGCCACTACTGCCTATCTTCATAAAATTTAAAAAAAAATTAAGTGATTCTTTGAATATGAGTCTTATGAATAAATTAGTTCCCTTTGGATTTTATCAGGTTATAATGCGAGGAAACATAAGCATAACTGTACATGTGAGTGTACATCTCTATAAAAATCAACATGTTAACACAGACTGTAGAAAGAGATGCAGCTGCCACCACCTTCAACTCCTACAGCAAAAAGGAGATACATTCTATGATGGGTATTCTTAATTATAAACTTGACTAGATTTGGAATCACCATGGAAACACACCTGCAGGTGTGTCAGTTAAGAATGTTTCCAGAGGGCTAGAGAGATGGCTGAGAGGTTAAGAGCGCTGACTGCTCTTCCAGCGATCCTGAGTTCAATTCCCAACAACCATATGGTGGCTCACCACCATCTATAGTGTGATCCAGTGTCCTCTTCTGGCCTACAGGTGTACATGCAGGCACAACACTGCATACATAAAATAAATAAATAAATCTTTTTTTTTTTTTAAGTGTTTCCAGAAAGGGGAGGTACACACTGAATGTTTATAGCACCTTCCAGTGGGTTTATCCTGTGTGACTGAATGAAAAAGAGAGTGAAGTAAGGAGTAGCTTTGATCTTTTTGAAACCTGCTTTATTTGGAGGTTCTTTACCCTGGATAGGAGAGAAAGAAGGTTAATAGTGACAATGGAAGTAGACCTTTTTAGACTCAGGTCCTTGGGCCAGTTCCACTCTTCATCGTCAGAATCTCAACAGCAAACATAGCAATAGGAACAAGCAGCAGTGGGAGCAACAGCAGACACAGCAGCCTCTGTGAAGCCTGATCCAGAGCATCTCAAAGAGGAGCGATGAAGAGCCACATGATAGAAAAGCCAAGCCTCTGGGTTTTGGCCTCTACTTATCTCCTCTCAGAGTCCATACCAGGATGGTTATCAAGTGGCAAAGACCATACCCCAGCAAGGGGTAGTTCCCTTTCTATCGGACAAACACCACGTGCCCTGTCACTTAGCATGTATCACATCCCACACCTAGCATCAAAACAAAAACATGTTTATATCAGCTACTTTTCTCTCTGCTTCCTAGTGGCGGCTGTAATGTGACCAGATACCTCATGTTCCTGTAGCCATGACTTCTCTCCTGTGAAGGTCTACACTGCTCAAACGGTGAGTCAAGGCGTTCCTTCTTAAGTTGCTGTTGTCACGTATTTTATCACAGCAACAAGAAAAGCAGTGACATAGAAAATTGATGCTGAGAATGGGACCATTGTTGTAATAAACATGACAGTGTGATCGTTAAGGCTTTGGGCTGGTTTGAAGGAAAAATATGGAAGATTTTGAAAATGTAGGCTACAGGAAAGCAGAATTTAATGGGCTATTCTGGTCAGAGTTGGGAAGACTGTAATGCTTAGAGAAATAAAGAGAGTGGCGACCTAACCCATGAGGCTCCCGAGGGAATGAAGAACTCCAGGACCAACTCCACTACAGTTCATGTTTCATTCTGGCAGAGAATCCAGATTCATTCTGCTTATGTCTTGGGACCTTGAGTGGGGCTAAATTAAAAAGTAATGGGCTAATTTGTTTGGAAAATGAATTTCAAGATAGCGTATCATTCAGTCCCAGGCATAGCTAATTCTTACACAGAGCTGAGTGGATTGGTAAATACCCTGCTGTCCTCTACCTTTCTTTTCTGCCCATCAGTTCCTCACTTTTGGAGTAGTGATGTTTTATTCTATGCCAATGTATATAAAAGGCACATGTGTACTTAAAGCACAAAGCAGAGGGCAGTGTGTGATATAACAGAGATCTATACAAGAACTCCAGGAGTCCTGGAGAAGACAGACCTCAGCTTCCAGGCTTCAACATAGACATCTACTTAGGAAGTGTCTATGTGGTCCCTGATCTGTCCCAGGATTTCAGAGCTGGTTCTGGTGGTCCTCAGATCACACCTTGAGAAGTTGTGATTTTTTTAAACTAGTGGTCTTTTTCAAAAGATAGCATTATAGGAAGAGGGGTGTGTGTGTGTGTGTGTGTGTGTGTGTGTGTGTGTGTGTGTGTGTGTGTGTGTGTGTGTGTATTTGCTAGGGAAGGTATTCAGCTTCACTAAATTTTATAATCAAATTTTAATATTTTTGTAACATCGTTTACATACTATGATATATTTTTTTTGCTATAACTACAGGAACTATTTCTCAGAACAAAAGCCCCTCTCTTAAATCTTTTAGGCTGGATGTATTTGCAAATCAAACAGTTTCTCAGTAAGGCACTAGACAGTATATCTTGACTAAAGTGCTAACAGTATCAAAATTGTTCGGGATCCATAACTTCTCTCCACCATACCAAGATGTCCCAGGACTTCTCTCAAAACCTTCCATGTTTACCTGAAAATATAAATGTTTTAGGTCAATATTAGCAAATTTTACTTATATGATGTTTCTCTTTTTGTTATATATGTTATTCATATATAATCTATTCATCAATTATACGTCTGTTGTCCTCAGTTGATAGATCTACTACAACAAAAATGGGGAGTATACCTGCAGTGTCACAGGCTCCCAGGGAAACTGAGGTCATCTTTCAGGGTTCTTCTCTTCTTCATGTTGTTAGTTTGATTAGCATGTCCTGTGTATGTGTGTGCTTCAGTTAGTTGTCTTCTCGCACTTTTTTAAAACACATTTTTATTGAAAAATAGAATAATTCATATTACACCTTATTTTCTATCCCATCCCATACATCCTCCCATTCCTCCCTCCCTCCCATTTTCACCCCAATCCCCTTCCTTATGACTGTGACTGAGGGGGACCTCCTCCCCCTGAATATGATGCTAGGGTATCAAATCTCTTTTTGGTAGTCCGGTATCCTTCCTCCGAGTGCCATTGGGCCTCCCCAACAAAGGGACATGGCCAAATATGGGGCACCAGAGATCCTATGAAAGTCAGTCCCCAGTCTCCACTTAACTGTGGAGAATGTTCTGTCCCTTGGTTAGATCTGGGTAGGGGTTTGATGATGACTGCACGTTTTGTCCTTGGTTGGTGCCGTTGATCAAGCAGAACCCCTGGGCTCAGATCCACCCATCATAATGTTCCTCTTGTAGGTTTCTAGGACCCTCTGGATCCACCTACTTCCCTATCCCCTATATTTTTCTCACCTAGAGTCTCAACAGGATGTTCTCACCTCTATCCCACTTTCCTGGTAGGTACAGACTTTCATGGGACCTGCCCCGTGGGCTAGTGTCTAGTTATAAGTGAGTATATACCATTTGAGTCTCTCTGCTTCTGGGTTAGCTCACTCATTATGGTCATTTCTAGTTCAATCCATTTGTCCACAAATTTCGGGAATTCCTTGTTTTTAATAGCTGAGTAGTATTCCATAGTGTAAATATACCACAGTTTCTTTATCCATTCTTCCTTCTACTGAGGGACACTTAGGCTGTTTCCATGTTCTGGCTATTATGAATAAGGCTGCTATGAACATGGTTGAGCAAATTTTCTTGTTGTGTGCTGGAGCATCTTCTGGGTATATTCCAAGGAGTGGAATAGCTGGGTCTTCTCGCACTTTTATGTGGGTTCTGGCATCCAACTCAGGTTGCCAGGCTTGTGCAGCAAGCGCCTATTAAACTACCTTAGCAGCCCATTTTCTCCCTTCCTTCCTTCCTTCCTTCCTTCCTTCTTTCCTTCCTTTTCTTTGAGACAAGGTCTCACAGTATAGCCCTGGCTGGACTGGTACTTTGTCATGTAGATCAGGTTGACCTCAAACTTATAGAGATTAGCCACCTCTGCTTGTTGAGTGCTGGCATTCCAATGAGCACCACCACATCTGGTTATCCTCTCTATTATGAGTCTTCTTAAGGCCCCAAAGTATACTGTCATTCCTTCAGACCATCATAATACATGGGTGTAGATTTTTAGCCATACATGATTCTTGCCACCATTAAAAGATTGTTTTATATATGTCTGTGTGTGTGAGTGTGTGTGTATGTGTGTGTGTGTGTGTGTGTGTGTGTGTGTGTGTGTGTGTGTGTATTTAATTGTTTCTTTACTCACTTAATCTGAAGTTTGACAGAGGAGAGAGGTAAGCATTAGGGAGGGATCCTTTGGTGCTTGGAACTAATGCCATCACAATGGTATGCCAAACCTGTTTTTCCAAAATCCTATGTGTGTTCACTAAATGCAGGCTACTGGAGATGTTCACATGAAATTGGTCTTTGGGACCAAGTACACTGAAGGGACAAAGGCTCAGGTTCTTGTTGCATTGTAACAACTTTTGGTCGGATAATGCTCACGTCAAAAGAATAAGAGCTTCCATATACAAGTGGCTTAAGCCTGGTACCTGGAGTAGTATTTCAAAAGTTCTCAGTGATCTTGTTTCCCCCCTTTTGTGTGACTTAGCCATAACTTTGGACCCATTTCAGCAGGAAAAGTAGTTTTGCTTCTGAGAACTAGAGCATACTCATTTGTGCAACATTCAGAATTTAAATTCTTAGTACTTAAGCAGTGTATTCTGGCACATTTCTTTAGCCCCAGACTCTGGAGGCAGAGGCAGGCAGATCTTTGTGAGTTCAAGGCCACCTTGGCCTACATGTTGAGTTTACAGAGTAAAACCCTGTTTCAAAAATAAATAAATAAGCTGGGCGTTGGTGGCACACACCTTTAATTCCAGTGCTTGGGAGTTGGAGGCAGGTGAATCGCTGTGAGTTTGAGGCCAGCCTGGTCTACATAGTGAGTCTAGAACAGTCAAAGCTACAAAGAGAAACCCTGTCTCAAAAAAACAAAAATAATAAATAAATAAATAATAAAATCCTTAGTTCTTGGTGGCTCCAAATATAATTTCCTCCTATAATTTTGGAGTACATGCAAGAATATGACTAAGCAATTCAGCCTTGGATCCATGTGGTTTGTCCCTAGATCCTTTAATTCATTGATACCAATCCTTCTTAGCTTCGCCTTCATCACTGGGGGCCTCATGATTCTTAAGTCACAGAAGTGAGCGTAGCCCATGCCCTGAGCGGGAGGGGTGGGGGTTAAAAGTTTGGCCTGAAGAGTGATTGGATTTTAAACAATGACCATTAAATGGACATGGAAACCCTCAGTAATTAGATTGCTGTAAAGAAAAATAAAATAGCTCAAGTTGCTTGAAGCCCTCAAAGGTATTTTGAGCATCTCACAGAACATGTGCTTTTCGTATAGTCAGTATAACTAGAATGTAAAACAAGTTGTGTTGGTTGGGTTTTGTCAACTTGACACAGCTAGAGTCATCTGGGAAGAGGGAACCTCAGTCATTTTCTTAATGGACAATTGATGTGGGAGGGCCCAGCCTACTGGGATCAATACCACCTTGAAGCAAGTAGTCTCGGGCAATGTAAGAAAGCAAGCTGAGTAAGCGAGTAAGGAGAATTCCTCTGTGGACTCTGTTTCAGTCTCTCCAACTTCCTGCCTTGAGTTTCTGGCCTGAGTTCCTGCCCTGACTTCCCTCAGTGATGGATTGTAACATAGAAGTGTCCTCAAGTTGCTTTGGTCATGGTGTATATCATAGCAATATAAAGCAAACTAGAATATAAGGCATATCTTTGTCCCATTTGCCTTGTCTACCCACCGTTCTCAAGAAAACTTTGTTTCTGTTAGACTCTCTGACTGGCAATAGCGAAGCAGTTTGGATTATACCATCTCCTGGGATCCATAGAAACAAATTCTCAGAAGCAAACTGATGTTGCCTCAAGACATCCACTTTCATGTTTGTGTCCTGCTGTGTTCTACCAACCCTTCGAAACTTCAAAACATCAGAGTGGTCAGATGAGTGGGTGTGGATTAGTCCAATTTTAGAAGTGTTTGTGGCCACTCCACCCATCCTAGTGGAGGATGTCCCAGGCTACAGCAGCAGAAAAGGGGAAATGCGACTCCCTGTGAAGGAAGCAAGGCTCGGTGAAAATGAACAAAACAGAAAACGAGAAAGGCAAGGACAGGGCATTCTAATTTCAATGAAGGAGAAGAATTTTGTTTAGGGGCATTAATTTCCCCTTAGTGAGTTAGTTAGAGAAAAATTCACGTTTGTGAAGTTTGGGCACAATGTTTTTCTCCTCTTCCTGTTTATGACCCAGTCTCTGGAAAAGACGATCTGAATAGCATTGCCTTATGCAGGAGTATCTACATGATGAAGCATCGCCTTGTGCCCCATAAATTTGTAGAATTTATATGTCAACAAAAAAACAAAACGACCGAAAAGAAAATAGAAGACGTATTTCCTGCTTGAAATAGCCGGTAACCCTTGAACTAATTTAATGCCCGCTGTGACTCACTTCAGCTGCATTTGGGAACAATAACTAATGGAACGAGGTTCTAGGAGGTTCCAAGGGATGAGCGATGAAGTGATTAATACTGGGGGAATTTCTCCAAGTCTGGGGAAGCCCGACTGCATTAGAATATTGTTGGGCCCTGAAGGGATCATCATCTCAACCTGATTTGCCTGGGACAGCCTTCATTTTGCTGTCCCAAGAGCCCAGTAAGAGTGGGAAAGAAGCCTACTGCCTGTCGTCATCACTCCCACTTTGATACCTCAGGCAGGTCAAGAATGGAAATGGAAATGGAAGACACAACTGTGGTCTCTACCTACCTGAGAGGATAAGGTTGATAATCATAGTGATTATCATCACATACCATATCCTGGGTGTGGGTGGGGTGTTGCATTTGAAAGTCTGCTTCTATGTAGTGACTATTCTCCTGCCTTCCTGTCTCAGAACAAACCCAAGCCTCCTCCCAGAGACAGGCCAGCTGGTCTGTCTCTAGTAGTTCTTACCCAGGAGTATTTTGTCCCCTAGGAAACACTTACCAATGTCTAGAGAAAGGTTTTCCTACCCCAGAGAGGAGAGGTTGATGCCCTGTTGCCATCAAACAGGTGCAGACCAAGGATGAATGCCAGTGAGCATCTACCGGAGCACAGTTCAACAGCTCACCCACCTTTCACAGGAAAGAACTATCTTACTCCAAACTTCAGTGGTCAAACATGAAAAATCATGACTTGCTCTCTTCCACTCCATGAAGTTACATATGGAAATTGACCAAGGCCTAAGCCATTCTCTTTTTCACACATGTTCTGACTGTTCCTACCATGGTGAGGTGCAGGTAGCTTTAGTTAGGTCTCTGGGGCTTAGCCATGCTTTTAAACAGACGTAGTCAATGTAGTGTCAACCATTTCGTCTATACAGAGTCTTCCTGTAAGTTTGAAGCATGCTCATATTTCCTATGTTTAACAAATACTAAATAAAAACAAAGTTAAAAGCCCCGTCTATGCGAGGTTGAGTGGTGTATATACCTGAAATACAAGCACTTGCAAGGCAGAGGCAGGACAATTATAAGTTCAACGTCAGTCTTGGCTATATACCAACACTTTGTCTCAAAAAAAAAAAAAAAGTAAAGAAAACAAAAAGTTTCATCATCGTCCAGGCGAGACAATTACGTCTAACACAACAGCAGCCTCTCCTTTCCCTTGGTGCTGGGGCACTGTCTTGTGGCCAATAGCTCAGCAAGCAGGGACACCTGCTTTGACTCAGTAACTAATGACCTCAAGAATGAGAGATCAAGGCACCAGTGAGATGACTTAGCAGATCAAGGCATTTGCTGCTAAGTCTAATGAGCTAAGCTTGAGCCCTGGTCTTCACAAGATGGAAAGAGAGAACTGATGCCTATTAGTTGTCCTCTGACCTCCACATGAGGTCATGTGCATGCACACAAACAAATGATATATAAAGAGATGTTATTAAAAAAAAAAAAAAAAAGAGGGACCAAGCATAGTAAATCATGAGGAGGGTGGCATCCTGGCGAAGGACCTCCAGCCCAGAAACAGTGGTGATAGCTTCTTTAGCTTGTCCCAGGGTTGAAGGGCCATTAGGGCAGTACCAGACTTTTCTTGCGGTAGTAGGGGCCTTTACAGGACCAGTGGGTGTTGGATTTTGCTCCTTGCTCTGTGCCCTTTAGATGTGGCTCTTCAGCTTTCCTGGACATGCACTGAGCTACCTGATACTATTGGACGTGCTGTTTCGTGTTGATTTATTGTTCCTGCTTCCTGTTTCTGTCAGTTGCCATAGGACGGTGATTGTTCCTCAGCTGAATGAATGTTGCAGCTAAGTGTCCTACAAACATGGCAGCGTCTGGCTCTGTCACAAAAGGGGCAATCAGTGTGATTGTCAACTAGAAATGCCATATTTGATTAATCCAACCCCTTCCCTGGAGCCCTTAGCCATCTCTCTGGCCCCTATAATTTTAAACTTATCATTGAAAAAGACAACGGGTTCCATTTTGTCTTTTTCATCGACATCACTCTAATTCATCTCAGTGCCCCTCCCCCATGCTTCTGGACCCCGGACGAATGGAACATTATCTCATTTGTTTGTTTGTTTGTGTTTTTCTGAGGCAAGGTTTCTCTATGTAACATTGGGCTGTCCAAGTCTCACTTTGTAGACTAGGCTGGCCTTGAACTCACAGTGATCCACACGCCTCTGACTCCCTAGTGCTGGGATTAAAGGTGTGCGCCACCATGCCATGCCTGGAACTTTATCTTTTAAGGGTAAATTTGTTTTAATCATCATGCAGGTGAGAGCACTGAGGACTGCTCAAACATGGCAACCACACCACAGCCACCAATTTCTTTAACACAGTAGAAAATACAGAATTTTAAAGTAGGAAGATAATAGCTTAATACTCTAAAAATTAGACACAATTCATCTTTTATTGGACTTCCCCCATGCCTCAATTCTTTAAAAACATTGTTTTGCACATTTCTTCAGCAGCTAGCTTTTTAACAAAATAGGTCTTTCTTCTTTTTCTTTCTTTCTTTCTTTTTTTTCTTTTTTTTTTTGTTGTTGTTGTTATCGTTGGATTTTGTTTTTTGTTTTTTGTTTTTTGTTTTTTTTTTTTTTTCGAGACAGTGTCTCTCTGTGTAGCCTTGGCTGTCCTAAAGCTCACAGCGATCCACCTGCCTCTGCCTCCCAAGTGCTGGGATTAAAGGCATGTGCTACCACGCCTGGCTTTTTTTTTTTTTTTTAATTTTTAAAATTTTTTCAAGATAGGGTTTCTCTGTGTAGCTTTGGCTGTCCTGGACTCACTTTGTAGAGCAGGCTGGTTTTTCCTGTGCTTGGTTTTCATTTCCCTCTTTTTTACTTAGACAGACTTGCAGCACCACAGCTGAGGGCTGGAAAGGGTCTGCTTCCTGAGTGCTATTTCCTAACATGGAAAAAGGTCTTGTGAGCTGGAGGGCACCAAGCGTGGCTAAGGTTCCTAAGACAGAATATGAAGCTGTGCTTGGGCCTGCCTACCACTTAACTTCCTTGAAATATTTACTGCGTCCTCTCTGTGGTGGTAGTGGGGGAGAAGATGGGAGGATCTGCCTTCCTCTCGCTACTTCGTAGTAGAAATGAATAGGCCTCTCACAATAGATAAGCCCCAGGCACTCATGAACACAGAAGAGCACTCAACCATACTAAAGCATTTGAATCTGTATGCAGCCACAGTCTTTTGTCAGTGAATTAACAGAACAGAAAGGCCAATCCTATATAGTCTTTATGAAGCTGAAGACAGGGGCATCTGTTGGTATATGTGAGGGTGAGTGAGGGACAGTAGAGACTGGGCCACAGCAGTAATAAACCATGTTCCTGCTCTGTTTTCTAAGGAAGCGTCTGGAACAGCTGTGGGAACTTGGCAGAGCCTAATACACTGGTTTTTATGGCAGTTGTTTTGTTCTGTCCAAACTGCTTCTTGCCTCGCCCTTCCCCTGACTTCAGGCTCTCCCCACATTCCACAGAAGAACATTTTTTGAGCCTGTGTGCTCTCGCTTCTGGCCTCAGAAGTAGCAGGAGACTGCTCATCGTGCGCCTTTGGTAGGAGCATTGCTTTCAGAGAGCTCTGCTGACTGTGACGGGCAAGGGGCTTCTTTTGTAGCATGCTTCTCGGACCCTGCCTCCCTCAGAGATGTTGCCTGTACAACCATGCCAAGCCAGAGTCAGCAGCATTCTTGAAATACAAAACATTGTCTTGCTTTTATCTGTGTTCACTGACTTCTTAGGGTGGACAGTAAGAGCTGAGAGGGGTGCAACATTCTCTCAGGAAGAGCAAATGCTTGTACTAAAGGGCACTGTCTATTTTTTTTTCCATTGGTATGTACACACCTATATGTGTCTTCCCATGTCTCATGCATGTGTTGAGGATGTGCTTGTGTGTGGTATCTTTCAGGACAGCTTTTCAACTCACACAGTGAGGCTGTTTCTGACCTGAAGTCAGAGCTCACCAATTCCCTAGTCCATGTAGGGGATCCAGTCTTACCTCCTGAGTGCTGGCATGTCACATGTGATTTCGTGAAGATGCTTATTTATGTGAGTGCTAGACATCCAAACTCTGGTCCTTACACTGGCACAGCAAGTGCTGCACTCACTGAGCCATTTCCCCAGCACAAGCCCACCTTTGAAAAAGCATTTCTAGTATTCTACTGAAAACAAACAGTAGGCTTGAATGTTGCAAAGTTGGTGTCATGCTTGTCTAACATGCATAAGGTCCTGGGGCTCAACCACTAATACCACATGAACCAGGCATGGTAGTGCATGCGTGCCTGTAACCCCAGCAGGCCTGGTGGTGCATGCATGCCTGTAACCCCAGCACTGGAGAGGCAGAGGCAGCAGGATCAGGAGTTTAAACTCATCCTCAGCTATGTATTGAGTTTGAAGCCAGCTACATGAGATCACTATGTCTCCCAGAAAGAAAGAAAGAAAGAAAGAAAGAAAGAAAGAAAGAAAGAAAGAAGAGAAGGAAAGAAGGAAGAAACACTGAAGTGTGTGGAACACTCTTGTTATCCCAACACTATGAAGACTAAAACAGGGAGAGTGTTAGTTAAAGACTGGCCTAGACCACCTTGTCTCAAAACGGTTAACTAAAGGTAGTAATTATGTGTCTACTTAAGGGATAGAATATTACTTGCTATATGAATCCATTGTTGAAAGATTAAATAAAACTAATTAGCATATTTGTCCCCTCACCTAAATGTGTTTGTGTGTGTGATAAGAACACTTACATCTCTTCCAGCAGGTGGGAGTGTAGCCCCGTGGGAGAGCACTTGCCCAGCATCTGTTTGGACAGAGGATTCATCTCCAGCATTACAAAATGCAACTAAAAAGTATATAATACATTTTTGCACATGTATAGATGTATGTACATGTGTGTGGATGCATGTGAAGGCCAGAAGTTGACCGTAGCTATCTTCTTGATTGATTTCTATTCATTGGAGGGTGTTGGGGGTTCAGACTCTCATTGATCCTGGAGCTGGCCAGTTTCAGCTCATCTCATTAGAGGACTTGCTGTGGGATTTTCTCTGCCTGCTGAGTGCTGGGATTGCAGGTGACTGCTACTGTCTGACTTTTACGTGGCTTCTGAGGGTCTGAACTTGGGTCCTTACACATGTGGACCGAGCATTTTATCTAATGAGTTCATGTCCCCAACGCTCTCTTTTGGTTTCCTTGTTTTATGAAGACAGGGTTTCACTATGTAACTAAGCTGGTTGTTATGTATGTAGACTAGGCTGATCTCAACCTTGGCAACAATCCTCCTGCTTCTGTCTCCTGAGTGCTGATTGCTTCCTTGGGCACCATCATGCCCAGCTGCAATACATTCTTATTAACTGTAGCTGCCGTGCTTAGAGGTAGGTCACCAAAACATACCCTCTAGCATTCTACTTTCTGTTTCTATGAGACTATCTGTTTAAAATTCTACATAAGGGCCACTGAGGTGGCTCAGTGGTAAAGGTACCTTCTGCCAAACCTAATAACACACGCTCAACCCCCAGAACTCATATGATAAAAAGAACAAATTTATGGAGATTGTCCTCTGACCTCTATATGCATGTTATGGCATGTGCACACACATATACCACATTACAGACAACAAGCAAAACAAAAACAAAACAAAACAAAAAAGTAAAACAAAAAAAATTCTACATAAAAGTGAGATCAACTCTTGTATCTACCAAACTTTCTATTTTAACACCATTTACTTGCAATTTTAATTTTGTCCTTTTATCATCAACCACTGTTTTCCATAACTCATGTTTTCCAATGCTTTCAACTCATCTCCCTCCCCTGACTGTTCTTTCTATTGGAACAGCTTTGCCATTAATGTAAGGAAACAGTAAAAGCTGAGCAATCCTATCACCTGTGTTAATTTGCATCTGTTTTTAACAAAGGCCATAACTTTAATTTCTCCTTTAAAATCCCCATCTGTAATTACTGGATGCACAATAAATCCTTGAGAAGTTAATCCCCTCTTCCCCCACTCATTCATACTGTCCCTGAGGGCAAAGGGCCATCAACTGCAGTGGTTATTTTGTAACGCTGAACTTTTGGGGATAGGATAAGAGGTTTATCTGTGGCCGAGTCTAGAGTAGCACTTCCCACAGATTGGCAATAGTTAGTTGCAGTTCTTCTGCCTGCTTATTATTTCCTGGCCGACAAGAGGGAAATGGCTTGTACTTTTTGCTGCAGGACCTTGAGCTGCCAACTCTCCCATTTTGTTTCCTGATGGCAAGAAATTACCTTGGCTATCCCTCTTGAACCTGCATTCATTGGTCCAATGGGTATCCCTTTGCTGGGAAGCCTAGGCGTTCTTTTCAAAAGCCCATTGCTGCAAAGGAATGTCTTGTTCACTCCTCTGGCAGAAAGTATCCTGCTTCTCATAGTGAATACACTGGGCATTTTGGGATCTGAGGCTTTTAGTGGCTTGTTCACAGTTTCTTTGTAAATGACCAAATTTTCTGCAATTGAAGTACCAGGCATTTTGATATTGGAGATCTCTAGCGGGATGATACTCACGAGAACCCATATCAGTTGTACCCATTGCCTGCACCTATAATGGTCTAATAACTCTTCTACATTCAGTATTCACATTCCCAAACGCTAAGGTCTCTATCAACACCTGTTTTGTGTCAAGGTCTGATATGGCTTGGTTTACAGGTAAAACCAATCTTAGCAAGAAATATGTGAAGGCTTCCCCAGAGCCTTGAACCATCTTAGTTAATGAGGTGCCCCTTTTCCTGAGCTCCTCAACTTCACCCCAAGTTCTTTTTATTTTTAAATCACTTTACAGCCTGACCCCAGCCCCCTCCCTCCTCTCCTCCCAGTCCTACCCTTATGCCCCCTACTCCCATTCTCCCCTCTCCTTCTTCTCAGAGAAAGTGAAGGCCCCAAGGGATACCAACCCACTCTGACACCTCAAGTCACAGCAGGACTAACTGCATCCTCTCTCACTGGGGCCTGATAAGGCAGCCCAGATAGGGAAAGGGATTTGGTGGTAGGGAACAGAGTTGGACAGATCCCCTACTCCCATTGTTAGGAGAGACACATGTTGACCAGGCTGCACATCTGCTACATGTATGTAGGGGGTCTAGGTCCATCTCATGCTTGCTCTTTAGCTGTTGGTTCAGTCTCTGTGACCCTTACGGGCCCAGGTTAGTTGACTCTGTAGGTCTTCTTGTGATGCCCTTGATCCTTCCAGCTCCTTCTATCCTTCCTCCTACTCTTCCACAGAACTCCCTGAGCTCAGCCTATTCTTTGGCTTTGGATTATTACAAACTCTTAAAGCTGCTAAGCGACAGTATTCTATAACGACATCATCAAATCAATTATATTCTTGTAAATCAGAGTATCATCCTTCACCAATCAACTGATCTTTGACAATATTCATTCCCTTGCCTTATTTTGCTTTTTCATAAAATAAATGCATTTCATAGGAAACCATAGCCTCTTTGTAATGCCTCAGATCTACTATTAATATAGGACCCTACCTAATATCTCATCATAATTAGCAGGCATGTATAATACAATTAGTGGGAAAACTGATGATAATTCTGTAATCCCAGGCCACCTCTCCTCTGGCCCTAAATTGGCTCAAAATTAACTATTTATTTCAAAACAAGCTGTTTTTCTTTATCTCTATTACCCTGCATGGTTTTCTCCTCCTCCTTGCTACACACTCAGCTTCCTGCCCACCCAGGGGCTGCAAGGACTTGAAACCGAAAGTGTGTGGTTCTGGGCAGGACTGCAATCTGCCTCTTAGCCCAGTTTGCTTCCCCTTTCATCTTGCAGGAAGCTCCTGTTCTCTTACTCAGTCACTAGGTCTGAACCCTTCTGTTCTCGTTTTTTCTGGCCCGCCTCACTTTCTAAGAGATTCCACTTCTACCCAAAATGTTTCCAGTTGCATAGACAACTAACTCTTCAACTCTTTCAGAAATGAGAGAGTAGAGTGACCCTTTTGATTTTTCCCTTTCAGCCATTTTTGTGTTTCTCTATTTATAATCACAATTTTTCAAACTGCTCAGCCATTCTCCCAACCTTTTTGAGACAGAATATAAGAAGAAGAAAAGAAAAACATAAAATCCCCTCTGGGAGAAAACTGGGGGATAATTCAGTGGAAGCAGCTGCAATAAACATTTTGCTGACATCTTGAAACAAAATACTCATCTCCTGCCATTTCCTTTATGGCATTTGTAATCAGATTTCCCATTCTGCATAGTCTCATGTCTGGGCTCCACCTAACCAGACATTCAGTTACTTTATTGGGTTATTTTTTCTACCTCCCTATCCTTCCAACTCCCCAACAGGAGGGAGGAGAGAAAGAAGGTTAGAGGGGAAAGGAGGCATTGAAGGAAAGGAGGCACATAAATGAGCATATGAATACAAAGTGCACAAATCACCCCCCAACAATTGACAAATAGGAATCCATGGATTTAAATAGCTTCTACACAACAAAGGAAAGCAGAGTGAGGAGATTGGCCATGCCTGCAATCCCAGCACTTGGACAGCAGAGGTGTATCTCCATGAGTTCAAGGCCAGCCTGGTCTACAAAGTGAGTTCAGGACAGCCAGGACTACAAGAGAACACCTTTCTCAAAAAGCCAGGGGGGGGGAGAGAGAGAGAGAGAGAGAGAGAGAGAGAGAGAGACCTTTAAAAAAAAAAGGAGAAAAATCTGCCATACACACACCATAAAGAATATACCAGCAACTCATAATACTAAACAAGAAATCAAACAGTCCACCAAATAAACGAACTTCTAAGGTGGCTAGTTATCAAAAGATGAAATACGCTGACTAATAAACATGAAAAAAATTCTCAACCTCATGAGTCACCAGGAAAATGTAAATTACCACAGCACTGAGACTCTATCTCTTCCCAGCCGGAGAGACAGTCAATGACAAAACAAATCACAGCAGATGCTGGTGAGTACAGCTGGAAGGGAAGCTGAGGCGTTGCTTCTTGGGAATGCCAATAGCCCAGCATTTCCTGGAGGACCCCACCCAAGTCAGCACATCGCAGATGCTTGCTAGGTTCACTGCAGTGCTGTTCCCAGTTGTTGCGTCACAGACCCCACTTAGGTCACAACAGCAGAACTGATAGGGAAATAAGCTACGTGTATATGTACAAGGGGAGCTGGCCACAGCCCTGAAGAGTAAAACTGTATGTGAACTAAGCCAGATTCAGGAACATAAGTATCATATGTTTTCTCTCATTTGTGGATCCTAGATTTTATGCAGATACATAGATCATGTATGTGTGTATATATAATATGAAAGTGGAAGCCAAATTCCCAGGGAGAAGGGGGAGGGGGAGGATAGAGACCATGTGAGAGACAGGAGGAAAATTGTGGAGGAAAGTGTTCAAACACAATGTTATTTGTATGAAAATATCCTGTGTAACATGGTACCAGCTACAAAGACTGCATACATTGACATTTTCTTTAAATAAATGAAAAAAATCCAAAGTCACTAAAAAAAACTAAAACGCATTTTTAAAAGATTGAAAATTTTGGCAATAATAAACTTTAGAAGGACTTGACTATTTGGTGAAAAAAAAGCTAAAATCAAAATTAAAAGGTAAGAGAGGGGTGCCTAATCTCAAACACAGAAATTATGCCCACTTACCTGTAAGAACAGCTACCACAGTAGAATCATGAAAAGGCAACAGCACAGTCATTGTAAACGTCCAGGGAACAGAAAACCCAGCTAAGCTTTGCCATCTATCAGGGAAACTCCATTTAAATCAACAGTGCACTTTTCCTCACAGTGGAAAGGTCAGGAAGGCTAGGAACATCCCATCTTCCCATGAGACAGCAAACAACCTCCCTCTCAGAAGGAGAACTTAGAGCAAAGTTGGGGAATGCTCATGCTTTTAAGAAACTTATGCAGGACCAGCCTGTTCTACAGTGTGAGTCCAGGAGAGCCAGGGCTACACAGAGAAACTTTGTCTCCAAACAAACAAACAAAATATTAGGCAATAAATAATAAGTAAATAAATTTAATGTAGCTGTTAAAATGATTCCATTTTCTATATATTTGGAAATGTGTCTTTTCAAATGAAAAAAAAAAAGCCTACTTCTGAATAGTAAGTACAGTGTGGTCTCATTTTTAAAACTTTTTTTTTAAACTATAATATAATTACATCATTTCCGCCTTCCCATTCCTCCTTCCATATGCCATATCCCTAACATATGCCCCTCCTTGCTCTCTTTCAAATTCATGGCCTCTTTTTTAATTAATTTCCATTAATTTTTCATTAACTCTTTTCACTAACTAATAATTAATTAATATATTCCCAAATACATAAATACAACCTATTCAGTCTGTATAATGTTACATGCATGTATGTTTTCATGGCTGACCATTTGGCATTGGATAACCAGTTTCTGGGCTGTTCCGTGGGGAAGACCATCTTTCCAGCTCTCAGCACTTCCTAGCTGCCTGTAGCACTTTGTGTAGGGTTGAGGCCAAAAGTCCCTCCCTTTCCCCATTCATGTTAGCATGTCTACCGGTGTCATCTTCGTTCAGCCAGTGCTTAGGCAGTCATGTTGGGAAGACTTTATGGGTGTAGTTTCTGACATTCCTAGGAGACATATCTCACAGAACTTAAGACTAGGAAGTCAGTTCTGCCCCTTTGCAAGCAAGTAAATGGCCCTTGTTAGTTATGGTGAAGAGCGCACATTGGCTTTTACTAAGTGTCCCACTTATTAAGGCATGCCTACATTGCAACACAGCCGTTCTTGAGCTCGTGAGCAACACATTTTCTGCTTCAGCCCTGCTTTCTCATTTACTTGTTTTTATTATTCATAAAACCTAATGTATAGTACAGTTTTGACTTTCACATTAATGCCATTCCAAGAGTACAGTAGTAAACAAATTAGAGAAAGATGAGGCCTTAGCAGAAAGACACACAGGCATGAATATTGCATTTTTCTTTCTCCATCATCTCCACATAAGTTTCTGAAACCTTAGGAGGCAAACACATACCTGAACATCAGAAGTTTAATCTGCTGAGAATTTCAATCAGTGGGGATTGGGGAAAAACATCACTATCATCATGAGCAAAGGCCACTCACTCCTTTTGGAGGCAGAATCTGACACCGGCCGCTTCATTTTTATTGTTTGATGTTTCCATAGAAATGTCCATTTGTTATGCTAGTTGCAGGTGCTATCTGATGTAGCTGCAATAGGCTGATTCCAACCATCACAGACCATCAGCCTCACATGACCTGGAGATCCAGCTGAGAGCTTCCCTGCAGCCCGTGACTGTAGAGAATCCAGCTAAAGCTTGTGTAGACCCCTGACCCAAGCCAACAGAAATAATAATGATGCCGTGATGCTTTCAATTGCCGGACTGTGATAGGTTGTTACACTGCCTAGAATGAATTAATATTTAATAATTTACAGATTGGAAAGCTTTCAACAGGTTTACTACTATTCTTGTTAATTAATGTGTGTGTGTGCGTGCGCGCGCGCGCGCGCGCGCGTGCGTGTGCGTGCATGCGCATGCTCGCGTGCATGATCTGCATAGGTATGGGCATGTGCATACCATGGTACACATGAAGAGGTCAATTTTCAGGAGTTGGTTCTCCTACCTTTACTCACATGCTAGCTTTTTGTCAATTTGAACAAGCTAGAAGAAGGAAAAGAAACCTCAATTGAAAAAAAAAAAGGCAGCAGGGGACGGGGGTGGGGTGGGGTGGGGCAGGGTGGGGGCTGGGTTGCGACTGGAGAGATGGCTCAGAGGTTAAGTGCACTAAGACTGCTCCTCTGGAGGTCCTGAGTTCAGTTCCCAGCAACCACGAGGTGGCTCACAACCATCTATGATGAGATCTGGTACCCTCTTCTGACATGAACGTGTATGTGCAGGCAGAGCACTGTCTACATAATAATAAATAAATAAAAATTTTAAATGCCTCTATCAGTTTGCCTGTAGGCAAGTCTGTAGGTAATTTTCCTGATTAATGATTAATATGGGAGGGCCCAGCCAACCACGCCAGGACAGGAGGTCCTGGGTGCTAGAAGAAAGCAGCATGTTTTGGGAGCAAGCTGGTAAGCCTCGTTCCTCCATTGCTTCTGCTTTAGTATCTGCCTTCAGGTTCCTGCCTTGAATTCCTGCCCTGACTTTCCTCTCTGATGGGTTTACTCTTTATGAAGGATAATAAGCCCTTTGCTCCTCTAGTTGCTTTTGGTCATGGTGTTTATCAGAGTGCTAGAAAGAAAAGTAGGACAACATGGGAGCCACAGCTAGAGCTCATGTCATTAGGTCTGCTTGGTAAGGATGTTTACCTGCTAAGCAGTCTTGCCAGCCCTGCACTGGATTTTAAATAGCAGAAGGATTGAGTCATGCATTTGAAAGACTTTATTCCATCAGGAACCATCACACAGGCACCTGAAGGAAAGCAGTACATATTGTTATGTGTGATACCACTAGTGTGCACTGTGAGTCTTAGGAAAATAAGGAAGAGAAGCCATCAGGGCAAGGGTTGGGGCACAAACTAGGTGTGACTAACTTCCTGAAGTAGGGATGACCGTCCTTCCAAGTGGAGGTGGAAGAGTATGCCATGGAGCCCTTTGGCGGCTGAATCACACAGATCCTAAGGGGTTATCTGGGATGTCCATAGTGCCCCATAGGCAGCTACAGAAGGAGGAAGAGAGGCACATTTGTGTTCACAAAAGCAGCGCGTGTTTGTTCCTCCATGCACCCTGAAAGGTGGATTGTTTTCTTGGTGTGGAGGAGGACAGAAAGCAGGCTGTGCTGGTGTACACCCACAATCCACTGGAAGGCAGAGGCAAGAGAATTAAAGTTCTGGGCCAGCCTGGTGCGGTGGTGCATGCCTGTAATCCCAGCACTCAAGGAGGAAGAGGCAGGTAGATCTCTGTGCATTTGAGGCCAGCCTGGTCTACAAAGTGAGTCTAGGACAGCCAAGACAACACAAAGAAATCGTGTCTTGAAAAACAAGAATTCTAGGCCAAGATTTCTTTGTCACAAAACCCATGATGGCTCAGTGGGTAATAGCGTCTTCCATGCCTGATGACTTAAGTTTGATTCCTAGGAATCACATGGTAGAAGGAGAAACTGATGCCCACAAGCTGTCTCTGACCTCTGTAACACAAATGCGCATGTTCTAGCACACACATGCAAAGAGATATAATAAAACGTTTTTGTAAAAACTAATTAAAAGTACAGAATTCCAATGGCATGGACAACAGAGAGAAACACTGTTAAAAAAAGAAAGAAAGAAGAAAGAAGGAAAGAAAGAAAGAAAGAGGAGTCAGGCATGGTGACACACACATATAATCCCATCATTTGGGAGATAGGGGCAGGAAGATTAGTTGAAGGCCAGCCTGGGCTATATCAGACCCTGGCACAAAACAAAGGAACAAGATAGACTAAGGAGGCCTTTGATTCATCTTTTCTTTCTTCTTTTTGCTGCTGTTATTACTGCTGCTGCTGTGTTTTGATTCAAGCTGGCTTTGAACTATGTCTCTGAGAATGCCCTTGAGTTCCTGATCATCTGTCTCTCCATCCCAGGTGCTGGGTCAGGGATGTGCAGACCGTGCCCAGTTTCCTCAGTATCTTTTTCTGAAGTTGAGACTGTGTCTCCCTGCTTCCTGCTTTCTTTGCTAATTATATTCACTTTTTTTTTTTTTTCAAGACAGGGTCAGTCTCTCTGTGTAGCCTTGGCTGTCCTGGACTCACTTTGTAGGCCAGGCTGTCCTCAAACTCACAGTGATCCGCCTGCCTCTGCCTCCTGAGTGCTGGCCACCATTCCCAACTCTAGACTCACTTCTTTTATTTTATGTATATGAGTGTTTTGCCTGCATGTATGTATACATATATGCACCACTTGGGTGCCTTGTTTGTTCAGAGGTCAGGACCCCTGGAATTGAAGTTATAGATGGTTGTGAGCTACCATATGGGTAATGGAAGCTGACCCTAGGTCCCATGTAAGAGCAACACTTGCTCTTAACCAAGGAGCCATTTCACCAGCCCCACTCTTATTTGCTTTCAATAATAATGCTGTATATTTTTCCTGGTCACATCTCAGGTACCCAACAAAAAGGAAATTTAACTCTTTGCAATCAAACATCAATTGTTTTTATTTTGTTAGGAGGGTATGATGGGGTTGAGTGACACATCACAGTATCTTTATATTTTTTAAAACATTTGTTTATTTATTCTTATGTATATGAGTTTCTATCTGCATGTACATCAGCATGCCAGAAGAGTGTATCAGATCACATTATAGCCATGTGATCCCATGTCGTTGCTGGGAATTGAACTCAGGACCAACCTCTGAAAGAGCAGGCAGTATTTTGTTGTTATTGCTGTTGTTGTGGTTGGTTGGTTGGTTGGTTGGTTTGGTTTTTGTTTTGTTTATTTTTTTGTTTTTTCAAGACAGGGTTTCTCTATGTAGCCTTGGTCGTCCTGGAACTCACTCTGTAGTCCAGGCTGGCCTCGAACTCACAGAGATCCGCCTGCCTCTGCCTCCCAGGTGTTGGGATTAAAGGCGTAGCCAGTGTTCTTAAGCGCCATCTCACCAGCTCCTGGTGCATGCTCTTAACCACAAATCTGTCTGACTTGGAAAGCATCCTCCACAACCCAGCTCTCTGCAGAGTATTCTGTATTTGGTAGTATTCTCACTTAACTTAGGCAAAAAGAAAATTTCTTGGCTACCTAGAGAATAAAAACAAAACAGAAAAGGAGGAATTATTTGACTGTGTATGCTAGCATTGGTCATTACAATGTTGTGTTCATTACGAGACTACATGATACCAGCTTGGCATGGATGCCATGGAAAGATGTTTCTGGCTACGTGGAACAGAACAAGAAGAAAAGTGATCCTAACGACAAGTTTACTCGCATAATCCAAGTGTACAGATGTGCAGCATTGGCTTCAGCTTCTCTAGTCACCTGTGGTTTCCCCTATGACCACCAGGTGGCAGCTGTGGTTTCAAGCTGCAGAATGTCCACGGACAAAGGCTGTTGTTACCAAGGAAGAGACCTTTTCCGGAGCCTTCAGCTATGGCTTGGATATGAAGTGTCCTTCCTAAAGGCTATGTTGAAATCTTATTTCCGGTCTCATGCCAGACTGTTCAAATAGTTCAAGAGAACTCCAGATTTGGGGCGATGTCTGCTGTAATTTAGGTGTCTTTACTACCTTGGACCCATGTAGGGAAAGTTGCAGTTCCTTAGCAATGGAACAAAACCCACAGCCTCTGCCCCAAAAGCTCAAAACACCCGACTAGGGAACTTCTAGCTATTTATTTATTTATTTATTTATTTATTTATTTATTTATTTATTTATTTATTTATTTATTTATCTATTTATGTCCAGGTAAGGTTTCTCTGTGTAGCCCTGGCTGTCCTGGAACTTCCACTGTAGACCAGGCCAGCCTTGAACTCAGAGATCTGCCTGCTTCTGCCTCCTGAGTACTGAGATTAAAGGTGTGCACCACCACTGCCTGGCTTTTTTTTTTTTTTTTTAAAGCTCACTGTGCATTAAAAATTATGCTTGGCATACCTTTTTAAAAATGTGTATGACTATTCTGGACTGGTTCTATGCTTACTGTTTGAGCTAAATCTGAGGATTTAGATACAATTTGAATTTGCAGCTGAAAGAACCTGGTTTCCTGGACTTCACCTCAGATAGGCTTACCGGAAGTGGGCAGAGCAGAGCACTGTGCCTTGATGCGCTGTGAATACCTCTTGTGTTCCATTTAAACCCAAGGAGACAGACTTGAGAAGAGTCACTGTATCTTCCTGTCCCTCTCCCCAGTGTGATCACATTGAGTAAATCTACCTTTCTGTTTCTCGCCTTTGATTTGTCGTCTTTAATCGGCTTGTTGAGGATGAGTGGCCAAACGTTGTTTGTTTGGGGCACAGGCTGGGACCCTTAGCTCTGGTAACACTTCCAGTAACTTAACTTAGAAAATAGTTGGTATTTTTTAAAGGAATACAAAAGTAGAAAATTCACAATACCCAGCGTCTAATCAAAATTAATAGCTACACAAAGATGTCCAAATGTGACATAGTATACTCCTAGGTGATGCAACAGGTAAGAAATATAAAATATCCATTAGAATGGAAATATACAATCTAGGATAAAAAGGGAAAACATGGCGTTTGGGGGAAGAAATGAAAAAAATGCCAGTGTGTGGGTGTATGCGTGTAGACAGACAGACAGATAGATCCCAGTTAAATTAAATAGCTGGATATAAAATAAAATTGCTTGAATGAGAAAATTCTCCAAATGGCATTGCAACAGACTAGATACCATAAAAAGAGCTTTGAAGCCACACAAAACTTTTTTGAAGTACGAGGAAAAGTACACAGGGGTGGGGGTGTCTTGAAAACATGAACTAAATGCCAGTGAACTCAGAAAAGTATCAGGAAGACTGATGTGTATATAATTAGATTATAAACAAGGAAAAGAGAGAAGGCAGAAAAAATATTTCAAGAAAGTTTAGACAAAACTTTCTTAATTCCATGCAAACCAAAAGGCATGATTCATAAATCAATGACCAACATAACTAATAAGTGTAAAGAAAAGTATGTGGAGGCACATCTGGACCAAATTTCTAAAACCGAGGAAAATTCTAGGGCTGGAGAGATAACTCAGGCACTAAAATGCTTGCCTTGCGAAAATCAAGCCTAGAACTCATGTAAGACAAAGCCAGGCATGGCACATGCTGGTGACCCTAGGATTGGGGTGGCAGAGACAGGTGGTTCCTCAGGGCTCTCTGGCTGCCCAGCCTGTCCACTGAGTGAGCTCCAGCCCAGTGGTGGTGAACGTGGCTGGTGCCAGAGGAGTAACACCTGAGGGTGACCTTTAACCACTCCAAAGCACTCACACAGCCTTGCATGTCCACCCTCACACATATAAAAACACAGTCACACACAAAGAGAAAAAGTCAATAACAACTACTCTAGAAGATAGCAAAAGTTAGAGTTAGAAATCGGTTTGGGGGGTCACAGTTTGCATCTTGAATGTCCCCTAGAACACTTGTGATGAGGCATGCTGTTGTGCATGAAGTGGTGGCACTCCCTGGAGATGATGGGCTCTACTGGGAGGGGATTTGGTCACTGAGGTTATGCTCTTGAAAGAGATCCCTCTTTCTCTTTCATGGTGTTGGAGCTGCTGGGAAGCATCAGTTTGTCACTGTTGTTGTTTTGTTTTCCCACATGATTCCACCATAGCACACTGCACTGCTGCAGGGCCATAAGCAATGGGACCAAGAAACCACTGACAGAAGTCCTTCCTCCTCAGGCATAGAGGTAGAAATCTGCCTAACACACCAGACACTCTGAGCATCAGAAAGCATAGGACAGCATCATTAAAGAAATTAAGGGAAAAAACACTGTCCACTGACATCTCTAAAACTAATGACAATACCTTGCCAACAATTAAGGCAAAATATGGTTCTGGAAAACAAAAAATGAATCGCCACTATTGGAAGCTCTTACTATATGCATGCATGAAGTGTATAAATATCATTTGGAGGTAGAATGTGATAAAAATAAATATTTTGTTGTATACCCTAGGCAAAATGCATAGGACAAGATGGTAAGTTTAATAGAGCAATAGTAGAAATAAAGTACCTTAATAAGATGCTAAACTAACCTACAACAAAGCAAAAAATGAATAAAAGAAGGAAAAAATACATATATCAGACAAACAAAACAAATAACAAAATGGTAGGTTAAACCACAATTATGTAAGTAAATATAAATGGTCTAAAATTTTAGATATAAGTTAGTGTTTTCTGGATTGAATAAAAAACAAAAATCATTTACACAGAGAAACTCTGTCTTGGAAAACAAAAACAAAAACAAAAATCATGATCCAGCCGGGCGTGGTGGCACATGCCTTTAATCCCAGCACTCAGGAGACAGAGATAGGCAGATTACCGTGAGTTCAAGGCCAGCCTGGTTTACAAAGGGAGTCCAGGGCAATCAAGGCTAACATAGAGAGACCCTGTCTTAAAAAACAAAACAACAAGAAAAAAAACAAAAATCATGATCCAGCTATAGACATCTTTATACCAAAACTATTTAACATAGAAAAATAAGTTAAAGCAAAAACAAAAAAACCCATAAAACAAAAATCACCCCACCACTTGGGAGGCAATGGCAGGCAGATTGCTGTGAGTTTGAGGCCAGCCTGATCCACAAAGCTAGTCCAGGCCAGCCAGGGCTACACAGAGAAACTCTGTCTCAAAAAACAAACAAAACGAAACAAAAAAATTATTTTAGGCCAGGCATGGTGGCACACGCATTTAATCCCAGTACTCGGGAGGCAGAGGCAGGCAGATCACTGTAAGTTGGTGGCCAGCTAGTCTACAAAGTGAATTTACTACAGCCAAGGCTACTCAGAGAAACCCTGTCTCGGAAGACTAAAACCAAACCAAACCAAAAAACAAAAATCACAAGAAATCTAGAATGGTTACATTAATATCCAAGTATGCTTCGGGCAGGAAATAACCTCAGAGATATGAAGGAACCATTCATAACAGAAATGGGACCAAATCATTATAGACTCAATGGTACTACGACTATGTCATCTAAAATGGGATACTTAAGATACATGAACCAGAAACCAAGAAAACTGAATGAATTAAATCCATAATCCATTGAGCCCTTTAGTAGTTTGTGAATAAAATAATTATGCAAAGTGTCAAACGGGCTGTAGAGCTCTCTCTACTACTTCGTTGGCATTTCTGGATCACTTCATCCAACTACAGAGCATACACTGTTTAAACGCACGTGGAACAACTACCAAGAGATAACCCCAACAAAGTCAAGACACAGGCTTCAGGTTTGGTTGGTTGGTGTTTTGTTTTCTTCTGTTATTTTTTAGAATTGAAATCATACAATTCATAAAAGTAGAAGACAGTAACAGAATGACAGGTGACAAAGGATCTAGAAATTAAGAGAACACCCTCTAAATAACCCACAAGGCATAGAAGAAATCATGGGGAAAATAGAAAATATTTGCAGTAGAATCAAACTAAAAACAGTATATAAAAACACACCTGACACAGTTAAAGCATTGTTGGAATTATTTCTATCATATGCAGGACTGGCCTCAGCCCTTTCTCTCTCGACAGACCCAAACCCAGCATTTTGAGATCATAGGTCCTCAGCAGGAGGAGTCTAAAACAATTCCTTGCTTCTAGAGCCAGCAGGATTTTAGGATTGTTTAGTAACAATGCATAACTTTACTTTGCCAAATTGATAAAGACATTTCAGACTCCAAAGGGTCTTCGTCTTTCCCTGTTGCTGCGGTTAAAACACCTCAACAGAAGCAACCCGAGAAAGCAGGGCGTACTGGGGAGTATAGTCCAATCGGACAGTCCATCAGGGAGGCCTGATTACAGTCGAGAGGGAAGGGAGACTGAGTGGCCCTGCTCAACTGGCTTCCTTCTTTTTATGCACCTTAGGATCCAAGCCCAGAGAATGGTGTTCACTGCCAAGCTTGATGGACTGAGTTCCATCCCCACAACTTACAAAGTGGAGGAAGAGAACTGAGTCAAGTTGTCCTCTGGTCTCCATAAGCGCACGCGCGCGCACACACACACACACACACACACACACACACACACACTGCAATTTAAAGAGGGAGCTAAAGAGATGGCTCAGAGATTAAGAGCACTGGTTGTTCTTCTAGAGGTCCTGAGTTCAATTCCCAGCAACCACATGGTGGCTCACAACCATCTGTAATGAGACCTTGTGCCCTCTTCTGGTACGTAGGCACACATGCAGGCAGGACACGGCATATATATAATAAATAAATAAATCTTAAAAAGAAGTTTAAAGAAAAGGAAAAGAGTGGCAGTTTGGGCATCCACAGGATGAGGGTCCAGACGGAGGTCCCACTAATAAGAAACAAACAAACAAAACCTATAACAACAAACAACCGGAGAGTCTTCTTTGGTGAGGTCACAGGGTTTTACATGAGCAAGTGTGCTAGATGACTCAGGGACACTTGCATAATTACTCCAAATATGACCTCACCTATCCACATGGCCTTGAGGTGGAAGAATTTTAATTACAGAGAGGCAAATAGGAAACAGTTGCAGAATTGTGACAATTGTGCCGGGCAGCCCAAACCTAGGTTGATTTTTTTTTCCTTTTTTTTTTTAAGTACAAATAAGCAAGTAAGTAAATAAGTAAATTAATTAAAAGGTCACTTTAGGAAGACACATGCAATAATAGAACTTTCTTGCAGTCTACTATGAAATGACTAGCCAGGATGAAAAACCAATCAATCAAAATGGCAAGCTTTATTTCCTCTCATTTTTAGACCCAGTTTGTGGTTTGACATTTGTCCTTTTTTTCTCAAGCTTGAGACTGGTAATGTGAGGGCAGAATGGCTGATCCCTTAGCCTCAGCCCCAGAATGGAAGTTACACAGGCAGGGCTGTGATGACTTGGAACAAAGATGAAGCAGAATGAAAGTGGACCCTTGTGTTCAGTCATTGTGATTTGGAAAGTTACAACATTAGTGTGTCATAACATGCCAGTCTGGTGATAACTAACCTGCCTCTGAGATGGCAGGCTTAACCCACTTAGGGGGGCTCTATTTGGTGGCCCAACCACATCCCTAAAGCTTCCACTTTAAAAAAAAAACACATTTTTAAAAATGTGTATGGGCATTCTGCCTGCATGTATGTCTGTGCACCATAGGCATGCCTGGTGCCTCAAAGGCCAGAAGAGAGCCCAGGATCCCCTACAACTGAAGTTATAGCCAATTGTGAGCCATCACGTGGATGCTGGCAATCAAACCCAGGTAGGTCCTCTGGAGGAGAAGGGCTCTTAGGGCTGAGGAGTCGCTCCAGGCCAAGGCTCCTCCTCTCAACACTGTTGTTTTGAGAGACACTTTTCTTACAGAAAAATTTGGGAGGCATCATTCATAGGAATTTTATAAGTGGATCATAGAAACATAAAACTAAGGAAAAACCGGATGAGTAAACACCAGGTTATTTGATGTTACATTTATATAAAGGTTAAAGCATGTGTGTCAATGAGTCCTCTTCCATGGCACGCTGATTCAGAATCTTCTGGGGTTTTTTTTTGTTTTGGTTTGGTTTTGAGGTTTTTGTGTGTGTGTGTTTTGTTGTTGTTGTTGTTGTTTTGTTTGGTTTGGTTTGGTGTGGCTTGTTTGGGTAATTGCTTCCTTTAAAGTTCTAGTTTGATTCCATGGCAGTCTTTACTCTGTTCTATTAAAGCCCAGAACTGCTAAAGTCAGAGCTCAGTCCAAAGCCATGGCCTCTCTTGTTTATCATAGGCAAGGGCCCCATTACACCCGCTGCAAATGGCCCTCAGTCCGGACGCCTCCTAGGCTCTGAAGACCCATGTCAGTCTCTCTTCCAAGTTCGTCGTCCTCTTGTAAGCACAGCAATACCATTTTTGGAGTCTCCATCGTCATCCTCCTGTTGGCCTTTGCCTGTAGTAAACCAGAAACAGCTGAGACTCTGGGTCATGACTGTGCTAGGCTGACCCTCTGCAATGACCTCAGCATTTAGTTTTTCTCCTCTGTGCTGATCCCATCTGAGATTAACCCTACAGCTAGGTCTGCTCCTCTGCTATAAACCCATCCCAAATCAAACTGTCCGATGATACAAATGAAAAAAGGACTCAATCTTCAAATGATGCCAATTAGTTTTCATGAGCACTCCAATGTCAGGGGCCAAATAGCTCATAGAATGTGGCCCACAAGTCAACACAACCATGATGGGTGTGTCTTAGACATGCATAATCCCAAGGACTACACGCCCTGAGGACTTTATGCTGCTATAAAGCATTGCTCTGCTTGTTGCCCTTATGGTCACCGTATCCCTCACAATATAGGAATTGTATGAGAATTCTAAGAGGGCTTCCAGCCCCTCGCTGGGAATATTACTGGCACAAGCACTGGTGCTGGAGCAGATTAATGACTCAACCACCGCCCTTGAAAAGAACTTAGAGATGTAGGTTGCTAGCAATGACCACTGCCCTTAGAAAGAATTTGGAAAAATAGATTGTTCAGCAAGGTAGGGCAAAGATGTTTTTGCTAGTGGCTCTGATATAGAAATCTTAGGGAAAAATAGATTGTCTAGCAAGGTTAGGTAAAGATTTTTTTTTTCCTATTGGCTCTGATGCAGAAAATCTTAGGGAACAATTTGAAGTTAAGAAAAAGTACCCTTTTAATAGTAAAGCTAGGGACTTTTTGAGGTGGGCAAGCAAGAACAGTAGCCCAGAGTAGCACTGGCTGACATGACTCTTTCAACTTGGGCTGGTGACTGAGACGATGATTAATTTCCTTATACCTATATTTTACCCTCAGCTTCCTGATACAACTTAATAAAAATTGTTAATGAGTAGATGCACACCTTAAAGATTTAAAGTAGAAATGGATGGTTGTTTTTTTTATATAAAAGTTTAGATTTGTGATTCTTTTATGATCTTTATAAGATTGTCTTTTAAGATAACTGATTATCTCTTTGTAACTACAAATTGCAGCCTGACGGTAAAGAAAAAACTGGCTGAGAAACTACCTTGCTTGTTCACACTTTGTTATTATACAATAAGTTGCTTAGTTACAAACGCATATGAGTTTCTGGGAATAATTTGTTTTTATATTTGTTTCTCACCCATAATACATAAAATGTTTGATCATGTGAAGGCATTGGGGAACATGTTTTTCTTATGTATACTTACTATAATCATTCATTTAAAGAAAAATAGAACATAACTACATTGTGATTTTTGTACGTTTGAAAGATCTTGCTGGGATATATAAGCTGTGGGAGAAGAAAAAAAGTAAATGCTGTTGGAATTTGCTCTTCAGCGTTTGTTCCATCCACCAAATGTATATATGTGTGTATGTATGTATGTAAGGTTGGGTTGGAACTCACCCAATGTGTGAATGTGTGTGCATGTTTGTAGTATGTATGTATGTATGTATGTATGTATGTATGTATGTATGTATGTGTATGTGTCCAGTTAGAGAAGCTTATAGCAGAAGCTTGTTGGAACCCACCTGCTGGAGTCTGTCTTACTTCATCGTGTATGTGTGTGTGTGTGTGTGTGTGTGTGTGTGTGTGTGTGGTCTTTTCTCTCCTTTCCTTTCTTTTTTAGACACTTTGCGACTACTAGTGGAACCCCCCTACCCTAACCCCCACCTACCATAAAAGGTAAGCCCACACCAGGAAGCTACCAGCACTGGCCAGCTGCCAGCAATTTAATTCTGGTCCTCAGCTTGCCACTATCAGGGGAAGCACTGTGGGCAACAGTCAGTTCCAGCCTGGAAAGTTGCCCTCAGAGAAGGTCTGCTGGGTGACTAGGCAGCAGTCGGTCTACGCCCTGCCTCAGTTTACCCCGGTGTCAAAGCTTGTCTTCGACACTCCAAACATTCAGCAAAGAACCTACAAGAGGTTTTTGTGGGAGGGGGGGCATGCTCAGAAATGGACAGGCATGACTCAGGATGAGAAGATCCAGTTTGCCCAGTAATCCAGGCCTGGGTTACAGTCTGGAACCAACTATGTACTGTAGCTGCTTAAAACACGTTAGAAAGAAAGGTAGCACCAAATTTACTTCCTCTAAAGTGTTTTTGCCTGTCTGTGTCCAGAGGAAGTTGTGGGCTCTGGCTTCTCAGGTGGAGGTTGGTCTGGGTGGAACAACCAAAACCTTAATTCTTGCAATCTCAGCACTCAGGAAGTTGATGCAGGAGGATCATAAGTTTGAGGCCATCTTGAGCTGAACAGCGAGGTTCTAGCTCAAGAAAAAGGAAGAGGAAAGGAACCCTTTATACATTGTTGGATGAACTCTTGTAGATTAAGGGAAAACTGTCAGTCTGTGAAAACCAGATGTAATGTCACTGCTCTTAATACTAAATTGGAAAAAAAAAAAAAACATGATTTCAAAAGCATTATTTGGCCAGGTGCGGTGCAACAGGCTTTTAATTCCAGAACTCTTGAGGCAGAGGCATATGAAGCTTTGTGAGTTTAAGGACAACTTGGTCTGCATAGTGAGTTCCAGGACAGCCAGGGCTATGAAGAAAGGTACTATCTAATAAATAAATAAATAAATAAATAAATAAATAAATAAATAATGGGCAAAAGCAAGGCGTCATTTGAATACTAGGAAAATTGTATTATTTGCTGAAATGCAGTAAATTACTGTTAATTTTATTTTCATTGAACTGTTTAAATCTATTTCAACTGATATATAAAGACAAAGCCTATAGGTTAGGGGTGTGCTGTATTTTGTCTGTATTTTGACATACACAGACAATGTGCATGATTTTGAATAATTAGTTTCTTGGTTGCAATAGTGAGATTATGGTTTGAAAACAGTGCCCTGGTTCTTAAGGATGCACACGGTTACATCGCCAAGCGTGAAACAACACAGCATTCACAGGTCTAGCAGGGGAAGAACTCTATGCTTTTGCTTGATGGAAATAAAATCGAGAGGAAGGCTCATGGCAGGCACTCTGCAGCCTAGCACTCAAGCTCTCATCAGATTGAGAATTTTTAAAGAGAAAGTTTCATCTTGAGAAGCCACTTGAAGAAAAGCTGATTTTAGCTGAAAGAAATGAGAGGAGCCGAGGCTGCTGCACTCGGTTTTATGAGAAATTGTCTCCAAGAGAAGAGGAAAGAGGTGGGCTGCTGGCTGCAGGGGTGGGAGCAGGCTCGGGGAGTCCAGGAAGTAGGTTTTGCCTTCAAAGAATGATAATGGCGCTATAAAATTTCAGCCACAGCCAGCTCCAGTAACCCAGAAAGGATGACGTTTTAAAGACAGAATATGTTTTCCACTAAATATGGTGTCTGAATTTTTGTTTTCCAACAATGTCCAGAAAAAAATCACAAACTCAGGCAAGCTTGACCCTGAGAATGGTAAAAGAATTTTCCTAGTGGATAAAAGGTAAAGTGAAACTTTGGAAGATGATTTATTCTTCCTTCCTGCCTTCCCTTCCTCCTTCTTTTCTTCCTTCCTTTTCAACATTAGAGCTCAAATCAAGGGCCTTGAGTGTGCTAGGCAAGCACACCGCCACCTGGCAACACCCCAGCCCTACAGAGATTTTCTTGAAGTTGAGCATAATGGCACAGCACTCCAGAAAGATTGAGAGTTTGAGGCCAGCCTTGGCTACATAGCAAGATCCTATTTGAAGAAGGATGCGATTGGGGGGTGGGGGTGGGGGGGCAGTCCTAAGTAGAGTTTTCTCAAAATACTGAAAACAGCCTACCTAACCTGTACTAGACTAGACAACACAACTAATGAAGTAAGAAGTGGTCAGAGAATAAATTTGCACTCTGTAGCAAATCTGTCATAAAAAGCATGCACCTTTCAAATCTGCTCAGCTACTGGGGTGCAAGGTGAGACTTCTTCTTTATTGTTTTCATCATCGGCCCTAGAGCCTTCAGCAAGCTATGCACGTAACGTGGGTGTAATAAAAATGGCTTTGAATTTTATATTTAGAATTATTACTACTGTGTGTGTGTGTGTGTGTGTGTGTGTGTGTGTGTACACGTGCACACACAGGCTTGCAGTACACTACAGCACACGGGTGGAAAGTCAGAGGCTGACTTTCAGGAGTTGATTCTCTTTTAGTTTGGAGGTGCTGCCTATTGAACTCAGGCTTTCAGCCTTGGCAGTGTGCACCTTTGCCTTCTGAGCCATCTCACTGGCCAGATTGTTTACATCTATGGTGCCTTTCTTTAGAGAAACTTCCCCAGATTTCCATGTGTGGTAGTTATACTTATTTTTCCATTTGAAATAAATATACAAAAATTTGGAAACTGAATCCATTAAAACTGTCACATTGATGCACAGGTGGGCAGAGAATATTTCGATGCTTGCAGCGCCTGTAACGAGAAAATGTTTTCTTTACGCCCTATGTAATGGGTGAGCTAGAAGTCCTTCAGTTTCGTGGATGATTTGTCTCTCCGAACTGCCTCCTTGGAGCTTCTGGCTGTGAATGGCTGTGGGCAGGTGGTGTCTCTTCTGGAGCGGTAAGGCGGTGAAAGTGATCTGTTTTGTAGAGCTTCCTTTTTCCACACTCTTGACTCCTCAGCAACTTCCACCCAGATTAGTCCTTTGACCTCTGACCTCCAATCTTTGCTTTGTGCCTAACAGCTTCCGCGGTCTTGGCATGGAAAGAGAGAAGTTTGGAAAGTCAGCTGACTGAAACCTTCAGTCATTCCACAGGTCATGGTTGCAATACCACAGGTTACAGTAAGTATATGCCAGCCCCAGCAGGTTTGGGATATTTTCCTCAGTGTTGCAAATCATTTGCATTTTTTTTCTGAAACAGGGGTTTTTTTGGTGTCCTAGACTTGCTTTGGAGACAGGCTGACCTCGAACTCACAGAGAGCCACCTGGGATTAAAGGCCTGTGCCACCGAGCCCTGTTCATTTGCATTAGTGAATCACAGTATGTGACAGGGTTACTGTCTACCTGTCCTGTCCTTTCTCACCTCATACTTCAGGCAAGGCTTCTTCTGTTTTTACAGCCTTGTGTAACACGGTTCCCTCTTTCGCCCTGATGTAAACACCATCACTACCAGCATTAATAAGAATTACAGCAGGCCTAGGAACGCACTGAGCCATTGTACTTGAGAATAAAGAACTTGGTCACAGCACAGTCAGGCGGTTTGCTCTGCACCAGCAAACCCTCCCACCTCACCCAATCCCCACTACACGGTCCCCAGCGCCTGATTCAGCAACAATACAAATGACTGATTGTTGGTTTCTTTTGATGTCACAATACAGCCTATCTTTGGTGGGTTTTTTTCCGTCTCTCTCTCTCTCTCTCTTTATAAGTGTGTGTAGCGTTATGCTTGCATGCATTTATACATAGGCCCACGTTCACAAAGAGTCTAGAGGAGGGCAGGGATGCTCAGCTCTATCATTTTCTCGTTATTGCCTCAAGCGAGCGTCTCTCACTGAGCCTGGAGCTAGGCTGGCAAGCAGCAGGTTCAGAGATCCTTCAGTCTCGCACCCCCTCTTCCCAGTACTGGGGTAACAGGTGGGTTCCACGACACCCAGCTTTTTGTGTGGGTTCTGAGATTTGAACTGAGGTTCTTACAAGCTGTCTTTGTGTGTGATATTCATGTGTGTTCGTGGAAGTCAGTCCTCTCCTTCCACTGTGGGATCTGGGGGTCAGATTCAAGTCCTCAGGCTTGTGGCAAGCACATCTACCCACTGAGCAATCCAGCCGGCCTTCTTCTGAATAAGAGATGTTTATAAATGAAGAGGAATGTTCATATCTGATCCTCTTAATTTGAACACGGTGAATCAAATATCTGTGTATCTACAAATGGAATAATCTTTAACAATCTGAAAACTTGTCGAGGGAGCCATCAGATTTGACAGGGACAAACTCCTCACCAATTCTTTGCCATCTGAAGTTTCCACAACATAAAAAAAGACCACTTAAATGGCATACTTTTCACAGTGCCAAAAAGCCCAGGTGAAGGGAAAATAAAAATGCTAATTTTGCTAAGAATTTGTATCCACTTGGGTTGTTATAATATATTAGCAGCTATTAAAATGTTTTTATCATAAAATCAATTCCATACATCCTTTCTAATGCTTCTTTGTAGAATGACACTTGTGATGTTTCATGACAATACTTTCTGGGGCTGAGAAAGGTTCAGTGGGGGAGCCTGCCTCCAAGCTAACACCTTGAGAGAACCAAGTCCCACAAGCTGCTGTCTAACCACCTCAGGGATCCCATGACACTTGTGTGAGGGGATGGACACACAACACACACACACACACACACACACAAATAAATGTAAAAACTTACATATATTTACTAGAGCTAAATAAGAATTTTCATGTACCAAGAACACTTTAAATAGTAGGGATTTGATGCAGCAAATACATGTGAGCTGTTAAAGTCACAGTACAATAAGTGTCGATGATCCATCATTTACTTTCCTTTGACAGTTTGTCTCACTATTTTATATTAAATGTTTGCAATGAAGTTGTCTGGGGGACATTTCTACCCAAATGTGTGAATAAACCAGGAGCTTAAGTATAAAAGCTTTCTTATGTTTTATACTGCCTGCCACTATTTTCAAAGCCAGCTATTCAGGTCTGGGGTCTCCTTCCCTTGTCAGCTGGCCTGGCCCTGCCACATACTCATTCTCCTGGCAGACACTTTCCCTTACCTACTATTACACTTCCTCCCACTTCCACCTCATCACATCTCAGAGGGGGGAAAAAAGATATGGTTCCCTGAATATAATTCCTCTTGTTTTTAAAATTGAGAACCTGCAGCCTAGCAAATCCACTGGAGACTTGCCCAGATAGAAGAAGTTGGGCTCATCCTCCACAAGGCTCTATTGTCCACATACCATTCACTTTCTACTTCTTGTATACATTCCCCCAAAGGCAACTCCTCCAATGCTTTCCTTGTCAGCTTTTGAATTTTAGCTTTCCTAGTGGGTGTATAGCCCTGTCTCATTTTGACTTTAATTTGCATTTACTAATTTGCATTTTCTTAATGAAGTAGTTAGCATCTCCTTAAATTTTCATTTGCAAGTTGTATATATTTGGTGCTGTGTCTTTTCAAATATGTTGCCCATTACCGGACAGTTTGTCTTCCTAATGCTCGGTTGAAAAGGTTTCGCATGTGTGTTGGGTTCAAGTCCTTTATCAGGTAAATGTCTTCCATGTTTTCTCCCAGTCTACGGCTTGGCAGTTCATCTTTTTAATGTTGTCCTTTGAAGACCAAAAAAAATTCTGTTTGATGAATGTCATCTGTCAACTTCTTATTTACACAGGATGCCTTTGGTATCACATCTAAGAAATGTTTGCCTAGCCCAAGGTCACAAAGATTTTCATCTCTTTTTACTTCTGAAAAGTTTACAGCATCAACCCTTGTATTGAGGTCTATAATTTGTCTTGAGTAAATTTTTACTATGTTATGAGAAAGGGGGGATGGCTTGCCCTTTTTTCCACATTAGATGTGCAGTTTTGCCAGCCCCATTTGCTAAAAAGGAAATTCTTATCTTATTGTTTACCTTGGAACCTATTTTTTGAATCACATTGGCCATAAATACATAGGATTACTTCCGTAGTCTCTCTTCGAGCTCACTGATCTCTTCCTGCCCCATGCTAACACCACAGTCTCCATCACTAGAGCTTTACAATGATTCGTAAGTCAAGCCATGTAGGTCCTCTGGCTGTGCTCTTTTCACAGTGGTTTTGGCTGCTTGGGGTTCTTTGTGTCCTCTACAAAGTTTAGAATCTGCTTGACATTTCTATTTTTAAAAAAGTCTGTTGGGTTTTTAGTAAAGATTGTGCTGAATTAATAGGTTAAGTGGAGGGGATTGGCATCTTGCTATTAAGTCTTCCCAGCATGCAAACAGGAGCATCTGTATTTATGTATTTAAGTCTTATTTAATTTCTCTCAGTGGTCTCTTATACGTTTCAGTATAACAGTCCTGCAGTTACTTGGGTAATACAATTCCAAGTATTTTGAACTTTTTTGATAGTAATTGGAAGGGAATTGAATTGTTTCCTTAATTTTGTTTTTTTAATTGTTGGTTTCTAGCTTATAAAACTGAATTTTCCACAGTATGATTTCACTTCATTTTAGTAGGAACAGCTATCATGAGCATGAGCACTGGTAAGAATGCCGAGAGAAGGTAACATATTGTTGGTGGGAATTTGCATAGTCATTATGAAAACAGCACAGAGATTTCTGAGAGAGAGAGAGAGAGAGAGAGAGAGAGAGAGAGAGAGAGAGAGAGAGAACAGAACTACCATAGATCCCATTTTGGGGTGTATATCCAAAGAAAATGAAGTCAATATGCCAGTGTACACATTAGCTAAGAGTCACACACAGCCTAGTCCTATCGGTGATGTAAGTATGAAGAAAATGCAGCTCAGGTGTTTTAACATGATGGACTACTACTTGGCTACAAAAAAAAAAAAAAAAAAAAAAAAAAAAACCAGAATTAAAGTCTTTCCTTGTGACAGCATATGTAGAAGCAGAGCTCATAGTGTTAAATGAAATAACCCAAGAACAGTAAAACAAGGACTGCATGGTCTCCCTCATATGTGGACTATAACTGTTAAATTTATAGAGGTTGAAAGGAAAATGGTGCTTTCTAGAGGGCAAGGAGAGTGGGTGGAGGGAGGGATGGAGATAGGCTGGTCAGTGGATACTAAGCTACACTTAGGAGCAAAACTACCTGTTGTGCTGTCTCCCAGTAGAGTAGTGGGATGCCAATAGGTGTTATTTTTGTGTGTATCAGCGTTTGAGTTGGTGACAATATTGTACATGGCTCTCGAGGCATGAGGTGCAATAATAGGCATTCTAGTGATGCTTCCTACCTTGAGAACTTACCAGTCTTGTTGTGAAAGTCAGGAATAGTAAAAGAAAATAAATGTATCTTTACATGTATAATTCCTAAGTTGACAATAACCGTAAAAGGTTTATAAATGACCGTGTGCGACATTGAACCGTGCAAAGAGACATAAATAGACACTGAGAAAACTCTGCAAATGAATGTCATTTCAGTCCAAACCTGAAGAATGACATGGAATACAGAGAAAGGGCATCTGCCGGACTACTTACAACAGGAGCAATGGCCAAACAGAGAGAAACTTATGCAAGAGATGCACTAAGTGACCGGGAGAGGGAGAGGGAGGGAAGAGCCAGATGGAGAGGGCTGCTTCAGGCCGGCTTCCCAGAACACTTTCCCCTGAGAGCTGTGAGAAGCCATCAGTGGTTCAGAACCACAGCACAGTTGGCAGGGCAGGCTGGCTCGCGCTCATTTTACAGATGGACGTTGTGAAGCTCCGAGGTGATGATTCATTCTGGATCATTCAATCAGTGGCGGCAAACAAAGAGAATTCACCTCTTAAAAGGCACTCCTCACCACTACCAGACGCTGAAACTCAGTCTCAGCCTCTGCTGCATTTGTCGCTTGGGATGTGTTTACATAAAAGGTGCATAGAAACGGGAGGGAGGAATATTGTTTTAGTAAGGTGTGGCGTTGTCATCTCTCCCTTCATCTGTCTGTTCTGCCCCAGTAACAGAGAACATAGAGTTTAATCCTAAAAGGCAGTTTTTCCTGTAGTGGTGAAATCAACTTTGCAATAGTTATTTAATACTTTCTCCAAAATGGCACTCTAGTGTCAACCCATGAAGGAAGGAAGCCGAGGTGCCATTTCTACTGTTTGGAGCAGCCAAGGCAGAAGTCATAAATTACGGGTTTGGTACTTTATCGGGAGAGTGAGGCAGAGGAGGACCTGATTTTGGAAGCTGAGCAAGTATTCAGAATAAACACTAAGAAGCACAGTGGGAATGCAAAGAGAGAAAAAATTAGGTTTTACACCAAGGAAGCGTAGACTGCCAAATGCCACCATGGTGAGAGACCTGGAGGGGCAGCACCGTCTGAGGCACTCTGAGAATGTGCTGACTTACCTTGAAGGCGGCTGTGCTGAAGAAGGAAAAGCTTCTGATCAAAGGTCAGAAAACTTGGGGCGCAAGGAACCCTTCCACCAACTGATCGTGTGGATGCCGGCAAGTTCACTTTCTCCTTTGCAAAGCAGAGTCTTCCAAAGTTGCTCCCAAAGTGTTCCCTTCTCGGCCCAACACGCTGACTGTGGAACACCATGTTCTAGTTTGGGTACTCAGATTACTCAGTCAGGTCTAATCCGTCAAACAATAAAGGGATTTAATATTTAGCTAGTGATTTGGAGTATGACTTGATCATTCAAGTAAGGCGTGGCCTCATAATTTATCAAATGCATCAGATGGCCACGAAAGTGCCTTGGGATCTGGCTTTCTGTGCCTAAGTATTGTTGCCTTGAAATGTGACTTCCTCTTGCAGACTCATTCTGTCTTCTGTAACTTGCTTCATGTGTAGAGGAGACGGCCTTCTGAAAGGGTTTGGGACCTTGAAAGTAGAAACGGCACCTCGGCTTCCTTCGTTTCCACATTATATAAAATACCTCTTTAGGTGCACACTAATGTACTCTCTCGCCATCACCGAGATCTCTGCCTGTTTAGTAAAACAGCCCAGACAGGGTCACCACTGAGAGTCTTTAGAGTTACTTAGAGAGCATCTAGAGCCAAAACCATGAATAACTAAATGGCTAGGGGTGGGAAGTCAGGGTTCACCAAAAGATAAAATGTCTACTGCATAATCTAAATTATATCAGATTTGTCCCTGAGTACAATAAAGCAGCCAATTGAAGCAGTCAAAGAGTTGCTTGGATGTGAACATATTTTTTGGAGACAGGGTCTCACGAAGTTGCTCAGGCTGACCTCAGACTCATACTCCTCCTGAGTGTTGTTACAAGCGTGTGCCACCACGAGCGGCAGGAGAATTTCTAATGTGACTTCTTACAGGATGAACATGGTGACCGGACAACGATGAAAGTTCAGCTCAGTCTGATCCACTGTATAACAAATAACAGATAAAAGAAGAGTACCCGCTGCCATGCTGGAGTCCGGCTGTACCAGCGTTCACTGTGACATTCGTCCGTAAGTCTTTCCAGCATGGTAGGCAGCATCACATGTCCTCTTACCTGCCAAGATTCAAAGAGCAGCATTACCCAAGAGACGGCTCACAGGACACATCTAGGCAGAGGCAGTAAAACGAGGCAACTGGAAACCGGTTCCCTTGTAAATCTAAGTGTTCCTCTGCTAAGTGCATATACATTTTAGAAGCTAACCGCTTTTTAAAATGCTTTGAGCATCATATTCACAGATTTTTTTTAATTACTGATTTACTTGATGAAGAGTTTAGCAAATGAAGAAATTGAAACATAATTTCCAGATGCTTTGATTGCTCCTAAACGCTCTTAGGTTCGCCGCGCCCGCCCCCCCCCCCCCCCCCCGCCTCGACCCGGGGGGGGGGGGGTGGGGGGGAGTTTAGTGCAATACATCCACAGCTTTAGAGTCATTTGCTCTGGAAATGTAAACTCACTACTTAATCACACAATAAGTTGAATGCCTGGCGTCTGAGCTGGCCCAGGGAACCTGACCTGCAAGTGTCTTTTCTAGACTCTGTCAGGAGGATCATCTGCCTTCTGCTGCTCAGATCACTCCGCATCTTCATGGAAAATTTCAGAATGTTCTCCTGTCTATAAATCTCTAGCTTTGTATGGCATGAGTTAGCTTACTAGACTGCACATTCCAGGGAGTGGAAGCTTTTGGTTTGGTTCATTTCCTATGACTGAAGGACTCCTGAGTCTTGCCTGCCTCCTCTTTCACCTTTGCCCCAGCTCAGGAGCAATCATTGTACAACCCAAAGGTATCCTGAAGATGACTCATACCAAAGATTATAGATGGTTCTTGGATTAAAAGTGCAAAGTTCAGAATTAGATCCAGACTCTGGTCCAGACTGCCTACTTGCAGTTATGTGTTGTCCCTCTATGAGCCTCAGTTTTTCCATCTGTATAATGGACAGAATCATCTCTGCTGCAAACAGTCATTATAAGACACAAACAAGATAATATAGTTCACACACACACATACACACATACACACACACACACACACACACATGTGAGTGCGCAGAGCCTGCTTCTTGGCACATAGAACTCCTAGCATGCTAGCTAGTTGTGTTAACATTGTCACTACCATTTCTGTCTGAAAATTGCCTCCACTCCAGAAAGTCAGCACAAGGCTCTGACTCTTACCAGCAGAAGGGAAATGAAAACTCTTGTTACCCAATTCACTGAGGTTTCAGATGAAAGATCCATGTCTTTGTGACCTCAGAGGCCAGCATCCACCAGCAGAGCTGAGGCTGGGGGGTCATTCTGTTGCAGGCTCAAGTCCGGCCATGGTGTGTGCAGAATTCTTTCCTTTGCTTTTATTTACTCATTTACTTTTACTTTTAATTCCAACCAGTCATTCTGTGAGCCTTAAGCGAATCAAAATGCCAAGGTGGGGGGCAGGGGAGGTTGGCTCTGAAAATAGTCCAAAATAATTAGGAGGCACAAGCCTAATTGGGAGAGAGGAGTCTTGGAACATACAGAAAAGTCCAAGATAGGTTGACTTGAACTACTATAGAAAAATGTTGTTACAAGTGCTCATAGTGTCTTACATTTTCTAAAGGTTTGGGCTTTTCTCCCCTTCAGAAAAATGCCAGAAAAGTGCAAAGTCTAGCACCTAAGTTAGTGCCATTAAAGTGCCTGTTAAATGTCCCCCTGCGTAACAGAGACTCTTAGAATATTTGCACATGCAAAATGAACTGTCTTCTTGATGAGACCCAAGTCCAAATACAAAATTCACTCATATGTCATAAGCACTTTATATACATAGGTTGAAGGGAAAGTTATAACAATATTTTAAATAACTTTGTGGATGAAACCAAGTTTTATTGTGCAGAATTTTCCTGTCCATGTTAAAAAAGTTTAAGATTTCAGAGTGTTTAGTTTAGAAATTTTGAAATTATGAATTCCAAATCTATCTTACAAATATACCTTAAGTAGTCCCCACCTGCCCTCCTCCTTGCCTTGTCTCAGCTAAACAGGAATTTAGGTTTTGGAGAAGAGGAAGCAGGAGAGACATAATCCTTCCCCACCCCCACCCCCACCCCTGCTGTGATAGAAGGGAGTTTGGACCCCTCCAAGCTGGGTACCTCCCTTCCTGCTTCAGGAAGCTGTTCCACTGGAGGCCAAGCTGAAGAGGAAATGAAGGATAGAGTCTTGTTTAAACTGAACCAAGCATCTTACAGACATCGAGGACTTGGGCCAGAGCAGGAAGAGGCTGTTGCTCCACCCGCTCCTCTCTGGTGCAGGTCAGCATTGGTTTCCCTTTGTGGCCTTGGGCCTCCGCCCTTTGCTTTTGGAGGGCGTGGCATGGTCTCCTTTGGCCTCTGGGTCCTGGAGACACTTACTGGACAGGCCACAACCATGCTAACACTCTGTGGTTACTTGAACTCAGGAAGTAAGGGTTCTTTTGTGTTTTCATAATCAAAATATGTCTAGAATAAATACTATAAGCAATATGATAGATGGATGAAGAATAGAAGTTATCCTAGGCTGTTTGGAAGAGCTCCTCCCAGGCTGGCACAAGGCTCTGGGTCCCATAGACAACATCACAGAAGCCCACGTCCAAACACACGAGGAACCAAACCTGTCTGCCCAGAGTCTTGGTTTCTTGCCTCTTCCCCTTGGGGCCCTTTTATGCAGTGATGAGCATCCATCCCATCTTCTTTTGAGTCGCCATATAGCATCTCCAGTAAATGTGAGCATCATTTAGTCAACCATCCCTTACCCTAGGGAGCTCCTTTCCCTTTTGCCGTTTTCTTCATTAGAAATAGAGCTTCAGTGGCCATCATGCTTATCGGCTTTGAGGCTATGCTGTCAGGTGTCTAGAAACAGCATGAAGAACTCTAATGGTGAGGGCTAGGGGTGTAACTCGGTGGCGTAGTGTTTGCCTAGCATGCCCGAGGCCCTTCATCTGAAGCCCAGTATTACAAAGACACACTTAATAGAGGTTACTATGAAAATTGTACTAGTGCACGCTCTGACATACTGTGTGTGGAATTGCTTTCTTTTTGTCTGGTAATACTGGTGCTAATATACAGGTTTTTTTGGGTTTTGTTTTTTGTTCTTTTCAGTGAACGAAGTAGATCCAAGAGCATAGTTCATCTTAGGCAAGAGCCCTACTACTACTGAATTGTACACACTAACTTCATTGAAGCTGTCTTTTTTTTAAATCTTGTTGTTTATTTTCATTTGCTTTACTTTTTCATTTAAGCAGCTTTCCATCTTTCCTAATATGTTTTCTGTTTGTATTTTTGAAAAAGGATCTCAATCTGTAGCCAGGCTGGCCTAGACCTCATGTAGTTCTGGCTGTTCTCAAATCCACGACAATTTTCCTGCCTCAGTCTCCTGAGGACTGAGATACATGAGCCATCACACTCATATATAGCATGCTTTTTGTGAAGTTTCCTTTCTTTTTCTTTTCTTTTCTTTTCTTTCTTTCTTTATTTTTATTTATTTATTTTTTTTTAAGCTGTGGTTTCTCTGTGTAGCTCTGGCTGTCCTGGAACTTTCTCTGTAGACCAGGCTGGCCTTGAACTCATGAAGATTCACCTGCCTCTGCCTCCTGAGTGCTTGGATTAAAGGTGTGCACCACCATCTTCTGGCTCATTTTTTTAACCTAGATTTTTATATTCTGTCTCTCTGTGGTGATTTAGGAGCTATCCATACAGATCTATAGCATATTTGGTTTTGTATATGTTATGTGTTTTTACCACCTTTAATTTTGGTGTTTTTTGGTCTATAAATCTATATTTATGTTTCTTTTTGCTACAATACAATGGCCACAACATGCTACCTATAAAGAAAAGAGGCTTGTTTGCTTGTTTTACAGTAACTTACTTGTGCACACATGTATCTGTATGGTCACACATGCCACGGTATGAGTTTGAAGGTCGGAGAACAACCCTCAGGAGTTGGTCGTCTTTCACCAGTGGCTCCTGTAGGCTCAGTTTTCTTAACCAATATATTTTATTATGAACTTATTAACCGAGTGTAAGTCCCTTATAACCAGACTAAGCAAAACAATAGGAAAAGAAGATTAAAGAATAACAAAACTGTAAGGATATCAATTCCAAGGAATGATTTTTCCTGGCATAATCAGCAGGATTTCTTCTGCTGGAACCTGGAGTAACCAGAACCCAGAACCTCAGCAGAAGCCGGAGCCCCGAAGCCTTTCCTCAAGCGGTTCTCTGTAGGAGTGTCTCGAAGTGGAGCGATGAACAGCCAAAACTATCCCAAGTCCCCAAAGGCCCCGCCTCCATTTTTGGGCGCATGTATATATCTCCTCCCAGAGTCTGTTCACTGGATCTTTTCAGCTGGCAACAATCAAGCTCCTGCACCAGGTGGTTTGTCTTCTAGTGGATTAACATCACCTGTTCTCACAAGACCGTTCCGTATCCCACACTTGGGATCATAACAAAAACAGGTTTATCTCTCCTTCATCTCCCCCTTTCTATTTAACGAAATAAGCTATATACAAGAAGATAAGAATTATCCATTAAGTCAACATTTGCAAGGATCAGTCCATTTGTAGTTAACAACTTTTAAGAAATTACTTGACTATCCTATGCTGCCGATTCTTTTCCTAACGTCTAAAGTTTTGTTTTGATGTTCTGGAAAGCTAATATTAACTGTTTCTCTCACCCATTCATCTAAGGGAGCGCCTCTTTCCGTTAAGGGTCTAATTTCCCTCTTACATTCCGTGTTAGCATTCTCATATGCCATAATACATTTCAGTGCCTGTTTGGTGTCAGCAGTTCCTGAGGCCTGAACTCAGCTCATGGGGCTTGGAGACAAGCATCTTTACCATCTCATCACACTGAAAAGAGGCTCGTGTAGCTCATAGCTTTGGATAGTCCAAGTCCTGGATTCAAATCTCATTAGTTTGGCCTCTGATAAGAGCCTCCTGGTAGTTAGGTGGGAAAATGGACGAGACAGAAGTTCCCTTGGCAGACAGGAAGCGAGAGAGCACTTACTCTGCTTCTCAAAGGTTCACCGCCTCCCAGCATCCCAACACATGATCTTTTGGGCAAAACCCCAACCATATCAATAGCAAGGACTTTTAAGTTTTTGAAGTGGGAACTGTAGGTCTTTTGTCAATGGCTGCTGGAATACGTGTCTTTCTTGGCCCATCTGTCAGTAGCTCTCCCAATTACAGGAAGAAAACCAAGGTGCTGTCCTTTACTCTGGTTTCTTTCCGAGTTGGTTTTATATTTGGCACTTAGAATTTAACCCAACTGGATGTTTCACCTATGATGTGCACAATATATATATTTTGGACCGTTTGTCTCATTGAGACGTTGCTTTTCTAACCATCCTGTCGTTTATAGCTCTGTTTCTAAGTTATCCACTTAAGTTGATTTTCCCTTTCTATACAATATGGGTTATTTAAGGTTAAGTTAGAAGACTTAAAGAGTAGGAGTCAGTTCCTTTTCTTCATAGTGTGTGTTTTGCTTGTTCTACTATCAACTCTAAAACCAGTTTTTCAAGTATTCCGATCTCCTGTTATATTGTTAGAATTACTTACTCGTAGATTAATTTAGAAAGCTGACCATTAGAATTCTGTCTTTCATTTAGAGAGAAGCACACCTTTCTATCTGCTCAAGGTCTTTGAACAACAACGACAACAACAAAAATCTTATTCTTGTCAGGGACCTGACACTATTCTTGTTGGTTTATTCCTAGCCCTGGGGACTTAAAAAAAAATCGATGTTGACATTGGGAATGGGAGTCTGGTGATTTATTTTATTTTATTTTATTTTATTTGTACAGAGAAAAGCAAAAGAAAAGAAAGTAAGACTTGAATGAAAGAAATAGAAAAAGGGAGGGGGAAGGGAGGGGAGAAGGAAAAGAGATAGCAAAGTGATGCAGGGGGGGTATGGGGGACATGGGGGGCATCCCAGTGTGGGCTTCCACCCAGGCAGGCATGGAAGGCTCAAGGTCACGGAGGGCAGAGAGATGCGGAAGTGGGGAGCAGGTTTGGTCTGAGCCTGAAATGAGCCATGCACATTTCTTCTCACCAGTGGTGTGATCTTGCTCCAGCTACCCAATTACAGTTCTCTCTTGTAAAACGTGGAAAATAACTGTGGTGGTGGCCCTAGAAGCAACTGAAATAACCTAAGGTGGCTGCTTGAAGGGAGGGCTTTCCTCACAAAAGGACCTTCCCAAGCACACTGTGGCTTCTCCGTGGCTATAGCTTTACCCCTGGCTGCTGTGGAAATCCTGGAGTCTGCCCAAGACAACGCGGAACCTTTATGAGGTGCTTCTTCCGAGACTTCAGAATATGCAGGCAAACATAGCAAAGGTTCTTTCAAAATGCTGCAGGAAAGACACTTCGTAGGGCTTTGCTATGGATCTGGAAGACAGGTCGTGTAATCCTGAGAAATTAAAAAAAAAAAAAAATCATTCAGTACACAAGGAGGCATTGTTGAAATGTGGATCTTTATTTAGGACTAAATCTCCAGTGAGAAGCACCCTCTGTGCCTACCAAACAACGGCGCCTTGTTCAGGGGACAATGCTGGCCACACAGCCCTGGAAAAGCACAGCATCCCAGTGGCGATGGCAACGCTGCCCCCTCTTCTATTCCCGCCCCTCCACCTCCCAGGAAGGCAGCCCAGCGGTATCTAGAACGGTGCTTCCATCTGACCAGAGCCACTGACCAACTTCCCTCAGGCTCCAGGAAGGAAAACAGAACTAGTCCAGAAGTCCTAGCCACAGTCTCTTCCACTCCACGCCTCAAACCTTCCTGGTACATCAGCTTTGTGGGGTACGAGAATGACAGAAAGTGAAACCTATGAATTGACTGAAATGCCCCCCAAAGGAGCTCTCTCTTGGAGGAGTGCACGATTGTTCCTATCTGTGGATCTCTTGCACAAGAAGAAAAATTGCAAACCAGCCCTGATTTAACACGCCCATCCCTGCTCTGGGAGTGCTGCAGGAAGCCTGTTCACCTGTCTGAGCCTCATTTTCAACACCTGAAAAAAAAATGCGGCTAATAACTGGGACTTCGGAGAATTGCTACAAGAATTCAACCATTCAGATATAAAACGTGCTCCATCAGGTTCAGAATTATTATTATTATTATTATTATTATTATTATTATTATTATTTTTTTTTTTTTTTTTTTTTTTTTTTTTTTTGTCACGCAGGGAACTGCACTGGAGCTGGAGAAGTCTTTGGTGGTTTAGTATTCTACTTTTCAAAGGGAAATTTGACATCTGCAGCGGCTGATCGGGAACACCATGTGACTGTGGGGCCAGTGAATAATGTGTCTTATAAGGTGATTTTTTTTTTTACTTTTTCAGAGGCAAGTCAGGGCACTCTCTGTTGCAGTGATGCGTTTGTGTACTGTGGATAGATTCAAATGCTGGTTTCGGGATCCAGAGAGTTGAGTACAGGCCGGACTTTGGTATTGTTCCTCTTTGGCTGTACCATATTCTGTAGACATTGTTCTCCATCACCTTCTGATTGGTTGTAATGAAAAGCTGACGGCCAATAAGCTGAGGCAGGATGAGGAGGCAGGACTTCCCTGTGGAGAGTATGAGGGTCTTAGGTGGGGACCCGGGAGTGGGAAGTCGGCCGCTGCCAATATTGTCAGGTTAGGAGAGCTGAGTAGCTGCCCGGCTGTAGTGCCTGAAGTTTTTAATAAACATGAAGGTCTCCATGTCACTATTCAGAGCAAGGAAGGGCATTGAAAAGCCATAAGGCTATACAGGTCCTCACACACCAGGGGATGGTCCTAGATCCCAGCCTATATGGGCCGCACACATTGCACTCCGGGGGTAATAATTTTTTTTTTTAAGTGAGGACCCAAAGTTGGGAAGGAATGAGAAGCTGGCGAGTGGATTTAGGAAGAGTTTGGGGGAAGAGTGGGTAATTAATATGATCAAAATTCATTGTATTCATGTATAAAATTCTCAAAGAATTAATAAAAAGTAATATACTAAAAGGGGGTGCTCTCTTAACCACTGAGCCTTATTTCTATACACTTTATACACTGACATTTACCCACTGGGCCCATATGTAAGCTGTATTCTGAGTCCAGTCACGGCCATATGTTCTTCTACTAGCTGGTCAAAGACCTGAATTCAACCCCTGCACCCCATGTGCTGGGGATGGTGGCTCAGGTCTGTCACCCTGTACTGGAAGCAGGAGGGTCAGAGAGTCAAGGTTGTAGTGGGTTACATCATGAGTCCGAGGCTAGCCTGTGCTATATGAGATCCTGTCTTAAACAAATAAGTAAACAAACAAGAAGGGAAAAAAATGCCAACAGACACAGTGTACCCCCACACACACACATTTTCTTGAGACAGGGTTGTTGTGTTTTGGGTTTATTTTTTCTTTTCTTTTCACAGCCCTGACTGTCCTGGAACTCATTCTGTAGACCAGTCTGGCCTCGAACTCTGTGAAATGCCTGCCTCTACCTCTCAAGTGCTGGAATTAAAGATATGAGCCACAACACCTTACCCCTTTTCAAGAGATATATAAAGTTAGAGTATTAAAAACAATAATAAATGACCTACACTTTCTTATCGAAAAATTTTGTACCACTTGAGTTTAACAATATCAGCATTCTCTTCTCTAAACTGAACAATGTATCTCATTAAACTACTTTGCAACCTTCTTTAGAAAATGGAAGTGTATCTGTGTGTGTGTGTGTGTGTGTGTGTGTGTGTGTGTGTGTGTGTGTGTGTGTGTCTGGCTGGCTGTGTCTGAGTGTCTGTGTGTGTTTGTGTCTGAGTGTCTGTCTGTGTCTGAGTGTGTGTGTGTGTGTGTGTGTAAACATGTATTGTGAAGGGATATTAGATTTTCTCAAAAGCTTTCTCTGTATCAATGGAGATTATATTGTGTTTTCTGTCCTTTGTGTCTGTTGAATCATCATCCCCATATCTCTGGAATTATGCCTACTTGATTATATTGAATGATCTTTTAAACTATTGATTAATTGATTTAGTTTTAACTTTGCATATGTGTGGTAGGCAGAGGGAATGTGCATATGAGTAAAGGTGCCCATAGAAACCAGAGATGTTGGGTTCCCCTAGAGCTGGAGATACTGTTGGTTGTCAGCTACCAAAAATGGCTGTTGGGAATTGAACTTGAATCCTCTGTCAGAGCAGAATGTGCTCTTAACCACTGAGCTATCTCTTTAGACCCTAAGGTTTATTTTATTTATATTGTGAGTAATCTTTTTTGATGTATTCTTGAATTTGTTGATAATTTCCTTGAAAATATTTACATCTATGTCCATCAGAAAAAATTGGTCCATAATCCATCTGGGCCTGGAATTTTTTTTTAGTTGAGATTAAAAAAATGTTTTATTAGCATATATATTAATTATACATAGTAATGGTCTACATTATGATGTTTTCATCATTTATAGAATGTAATTTAATTACATTCACCCTTTATTATCCTGTCTTGGTCCCTTCCCCACTCCCATTAATCCTATTTCTCTTCCCAAGTAATCCCTCTCATACACACACACACACATACACACACACACGTTCATAGGAACAGGGCACATAACAAGTAGCAACACCACTGAGGAAAATCTCTTCTCCCCACCAATCACTAATTGCATATAAACCCTCAGACAGAGGTAGAGTTACATGCACTCACCCTTCTATGGCAGGGTATTGACAGGACAGACTTTGTGTTGAGCTGGTGCAGGTAATCATGGTTGTTGTGAGTTCAAGAGTGAAATGGCCTTGTCTGCCTGGAAGTCAGTACTTCAGGCCTCTCCACGCACTGTCCTCCAGCTCTTCCCATCTTCCCAAGCTTTGTTTTCCTCTTGCTTCAGCTCTGCTGCTTGCTATACATCTGCTTACACTATTCATCTCACTTTAGTTTAATTTTCATAGGTCATATGCATCTAGAAATCATACATTTCGTTTAGATTTTCCAATTTAGTGAGATGTGTGTCTTTCTTTATTTTTGTTTTACATATTTGCTTCGATCAATGAATTTCTAAGCCAGGTTCAGGTAACTGGAGGTCTTTTATGACTAGTTTATATTGTTTAGGCCCAAGGCGTGCTGTGAACACAGTCTGAAGTAAAACACAAAATAACATCATTCTAAAGACAGGCTCAGACACTCTAAGCCAATAATTTAGGAGGCTTCCTTCTATGCCCGAGGGCTGGACTCATATCCTTCTATGGCAGAGGGCAGGCAGCTGAGTATAGCCAAAAGAATAGGATACAGACCACCCACAAAGACACCAAAGAGTATGATTTGCTGAATTTCATATCTATCATAATGTTTTTCTTGTAATCTCTAAGTTCATTTATTTGAGACTCCTATTCCTCCTCTTCCTCCTCCTCCTCCTCCTTTCTCTCTCTCTCTCTCTCTCTCTCTCTCTCTCTCTCTCTCTCTCTCTCTCTCTCTCTCTCTCCCTCCCTCCCTCCATTTCTCCCTCCTTGGCTAATTTGTTGATCATGTTTATCTTTTCAAAGAGACAACTATTTCCTGAAATCTTTGTATGGATTTTTAAGTTTCCATTTCATTAATCCTGCTACTATCTCAATTGTTTCTCTTCATCAACTAATTTTGAATTTGATCTGTTCTTTTGTCGGTGGTCCTAAGATGCATCATTAAGTTATTTGAGGCTCCTCCACTTTTTACCATAGGTATTTATAGCTATAATTTTCCCTCCCAGGATTATTCTCATAGTATCTTGTAGTTTTGGGTATGTTGTATTTTCATTTTCATTTTATTTAAAGAATTTTAAAATGTTTCTTTATTGATTTCTTTAGGCACCAATTCATCTTGCTTTGTTCCCTGACTATGGATATAATGACACCAGCTGTGTCACATTCTTGCTGTCGTGACTTCACCGCAATGATCTACCTCCCCAAAGAGCTGTGAGCCAAATTAAGCCCTTCCTTCCTCATGTTGCCTTTGTGAGGTATTTATTCTGTTACAGGAACAAGCTGAGTAACTGATGCAATGCTTATGAGACATGAAAAAAGTGTGCACACACACACACACACTCACAAACACATGTGTCCAGAGATGCTTGTAGCTGCTATATTTTTAATCTTCAGAGAGAAATGACCCATGCACCTCTCAAGTAAATTGTGGTCTAGTCATAAGGTCATAGTCAGAAATAAAAAAGGTTGAGATCTGAAAAAAAAATTATCCTTGACTCTGAGCTGTCCTTTTTCAGGTTGAGGTCATGTTGGTCATAGGGCTAGCCTCATAGTAGTGGTCAGGCCAGAGATGCTGATCTGATTGGCCATCAGCTCTACTGCAAATGGTGGCCCCTCTCCTGAGCATTCCTAACCTACATCCGGCATGCTGCATGGAATCTGTCTGAGTCCTCCTGTAGCTTGCCATCACAGGGCATTAGTGCAAACATTTTCCCTTCAGTGCAAATGCATTCTGCTTGCCACGCTTTGCTGTCCAGTCCTGGGACACTGGCTCTGGAGTTCCTGAGAGTTCAGTTCACCGAGTGTTTTGGGGCTGTCAAACTGTGACTCAGCAGGAGTCTTAAGTTAAATGGCATCCACCTTGCCATTGCTCAGGTTGAGCTCCAAAAGGAGATGGTTTCCTTTGCACCTCCCTGCTCTGCCACTACCACATGCAACTCTTGTCTTCCTTCCTTTTGAGTACAACACCTCAAACCTACTGCTACCTAATCCCTCTTGGACACGGAAAACACTTCCTCTGAGAGAACAAGAATGACAAAAACAAAACAACACAATTTTTTATCATCTTCTCTCTTTAAATGTACACTGGTAAGTGTACAGCTTTTCCCTTCTGTGGTTCTCTGAGTGTGGCCCCAGTGACTCTGTCTCATGGGAGGAGGCAGCACCCCAGAATGAACCAATCTCCTAGGACAGATTTTGAGTTTATTCTTGTTTTATTTGTTTGTTTGTTCTGGTTTTCAAGACATAGTTTCTCTGTGTAGACTTGGCTGTCTTGGACTCACTTTGTAGACCAGGCTGGCCTCGAACTCACAGCGATCTGCCTGCCTCTGCCTCCTGAGTGCTGGGATTACAGGTGTGCGCCACCACCACCTGGCTTCTTGTTTTGATTTTAAAGTTTCCTATTTTACCTCACTATTAGACTTGAGATTTTTGGCTGTCCCCGCCTCTTCTGGGAGTTATTGTCCAGCTTTCCCCAATTTATTCCCTGGAGACTCTAGTTGAACATAGTTGCATGTTGTCTGTTTTCATGCCTCTCTCGTCTTCTCTTAAAACAAAACAAAACAAAGAAACTGGGCATCTTAGCTAATTTTCTGTTGCTGTAATAAGGCACGGTGACCAAGGCAACTAATATAAAAGCATTTATTTGGGGCTCAGGGTTCCAGAGGGTTAGCATCCATAGCTCTCATGGTGGGAAGTCACAGCAGGCAGGCATGGTGCTGGAGCAGTACCTGGGAGTTCCTGTCTTGATCCTCAGGAAAGAGGCAGAGAGAGCTCACTGAGAGTGGTGTGGCCTTTTGAAACCTCAAAGCTAACCCCGAGAGGTACACCTCCTCCAACAAGGCCGTGCCTCTTAATCCTTCCCAAACAGTTCTGCCTACTGGGCACCAAACATTCAAATATATGAGCCTCTGCAGGGATACTCTCATTCAAACCATCACACAGGCTTAACGTTTTAAAGGGGGCTCTGGAGATCAGTGGTTCCAGCATCACCTTGGAGGACTTTCATACCACATATCACCCAAACCCTGTTCTCAGAATCCCTAATGAAGGAGGTCAAGTTTGGGAGACTTGCACCTCTAATGAGTTGTCAATACGGCTGACCTGGGACCACTTGTCAGAAGCACTGGGATCAGGACTGGTGTTCAGAGGCATGAGCTTAGAGTTGCAGAATCCTGAAAGAGGAGGACAATTCACAGTCAACAATTTTGGCTTGACCAGGTGATAGCAAGAAATGTGAGACATCGCTGGATTCTAGACAAGACTTGAAGACCTGTCCCAGGGGCTTTTCAGAACAACGCAACATGAGGCATTATGAGGGACAGAAGAGAGTACAGAATTTGAGTCAAAGCACTAAGATCAAAGGGGTAAGGGAGAATCTGGAGGCTTAGCTCAGAACCTGGTGAGTTGTAATTCCTTTAAATATATAGAAATACATGGGAGTCTTTGTGTTAGAGCAGCCTGGATCTCGAGGGTCTAACAATAAAAAAGGATGGTGCATTGGTGTACCCTCAGTGCCGTGAAGATGGGCCAAGACAATCACTGGTGAGGGCTGGAGATAAAAAAAGATGCTCCAAGTAGCAGTCCCCTGGCTGGGGGTCAGGAGCCTGTGATGAGACTGAGAAGTGGTGGCCAGGGAGGTGAGAAAATGAGTGGCGAGTGTGTCATCCTGAGTGTCAAGGGAAGCAGGTGTTTCTTCAGTTCAAGTTCACCTGCCACCAGGCCAGCTTGTGTTAACAATTACTCCTCCCTGTGCGGGAGGTGCCAGCCAGCAGCATGGCGTACAGCAAATTTTGAAGTGACTCCTGTAGATAGGGAATCCCATCTGGATACAGTGGTAACTACAACAGATATGTCGCTGAGCTGCTTTTACTTTTGCACAAGCTTGGCACAAGTTAATCACTGATATAGGCAGAAGCCTTTCTTGCACCCTGAGGCATTCTGTCTAGTTGACTGACTTTTTTTTTCAAAGCTAATGGTCCCATTTTGCAAGATTAAGCTATAAATCTAGGGAACTGTGTGTGGTCAGACTGCTGGGAACTTGTGTGGGCGCACTTGATAAATTTTTCAGAGGGCAGGGCTTTTCCTGTCCCGTCCTTTCATTTTCTGGCAATGGTTCTTGGGAGTCTTCTCTCATTTTTTTTTTTTTTTTTAGACGTAAAAACAAGTTATGGAAAAGAAACGCTTTAGATGATTCATTCGTTGCCTTCTGAGCAATTCCTTGGGTTTGGTTTCATTTGCAGAGCAGGATGGCAGATGCCATGGTCACAGCGCTAGCAGACCTGGGTCAGGCTGGCATTACGCCAGAACAGAATTTGGGTTTAGTGATAGTAAGCAAGAAAGGAGCAGTTGAGTGTTTGTTTGTTTATTTATTTATTTATTTATTTTGGAACCCCGAGGCTCTGGGGAACATCCCACCTTCAGGTGGAAAGACAAGAGTCTGCTTTAGGGACTCAGGTCAGTCAGCCAGCCAAGAAGACATAGGAAACACAAGGTCCAGGAGCCACCTTGTGCATCCAGGTACCAGCCAGTGCCGGCAAGTCAGCCATGCTCTCCAAACTCAGTCTCCAGTGTTGTCAGAGCAGTTAGCAAGCTTGCTTCCCTGCAACAAATACAGCTGCTGGCAACTCAGGACACTGGCAGCATGGCCATTTGCTGCCTCTCTCATGAAGATGAGTCAGACTTACTCAGGAAAATCTTATAGAAAATCTACCTCACACAACTTTATGTGGCTTCCTTTTGCTAATTACAATGTCTCAGGACTCATGTTTAAATAGGAATCATGCTTGGAAACGCCACAGATGACTTTTTCTTGGAGGGAAAGTTCTATTATTCCCCAAGGTAAATCAGGTAAGGAAGATAGCCATGCGCTGAATCTCTGTGGAAGACGCAAGTGGTGGGAGCCCAGCTTTGCTCCAAGTGAGGTATATGAGAACAGACAGCCCCATGAACTTCTTTCTCCTTGGGAACTGGAGGCGACACGCTGCTCTCCACAAATGCTGCCAAGGCCAGGCTTGATAGACCGGCAATGCTTCTCTCTAAGAGAAAACATGCTTACTGATTTGATTTACTTTTCAAATAAACTACCTGAGTACTCAGGGCCAAGTATGTGGTCAGTCCACGTCTTATTCAACAAACATTTTTAAAGTGTTTCTATGTATTTGGCATGTTAGTAAACACAGGGGACAGAAACAGCTGCCTTTTGGTGGTTAAAAATTCTAGTGGACAAAAACTAATACCCAGGAATCTAACTATTAGATTAGATAATATGTTGGAAAGGCATAAAAATGCCACAGACAGGGCACAGGATGGCAAAAGGTTTGGGAGGGTGGGACAAATGGCAAATTTAAATAGAAATGACAGAGTGGCTCTGTGGGCCAGGTGACGATGCTGGAATAAGTGTTTGCAGGTGGCAGAGTATTAGATGAGTGGGTGGGAGGGGGTGCTCCTACCCTGTATGTGTTAGGAATAGCACCCATGTGGCTGGAGAGGGGAGAAAGAACCAGAACACACCATAAGCCAGAGGGGGAGAAGCAACAGAGACCTTGCCTATGCAGGGCCTTACTGGCCATATTAAGGCAGTAATCAGTGTGAAATTGGAGGCCAGGTAGGACACTGGGTAGAGAAGCATCCTAGGAAAGTGGTTCTGGTTTCTGAGACTCGTCTCTTGGACAGAAAGTTTGATAAGACCAAGAAGGAGGCTGTAGCAAGACTCCAGGCCAGGAGTGAGCTATGAGACAAAGGAGGTGTATGAGTGAGATGGACCAATGGCGACAGCAAGCATTTTGGTAGAAATTAGTTCAGTGAGAGAATTCCCACCAACTGAGATGAGTGAAATCTCAGATGATAGAAGTTGAAGGAAGGAAAAGAAAACTTTGTGTTTAGACACAGTTTGTGGCATCACAGTAGGCATGTCCAGAAGGCAGCTGCGCTTGTGTATCAAGAGGCACACTGGTCACAAGATAGAGATGTGGGGTTTGTTGACGCATGGATAAAAGAATTCATGAAGAAGTTGAGTGCACGAGGAAAAGAAACCCAAGGACTGATCCCTGGGGGAAGATGGGCAGAGGTGGGAGATGAGTAGTGAAACAAAGACAGAAAAGGAAGATCCAGAGGGACCTGAGGCTAATGAAAAAGGGTGTGGGTGTCCTGGGCGCCAAGAAAAAGCATGTTGAAAAGGAGGTGATCAAATGCCAGAGACTTGCAAGGACACTTCCTCCTCTATGAGTCACGGAGTAGTGACACCTGCACGATAGTCTGGATGAGGTAAATCATGTGAATTCCTAATCACAATGTTAGGTGCTGTAAGGACTCAAAAATCACACTTCGTATTTTAATTCCTAACAAAACAAAATCTATGAAGCTGCCCAGTTCCTATGACGATCTCCAGGGGGCGCTCGAGACCTTTCTTCCATATCAGTTTTAGATGTAAGGTAAAATGGCTTCCCATGGCTTAGTCCTTCTTCTGAAACGTTATACAATCCAGTGCAGCGGATGTCAAACATCCGGGTGGACAAGAATTTCTTCTTCCCCACCCCAGACCCGTTAAATAATTAATTTATTTATTCACTTTACATCCCGATCGAAGCCTCCCCTCCCTCTTGTCTCCCAGTCCCATCCACATACCCATCCCCATTCCTCAGAGAAGGGGAGGCCCCCATGGGTACCAACCTGCCCTAGAACATCAAGTCACAGCAGGACTAAGCGCATCCCACCCGCCCCCCCCCCCCCCCTTCTCTGTCTCCCTCTCTCAGACAAGGCAGCCCAGCTAGGGGAAAGGGATCCAAAGGCAGGCAACAGAATCAGAGATAGCCCCTGTTCCAGTTGTTAGGACACACAAAAAGACCAAGCTGCACATCTGCTACATATGTGTAGGGGACCTAGGTCCAGCCCATGCATGCTCTCTGGTAGGTGGTTCAGTCTCTGTGAGCCCACATAGGCCTAGGTTAGTTGACTCTGTAGATCTTCTGGTGGTGGGTGTCCTTGCCCCCTCCAGCTCCCTCAATCCTTCCCCCAACTTTTCTACAAGACTCCCTGAGCTCTGCCTATTATTTGGCTGTAGGTCTCTTCATCTGTTCCCATCAGCTGCTGGATCAGCCTCTCAGAAGACAGTTATGCAAGAATTTCTTGATCTTGTTTAAATGCAAACCCAGGGAGATGGCTCAGCGGGTAAAAGCTCTGGTTTGGCACCCCATGACCTGTAATCTTAGTACTCCTTTATTGAGATGGGAGAAGGAGTGAGGAAAAGGACTGGAAGCTCCTGGAGTAGGCACAGGGACAGAAGCAAGAAAGGCCATGCTAAACTGGGTGTGGTGACAGACGCCTTTAATCTCAGCACTCTGGAAGAAGAGGCACGTGGATCCCTGTGAGTTCAGGGCCAGCCTGGTCTACTAAGTGAGTCCAGGAAGCCAGGGCTACAAGAGAAACAAAAACAAAATAGAAAGAAAGAAAGAAAAAGAAAGGCCATGCTTCATGGTGGCATTAGGTCTCAAAGAAGCCTGGGACAAGTGTCACTCAGTACCTGTGGCTCCTTCCAGCAATTCTCACCCTGCCCCCTACCCTAAACCTCAGGGTCAGGGTGGACTTTCACTTCCCTTCCCCAGCCTGAACCCTGTATAACTCAGTCATTTGGGCTACTACAGTCTCTTGGCCTGCATACTTCTGATGCTCACCTGGTCCTCTTTTCCTCTCCTTTCCCCTCTCTCCTTCAGGTCCTGATTTAATCTGCTGGCCATGTCCAGCCTGGACTATTCCCTCTGCCTGTTTTCTCCCTTATACCTACCAAAAAAAATCTTCTATGAGTAGCCACGTCCTGTTAACCTGACCAGTTGAGCATAAGACCGCTACAACTTAAAGCCAAATTTGAAGCAAGCTTTAATTAAATACTGGCCAAGAGGATGTATGTATCTCTGGGTCCATCTCTGGGTTCCCAGAAAATAGCCATGAGTCACACCTTGCAGGGGTTTTAAAACAGCAACCCCACAAGGCCACTGTATTTTCTATCAGGTCCAATCAGGGGCAAACGTACATCCTGTCATATTTCCTGTCCATGTACCTGTCATATTTCCAGCCGCCCATGTGATCAAGTCCATCCAGTGCAGATGAGTCAAACAAACATGGGACAGACAGGGACTTACTCTTTGTTTTAATGTTTGGTTTTTATTTTATTTTATTTTTATTATTATATAATTAATTCACATTACATCTGGATTGTAATCCCCTCGCTTTTATCTTCCTATTCCCACCCTTTTCTGATCTATTCCCCTCCCCTAGACCTCTGGCAGGTGGGGTCCTCCTCCCCCACTGTCTGACCACAGCCTATCAGGTCTCATCTGGATAGCCTGCATCCCCTTCCTCTGTGTGCCCACAGGGCCTGTCCGCCAAGGGGCAGTGATCAAATCATGGGCCCCAGAGATCTTGTCAGAGGCAGTCTCCTGCTCTCCCCCCCTTCCCCATGTGGCGAATGAGCTGTCCATTGGCTACCTGAACAGGGAGTCTAGGTCCTTTGCTTGCAGTGTCCTTGTTTAGTGCATCAGTCTGTGCAGACCCCCTTGGGTCCAGACATTCTTAACTGTCTTAACTGTACACAGAACCCTTAGCCTGCAAGGCATGCTTTCTGCTTTTTGGCCTCCCATTAACTTGCAAGGGGTATTGTTCTTACTCCTGTTTTGGTCTCACAGTCCTCCTCCTTTTATTTCTTTTCTTTTCTTTTTTTCAGGTGGAAGGTAAGAATGAACACCTGAAAACTATTCTCACATGCAAGTGTGCACAGATAAATAAAAACATAAAAAAATTTTTTTTAAACATAGATTCACAGGCAGCCCAATTGTTACTGTCTAGAGGCCTTGATTGCATTTGTTTTCTCCACCAGTTAAAGAATTAAAAGGCTGGGGAAAAAAACCCTTTAACATGACAAGTAGCAGTGGAGAAATGTCAAACACTATTTGTACTGGCTAATTTGTCAAGTTGACACAAGCTAGCATTATCTAAAAGGAGGGAGCCACAATGGAGAAAATGCCTTCCTAAAATCCAGCTGTAGGGCATTTTGTAAATTAATGGGGGAGGGCCCAGCCCATTGTGGGTGATGCCATTGCTAGGCTGGTGGTCCTGGGGTCTATATGAAAGCAGGCTGAGCAAGCCCTGATGAGCAAGCTAGTAAGCAGCACCCTCCATGGCCTCTGTGTCAGCTCCTGCCTCCAGGCTCCTCCCCTGCCTGAGTTCCTGTCCTTTGGTGATGGACTACAATGTGGAAATTTAAGCCAAACCCTTTCTTCCCTACTTTGCTATATTGGTCATGCTGTTTTATCACAGAAATAAAAACTCTAAGTAAGTCACTGGGATTTTGTTTTGTTTTAAGCCTCTGAAGGGCCTCCCTCCCCTAATTTAGGGTTGGGAAGTTTGAAGAAAGACATGTCCTGCAGTGGAGGCCATATTGGCAGGACTAAAAAAAAAAAAAAAAAAAAAATCTCACAAGGTCTTTGTTTTAAGCTTCCAAGCTTTTGTCTTAGATCATGAGAAAGCAGCCAGCCACCTAGCCATGGCCCATCTGCCTAACTTCTAGACCCTCAACCCACCAGAGGTCCTGACTAAGTAAATCAAAGAGAGAGGATTACTGGACTTGCTTTTTGTCCAACTGGAGGGATTATAATGCATATGCTGCCTCATTGCCTGAGTATGAGAGAAATATTATTTTTTTTTAAAAAGAACTAGGCTATAGAAAATATTCTATTCGTGTTTTCTTCTTGGGATTTCAGGATGATTTGCACTTCTTCCTCTCTCCCACTGGCCAAGGAGATAAGTTAGCCCTTGGGCTTACTAGGTAGGAGCTGGGAGTTCTCAGTAGGATTTCCAGATGGAATGGGTGCCTTAGGCTATGTGTCATCTGCCTACATCAGAGGACAGAGTGGCAGCTGCCATCCTCCATCTGCCTTCCAACCCTGTTGTGTTTGGTCTGACGAGGGTTGGCCTGCCCAGTGTCTTAATAATATTTGAGTCTTGTTCAACATTTAAGACTCTGATTTCACATTCAGACCCTGGTTCCCTTCATTTGCGGAACAATAAGAGATGAGACAGGGCCCCTCGTGCCACATCACAAAGCCACTTCTTTAGACGGCCACGACTGAAATTTGCCACGACTCCCTTCTTTCTTTTTTTTTTTTTGTTACCAAATCAAAACTGAGTTTTACTTGCCCATTTGTCATAATCTTATATTTGCGGGTTTCCTTAGTGGCAAAGAAAATGAAATCTTTATTTGGAAAGTCAGATCATAAGAAGAGCGTCTAACGTTTCCACTTTTGTTCCTTTTCTCATACCAGCCACTTCTGTCCTTGGCATTACAGCCTGGCCTTGTCTAGTTTACTGTTTCTCTCTTAGGCCTTAATCCAGAGTGGGGAAGGTTGTCTCCCACAGGCAAATAACATGGGGTAGAAGATGCAGATCCAATGGGACAAAGCTTTGCCAGGGGAGCGAGTCTTGTGACTAGGCTTAACTGGCTTGAAGAGCTGCCTGTGTGGAGAGAGCAGTCTGCCTCCGTGACAGCAGCCCTCAGGAGCGTGATGGCAGGCTTCGCTTCCTTCCCTTTCTCCCTTTCTTTCTCATTTTCTTCCCCTTTTGTTCTCCTGTTTCCTTAGGCTCACACAGGAACCCCAATAGACAATAGCGTTTGCGTTCCTGGTGGGCACGTTTCCTTCAAGAGGACATGAAATCTGCCACTGGATCCCAGGCGCTCTCGACAGTTGATACCTGGCACCGGTAGCCAGACACTCCACCGCTGCCGCCACCCCCAACCCCGCCGCACCCCGACCCTCGCCTCCGTTTCTTAGTCAAGACTAAGGGAGGAAAAGCAAATTGGAAGTGTGAAACACTGGCATTTGCTGTTGGACTGGCCTATTTGTGAGTGGCCTGCAGAGCGTTTAGTGAAGTCAAAACCGAAGTTGTTCCATGGCAAGAGAAACAGGTGGGGTGCCCTAGCTCCTACCGCTTCCACACTGGCTGCCTGGACTCATGGGCACCTCAACATTTCTCTGCTGAAGGGTTCTCCAAAGCGGTTGTGCCCTCGTGACTCCCCTCCAGCAGCAGCTGAGAGATCTAGTTGCCCCTCACCTTTCACAGTACTGGGTGCCAGTCAGGCTCAGTGTAATCTAAGTTTTCATTTATGCTTCCCTGATGATTAAGGACGCCAGACATATTTCATGTATTTATTGGCTATCTGTGTATCTCCCTGCTCGTTTAAAATATTTAGGTTGTTCAAAACAGACAAAAGTAAATAAATTAGGATGGAAACTTTCTGACTCCCTTTGATAGGTTTTTGGGGGTTTTTTTGTTTGTTTTTTGTTTTTTTTTAACACATCTGGTTGCAAGGTCATTGTAGGATCCGTCATTTACAAACACGTTATATCCCAGTTCATAGCTTCAGTTTTCTTGTTTGTATTTCAGAGAGAATGATCTTCATTTGACGCTGTCTGCCTCCGTATCAATTTTCCTTGGGTCTTTACATGACTTCTGTTGTTTTGTGACCACAAGCTAGGGTCAACACTTAAATGTTAGCTTATGATTCATTTGGGTTTCACTTTGCACATGGAGAGATAACCGACTTATTTATAGTAGGGCGTTTCCTCTGGTCGGTCCTTTGTGGGTTTTGTTGGTTTGGAGTAAAGGTTGTGTAGCCCAGACTGGCCTGACATTTGCTGTTTGGAGGTTGATCTTGAACCCGTGATGATGACTCACTGCCTTTGCTTCCTGACGGCAGCGATGCACCGCCACCCCTGACCTCCTGTTAGGTTTTGATACATTATTAGTTTTTCGTTCTTTGCTCCCCAGATCTAATCAATACCAAGACTTGTATACACATCTCATGATCTAGTTTCCATGTGTTGAAAAATAATTGTACCCATAAACACACACACACACACACACAGTTTATTCTCACATGTTCTGAGTTCTGAAAGCTAGCCATCTTGGTGTATGTAGATCTAGTTTTCATTTTTCAAAATCCATACTTTTTTGTATATATGAATTCACTACCTTTACTCATTTATTGATGGACATGATGGCAGAGAATCCATCTTCATGAGTACAGACATTATCACAGTAACAGCCACTGGACGCCGTCCTTGTATCACAGAGCTATGTCTAGGATACACAACAGAAGTTCAGTTCCTAGGCTCCAGGATGGAACACCTTACCAGAAGGACACCATCAACTGAGAATCCAACAGTACAGAGTGATTTACACCCCACATCTTCTCCAGAACACAAGACTCTGATATTACTGTCAACGCAATAGGAGTAAAGTAATTGTATCTCCTTAAAAACTTGTGCCACCAGATCGCTCATGAGGTCAGACATTGGTTATTTCCGAATCGGCCTTTCCTGTGAGACTCCTTCCTCTCCACTAAGTTGTTTATTTTAATAAAGAAATTTGTCAGTATTTTCTGTATAGAGCTTCTTGTATCCTTCATCAGCCTCACAATGAACTCTTTTTTTTTTTTTTTTTTTTTGTTTTTGGTTTTTGGTTTTTTGAGACAAGGTTTCTCTGTGTAGCTCTGTGTAGCCTTGGCTGTCCTGGACTTGCTTTGTAGACCAGGCTGGCCTTGAACTCACAGGGATCCACCTGCCTCTGCCTCCCGAGTGCTGGGATTAAAGGTGTGCACCACCACCGCCAGGCCTCACAATGAACTCTTAAAAGACATTTCCCCACATTCTCTTATGTATTTTCCCATATGTAATTTTCAGTTGAGTATTTGCTCTAAAGCAAGTCTGTGTTAGAACATTTTATACGGTGACATTCGTAAACTGTGAGTACGCAGTTTCCTTAGTGCTGACAAATGTGTGCTAATGCAGCCCCTGCCTCGATCAAACTTTACAGCACTTCATTGCCCTCAGCCCTTCCTACTGAAGCCCTGAAGCCACCACTGGCCTGCTTTTTTTTTTTTTTTTTTTTCTGTTGTAGTGTATTTACATTTGCCAATTCTAGAATTCGCATTAACAGAATCATACAGTACATGCACTTTTGTGTGATTTGATGCGTTTCATTCGACGCTGTCAGTTTTCAGAGTTATTTACATCGTTGTGTGTATGGTTCATTTATCCCCTTTGTCGCTCACAGCTCTGGGCCTTCATAGTGGGCATCCTTCCAGCTCAAGGCTGGTATAAGTTAATTTACTAAGGACATTCCTGTTTTGTTTTCTTTTATTTTTTATGCATATGGGTATTTTGCTGTACATGTCTATGTGTGTCTTGTACCTTCATTGTACATGTGTGTCTTGTACCTTCAGAGGTCAGGGTATATCAGATCCCCTGAAACTGGAATTATAGATGGTTGTGAGCCACCATGTGGGTACTGGGAATCAAACCCTGACCCTCTGGAACAGCATCCAGTGATCTTACCCACTGAACCATATCTCCAGCTTCTTTTCTTTTCTTTTTTTCTCTTTTTTTGAGATAGAGGCAACAAAAGCCTCCATATGTAGCCCAGGCTAGCCTCAAACTTGCCACCCTTCTCTTTAGCCTCCTTCTTGATGGGGTTATAGGTATGTGCCACCACAGCTAACCTGTACAAAGCTTTCTATGGGTTTAGTTTTTTGATTCCTTCACATTAAAATCTAATAGTTGGATTTCTGGGTACCCTCTGGGTTTGATGGTCATTGGGCAATGGACTGAGTTTGCTGAATACAAACCACAGAACTATGTTTTCTCCACTTACTCTTCCCAGCCTCCCATCCCTCCAGCTCTACCAAGGTCAAGAGCTGTGTCAGCAACACAATTCAGCTGCACATTGCTTCAGTGTGGCGCCTATTTCCATAAAGCAGCAGTTTTCAAACATAACAGAGGGAGCAGAACCTGGTTTTTCAAATAAAATCTCCTGAGGATTCTCAGTATTTTTTTTTCTTTCAAAATGCTTTAAAAAAAAAAAACAAAAAACAAACAAACAAAACAACAACAACAACAAAAAAAACCAAGTAGAGTCTCTTTAGTTTTTACTGGGATACCATTCAGCTTGTCCAGTATTTGCTAAGTAGCCTCTACTTTGCATAGAACAGGTTTTGACACACTTTGGCCTAGGGAAATTAGTACTTCGGCAAAGGCTGGCTGAACTGTGGTATCTAAGTTTTAAGGGCACATTGACCTGTTCATTGCTGTGATACGTCATGTGACCCAATAATGCCATAAGCACTTGGGAAACAGTATATACAAAAGACTTCGTTGGAATTCTCTAACTGTGGAGATTTCAAAGCACTGAAATTGATTTGTGCAAGGAATCCTAGTTACAGTTACTAAAATGAAGAGGATTAATGGAATTTAGCTCAGAGTCCTCTGGAGCCATTAAGACTTTGTTTTTCTTATGATTAAAAAAATAGAGATTCAAGTCGTAGAGACTAGGATGCTGCCCCCAGGGCTGCCATAGCAAGCAGGGGAGGCTGCGCTCTCCCCAGCTCTCCTGGGCTTCAGCTCAGATTTTGCTGCTTAACTTTTTCCCTCCTCTTCCCCTCCTTCTCTTCCTCCTCTTTCCTCTTCTCCTTTCGTGCTCTGATTTCTTGAGGTTACAGCCTTACTCCTCTGGTTTGCCCATCTACTTTCTCTGAAGACTTGTTGGGACTTCACACATCTGCTCCTGTCCTTCCCTTGCCAAGTCGAAAGCATCTTCAAATCTGGTTTGTTCCCCTCTCCTGGATGCAAATGTCACAGGGCACTTGAAGCATGCCATGACAAAGAAGTACTACCCCTTTTTGTCACAGTGGCATACCAAGATGAGGACAAATGGATTGCATATGACATCACTGAAGTTATCTCAAGTTCTCTTACATAGTAGAAGTTGGACCTGGCTGATTAATCCTGGGCTATCTGTCACTTATTGCCTTGGACTTTAATGATACCTAAAATTATTCAAGTAGTTAAATAACACTGTTTAAGTGGGTTAGCATTGTGGTGGCATTTCTTCATAAAAGTTTTGGTCTGTAATTTAAACAGACTAAAGTGGTTAAATTAGAGTTGTAGCTACACCGCAGAGAGGGGTGGGCGTACCTTCCAGGAAGAGAAGTTCTAGGTCTAGATTTAAGGCAGGGAAGAGCGTGCACCAGTCTTCAGTCCCTAACTCAGTGAAGATGATACTGTGCTTAGCACCTGTACAATCATAAGTTTTTTCATCTTTGTTCAGCGCTTATATGACTCCTGTAGTCTTTACAACAGAGGTGGATGAATTACATGACAGCCTGTCCAAGTCAGCCTTGAGCAAGGATTCCTCTTCGCCACAAGAAAATTAAAAGTTACTAATGTGGCCTGTAATTATTAGTACTAGTATTAGTATTATTTACACAATTAGCTACACTTAGATGGGGGAGAAAACTGTTCAGGGCTGAGGGTCTGGCTCAGTATTGGAATCCTTGCTTGGAATGCACAAGGCCTTGAGCAAATCCCAACAATTCAAACACAAAACCAGAACACTGCTTTCAAGAAAACTCACTACATTTTACTGTTGCTGATGTCACAATGCTGAGAAATAAACTTAGGGCCTTGTACACACTAGGTAAGCACGCTACCACTGAGATAAGCTTCCAACTCACATTTATTTTTATTTTGAGACAGTCTGGCCCAGAATTTCTGATAATCCTATCTCAGGCTCCCCAGTAGCTGGTGTTATAGGCTAGCACCATTACACTCAGCTGCTAATTATTTTTAAGATGTCCAAAAAGATGAAAACACTCAGATTCTCGCATTTAATCTAAATGCACATGCTTTCTGAAAATCTTGTTAAGACAGACTCTCTTGTATCTCAGGCTGGCCTTGAACTCACTATGTAGCTGGGGATGACTTTCTGATCTTCCTGCCTCAACCTCCTGAGTGCTGACATGGCAGGCTAGTGCCAAGATGCTTGGATTATGCCTTGCTGGAGATCAGACCTAGGGCTCCCTGCAGACTAGTCAAAAACTCTACCAACTGAGCTCCATTCTTGGCTCTCATTATAAAATTTTGATAAAGTATCTTCTAATGTGGTGTGTGTGTGTGTGTGTGTGTGTGTGTGTGTGTGTGTGTGTGTGTACATGTGCATTCAAGTAATGATAATTAACTCCAAGTGTGTTAATTAAGATACTCTCCCCTCTACTAGAACATGTAAACTGAATTAGTTTTCTTTAGCTTCTGGGACTTTTTGAGTCGGAAAAACTAGCAACTCTACCTGTGATATTCCAACTGGCTTGTACCAGATTTAGGAAAATACTTTCTCTGTTTATTTCCTGTCCAAAAATCCTGCTAAATGATAGTGCTAGCACAGTTTGAGATGGGACACAGTGGCCACCTGTGGTGTTTTCAAGGTAACTTGTGTTGTTAGTGTTGTTGTTTTCAACACGAATCCTTATTTAATGTCATGTTCTTCCTGAGATTCTCCAGGATCTTCATTAACTTGCCAAATAGATTTTACGGTGTGAGCAAACATGGAGCTTCAAGTGTCACAGACGAGAAACTAACTGAGGGAAGCCCAAGCAAGCGCACCAGAGGACCCCACACTCTGCTTGCTTCCCTCTCCCGTGTGCTTCCCCTTCCGGGTGCCTTACTGCTCCATTTCCCTGTTGATATGGATTTACTTATCAACAGTGCATCTAATCTTTTTAAATGTACACTGCCAGGCTGGAGAGATGGCTGCTCTTCCAGAGGTCAATTCTCAGCAACCACATGGTGGCTCACAACCATCTGTGATGAGACCTGGTGCCCTCTTCTGGCTTGCTAGCATACATGCAGGCAAAACACTGTATACATAATAAATACATAAATCTTTAAAATAAATAAATAAATGTACAGTGCCAGCCACTCCCACTTTTCTGACAGCTCAAACAGAACATAGTGAGAGATACAAGCATGTGCCAACCAGTTTCCTGATCTCCTCTTCCTGGCATCCGGTAATAATTGCCCATTCACAGTTAACTTGAAACATGATGGTGCCTTTAGCTTATCTACATTTTTTTTTTTTTTTTTTACAAACTGCACTTCCACGAAACTTATTTCTGTAGAGAGTTAAAACACAGCCATGGGATTATAGACTCTTTGAGTAAGACATGGCCTGAAAAACAGACTGAGTCCAACATAGGCATTTTACAGTATGAAAAAATGATGGGCAGAAAGTACAAATGACTAGTGTAAGGTCCTTCATGTTCTTCAAGGAGCCTTAATTGTGCTCAAAGAAACTAGAGTAGCTTCTATGAGGCTGAAGACAGAAAGAGCACTGGTTCACAGAGAGACCTTGCCTCAAAGGAATAGTGAAAGAAGAGCTAACACAACACTTTCTTCTGACCTCAGTATACCTGTGGACAAACACACACACACAGATACATAAATAAAACTTTTTATAAAAGACTTCTTTCATCAATAACAAGTACAACTGAATTCTGGAGTGTGGGCTGGTCTCAGAGGTAGAATGCTTACCTTGCCTGTAAGCACTAGAAGCAAAGTACTGAGTTGTGATTGCTGCTACTGCACCAAAGGAGAAAAAACAAAACAAAACAAACAATAAATGCCTATGCTATTGTTGGCAAATGTTATTCTACTTTAAATGGCAATTGATCCCCAAGTGACACAGGGCATTCTCAATCAGATCTCCATAGTCAGAAGAAAGAAAACACAAAGTCTAAGATCTTGTATCTACAGTGTTTGAAGTTGGTGATCTTTCACCAGAGGTTAGTTGATAGAAGAAAAGAAAAGAGAGAAGACTCTGGTTTCTCCAGGTAGGTCACTCTAAAAAAAATCTTTTGGGTAATTTTTGATTGTCTCATAATATTACAACATAATATTTTGAAAGATTAGATAAGGATCAAATTAAGGTAATTATCATAAATTGTTATTATTTTAGATTTGACATTTCAGGAATACACATGAAATTAGACCTAAGTTTGGCTGATTGATCTGAAAAGACAGTCTATATTTTATTTCTTAAAAGATTTACTTATTTTTACTTTATGGATCTTCTACCTACATGTATGTCTGTGTATCACATGTGTGCAGTACCCATGGAGGCCAGAAGAGGACATCAATTCCCTGCAACTGACCTTAGAGACAGTTGTTAGCAGCTATATAGGTGCTGGAAGTCAAATCCAGGTGTTCTGGAAGACCAGCAAGTGCTCTAAACTGTTGAGCCATCTCTCCAGCTCCAGGTTTTATTATTTCTTCACAATGGGGTACATTTAAAATCGTGTGTGTGTGTGTGTGTGTGTGTGTGTGTGTGTGTGTGTGTGTGTGTCTGTGTGTCTTGAGTAGTCAAATCCATATGGGCAATTGATCCAGTGATTTTCAACTTTCCTTATACCATAACCCTGTAATATAATTTCTCATGTTGTGATGATCCCCAACCATAAAATTATTTTTCATTGCTACTTCATAATTGTAATTTTGCTGTTATGAACTGTAACGTAAATATCTGTATTTTCCGATGGTCTTAGGTGGCCCCTGAGACAGGGTTTTTTACCTACAAGTTGAGAACTGCTTAACTGACCTAAAAAGAAATACAGTCTGTAAAGGAATGTGTGTGTTTCTGTATGTGTATACATTTCTTGTGCTCTTTCTTAGTTTCTTTTTTCTTAGTTTGTTCACTTTGTTTTATCCTTGTCTGTTTCTGTTTTTAATTTTCCTTAGAGATAAATAAGGCATAAGGTTGGAAGGAAGGGGAGGTTGAGAGGAGACTAGAAAAAGGAAATCAGGATCAGAATTTATTGTATGAAATTAACTTTATTTTTATCTGGGCATGTAGCACATGCCTGTAATCCCACCACTTGGGAGGCAGAGGCAAGCAGATCTCTGTGGTTTCAATTCCAGCCTAGTCTACAAAGTGAGCTCTAGGACAGTCAAAGAAACTCAGAGAAATCCTAACTCAAAAAACAAACTAATAATAATAATAATAATAATAATAATAATAATAATAATAATAATAATGAAATAAAGAAAGAAATTTTTAATAAAAATAAATAAAACAAAGATATGTGGGAAAAACTATTCAACGTCTTTACCCATCAGGGAACTGCTAGCCAGAGATACACTAGAATTTGATTTCATCCGAATTAGAAGCTATTATTAATTACAAAAAAATTCATGATGCTGGTGTGGAAAGGGACTCTTGTCCATTGTTGTGACAATGCAAATTAGTACCTCCGTAGTGAAAGTTAGTGTGGAGGTGCCTCAAAAACTAAATGTACAACTACTATTTGCTCCAACGACACAGCTCCTGGCGCATGAATCTGAAGGCGTGGAAGCCAGCATGCAACAGTGAGAGCTGCATATACAACTCATATAGTCTGTGTGTCCAGTGGCTTTGATACACAGTGGAGTGTTGTCTGAGTGTCATTTACAGGACAGTAAATGGAAGTGGAGGCCATCTTATTAAGAAAAGTAAAACAGATGCAGATATCTGGTGCATAACTTTTTCCTCAAGGTGAAAAACTTCAAAAACAAAACAAAACAAAAGGCAACCTGAAAGCAGTAGCGGGTCTAGCACAGACTGGAAATGAGGTCATGGTTGGGGGCAGCCAAGAGTGGAAGAAAGGGTAGACCCGATGAAAGCACATGTGGGGATGTAATGGCGTAATGCCACTGTACAGCAAAAATAGCTTACTAGTTAACATAAAATGAGAAAATACTGCCTTAGTTATTTGAAATATACAGTCTACTTTAAACAGTTCTTTGAGAACTTTATATAATGTGTTTTGGCCATATTGGCCCCCTCCCTTAACTCCTATGAGATCCACCTCACCTCCCTTTCCCACCCACCTCTGTGTCTTCTTTTTTTAAGGCCATCCATTCCAATTCATATTTCCCATATACTCTTAGATGTTACTGTCTATTGCTGTTAACTTTGGTCACTCCACTGTGCTGTGAAACCACCTATCCCAGATCATACTACCATTGTGTCCACTGACCAACTTCCCCTACCCCCTCGCCCCCTACCCCTCTGGGTTTCCATGAGATTAGCTTTCCCTTTTTGTTTGTTTGGTTTGGGAGTTTGTTTGTTTGTTTGTTTGTTTTAATTTGAGGTCAAGTAATTTTTAAGCCAGAGAACCACTATTTTCTTATTAAATGAATACGTACTATATTTGATACTGCAGGAAATGAGATCAAATTAGAAGAGATTATAAGCAAATATGAAGGGAAAAAAACCACATATGGATGTACAAAGTACAGCAAGCTTTGCTGGCACGGGGCTCAGGTACACACAGTGAAGCCAATTTTGAAGAATAATCATAAGCTTGTCGTGTCAAGTTCTGGAAGGTGCTGAATAAAGACAAAGCAGTATAAGACATGGCACGTAGCACCAGGGAGGTGACACACGGGGAGAAGAAAGACAAGGAGATTGCGATGACTCACAAGTATCGCGGTGTATTCCTACAGTACCATACTTACGGTACAGCCAAGTCAGATTTTATTACTTTATTCTTAGTGCCTTCACATGCGTACTTACGGTATTATTGCAGCTCAAGGCCAGATCTTCCTTTGGTAGCATCACTATCTTCCTCGTTCATCTCCTGACTCTTTTCCGTGTTGTCTCCAGGAGGCAAAGTACTTGCCGTTGAAGACAGTTTTACAACCAGCTAGATTTGTAATTTTCCTCATAAGCTTGTATGGGGGGGGGGGGGCACCACAGCAAGATCAAAGCAGTTCATTCACATCGCTATTAATAAGCATGAAATATGTTGCTATTTCAAGTTGCATTTTCAGATTCCAGCTGATTCACTTGCTATCTTTTAAAATTTGAGATGTAATTAATTGGAAATAATAACAATCAAAAATTTGTACAGTGTATCAGTCTTTAATCTAAGAATTTCCATGTCATACTTAGAGGACCAAGTGGGCTGGGCATGCGTAGCGACACACTCCTGTCATAGCCCCTCACCCACTCCTACCAAGTTATTCCCCTTAAATGAACAGTTAGTAACTATTAGAAGGATTCTTCAAGAGATTTTTCTGTGTGGCTGAATAAAAAGATAAGTAGTTTGTTTATATATACATATATATATATTATGGTTTTATGGTGAAAATATACAATTAGCTAACTGGAATCAGTCTAGATGACCCAGATTTTGTTAATAATATCCAAAGCACCATTATCTGGAACAAATGGGAGATACATCTTCATCTCTGTGTCAGGCCTGAGTAGAGCATTGACCTTGGCACACTCAGGGCTCAGCACTTCTACCCCCATGAGCGCAACGGTTGTTGTCTCCTGTTTTCTTCATGACCTTCAGTGGTCAGGGAAACTCAGGGCTGCAGTCTGTGGCGATCCTACCTGTTCAGCCTAGACTGCCCCTCTCAGTACACCTGGGCTTCCTCTAGACTGTACCTTAGGTCTGCAGGATGTGAGCAGCATGTGGATAACTCTGTATCTCTCAGTGCTGCCTTCTTGCCACAAAGCTTTGGCCTTGGCTTTGCCTGTGCCGCTGGGGTCAGTCAGAAGTCTTTTCGTTTTGAGTGACACCTTGGTGAAAGGGTCCTCTAACTTTTTTTCCCCCTGCAGTGATCATACAGGATGTGCTATGACTTCTCCTCTCTCCCTCCCTTTTTCTCTCCTTCCTGCTCCCCTTTCCCCAATCCCTGACACACTTGGGACCTTGTGACAGGCGCACTTAAGCTTCGCTTGATTTAGAGGGAGCACAGTATCTCCAGAGCAAGTCTGCCTTTGCCTTGTTGGTCACTTCAAGGGGAAGCACGTGCAGAGCACTGAGAACCAGAAAGCATTTCTCTAGCATAGTCGTGTCCCGCTTCACTTGACTGTTACGCCTCTGCAGAAGGAGCTGCTTAGAAGAAAGGAATGGCTTTAGTGCAGGCAGAGAGCTCAATGGTGTCAGCAGTTCCCAGCACCTCAGCCCTGCTTACCAGCTCAGCAGGGAATCATTAGTGGGACCAGTCGGCCATCCCCGCTTTCTTTACCAGCTCACTCACAAAACCATTTCATCTTGTGCAAGTTCAGAAAGAGGAACTGATAAGCAGAGATGAAAGGGACGGCCTTCAGAAAGTGAAGCCCTGCAATCCACTCTGGAGTCTGTTTATCTTACCACTAAAGTGTCATGGCCTGCTCCAAAGGGATGATGTCAAACATTCATACATTTTTTCTTTTTTCTGTTTTTTTTTTTAAGATTTATTTTTTTGTTATTATGTATACAATTCTCTGTCTGCATGTAACACCTGCATGCCGGAATAGGGCAACAGATCACATTATAGATGGTTGTGAACCATCATGTGGTTGCTGGGAATTGAACTCAGGACCTTTGGAAGAACAGTCAGTGCTCTTAACCTCTGAGCCACATTCATACATTTTAATGATCCTTTCTCTACTAGGGCAAGCACTGATGCATCACCCTGCATCACTCCTGCAGCAGCTGTTTGTTTGTTTGTTTGTTTTTTCCCTATGTATTTGAATTTACATAGAACGCAGCGTCTTGCCCAAACCCACTTACATCAAGTCCATGCCATCTCATTAAGACTCTCTCTGAGCTGGGCAACTGCACATGCCTTTAATCTTAGCACTGGGGGGGAGCGAGCTGAGGCAGGGGGATGTATGAATTTGAGGTCTGCCTGATCTACAGAGTGAGTTCTAAGACAGCCAGAGAAATTCTGTCTTGAAACAAGTAAAAGCCTCTCTCTGCTAATCTTATAAGTTACCATAATGAACACTAGCCACCAGTCATAACATACCCTGCTGGAACCGGTTGGGTTTTCATCATTTTAATTCATTTTAAGTACCCTTTTAATTTTTGTACTGAGGACTGAACCCATTATTATGCACACTAAGCAAGCCATTGAGCTGCTCGCCCAAGACTTTGTGAAATATTTTATTTAAGACAGTGTCTTGCTATGCAATCCAAAATGGCCTTGAACACACACACACACACACACACACACACACACACACACACACACACACACACACAATCTCAGCCTCCTAGGTACTGAGGAAACAGGTATGTGTTGTCAGACCCACCCATTTTACTTCTTGATTCTAAACTAGCATAAGAACTCCCCTAGGATTTTCAGTGTGTGCTCGGGGAAACTTCAGGCAGTTTTCAGTGGGATTCCTCAAACCAACTCAAAGGACTTTCCACTGTGCGCTTTCCCACAGTGTTGTGAGCGACACTGCTTCTTGATGCCTTCAATAGGAACTTGGATGGTCTCTCTGAGGTGTGAAATTGGTGCATTTTGCAGACACTTAACGAAATGCAAATTTGAGGTTGGCAAGTAGAATGATTCCCAGGCATGGTCTAAAGCTAACATCTAACAAAAGCAAGTTGTGAATGACATTCCAACTTAATGGGAAGCCAGCTAATGAAACACACAGACCCGTAGTGTTGGGACTAGGGGATAGAGACAGAATTAATCAGCCCCATCAGCACACAGGCAGACTCTATTAAAAGAAGAGTCTGTTGTTGATGTCAGAGCCACGCTTCTATGAACAGCAAGACATTGACAATCAGAAACCGTGATTAGATTCAACTACATCTTGGCTAATGCAGTGCAATTCCCCACAGCTTGAGCCCCTTTCTAATTCTTCATGGTACATAAAATACACGAACAAACACACATACATACACACATGCACACATACACACATGCACACACACACACATGCACACACACACCACACACACATCATGCACACATACACTCATGCACATATGCACACACACATCATGCACACATACATACATGCACACATACATACATGCACACATATACTCATGCACACATGCACACATACATACATGCATGCACACACACCATACACACATACACTCATGCATATATGCACACACTCATGCACACACACACCATGCATACCTATGAGCATTCTGTGACTTAACCAGATGGAGATGGGGCTTCTGCGATCACCTCCCCTTTCTTCCCTCAGTGCATGTTTTCTCAGCTGCTACCTTCGTGTTCCAGTGAGGCTGCTGCTTTCACTGTCCAATGGTTTACACTGTTTGGTTGTTTCATTTCGATATTTAGTTCACTACCAAAACCAAGATCGATTTTACAACATTTGTCATATGTACCTTCATGTAGAGTAATCCTGTGCTTTTGTGGGCACTTTAAAGAAAACAAAGTGTATTCTGTCTCCTTCGAGCTACTTTTTGTTTGTTTTGTTAGTGGTGTTGTTTGTTGGTTTTATTTTGTTTTTGAGATGGGATCTTATGTTTAGCCCAGAATGGTCTCAAATGTGTTCAGTCCTCTTGCCCCTGCCGCCCAAACGCTGAAATCTCAGCTCTGAATTACGATTCCCATATAATTTCTTTTAAAAAATTGAACTTTGTTCTTAAAATAACTCTCAAAACGCAATTGTTGTTTTGTGAAACCATATTGCTGCTGCTTCTGCCTTTTTTTTTTTAGGCATTATCTATGTACCTCAGCCTGTCCCTACACTCTCAAGTCTCATGGTTTCGTCCTTTAGGCGCTGATATTATGGGGCTCACCATTAGCCCTTGTTTGTTTATATCTATACTGAATTATAACCCATAAGATTTAGTAGGCCATCCATACATATTAAAAGATTCATATCTACAAATGAGCCTGAAGGTGTGTGACCTTAAATGTTTGCCATTTGACCTATCTGAGGCTGGCATACACAGTCATACCATTTAGCCGGACAGTGAGATAAGACACAGCTCAGCCTTGGGTTTCAACATGACCTCATGGTTCTGTCCTTTCTACGGTTGTGACATGTGATGAGTGCCGTTAGATGTGATAAGTCCTATTATTTGGCTGTGATAACATCAGTCTAGGAGACCGGAGCCTGCAAGACAGCTCAGCTGGTAAAGGTGCCTGCCTCCAAGCCTGATCCCAGGATCCACACTGTGGAAGGAGCGAACTGACTCCTGCAAGTTGTCCCCTGACCTCTGGAGGTTCTCTGTGGCATGGGCCCATGCATGTACACACACACACACACACACACACACACACACACACACACACACACACACACACACACACGCGATGTAAATAGAGTGTACTGGATAGCTTAAACACAACAAAAAGTTATCTCAAAAATCACCAAGGCCTGGAAGTCCAAGATCAGGACACCCCATGGTTTTCATGGGGTTTGTCTGGTGAAGGCTTGTTTCCTGGCAAATAGATGGCTGTGTTTCCAGTGTCTCCTCACATGGAACAAAGAGGACATGTGAGCTCTTCGGGGTCTCTTTTATAAAGGGACTAAGCCCATTCATGAGGGCTCTTCCCCCTTAACTTAACCATCTCCCAAAGGCCTGGTCTTTTCATACCATCACACTAGGGGTTAGTGTTCAATATTTAATATATGGGCATGACACAGACATTCCATCTATGGGAGTGGGGTTGTAGCAGGCCTTAACATGACTGACCAGCTTAGAGACAATACTCTGACCTTAAAAGTCAGCACATAGGCTCTAGCATCTTCCAAATGGGAACAATGATCTAATCCATCAAGGACCTAGTCCAGAGCCCAGGAAAGTCCCTAAATGTACTAACCTTGATTTTTGGCTTCTGTAATTCTGTTTCTTGCTAACTGAAGTGTTCCAACCAGGATGTGGTGGTTTTGTTTTGTTTTGTTTAGCACAAAGGCTTGGGGCTGCATGATTTGGGCAAGTTCCCCATGCAGACACTAGCTGGCAATAAAGTTTGTTTGTTTGTTTTTGTTTTTTGGCTTTAAGAGTATCCATATGGTAGTGTCTGGTGGGTTGAGCACTCAGCGGGATGGCATTACATCGAAGTGTAGAACATCTGTGATTCCAAAGATCTTCCTTTTTTCTCTTGTCCCTAGAGGGTAATTCCCTTTATACAGGCTAAAAATCTCTTATCAAAAATGTGTGAGGCCAGAAGTGTTGGTGTTTTAGAGTATTTACACATAAATGCTAAGATATATTGGAGGATAGAAATCAAGTCTAAGCACAGTGTTCATTTGTGTTTCATATATACCTTACATATAGCCTAGTGATAATTGTATGCACTGTTTTAAAGCTTTTGCTCACAAAACAAACTTTTATTATATGGAACTTTTCATTTGCAGCACATATTGATACTCAAAAATATGGCAGTATTATGACTTCTCATGTCCTAAACATGCTAGAAAACTAACCTGACTCCAGAATACTCAAATACACGCTTATACAAGTAGACACACTCCTGTGGGATCTACAGATGCCTTTGGAGCCTCTAGCGTCTATATTCCTTTAGGGTGGGGTCATTGAGAATGAGGTTGACCATTCCCAAGCACGGTGATGCACATTGCTCACGTGGGACAGTCACCTTAAACACGGCTGTCTTAGAAACTCCTCAGACATTTTGTAGAAATTACAGTACTTAAGTTGCACTCCGGACAACATAGTAACTCTAGGGAGAGGACTCAAGCATGGATATTTTCAATGTTCCTCAAGTGGTCCTGACACACCGACAGTGTGAACTACTGCTGCTGTAGTCTTCCATAATGAGTGGAAAGAAACATAAGCGCCCAAGATAGAAAGGCAACTTCTGTAAGGGTGGAAAGAACGCTGAAGTTAGACTTGGAAATTTCTTTTATCTAAAGTGCCTCCATGTGATGCGGGGCAGAGTTCTAGCTTCCTGCAGCATTGTAGAAATCACCCCAAAATTGGTAAAGTTAAACAATAGTCTTTCCATGGTGCCCAGAAATTGTATGACTAGGAATTCAAATAGTGCAGAATTATGGCTTTCCCTGCTCTGTGGGATCTGGTGTGGAACACTTGAGTGGCTGGACATGGGGTCATCATCTGCAGGCTGCTGGGCCTGGGGTCATCATCTACAGGCTGCTGGGCCTGGGGTCAGCTATCTCTTTAGGGTCTGGATTAGGTGAATAGGCTCCATGGGGGCTGTAGGCTGAGGCTCTTTCAAATTATGTGGACTTTCTCATCACATGGTAGTTGGGCCCTTTTCACACTATTTCAAAGCTTCAACAAGAAATGTTTCATTCAAGATGAGACACAGATGCAGGGTCTTGCTTGTCAGCTACATCCGGAATTAACTAAAACCCCCAAAATGGACAGCACACCTGTGATGGATTTTTTTTTTCTTAATTTAAAGTAGATAGATTAGCTAGATCTACTTCTAATCCAGACTTTTTCAGGTAGGAAGACACACACCTTTAATCTGGATCTTGAGGCAGGAAGACCACACCTTTTGCTGGATGCCTATGTAAGTGCATGGTAGCGTTGGCTGTTTGCCTGCTTTCCCTCCTCTTACTAGCAAGCCCGTTCCTTCACTAATATTAGAGCCTACTTCTTGGGATTCCAGTGTACACTGAAGACAGCCTCATGGACTGAGCAACTACTAGATTCTTGAACTTTCTGTTCACAGCCTGCCATTGTTGGATTAGCTGGATTGCAGCCTGTAAGTCATACTAATAAATTATATATATTATATATATGTATATATATACATATATACATATATTGAGAGACAGATTCATTCTGTACATTCTGTTACTCTAGAGAAACCTGACTGAAACAAAGCTTTGGACATCACATAGTGTCACTTTCTGGACATGATATTGACAGAATCACTAAAATTCCCTGTAGGCAGGAGAAATGCAGAGATCAGCTCAGGGTGGTAGATATAGCACAGAATTTATGACCAATTTGAGTATTTCTATGACCTGATTACGGTTATCCTTTGTCTCTGTTGGCATTAGTTATCCATTGCTAAATAAAAATTGCCACATAACTTAATGGCTAAATGAAGACCCATTTACCTTCTAATAGTTTCTGTAGAGCAGATGCCTGGTCTTCGCCTGCATGTCTTCCGTTCTTCAGGGTCTCTTTCAAGCTGTTGAGTTTGGCTGGGCTGTGCTTACCTCACGGAAGAAGGACTACCTTCAAAGCTCACATAGTTGTTGGTGGGGTTCAGTTCTTTGTCTTGTGGGTATGCTCGATGTGGTAGCCTGCTTCCTCCAGACATGTAATCTAAGGAGCAAGTGACATAAGCCACAGTCTTTTTTGTTTGTTGTTGTTGTTGTTGTTGTTGTTGTTTTGAGACAGAGTCTGCTGGCTTCAAATTTGAGAGGAGCACTGGAAGTACAGCAGAGTCCCATTGCATCAGGCTAAATCAATCTTTTAAAACTTATTAAAGCCACATAAAGGTGGAAAGTGAGAACCAACTCTACAAAGCTGCCCTCTAACCTCCACATGTGGGCTCTGGCATGTGGGACTCACCCTGCCCCCACCACCATACATGCATACACCAGCAGCAATAATAAACAAATAAATACGTTGTTTTTAAAAAGTGATTAGCTATATGATCTGAGATGTTGCTCAGTAGCGGTGTTTGACTAGCACGCAGCACCTTTAAGACGAAGGAAGGAGAGAGAGAAGGAGAGAGAGACAGAGCTAGTGTGGGTGTCCAGAGCACTGGGAAGGGAGAAAGATGTAAGGAAAAAAATTTTAAGTTAATCACTGTAAAGGGACAATAATAATTTTGAATCAGAAATTGTTCTGTGGTTTTCTTTCACTTACAGCCCTCTACACTGTTAAATAAAAAAAAAAAAAAAATACGACCTCTCATTCCTGGGGGAAATGGAATTTATTTTATGAAAATCATTTGCTAATGCTTAGATCTATCATCACATCTTGGACATGTCTAAAACAAACTGAGGCAAAGGTCAATTTGAATCCTCTTCAACGAGTCAAATTCCGAGGTGTTTACATCCTACAAAGGCCAGTGTTCAGATACACTGCTGAGGAGTTCTTGCTTGTTAGGACAGTGCTGTCTAGGCCTCCCGCTAGGGAGACTCTCCTTCTCTTTTGGGAGTGTGGGAAACTTGAGATAGGAGCTTGCTATGTCACCCAGAAAGGCCTCAAACTGTGACTCTACTGAGGGCTGGAGTTACAGACGAATGGCAGCACACATGATAGGCGGGTGATACTGACCGGTGTGTTCACGCTATACTTATTTTTTTTTAAAGTTTGGACATCTCATAGTGTCACTTTCTGGGTGTGATATTGATGGAATCACTAAAATCCCTGTAGGTAGGGGAAATGCAGAGATCAGCTCAGGGTGGCAGATACAGCACAGAATTTGTGACCAATATGAATCACCTTTTTTTAAAAACCAGATAGATAGCACCTGCCAATCAAATTTAACATAATCTTATTCAGTATTTCAAGGAAATCTTTATAAACTTATGCTTTAGTGAAATTTTTGACACCTAACGAGATGTAAAACCAGGTTATTGTATCTTTGCTCCTCTGCACATTCCTGTGGCTTCCCTTGGCTGCCAGCTCCTGGACCCAAGTGATGCGAGACCCCCTCTGTGGCTCAGGATGTGTCGTGGACAATTTACACACCAAGTGGTGGAGAAATGGAATGAGTAACCACTGAGTCTGTGGGCTCTTTAATTTTATAAATGTGGGTTTGAGTTTGGTTTCAAATCTTCCCAAGGCACCTAAGTTAAAACAAAACAAAAAAATCCTTCAGCTCAGCGACAGACACTTTGACGATCTGACCACATTAGCAGAAAAACCTCCAAATCTCGGTCTCTGGACTGATATGAAAACCATCTGAAAAAAAAAACGTCACTACGGTGGAACCACTGTGTAACCATGAGAGAGCTGAGCTGTTGGTAAAGCCTGGATCTTTAACAAGGAAGCCGCTAACCACAGGGTGTCTCCAGGCTCCTACTGTCTGGATGGCTGTGACCTACAGAGCAGGATACTGACTCCCAAGCAGAGGTTGGCGGAGAAGGAGGCCAGGAACACAGGGTGGAAGCGGGACGGGTGAGGAGCCAGACATTTTGAGGTTATATTAATGCTTGATGGGAAAAACTCGATAGTAAACAACATCCTACAGCCTTGTTTTGTTTGTTTGTTTGTTTAGTTTTAGGGTGTTTTGCTGTTGTTTTGAAATAGTGTCTCCTATGTAGCCTAAGACTGGCCTTGAGCTTGTGATCCTCCTGCCTCAGTTCCCTGAGGTGTGCATCACTGTGCCACTCTTTTAAAATTAAGTTTTAAAAGTGTTACATAAAAAACACAAATTCGGAAGTTGAACTAAGAGGAAAAACAAAAAATTTAAATGTACAAGCCAGGCATGGTGGTGCCTGCCTCTGAGAGATAGAGGCAGAATCGGGTGTTCAAGGCCATCCTTGGCTCCAATGTGAGCTCATGGCTAGATGAGACACTGTCTCAAAAAACAAAACAAGGGACTGGAGAGATGGCTCAATGGTTAAGAGCATTGCCTGCTCTTCCAAAGGACCCGGGTTCAATTCCCAGCACCCACATGGCAGCTGGCGACTGTCTGTAACTCCAAGACCTGACACCCTCACACCAATGCACATAAATTAAAACTAAATAAAAATATTAAAAACAAAACAACCAAAAAGACAAAACCAACCAACCAACCAAACAAACAAACAAAAAAACAAAACACCCACAAATAAATAAATGAATACAGAAATAAGTATTGCGCACATTGGTGATATTTCCACTCTCTTATGGAAAAGAAATATGAACAAGAGAATGAAGATAGCCATGAAGATGGAGAAGGAGAAGCAGCCAGCTCATGGGGAGGAGGAATGTTCTGGGAACGATGGAAAACTGGAGGAGAAAAGGATAAGGATGTGGATGAAGACAAGGAAGAGAGAAGCATGCCAAACAAGACAATGAAGGCCCCACATAGCCTGCAGAAATCTGTGGCTTGATGGTACTTGTTACACTGCCATGAATCTTGTAGCTGGTTGTTCCCATTTTTCTTTATTTTTAAATTGTGACTGTGACACAAAAGCTACCACCCATCCATCTAAAGGCCAGAGGGTATTTCCTCTGACAGTCCATCTTTCTCCATACACTTAATACCTAGACAGACACAGAATATTTATGACAGGTTTTAGATGCCTTCACATTCTCTGGAAATCTGCTTAGATGGTGCATGCTGTACTGGATAGTTTTATGTCACTCAACACAAGCTAGAGTAGTTGGGAAGGAGGACTCACGATTGAGAACGTGCCTCCATAAGAACAGCCTGTGGGCAAGTCTGTAGGGTGTTTTCCTAGTTGCTGATTCATGTGGGAGGGTCCAGCCTATTGTGGGCGATGCCATCCCTGGGCTGGTGGTCCAGGATGCTATAGGAAAGCAGGCTGAGGAAACCATGGAGGACAAGCCAGGTTCCTCCATGACCTCTGCACCAGCTCCTGTCTCCAGATTCCTGCCCTATCTGAGTTCCTGCTGTGATGTCCCTCAGTGATGAACTGACATGTGGAACTGGAAGCTGAAATATGGTTGCTCCGCAAGTTGCTTTTGGTCATGATGTTTTCTCACAGCGATAGAAACCCTAAGACAAGTGCCTTGTTGGGAAAGCTAAGCTTTTGTTCAGTCTTTAAACTCTACTTGTTGTACATATCAGTTGTGTAATAGATGATTATTATAGAGAGTTCTAGGGGCTTTTAAATATATCACAAGGAAAAGTACTTCCAGCCACAAATGCAGTGTGATTATACTGATTGGGCACCGGAAATCCCCACCCTCTGGGACAGGACAGAAAAGAAAATGAAGTTTCCAAATTCTGTCCACAACAGTGAAAATACTAAGTGTATTAACAAACTATATGATATTTCTAATATCCCACCATTTTTACTTATAAATACAGTAATATATGTAGTTGGATCTAAAAATGAAGTCATACCCACCTCTATAGCAAGGCTTTGCTGTTAAGATTCTCAGTCACAAAAATATAACAACATGACAGAGCATACAAGAAACACCAGACGCTACTGGGTTTCTCTGGTCCCAAGGTGCTTTATGTGTTAATTTTTTTTTTTTTTTTTTTTTTTTTTTTTAGAGGCAAGGCACCCAAGTTCTCATAGTGGAAAGATAGCTGGAGGTCATTGGCCTCTGAAGATCCCCACTGCAAGGTAGCCATGAATTGTAATGGCTATATTTATTTTACTACTGTTGCTCTCTGTGTCCCATTAAAATACACTGTAGTTGTGCAATCCTGGTCATCAGAGTGCTATTAGCCTACATCGGCAACTGAACACATCTAATCGCAGTCACTAGTACATATATGCTTGGCATACTAACCTTCACTGCATCTGCTCTGCAGAGGGGAAAACTGAGGCACACAATAGTCAAGTGACCTTCTCAATCTCATATTGAAAATAAGAAATAGATCCAGCACTTGAGTGCCAGTGGGCTGTATTTTTTTCTTTTCTTTTTTGTTTTTTCGAGACAGGGTTTCTCTGTGTTAGCCTTGGCTGTCTTGGACTTACTTTGTAGACCAGGCTGGCCTTGAACTCACAGAGATCCGCCTGCCTCTGCCTTCCGAGTGCTGAGATTAAAGGTGTGCACCACCACGCCCAGCTGGGCTGTATTTTTTCAAAAGAGGTAAAGTCAGTGAAGAGGAAAAAAACAACAGCCCTGGAAGAGTTTCTTCAGGTGGGTTTGAAAAAAAAAAAAATGGTTGCAGAAGAGTAAGGTAGAGAGCAGCAGAGGAAACGAGATAAGAGGCAGTGGGTTCTATGAGAGGAAGAGGGTAAGAGGAAAAATCTTAGAAAAGCAGATTCGAGCAGTGACTCATATCTGTCATCTTGCCTGGTAGAGCCCCATCCATTTAGTACACAGGCAATATTGCCTGAGTGAACAAAGGGACACGTACATTCCCAAGTCAGGGAGTTGCTCTGCCCTAGAACCTGCCAGCTGCCTGCCTGCTCCTGGTGATGAAGAGGAGAAGACAACATGGCCTACATAATTAAAGACATTTCAGGATGCCTTCTGATGTAACCCAGGTCAGGGTGGAGGAGTCTAAGCTCTCGTCACGATAAGGCCAGTCTAGATACTCAGACAAGCCAGACAGAATTCTCATGAGAAAGACATATTTGTAACCTGGGAGCAAGTCAGAAGAAAACCTTGAGGTTAGTTTTTGAGGCCCTGGGCTGTGTGCAAGTTCAGATGTGTCCAGGGGATTGCAGGCGCTTGTGGACTCTGAAGAACTACAGCTTGGAAAACAATCTGCTTGCTCCGCTGACTCAACTGATTTCACAGAAGCCTAAAGATTACATTTAAAACAGCCTTTATTTCTCAACACAAACAACCTCCCCAGGCCTCTCCTCTCCCACTCTTCCTTTTTTGACTTTTCTTTCTGCTTTATTCCATTTTTCCTGCACCTCTCTTCCATCCCCTCTTCTTCTCCTTTTTATACAATTAATTAAATTATAGCTAATAAAAATGATAGTGCCTTAAATAATTAATTAAATTATAGCTAATAAAAATGATAGTGCCCTAAATAATTAATTAAATTATAGTTAATAAAAGGACAGTGCCTTAAATCAGGAATTAAAAAAAAACCTGCTTTAGGAAGAGATGGTAAATGAGAAAAACATAACCAGAGAAGGCATGTGAGTGAATCATCAATTTCCTAGAAATCAGGGACAGGAAAGGAATGCAGACAGGACTCACCAAGTATGTCGGGGGGGGGGGGGGGGGGGAATGTAACTATTATACAAGGCTTCAGCTGCTGACACTGGTAAGTTGACATGGCCAGCTGTGGTGGTTTGAGAGAAAATGGCCCCAAAAGCTCACAGTGCCGCTCACAGTGAGTGGCACTATTAGGAAGTGTGGTCTTGCTAGAGTAGGTGTGCTTTGTTGGAGGAAGTGTGCCAATGGGGGTGGGCTTTGAGGCCTCAGATGCTCAAGCCAGGCTGGTGCTTCCCAGTCTCTTACTGCTGCCTATGGATTCAGATGTAGAGCTCTCAGCTCCTTCTTCAGGACCATGGCTGCCTGCATGCCACCATGCTTCCCACCATGATGATAATGGACTAACCCAGACACCGTAAGCCAGCCCAATTAAATGATTTCCTTCATAAGAGTGGCCATTGGTCATGGCATCTCTTCACAACTATAAAGTCCCAAGACACCAGCAAAAGCTGTGGACACTCGAGCGTGACCGCCCTCGGTTCTCCTGTAAGTGTGTGAGTATTTGGTCAGCACACCTTTGCCCAATGTCTGAGTGGGCTGTGGTCCACATCTACAGAGATGAGGCTGCACTGCCCAGTATGACTTAACGAAGCAAAAGTAATGGTGGTCCGATGAGGGTTAATAAGATCCTGCTGGGTGCCCTTCTGGGGAATTTCATACAGGCATGAGATATAGTCAGATTTGTAGCCCAAAAGAAAAACTAAGGCATTCAGAGAACAAGTAAGCCTAGTCGAATTGATGCTCAGACTTTAGAACTGATCCCCTTGAAAGATGTGACACCTTTAAATCATTACAATAAGAAAGGAAAATACCTTATCATGCCCATCGCTTGACATTCATGAAGTAAATAAGCACCTTGGGTTTCCCCCATACTCACCACCAGCACAAGGGATGTAATAGTCATCGTAAAGAGAGTCTGACTCCCAGACCTTCTCTTCTCTTCATTCTCCCTTTACTTCCATGCACATGAATTTAGTTAGATTGTGCGCACAAACCATGGGTTGTGCTTTCTGGGAGGCCCCAGAGACTCATTTTCCCCTAAGGACGCTCTCTCTCTCTCTCTCTCTCTCTCTCTCTCTGTCTCTCTCTGTCTCTCTCTCTCTCTCTCTCTGCCTCTTCCTCTGTCTGTCTCTTCTCTCTCTCTCTCTCCCTCTCTCTCTCTCTCTCTGTCTTTCTGTCTCTCTGTCTCTCTCTGTCTGTGTGTGTGTCTCTGTCTCTCTGTGTCTCTCTCTGTGTCTCTGTCTCTGCCCCACCCCCGTCTCTCATGTGTGTGTGTGTGTGTGTGTGTGTGTGTGTGTGTGTGTGTGTGTGTTTTATCCTCTAACCCAGTTTGAGGTAATCAGCTCCAGGGTTCTGAGACAATCCAGCAGGGAGCTAAGGAGCAGAGAACCTAAGGCTATGTCTGCGGGGATACAAAAACATGCTGAATGCCTGTCTAGGATGCAGCAGCTGCACTTCCTAGTTCTGTCTGTTGTCTCCTGCCTAATGCTCTCAGCCTTCCTAGCTCTTGCTTTTCACCCACAGTGTCTGGGCCTTCATGAGGCTCACTACTTAGTAGCCATTGAATTATGCAACAGGCCCCCCAATCTACACATTCTCCCTTCTCTCCCTTCCTTGCTGTGACGTCAAGGCATTCCTAGCAAGTTCCTGACCTCGGTCACATGTGGCAAATGGAACCAGGATCTAGACATTGGTTCTTTCCTCTTTTTTAAAATTCCTTTTCAAAAGGCTGGAGAGAGAGAGCTCAGCTGGCAAAATGCTTTCCTTGCAAGGATGAAGCTCTGGGTTTGATCCCCCAAACCCATGTTAAAAAGCAGGGCATGTTGGTGGTCATGGTATAATCCCAGTGCTGGGAAGGAGGATCAGACATCACTGGGGCTCATGGATCAACCATCTTAACCTAATTAGTGAGCTCTAAGCCAATGAGAATTTTTTTTTTAAACAAGGTGGCTGCGGCTCATGAGAAATGACCCACAAGGTTGTCTTTGCTTCCACATGTACCACACATACATGTGTGATACACAAACATGTATGCATACATACCTGCAGGTGTGGATGCACTTGCATACATGCAGACTCACACACTTCTCAGTTTCTTCACCAGTGAGATAGGCAAAATTGTGATGCTGACCTATGGCCATCAGAGAATTACATTGGATGCTAAGGAGAAAGTTGTTGGCAGGCAGGAAGCTCTCAGAGCTTACATTGGTAACTTCTGTCCTAATGGGTAAAAGCTTTTACAGAATAATATACGCACTGTCCCTTAAGTAATGCAGACAAAGGATAGTTTAGATAAGTAAGGATGCACTCATGTAGCTTCTACCTTGATATTCTGCCCAGTTCACTCTTTGGCCTCAGCTCTGTCTTTGCCTTTGGAAGGCTAAGAAAACCCACTGCCCTTTCCACTCTCATTTCTTACACTCTGCACTTATTCATGGCCAGTCATCTTATATTCAGCTAGGTCACCATCACACTTAGTTAGCATAACAGCTCCGTTCACATCGGTAAGACCTCTCACTCAGACTTTTTGTGTCTTTCTAAATATTTGCTCTCATTCTACATGCAACTTAAAGGGAAAGTGCCTTTGTGTGTTTCGTTGAAATAAATATACATCTATCATGCTAACATGCTACAATAATGAATGGAGAATGGAAAACACACTTTTAAGTGGTGAGTGTATCATCTGAGAAGTCAGGAAGGAAAGAATAAAATGAAGATAGGGACACCAAAACCAAAGCCTACGGCGTAAAATAAATCCAGTCACAAGGAAGCATCTAAGTGCCTATGTTAACTTAATGCTGCACCTCGGGGCCGTAGAAAAGCAAGAACAAACCATATCCAAAATCAGTAAAAAGAAAGAGTTAACATGAGAGCAGAAGTGAGTTAGAAATTAACCTAAGCCAAAGTAACCAAGAGAAAGAAGAGCCCAAGTTAATAAAATTAGAGATGAAAAGCGAGGCAGTGCAGCAGATACCAAAGACATTCAAGAAAATCATTAGGAAGAACATACCTCAAAGCCATGTGTCCCGCTGACTTGGGAAATCTAAATGAAACAGATAAATTTCTAGATGTGCATAATTCACCAAAATTAAACCAAGCTGAATTAAGTAATTTAAATAGATTAAAAACAAGCTATGTGCTTTAAACAATCATTTTATTTATTATTGTTTTAATTATTTGGTGTGTATGGGTGTCTGGGCTGCATGTATTTCTGTGTACCATGTGTGTTTTTGATACTCTTGGAGGCTACACGCCCTAGAATCAGGGTCACAGGTGGTTCTGAGCCACCGTGGCAGTGCTAGGAGTTGCACCTGAATCCACTAGAAGAGCAGCAAGTACAGGGAATTTTAAATAGAATTTTAAAAATACATTTCCAAGTGAAGAGAGTCGAGTCTCAGATAGATTTACTACTGAATTCTACATTTAAATAATTTAAAAGAATCTACCACTGGGATCAAAGTGGAGGGGAGAAAGTGAGGGTGGGTTAACTTTAAAAAATAAGGATTATGTAAAAGCTTTATGGAAACTAAATACTTTGTAAGTTAATTCAAAATATAATTTGAAAAGAAAGAGTTTGAATGGAGGTGCCCTATGTGTGAGGATGGTGAGAAGACACAAGTTCTTACATGAAAATGTTAATGCTGGGTGTAGGATACTTCTCTATGAGTTATCGGTCAGGAAGACCCCAGAGTCTCACAAAGCAACACAAGCTGTTGTTGTTGCTCTTGTTCACTGTGACTAACTGGTAAGACCCTGTTGGTAAAGATACAACAATTTTGGTTGCAGTACACGGAGAAATCAAGCTGGAACTGTAGAAACCTGAAAAGTCAGCCTCCCTGCTAGCTAGCTTTCAAAGTGCTGAAAGCTCTGCAGGCTGCTAGGGAAGAGAAGTCATCGATAGATTTATCCAGCATGGATCCTGCATGCTAATACTTCTGACCTGCTAGGCAAGATGCAGTAGCATCCACAGGTACAATAATGGCATGAGTGTTGTGAGGGCAACCAATCGTTTTCTGCTCGGATTTGAGACCTGCTTCATAGGAGGGAATTCCTGTCTACTAGTGTAAACCTGGTCAAAAGACCATAGCTGGGGAGGTCATAGCTTCTAGAAGGGGAATATACATATGTTACCAAACACCCTTATAAATATTTATGTTTATACCCATATACTAAAACACGACTTTCTTTGGAGTGCTATCTCCCAAATGACACAGAGACTTACTCTATTTATTATAAGCTAAGGCACTATAGCCAGACATATTCTCAGTGATTCTAACGCGACAATGCTGGCCTGGCCTACATCCCACCACATGGCCCTCTGAGTCTCTTAGTCTTGGCACTCATTTCTTCCTCCTTATCTGGCTGGTGATTCCTGCCACCTCAGATTCCTTCCCAGAGTTTCTATCTCAGCCTGGAAGAGACAGCCTCTCTTACTTCAGCTATTGGTCTGTCCTCTCCTGCCTCAGCTACTGGCTGTTCAGCCCTTTACTAAACCACACAAAAGGTGAGAAAGGGAATCTTTACAAAACATGATGCAGCCGTATGAATAACAACACCAAAATCTGGCCTATAATCCGATCTCTGCCAGTACAGACACCCTCATTTTAATAATACCAAGATAACCTTTACACAGTGCATAAAAAGATCACCCCAACATCTCCCCCGTGTAGTCCAATAAAAGGCTCTTTCACTAACATCAATAAACTATAATAAGAACAATCTTGAAAACTATCAAGTAAGAATCACATTCACAATATTCAGTGCATTTGGATTTGACGACTTTAGAGAAAATTCTCTACCCCCTATTCTTCCTTGATAAGTCCAAAGTTCTGAACCTAAATCACTTTCTATCACTATTTAAATTTTTATATCCTCTAACTTTCATAACTTGTATTTGCCAACTTGAAAACATCTTTTTAGACACTGAGCAGTGGTGGCACATTCCTTTAATCCCAGCACTCAAGAGGCAGAGGCAGGTGGATCTCTGAGTTTTAGGCCAGCCTGGTCTACAGAGTGAGTTCCAGGACAGCCAGAGCTACACAACAAAACCCTGTCTCAAAACAAACAAAAACAAAAACAAAAATATTTTTAGACCCTAAAATATTTTCTTCGATTGATCACAACACTAGCTTTTGCCTCTCATCCTTTAGAAACCTTACAGCTCTTTTGTGGCTTTCTTTTCTGAATTAGGTAACAAGGAAAATGCTAAGACTATGACTATCTAGTCTTCAATCCCGTCAAAGACCTGAGAAGGACAAATATTACCTGAGTAAACAGGAAGTACAGAACAAGCAGCTTCCAAAACTATAGAAATGACAGAGACAGCTGGCTGCCTTGACAGTCACCCAAGAGTCCAGTGGCTAGCTTTGTCACAATTGAAGCAAACTCCAAAAGGAAGTTCTTCAACGTCCATAATCGTCTTTGAAGTAGTATAGGAGTGCTGCCAGGAGCAGACAAGTCTCACTGTCAAAAAGCCATTTATTCTTAAAACATCTTTTAATGCCATATTCTGTAGATCTCTAAGGTTTTTGAAGACCACCTATCTATCTCTAGTATATCTTAATAGGCAAATGTTGCTTGTTTCTAGCTATTTACTATCTTATTAACTTTGAAAACATCTACAGGAGGCAAGTTAAAGCTTATTTCTGTGAACAGCTAAACAAGTACCTAACAAGACCATCAGTTTGATTGACTAACTATTCACTTGCAATTCTTAATTATCCTAAACAGTTTGTACAACCTCACATGACATTTTAAAGTGGCTTGTATGTGTACAATACCTTAAGCAAGAGTTGAAACATATAAACAGTATGTTGTAACAAGAATAACTTCAAATTTGTATCACGATCCAAAAATCTATACCAATGTAAAAATTTTGGCAATGTAAAAATATTTGACTTACTGATGCTCTGAAGTTTAAAAGTAGATTCAATAATATACCCTTTTATTTTATCATTCCTTCATCCTTCCCTTTTTTCTTTTCATCTCCTCTCCTCTAGCACTACATAGGAGAAAAAAAAAAGTGTGGAGGAAAGAAAGGAGAAAAAAAAGTGTGGAGGAGAGGAAAGAAAAGAGAAAGAAATCCCTAAATCTAACTCTTTTACTTTGTCTCCAACCCTGACTAAGACCATTAACAACTTGCAGCCAAGCCCTCTCAAATGATGACAAACATCTATTACCCACAGTACAACCAAACCCACCCAACCCACCTCTTGTGGATAGGTAGCCATTATCTCAAAATTGTTTCCTGCTGTCTGGGGGCAATGGCATCCTTTGGTGGCCCTAAGAAAATTGGAATATTGGCCACATCTTGGGAGAGCTAGCTATAACATTTGTTGTCCAGTTTTTGTGTGATGGGAAAGTTCAGGCCTTAACTGAAGTCCTAGCTGGAACAGTCTGAGGCTAGACCATTTTAGCGAGTTAGCTGAAGTTGTTCTGGATTCAGATTTTTGAGGGGAAAATTATTTAGGCAGTGTGTGAAGCTGGATAACCTGGGATACTTGTCTTCTTTGGTATCTGGTTCGTTTCCTCTGTAAACATATAACTTTTAAAGGCAATATACATTTCTGTATTAGCACATGTGTGGGATATGTGGTGTGCAGAAATCAGCTAGAGATGATTCTCTGCTCTTTGTTTGAACAGGAAAAGCGTCAAACTTTATAAATCCATTTGGGCTGTAGAACCAAACTATAGTATAAAGCTCCATCCATGCCATATGAAAGAATGACATGTAATAATAAGTCATGAGGACTCTGTAGCCAAACAAGATTTATTGGCTATACAGAGACATTTTCATGTCTCAGCAAGTCTCAGAGCTGTTCCTATGTAGAGGAATCAACATACATGTTACCTGTTTCTTTCTTCATGTCTGCAGCCAAGGTCTTCAGGAGGTCTCCCCTGGTCAATTCTTTATTAATTATACTTTATATAATTAATTAATATAATTAATACTTTATGAATTTTGAAGAAATTCATCACTTTTCTTCTCCTGTGGTAACAAAGGCATAACCTCTCCTCTCCTCTAACATAGCACGTTTTCTGTCTTTCATCTGAAGTTAAGACATCCTTATAATATATAGGTTGATTTAACTCAGCAGTTTTTGCAGTAGTCCAATGTCTTTCAGCAGTTGTTGTTTTTTGCTCATTAGCATTAAAAAAGGAAAGTTAATAAAGCACTGTGTAATCTATCTCTGGGAGTCTTTGTTAGTCCTTTCCACTTATCAAGCATCTCTTTTAAAGTACGATTAGCTCTTTCTCTAACAGCTTGTTATGTAGAATTGTAAGATACATTTTTAACATGTTCTGTGACATAATGCCTAAAATATTGTTGTAACGAGTACATATGCTGGAGTATCATCAGCTGCAGTCTACAAAGGCATTCCCAAGATAGCCATCACCTTTCATAAACTTGCAAGCTCAGAATCAGCCTTTTCAGAACTCACAGCGATCTGCCTGCCTCTGCCTCCCCGAGTTCTAGGATTAAAGGAGTGTGCCACCACATGGGGCTTTTTTCTTTTTTCTTTCCCCAGAATCTGTATTTTTAGCATATAGACCTTCATCTAGTAATTGATCCTTGAAAATATTAATATAATATCTAGTCTGAAAAAAAAATCTAGTCTGATTGTGTTGGCTCATAGCTGAAGCTATTTTATCTATGGGCTGCCATTCTGCGATTTCCTTAAGCCTCTGTGTCTTTCTCTCGTCATGAGCTACCATTTTTGCTGTCACTGTAGGTTCTAGATTGGATTCTTCTGAAGATCCTTTATTCTAAATCAAAGGATTTTCCAATCTCTTTATTATCATCTCCACTCTAGCATTTACTTTTTTAAGTCTTTTTCTTCTCTAAGTCTGCTTTATTTTGATCTTTCTTAAGGGGGATATATAAAACTGCAATCATGGCCCAAAATACAATTATTTGTATGCTACTGAAACAAAATCATACAGGGTCCAAGTGCCTCCCGTCATTGTATTTGCTATTTGTTAACACAGAAAATAGTTTCCTTTTTATTTTCTCTAACTCTCTCCTTCCTTCAGAGACTTCACCTTTTATACACATTAACAAAGTACCTTTACTTATTTTATTTTTGTTCTTCCTTTCTCTAACTCGCTCCTTCCTTTGGAGACTTTACTTTTTATATTATACTCAGTATTTCTTTCTTTAACTGTCTATGTTCAGGTTTTTACTTTCTTTAGCATCTATGCAACTTTGAAAATATTTCTATATAATTTTCTTTCTCCTTCCTTCTGAGACTTTATTTTCTATGTGCATTTATTTATTTCTCTTTTTACCAAATTCTAATTTAGTATCTTTCTGCATTTAATTTTTTCTAAGCTCTATCTCTGGGTGTTGGCCGAAGCATACATTATCAGCTTCCGGTCTTTGGGACTTCAACTTCTCAATTGTACGAAAACTCCAAGAAAATTGCTCTTTCTTCCGGGTGGCAGGCTCCTCAGGCTACCACGTGCTTCTTCTACCTGGCCCTGCAGTGCGGCTGTTCTTCCTGTCTTCCAGCTGCTACCTGCTGCGCCACAGGGGGGAGGGTTCTTAAAGGGGCCATGCTCTAGGGCTCTGGTTCCCTCAAGCCTCCCACAGAGTACTGCAGGCTGGCCTCAGTTGCTTGTCCCAGCTCCCATATCCAGAACTTTTGGCCTAATGCCTGAATATAGTGTTCTAAGCTTGGATTTATGTGCTCTCACATTGGACACTGACATCAGTTAAAACAGGAATTATTGGAGCACCAGACTTCCTATATATTTTAAAAATATTTTACATCCTGATTGTAGCCTCTCCCTCCTCCTCCATACCCCCCCCCCATTTCTTAGAAAAGGAGAGCCCCCCCCCCCCCCACCAGCTCATCAAGTTGCATCAGGACTGTGCATCAGCCTCTTCCTCTGTTGCCTGGTGAGGCAGCCACACCAGGGGAGAGTGATAAAAAAAAAAACAGGCAGCTGAGTCCATGTCACAGACATCCCCCATCCCCCCTCTCCCCTTACTAGGGGACCCACATGATGCCCATCTGCTACATCTGTGTATGGGTCTAGGTCCAGTCTAGTCATGGTCCTTGGTTGGTGCAAGCCCCTCTGGGCCCTGAGTAGTTGGCTTTGTTGGTCTTTTTGTGGAGGTCCTGTAACACCCCCGCCCCCCAACACACACACACGCGTACGTGCACACACACATACACACATTTCCACAAGACTCCCTACTCTTCGCCCAATGTTTGGCTGTGAGTCTCAGCGTCTGTTTCAGCTGCTTCTGGGTGGAGCCTCTCCAGATAGCTATGCAGGCTCCTGTCTGGGAGCATAGCAGAATATCTTTAATGTGCCTGGGGTCTGCTCTCTCCCATGGGGTGGGTCTCAGGTTGAACATTCCCTCAATCTCTATCTTTATTCCTTGTAGGAAGGGTAGATTTTGGGCTGGAGTTTTTGTGGGTAGGTTGGTGCTCTTTTTCCTCCATTAGGAGTCCTGCCTAGTTAGAGGGTGCCCTCTTCAGTCTCCATGACCCCTGTTATTAGGAATCTCAGCTAGTCACCCCCATATCCTCCCAGAAGCATGCCCTGTCCTATGTCTCCAGTTTGTCACAGAAATGCTTCTCCCCACAGTTTCTCTCTACAGGCCCTCTGTCCTCCTGCCCCCACTCTCCCCAGGTCTGATGTCCACCCTCATTTCTCTCTGCGTTCCCTCTGCTACCTTGTTCCTTCTCTTCAGCCACTTCCGCTATCTATTCTATTTCTTCTTCTCAGTGAGATGTAATCATCCTCCCTTGGGTCCTCCTTGTTACTTAGTTTCTTTAGGGTATATACCCAAAAGATGCTCCGCCATACAAGAACACTTGCTCAACTCTGTTCATAGAAGCTTTATTCATAATAGCCAGAATCTGGAAACAAGCCAGATGTCCCTCAATTGAAGAATAGACAAAGAAATTGTGGTACATTTACACAACGGAATACTATTCAGCTATTAAAAACAAGGAATTCATGAAATTTGCAGGCAAATGAATGGAACAAGAAAAGATCATCCTGAGTGAGGTAACCCAGACCCAGAAAGACACACATGGCATGTACTCACTTACAAGCAAATTTTAGCCATATAGTACAGGATAAACACATACAATTCACATAGACTTATTGTATTTATTATAAACTTAGTCGCTATCGCTGGACAGATCCTCAGCTGGCCCGGCCTACGTACTACCATGTGGCCTGTTACCTCTCGGTTTCTTAGTCCCTGCACTTATTTCTTCCTCTAAGTCTGGCTCCTGCCTTAAGATTCCTTCCCAGAGTTTCTATCTCTGCCTGGAAGCCCTACCTATATTCTTCTGCCCCAGCTCCTTCTTAAACCAATCAAAAGGTGAGAAATGGAGCGTTTATAAAATATGATGCTAACACCACCAAAGCCCAGCCTGCAGTTAGATCTCTGCCGGTACAGAAGTCAGCATCTGAATAATACAAAGATAACCTTTACACTGTGCACTAAGAGATCACCCGAACAATGTATTTGTGCTACTCTGAACCTTGGTTAGAGAAACTCCTACTGCTTCGTCAGGGAGTCAATGCAGCCTCATAACTGATACAAGTGCTAAGAATAAATAGTTATGGAGTTCTCACCCCTAAGTGACACAGCTATAATAACTTTTACAAAGCTCGGGGAACAAAGCAGAAGAGGGGAACAGAAAAGGCCTAAGAACCAGAGCTTGGGAAAAGTGCTACAAAATGGTATCCTTAGTACACGACATGATCATTGTAGTTATTATAAACTCACAGAAGCTATGCTTACCCAACCAAGTGCAAGCCAGTCAATAAACCCAGAGTAGATAGGTGAGGGGTTCTTGAAAACCCCGTGCCTATCTGAGTAGTTAATTGCAGTTGGCGGCTGCTGTAGGAAGTAAGTTTTTCTTCCCCAGTGTGACTGCTAGTAGGATGCCCATGCTTACACAGGCAGCATTAATTGGACTACTTGATTATTAATTTTTATAAAAGAATATTACAAGTGGGAGGAACATATGCTGTGGGGTTTCAAGTGTATAGGAGGGGGGAGTTGGGGCTACGTAGGGCCAAAATACATTGTATATCTGTATAAAATATAAATTAAAAAGTAACACCAATGTTTTTCAAACTGTTTTTAAAAACAGAAAATTAAGGAAGCTACCGAACATTTTGTGGCCATTGATCTGAAACCAGATAAATATAACAACAACAAAAGAAAATTAAAGACTAAGCTCCCTAATACATCAATCAAAATATCATTCACCATGACCATTCGGGCTCATTATTGAGATTCAGGCATGTTTCAACATGCAAAAATCAATAAATGGACTATATCACATAAATGGACTTAAGGATATAAAACAAAAGATCCATCAAAGACACAAACTTCTAATAAAATCCAACATCATTCCATGATAAAACAAAAACAAAAAGAAACTAGGAATAGAAGGAACATACTTAACATAATAAACACTTTATATGATAAATCTATAGCCAACATCATATTAAATAAGGAAAAATTCAAAGCATTTCGCTACAATTGGGAACTACCAAATAAAAGGATGTCTTAGACAAAACAGTAAGGGAAGAGAAGGAAATAGAAGGAATATAAAAACAAAAGGGAGAAATTAAACTGTCTTTATTTGCTATTGATCTGATTCTACAAACAAGGAACACAAAATATGTAACCAGAAACCTCATACATAGACCTCTTAAAATAGTTCCAGCAATACTCTGCATAATTTCTACCCCAAATCATTAGTTTTCATGTACAACAATAGTTAGCACATATAAAAAGAAATCAGGGACATAATTGCATTTACAATTGCCTTAAAATATTTGGAAAAGATAGTGAGATGAGTCAGTAGAAAGCAATTCCACAGAAGCCTGACAGCCTGAGTTTGATCCCAGACAACACATAGTGGAAAGAAAAAAACATCTCCATAAAGACTTCTGATCTCCACATATGCTACATGGTACCCCCCACTACATCGCACACACACATATGTACACACACACATACATGCACACACACACACATAATTAATACCTTGGAATAAACCCAACTATGGAAGTGAATGCCCTTTACAATGAAAACAATAAAACACTGAAGAAAGAGAGAGAAGACACTAAAATACAGAAAGACATACTAAATTCATAAATTAGAATTAATACTGTGCAAATGGCATCCTTCTAAAACTATCTAAATATTTAAAGAAATTTCATCAACAATTCAATGCCATTTTTTTTTTACAAAAATAGAAAACATAATTCTTAAAACTCATAACAGACCATAGGTAGTAAATGCAATCTTAAGAAAAAAAAAAAAAAAAACAATGCTGTAGGCATCATCATTCATTATTTCAAACTATACTACTTAGCCATCTAGAAACAACACCATGTTACTGCACAAAAACAGACGTGTAGATCAATGGAATAAAAGAGAGGATCCAGATATAAATCCACAGAGCTACAGCCAAGTGACGTTTTACCAAGATGCTAAAAAATATACACTGGAGAAGGACAGTCTCTTCAACAAATGGAGATGGGTGGTCGTATGTGGAGGAATGAAACCAGGTCCTTATCTCTTATCAATCCCAGTGGACCAAATTCTGAATGAGAAACCGCAGCTCTGAAACTGCTGGAGAACAGCTAGGGAAGACACCTCAAGGTAGAGGAGGAAGTAAGGACTTCTGATGGGGACTGCAGCTGTTTAGGTAATAAGACCAACAGCTGACAGATGGGGCCTCATGAAATTAAAAAGCCCCCAACGGCTAAGAAAAGAGTTGGGTGAAGAGACATCCTGTATGATGGGCGGAAGTTTTGCCAGCTATACATCTGATGATGACTAACATCTACAATACACAAAGGACTTTTAAAAAAAGAAAGAAAGAAAAGAAAAGAAATTAGAAATTAGAAATAAAATAAATAATCAATGAATGGGCTACCAAAACAAACAGATGGCTCTCAAAAGGTGAAAATCAAATAGCCAATATCCCTGACTCAGCTCCACCACCACTCTTAGGTGTTTGCTGAGAGGGTGTTTCCAAGTCCACATGTTGCAGAGACACTTGCACATCCATGTTTATTGCAGACCTTTCCACAATAGTCTTGTTACGGAACCAACCTAGGTACCCAGCAGCAAGACAAAGACGATGTGTTATACATATACAGTGGAAAGATTTTAGAATTTTTTAAAAAGAAGAATCAAGTTTTGTTTCTTCGATGCCAACTGAAGATCAGTCTCAGAAAAACAAGGATCGGTGGCTGGGACCATGGCTCAGTGGATAAAGCGTGTGCTGTGCAAGTGTTAGGACACAGTTTGGATGCCCAGAACTCATGTTGTAGCTGTGGCCTCCCTGTAATTCCAGCACTTGGGAGGAACCAAAAAGGGTTCCCTAGCACAAGCTGGCTAGCTAAGGTGCACACATTTATGAACTCTGGGCTTTGCAAAAGCCATGCCGCAGTAATAAAGTGAAGAGCCATCAAAGGAGATACCTCACTATGCACCCATGTGTGCACTTGCACACTTTCAACTTGTGTGCCCACACACAAATGAACAAGCATACACACACACACACACACGCACACTCACAAAATAAATATCACATGTTCTTTCTCATATGTTGTTCTTAGACTTTATGCAAATACATACATTTATGTATGTATGTATATACCCTTATGTATATACATTCATGTATGTATATATATGCCATGAACAGGGAATGATGTGGGCTGCTGGGGAGAGAGGTTGAGGAATAAAGCAGGAAGTAGAGTTGGAGTATGCTTATATAATGTATCCTTGCATGAAAGTATCCTTATATAAAATGAATTTATACCATGAAAATTTAAAAACCTGACAAACAAGCCACAATCACATGCTCTTTGGGTATCTCATTTCTTAGGATTTCAATAAATGTTTCAACAGAAGCCTGAAGCAATCCGCTCACATGCATGAGCCTTAAGAGGTCTGCCATTTCTGATATTTCAGCATTAGAGTCCTGGAGAGCTAACGGCCATCATCTTTATTTTTATGTGAAATAACAACTAGGAGTGTATTTTTCCCAATTAAGTTAGCTAACCTGTTCATTCATCTTCACCAGCTGCTGAAACAGCCGCCCCCCCCTCCTTGGTGTTTTGGTAAATTCTTTAAACTCTGTTTTTGATAAACTCTGCCGAGCTCCTGAGGGGCTTCTTGCCTCCAAATCTCACACTGGCCATCTCTCAGAAGCTAGCCCAAGGGCTCTGACCTTATAATTGGGAATTTCCTATCAGGGCTCTCAGAAGCAAGCACGTTAAATAAGATGTGGTTCAGAGCATGCCTGATTGGTGCCTTGCTCACAGGCTTATTATTCACTGGGTCTGCTTTCCCAGTTGACTGTTGGGCGCCTTTCTCCTGCCTGTCATTCTCAGGTGACGTGATGGAACTCAGAGAGTGGTGGCAACCACCACAGCCTTCACGAAATGTTGGACAAAAAGGGATCCTTGTCACAAGAGTCAAAGATACAGCTTTGTATTTTATGGACACACACACACACACACGTATGGCTTTCTCAGTTTTTGTAGGCAACCTTGGCTGTGTGTTGGGACCTTGTACTGATTCTGGGACTCAAAAGGACTCCTCTAATCTTGTAAATAATAAAGGCAAATCATACAAACCACAGTGTCCAGTGGCTAATTCAGTCTGAATTCGAATGTGCTTATGGCAAGGGAAGAATGTAGCCAAAAGTTTCCTGATAGCCACCAAGTCTCAACTGGCAGCTCCCAATGGGAACACTGAAGTTTGCTTCTGAGCAGAAGGAGCTAGCCACCTCAGGAGCATCCAGGGAACTGGTGCAGAACTGAGCCTACGACTCCCGTACCTGCAGAGCCTGGAGTGGAGTTGGACAAAGCAGAAAGCCAGTCCCTCAGGCCCGCTGACACAGATGTGAGTTCTTATGAATTCACTGTCATGCTCTCAGCTGACTTAGGTACTTCTCAAGGCTTGCCTGGCCGAGCCTTGGCGACACCCAGATTGAAGCTCGCATGCGTCTCTTTGCCTGATGTTTAAACACCAATTTAGGTCATAAAGTAAAATGATGACTTGCCTGCTCTCATAACAGCAGTAATTGTCACCGGCTCTCTGTCCTCTGGGCTCAGCCTTGCTAGAAGGTCTACATTTTGAAGTTTCCGGTTCTTTTTTTATTTTGGCTTGCAGGCCTTCGGCTTGCTGCTCGATAATGCAAAAGAGTAGCCGATGTTTTAGATTAATAGGTACCCAAATCTCTACCTTCTAGGGAGTTTGTTATATAGGTCCTCTGTCTCACAGTCACCTACTGAACAAGCACTGCACTGCACAGGGGAAGACATAGCCTATCTATAATTATAAAGCAGTGGAGATGGAAGACATAACAAATAAACATTTTTACATTTTCCATAAAGATCAAACTTCTAAAGGACAGAGACACGTTTTATTCATTTCCACCTGACAAAGATGACTAGCTTTGTGATACTTGGCATGCAAGATAACTTAGATTGTTTACGTTATAATCCTTCTGAGAAGGAAATTTCCCCATCTATTGCATGTCCCCCCACCCAGTCACTCATGTTAAGGCCATATATCCAAGTATTCTGATGCTTACTGTGGCTAAGGGGTCAAGTCATCTTATTGTGGTAAAAAGGAGAAGGAGAAAACCGTTTGGAATTCCCATGCTTCAGTGTTGCTATGAAAAATTGTGCACATGTCCCACTCTCACTGGCCTGGCTGGGATGCAATGTGGGCAAGTCCCCACTTATTGAACTAGCCTTGCTCTATGCTGGGGTGCAGTATGGTTCCATACCCCAAATGTTATAATTCCGTTATACAAAAAAATGGCCATTGGCTCTCACAATATTTGGGAAGTGTTGTAGTAGAAGCCAATTAGCCTCCTAATTTCATTTATTTTTGACTCTAGGTTGATTTTCCTTCTCTTTTTGATGCATAGACTTCCTTTTTCTTGCACTTAACCTTTAATTGAATGTTTCCTATTCATCCTAATAAAACCTAACTAATTAAAAATTCTCCAAGAGAACAAGTCAGACTCCCATTCTCCCTTATTCCCAGAAGGCTCCTTGGCTTTCGAAAAATATACTTATCTTTCTGGGTGCTTGTAGAAGACAGAATTCTCTGCTCAGGGGCCTTTGTTCTCTTTCCTTGTAGTTCATGGACTATACCTCCCATCCCCAAGGATGTTGAGCTTGGCTGTAGAACTTGTTTTGGCCAGTAGAATAAAAGTAGTACTGACAGGCTGAGTGTTGAGCTGAGATCTTTTTTTCTTTTTCTTTCTTTCTTTCTTTCTTTCTTTTTTCCAAGACACGGTTTCTCTGTTTAGTCTTTGCTGTCCTGGACTCTCTGTGTAGACCAGGCTGGCCTGGAACTCACAGCAATCTGCCTGCCTCTGCCTCCCAAGTGCTGGGATTATAGACATATGCCACCTGAGCTGAGAGCGTATGACTCATGCCAGCCTTCTAGAACTTCTGCAATTCACTCCCATGAATAGCTGTTGCTCTTTTAGTCGTTTTACAGTGGGAGACCTTGGGCTTGAAACAGAGCTGTGACTTGGTGCCTATCCCAGAGAGCATAAATATAAACCTATACTTTAGTGATGCTAACTGAACTCCAGACAGATGAGTAAAAAATCAATGTTTAGCTGTGTGTGGTGAACACACCTATAATGTCAGCATAGGAGAGACTGAGTCAGGGGGCTCGCAAACTTAAATTCACTCTGGGCTATGTAGTAAGACTGTGTTTTAAGAGAAAGAAAGGCAGGGAGGCATGCAGGAAGGAAGGCTGTCTTGTTTGTTGGTTTGTTTGTTTCTTTTTGTTTGTTTGTTTTATTTACATGCCACTGAAATCTTTGAAGTTGCTACTCAGCAGTAATGCAGCAGTAGCTGTCCTTAGAAGGTGTGACGTTATAGGGAAGTGGCTCTTTCCATGTGTACCTCCCCTGGAGGGAATGCAGTGTAGCTATGTCTGAAAGCTAGGCCACAAGCCTTTTCCTCATGATAAACTGGAGGGTGGGTCACCAGCTTCACCATGGCCTCCTCTGCCTCTCATTGCACAGCCACCTGGAGACCTTGAGGGCCACAGAACAGTTTGGAATATTCTTTTTTTGCAAAGTCCTGGCCACATGTATGCCTTCTTGACCAAAAAAAAAAAAAAAAAAAAAAAAAAAGGCTCGATATGATACACTTCCTCATCCAATACAAACTTGTTAGAAGTTTTATGATTTTGCAATGTGGACCAAAAGTCCTTTGAGGAATGGAGTGAGTGTAGGAAAGGCTCCATGGTGGTGGGGACATTGCTGAGAGCTGAGGCTAACGTAAAAGAGGGGATGGCACACTGCCGGCCATGGAGCAGAAGTGCTTGCTCCTAGCTCTTGGGGAAATCTGTACCCCACTGCAACTTCTCTGCAAATTTTAAAATGTTCTAAAACGAAAAGTTGATTTCTAAAAATGCTTGGAAAGAAAAGAGTTAACTTTGTCTTCTTGTTGTTTGGTTTTGGTTTTTGATTTTTTGAGACAGGGTTTCTCTGTGCAGCCTTGGCGTTTTCCATTTCTTTTATACTGTTCTGCCTTGCACTGGGTAGACTTGTCAACCATTTCCAGTTAGTAAGATTGGTCTCCACAGCAAAATAGCATCCCTGCACAGCCATATGGAGGTACTTCCTACTTCCTGGATATGGTGCTCTAGACTTCCCCTTCTGGAACCCTTTTTTTTTGGCAGCAGTAGTTGCCTTTGACTAATGAATTAGCTGCCTTCCTGCAGGTAGCAGATTGCTGACTCTGCCGGGCCAAATCGCACCCTGAAGTTTTCCTTAAGCTAAATGAAGGAGAAATGTTGATGGTATCCTTGCCAGCCTCATCAAGTCACATTGGTAGTTCCAAAATATTAAAGGGACAGGGCCTCAGGAGGGTTTTTCATTTGTTTTAAGAATATTCTCTTATAGACTCTTTTGGGTGCGCACCCCCTCTCGCTGACCTCTGTTTCTCTGAGTATTTCTCTTCTTTTACATTTACCGATCATAGAGGTAAGCACATATATTATTTCCATCATCTGTAACCCTGTTTCCCCAGGATACCATTGGTTGGATGTGTCCTTTCTGACTTTAAACCACACTAGCCAGTGAATGTTATTATTAATTTGTTCTTTTTCTGAAGCCAGTGGCTTCTGGGTACAATGGACAGTCACAATTCTCTATTAAGAACTTAGAATTGGTTCTGAGGCTTTCATTACAACCATGAATTGTCCTGTTGAATTAAGATGAAAACTCTCATTAACTGTGTACAATTACCTTTAGACGTGTTAATCTCCTGTTGCTTATAGCCAAAACACATGTTTCTAGTGAACACAGAAGAGGGCAAGAAAGGAAGCTGATGTAATGGTGCACAGTCTTATGATGTCTATTGCATGTATTATATTGAGAAGATTTGTGATACTCTAAAATAAAAATTACTCCAGTAACATTATCATGTGCTCTGAGTTTTCATCACAGCTTCATATGGCTCCTTGCCTTATGCTAGGAGTATGTCTACCAAACATATCGATAGACTGTGGCGCCTTTCTTATTCTGAACCATTTTTAGAATGCTTGTTGTCATGGACATACATTGTTTTCAGATTCCCCGTGCCCACTTGCTTATCTTCTGGTACCAATACGTTGATTTTCCTTAAGGAGACTTGGTATGTGAGGTAGGTGTACATGCAGAAGTCAGAGGACAACCTGCAAGAATCTCATTTCTCCTTCTTCAGGTGCATCTCAGGGATTGAACTCATGTCGTCAGGCTTGGCAGCAAGCACTTTTCCCACTGAGCCATTTTGCTGTTATCCTCCGTGATCTAAGGACAATCACTCATAGACATTTTCTGTTATATAAGCCAATTTAAAAAGTCCCTCTTGCTGAAGCCAACATAAGCTAAGTTTCTGCCTCTTTGCCATTTAAGAGGTCCTGTTTAACCTGATCATTAAGTGCCTATGTTCCTTCCCTACCCTGAACCAACCAACCAGGCTTATGGTGTGTGCATGTGCACACACACATCAGCCTTTGAGCAAAACCTTGATTTAAAAAAGCACATCGCACCTGGGCACAGTGGCCTATACCTATTATCCTAGCATTGCAGGAGGCAGAAGCAGGCAGCTCTCAGTGAGGTCACGGCCAGCCTGGTGTACAAAGCGAGTCCAGGATATCCAAGGCTACACGGAGAAACCCTAACTTGAAAAACCAAACCAAACCAACCAACCAACCAAACAAACAAACAAAAAATACCTTTTAAGAGACAATATGTGTCAGTTTTATAAGGCTTGGCTAACAAAAGGTATATTGAGTGTTTGGTTGAAAATTTTATCTTCTTTTTTTTTTTTTTTTTTTTAATTAATTTATTCTTGTTACATCTCAATGTTTATCCCATCCCTTGTATCCTCCCATTCCTCCACCCCCCATTTTCCCATTATTCCCCTCCCCTATGACTGTTCCTGAGGGGGATTACGTCCCCCTATATATTCTCATAGGGTATCAAGTCTCTTCTTGGCTACTTGCTGTCCTTCCTCTGAGTGCCACCAGGTCTCCCCCTCCAGGGGACATGGTCAAATGTGAGGCACCAGAGTACGTGAGAAAGTCGTATCACACTCTCCACTCAACTGTGGAGAATATTCTGACCATTGGCTAGATCTGGGAAGGGGTTTAAAGTTTACCTCCTGTATTGTCCTTGGCTGGTGCCTTAGTTTGAGCGGGAGAAAATTTTATCTTCTTGATTTCTTTTTCCTCAGAGTGAAAATTACTGTCAATGAATGTCAAGAATAACTTTTGGTATGTGGCCAGACTTTGTAGAGCAAATGCAGACTATGAACATGTCTGCATGTTATTTCATTTAGTTCTCAGCAAGTGCAGGTGTCTCTGATGCAGTTATTAAGACAGACTCAGAGAAGTTAGAATTCATTCATCCTTTCACATAAAGGCTGGGGCTCATATGGGACAGTGTTTACAGTATATCAAATACCTTTTGTGTTTTAAACACTATTGTGCACATTTTATTGCTGTGATAAAGACCTAGACAAAAATGTCCAAGGACATAATTAAAGTCATATCCTAGGCATGTGATTTCCACACCTATGTAACACCAGTGTTTGAATTATTCTGACTCAGGTTACATGGGTTTTGTATGATCTCATTAAGAACAGCAACATAGCAAAGTCCAACCACTGGGAACAAGAGTGAATATAATAAAATAAGGAGACCATCAAACCAGAATCCAGAAGCATGTTTTTTTCTTAGCACCTGCATAGCAATTTACCAGTGACTATGACACAGAAGAGAATATCCCTTCCTCCTCCATCAACCATTAACTATATAGAAATCCTCAGGGACGAGTGGGCTTCCATGAGCCCCAGTCCCTTCCACAGCAGACTATTGATATGATAGTCTAATCTTGTGCAAGTCTTGTAAAGTAATCACAGTTACCACATTGAAGAGCTGGGCCCTCCCTGAAGTCAGCATTCAATACCACTTTTGCTCCCTTCCTCTGGCTCTTAAATTTTTCCTACCCCTCTCCCACAATGTTTCCTGAGCCTTGGAAGGTGTGACATAGATGTTCCACTTATGACTGGGCATTTAATACCCATTCTCAGTATTTTGACTAGTTATGATTCTCTATAGCCAAAGCCAAACACAGCAAAAGAAGCTTCTCTGATTAACCTTTACAACAGTATTAATCTTTGGACATAAGCACAGAAGACAATTTGGTGGGAGAATTTAGCAACAAAACAATAGAAGTTGTTCAGCCTAACTCCAGGGCTGATGACATCTCCATCCATGGGGCTTTTGACAAGGTCTACAGTGCCAGATATGGAATCTCTCCTGAGGAGTAGGCATCAAATTCAGTCAGACAGACTGAACCCCATAACAGACTTGCCACTACTGTACTAGTGGACTAGTAGGCTTATCCCTCCTGGCCAGTCAATATTGTTTCACACACAGTCCACAACTGAGAAAGATCACTGATGACAATACTTCCACAGCAGCCACTGTACCACCTGGCATTATATGGGCTATTCAGTGAGGAAGAAACACCTAACCCACTTCTAGCTTGATTTCTTTATGTCAGGGTGTGGCATCTCCAGCAATAAGGTCTTATGGTCTAGTTCTGGGTGGCAATAAACAGTAGTTCCAGTTACCTGTATTATTTGTAGTTTCTCAGTTGCCTTCCTGGTCAACAACTCAGAGGAAGGTAGCCCCACTCCTGGCACACTTTTGCCCTGGATTTTTGTTTTATAGGCCATGGTTTCTGGGAGCAGCTTTATCCACCTACACAGAGTTTCTCTGTTCAAACACTTTGCTAAAAAGTTTCTTTGTGATCACCTTGTCAAGTTCCAGAGTTCCTTCTGGCTTCTTTATGCACCACTAGTTTTGGTTGGCCCTCTCTCTTCCTTTATTTCCCTGATAACCTTCCCTGCTTAAACCTTTCAACCTCCGCTGTTTCACCTTCCAATTTCATACCACGTGCTTTCTATTATCTTCTCACTTAAAGAATTTTCTGTCCCCTTTCATAGGCTTTTTTCTGTTTCCTAACCCTGCACATGCCCATTCCCACACAAACGCACATATAGAAAGCTTAGAAGCTAGAGTCTGCACATGAGGAAAAGCATGTGGTGCTGGTCTTTCCTAGCATAATTTACTCCACTCAGTGATGCATTTTCCTGTTCCATTCATTTCCCTGAAAATTCATAATTTAATTTTTCTTTATGGCTGATAAAATTCCACTGTGTATATGTACTATATTTTTATTATCCATTCACCAGATGACAAACATGTAGGATGATTCCATTTCCTTGCTACTGTGAATAGAGCAGCAATAAACATGGATGTGTAGTTATCCTTGAGACAGGATTACAGAGTCATGCTGGATAGTTTTATATCAACTTGAAGGCAGGGAACATCAGTTGAGAAATTTCCTTTATAAGACCAGGCTGCATAGCCAGGCGATGGTGGTGCATGCCTTTAATCCCAGCACTCGGGAGGCAGAGGCAGGCGGATCGCTGTGAGTTCAAGGCCAGCCTGGTCTACAAAGTGAGTCCAGGACAGTCAAGGATATGCAGAGAAACCCTATCTCAAAAACAAAACAAAACAAAACCCAACAACAAACAAACAAAACAAAACAAACAAAAAAACAAGACCAGGCTGCAGGCAAGCCTGTAGTACAACTTCTTAATTAATGATGGTTTTGGCCTAGCCCATTTTGGGTGGTTCCATCCCTGGGTGCTATAAGATGACAGACTGAACAAGCCATGGACAGCAAGCCAGGAGGCAGCACCCCTGCATGGCCTCTGCATCAGCTCCTGCCTCCAGGTTCCTGCCCTGACTGCCTTTCCATGGTGAACAGTGATGAGGAAGAGTACATGGAATAAACCTTTTCCTCCCCAAATGAGACAGCAGTCCTTTGAATTTATGTCCAGGACTGGCTAGCTGGGGCATGTGGGAGTTCTTTTTTTTTTTTTTTTAAATCTTCACACTAATTTACACAGTAACTGTGTCAGTTTACTCTCCAACCATCAGTGAATAAGAATTCCCCTTTCAAGCCAGGCATGGTGGCACACACCTTTAATCCCAGCACTTGGAAGGCAGAGGAAGGTGGATTGCTGTGAATTCGAGGCCAGCCGAGTCTACAAAGCAAGTCTAGGACAGCCAAGGCTACACAGAGAAACCCTGTCTCAAAAAGGAAAAAAAAAATTCCCCTTTCAACTGGGTGAGCAGTGGTGGTGGTGGTGTGCATGCCTTTAATCTCAGCATTCAAGAGGCAGAGGCAGACAGATCTCTATGAGTTTGAGGCCAGCCTGTTCTACATAGTGAGTTCCAGGACAGCCAAGGTTACACAGAGTGACCACAATGCCGATGAAAATGACGAAGAGAAGAAAAAGAAGAAGAAGAAGAAGATAGGAGGAGGAGGAGGAGGAGGAGAAGAAGAAGACAGAGGAGACACTAGGGGTATTGAGCACTTTTTACAATATTTATCAGGCACTTATATTTTTTCTTTTGAGGACTGTTTAATTCCCTGTCTCATCTTTGGATTGCTGTTTGTTTCCTTGTTTAGAGGTTTTATTTTTGTGTATTAATTGTCTGTCAGAATAATAGCTAATGAAGCTTTTAACCCATTCTGTAGTCGGCCTCTTTACTTGAGTGTTTCCTTTGTGGTTCAGAAATCTTTTTCATTTGAGGTTCATTTGTCAATGATTTGGCTTATTTCCTAAATGACCAGAATCCTATGTAGGCCTTATTTATGCCTACACATTGAAGTGTTTCCTCATTTTTTTTTTTGTTGTTGTTGTTTTATCTAGCAATATCAGAGGTTCAGCTCTTATATTAGGGTATTTGATTCATTTGGAGCTTTTTGTTTGTTTTTTATTTTTCACAGGATGAGAGGTATGAATCTAGTTTCATTCTTCTACATATGGCTGTCCAGTTTTTCCAGCAGCATATGTTTTTGGCATCTTTGTTTTTTTTTTTTTTAAATCCCATGGTGCCAGGCTTGGTGGTGCATGCCTTTAATCCCAGCACTTGGCAGGCAAAGGCAGGTGGATCATTGTGAGTTTGAGGTCAGCCTAGTCTACAAAGTGAGTACTGGACAGCCAATGCTACACAGAGGAAACCCTGTCTCAAAAAAGAAAAAATAATACATACATACACACATACATACATACATACATACATACATACATACAATAAAACATCCCATGGCAGTAGCTGCGTAGGCTTATGTCTGATCTGAGTCCTGCTTCTGTTCCTTTCATCTATGTCTGATATTGGGCCAGCACCATGCTGTTTTTTACAACTATTGCTCTGTAGTGTGGTTTAAAACCAAACATGGCAATATCTGCAGAATTATTCTTTTTGCCCAGGATTGCTTTGGCTGCTTGGGGTCTTTTGTACTTCAATAGGAATTTTAAGATTTTTAATATTTTTGTGGAGAATGTTGTTGGAATTTGTATGGCAATCTCGTTGAATTTGTAGATTGTTTTGAGGAGGACAGTAATTTTCATAAGTTTAGCTCTTCAAATCCATGAGCACAGTAGGTCTTTCCATCCTCCCGTATCTCCCTCAATTTCCTTTTTTGATGTTTTGAATTTTTCTTTGTAGCTACTTTTTACTTCCTTGTCTAGAATTATTCCATGGTAGGTTATTAAGATTGAGAGTGTTGAGCTGGGCGGTGGTGGCCCATGCCTTTAATCTCAGCACTTGGGAGGCAGAGGCAGTTGGATCTCTTTGAGTTCAAGGCCACCCTGGTTTACAGACCAAGTTCCAGGACTGCTAGGGCTACACAAAGAAACCCTGTCTCAAAAAAAAATTGTTTTCCTGACTTCTTTCTTAAGCATCACTGGCATAAAAGACAACTACTAACTTATGCATGTTAATTTTATATTCTACTTTGTAGGAGTTGTTTATCAGCTCTAAGAGTTTGTGTGTATGTGTGTGCACATGCATAGGTGTGTAGTGGTCTTTAGGATCTATTATGTATAAGAACATATCATCTAAAAGTAAGAACACACTGAATTTTCGCTTTTCTTATTTGTATCTCTTTTATTTCCCCTTTCATCTTATTTCTTTAGCTAAGACTTAAGCCCTGTATTGAATAGAAGTGAAGGGAGTGGACCACTTTGTCTTATTCCTGATTTTGCTGGAAATGCTTTAAGTTTTCTTCCATTTAGGTTGATGTTGGGTTGTAGGTTTGTGACCTTTGCTACGCTGGGTCATGTGACCTCCATTCCTAGTGTCTTGCAGAGTTTTATGATGAAGAAATGTTATAACCTGTGTGATTGCTGTCCTTGAGTCCATTTATGTGATGTGTTACATTTACTTGCTTGCACATGCTCAACCACACCTGAATCTCTAGAATGAAGTCATGAAGTCTAGAATGATTAGGATGAGTGATCTTTTCAGTCTGTTCAATTCACTTTGCAAGATCTTATTGAAAACCTTTATAGCTATGTTCATGAGATGAATTGGCCTTTTTATATTCTCTCAGATATGCTCATTTCTCTTTTTGTCTAAATTTTGCTTCCTCTATTATCTGCAAAGCCAATTTGAAGGACGTGACTTCTTTTAGCCTGTTTGGGTCATGGAAAGGTTTTATTATCCTTCAGTTATGACAGATAGTTGTGCTGGGTAAAGTAGTCTGGGTTGACGTCTATCATTCTTTGGCACCTGAAGGACATTGCTCCAGGATCTTCTGGCTTTTAAAGTTTCCACTGAGAAATTGGTTCTTATTCTAATGGGTTTTGCTTTATGTGTGACTTTATATGATTTTTTTCCCCTCTTGGTTTTCAGCATCATTGCTTTAAGTATTTAATACTTCAACTACGGCATGCTGTGCAGAGTTTCTTTCCCGGTCCTGTCTATTTGGTGTTCTATGTGCTTTTGGGGAAGTTTTCATCTATGATCTTGTTGAAGACCTGGCTTATGTCACTGACCTTGGATTTGTTTCCTTTATCTGTGCTCATAACGAGGAGATTTGGCCTTTCACAGTGTCCCCCAGTTCGTGCATGTTCATTTCATATTTCTATGTCTATGTGGGTTTTAACTTTCATAGTGTGGTTGCATTCTCCTACTCCGTCCTCCAGTTCTGACATTCTGTCTTCTGCTTGATCTACTCTCCTTGCAAGGCTTTCCCCTGAGTTGTCTAATTGGGCCACGGAGCCTTTCAGCTCCATCTGCATCTTGGATTGAGCTCTCTTCAATATGTCTCTCTTCATTAAATGTGGTTTCCAAGTCTTGCATTGTCTTTGTCATTTCATTAAGCTGTATGTTTGTGTTTCCTTGGGTGTCACTCAATCATTTGTGCTGTCCTCTTTAAATTCACTAAAGTATTTGTGTCTTCTTTAAATGTCTTAAATTCTTTGACAACATTTATTGTTGTTTCTTTAACTTTTGTCTCGAAATAATTGGAGAATATTTCAGCGGGACTGGCAGATTTGGGAAGGGATATACTGTCTTGGCCTTTCATATTGTATGTTTGGAGGATGGCTATGTAGATTTCTTTCATTGGTTGTTGTCTCTCTGAGGTAAGAGTCTGTGCTGCCTCGGGTTAAGGTGGTTTCCTTTCTATGCTACTGAAGCAAAGCCTAAGGGTTAAGACTGTCACACACAGGCAAAGGTCCAGTGACTAATCAGGCTGAGTCCATGCCCAGATTCCTGAGTTCTGGCTAGGCCTGTAGGTTGGACTTGGTACAAGCGGGATAGGGTCCAGGACTTACCAGACGGGTCCAGCACACAGGATGTTTCACCTGGGCCAAGTTCGTGTGCTGGGCTCAGCACAGTTGTGACTGTTTGGACTAAACCTGCTCACTGGAGGAGCAACTAAGGCCCAGTCTGAAGCAGGTGAAAAGTGCAGTTGGCACTAATCAGACTGGGGGGACACAGAAGCTGTGCAACTAAAACCCATCCTGGGGGTTAAGAAAGACATAGGGGTGCTAGCCAGACTGCATCAAATGTATGGGCTACGCAATCCAGAATAAGACTGGGGATTGGAGACTGTGCAAGGTGGGTTAGAGTTCGTGGAACTCACCAGACTAGACACTGACACAGACAGAATGCCCTGGGGGAAGGCCTTGAAGGTAGGTGTGGTGAGGATGAGCATGAGCTAAAGTCAGGTGAGTTGAACAGATTGGACCAGAACAGAGGTTCTCATCTCATAGTCTCTGTTTCTTAGTTACGATTTGTACATCTGCTGTCTGGGTGCATTTCCCAGTTTTAACTTTTCTCTGTTTCCCACTCTTTTGGTTTATTTGCTTGGTTTTATAAGCATCCTCCTAGAGGGGTCGTCTTTACAAGGAATTACATTCTTCTACATGGGTGTCGGTTGGTGTTGTTGGGTGGTGCTAGGTGTTAATAGATGGTGGTGGGTGGTGTTGATGGATTGTGGTGGGGGAGGGGTGGCAGCATCAGGGTCCCTTACTAGTTTGCCAGTGGTCTGAGCCTTACCTTACTTCAGGAGATGCTTGCATTCTTCTCTGTATTTTCACTGTGTCTCTGTTAAGGATCAGGGATAGCAGTGATGGGGTGATAGATGCAGACTGTGTAGTTTATAGATTATTTAACGTTATTGGCATTGATGTTATGTAGTAAAGTAAAGATAGAAAAAGGAGAGGAAGAAAGAATGTGTAAAACTAAGAAGAAAAGTATGTAAGTTTAAGATCTGAGAGGTAGTTGAAAGATAATTATGGATATAAAGATGGGTAAAAGAAGATTTTGCAAGTAGAGATAAATAAGGGATAGCCATAAATGTTTTTTTTTTTTCTTCCCAGTTTGGCGCAATGAAATTACACTCACTTAACAATTAATCTACAAAGGTGTAGGTATAATTTGCTAAAGGTGGCAAATTTAGGGTAAAGTAAGTAAATAACTAAAACACTCCAAAGAAAACTAAAAATTAAAAAACATGGTGATATGGAACAGAAAGTATGCTTTATATGCAGGTAGTCACTCAGAAGATGGGGCAGCTCCTGTCCCTGTGACTGTCATGTATAACAGTCTCCAGGGGCACTGGTGGGGTGGGGAGTAATGGTCTCAGTGACTCACACAGGTCAGAGAACCCTTCCCCACCAGAAAGAGGTTTGTAGAAGGAGGTTTGTGAGAGGACAGACGACTTCCTGCCGACCTGAAGACTCATTACTTTAGAGGCTTGGCCTTTGCGGTTTAGGGATGGACTTTGCACAGGCCAGGCAAGGGAATGAAGGGCCCGCCCACCTGAGAAGTTGTTTCCACAGAGCCTTAAATTCCAAGGCACAGTACTTTCTAGATCCAACTGTGTCAGGGGTCAGGGGCTGTTCCCTCTGGCTGGCAGCCTAGCTGGGATTCCTCGGACACACGTTATGCTCTCACACTTGTGTGTTACTCTACTCTGGTTTGTGGTGTTTGTTTTCACCAGGCCTGTTCACAATCCTGCTCCTTCATGGGAAACCACACTGATCCCAATTTGCAGATTCAAAGGCTGGCTGAGGTGGCCTGTCACAGGCCTGACACCAACAGGAGTCGCAGTGGTGGGACTTGTGTGATAGCAGCGGCAGCAGTTTGGGCAGGAATGAAACTGTGATGGGTGCATGGATTATGGGCACAGAGGTGGTAATCAGGGGCTCCCGAATCCCTTTACAGTAGAAATTTCTCTGGTGGCGCCTCTTCTGCAGAGTCCTTTGACAGCAATGGCTACAACTACTTGGCACGGTGGATACAGCTACCTTGACTTGACCATGGCAATGGGAGCAATGGCAGCACCAGCCAAGGGTGAGCACCAGGTAATGTACCTGGGGGACGTTCTCTAGTGTGCAGCACAGAAGATGTTCAGCGAGTTAGACATGTTGGGAGCAGTTTGGCCCAGGCTACCACAGCCCTGGTCCCCCATCCCTTAACTATCTTCAACCTATGCTAAGCTGCGGCTTCTTATGTACCATGTGAAAGCACATGTGTAAATATGCATATGCATATACAGCGTATATGAGTACACTTGTGAGGATGTGAGCAGCGGGGCAGTGCAGGGGGGCATGGCAAGCGTCTTCCTCAATCCCTTTCCTCATTTTCTGAGACAGACTTTCTCATTGACCCTGGAACTCACTGATTGGCTTGCGCTGCTGGCGAGTGAGCTCCAGGGAGCCAGATGTCTCTTCTCCTCCAGAGCTGGCTATACAGACATGCGCCACTCAGCCCAGCTATTAAGTGCTGGGAATTTGAACTAAAGTCCCTACACTTGCACCCTACAGACTGACCCATCATCCCAAGCCTGATGACCTGAGTTTGATTCCTGGACCCCACAGGGTGAAAGGGGATGCCCAGCATTGCAAGTTGTCCTCTGGCCCCCACACATGCCATGGCATGACAGTGCCATCCAACCCCATGGGCATAAGATAAAAGAAAGTTAATGTAATTAAAATATTTTAATTATTGCCTTTTTTCATAAATTAAATAGTTTCATTTTGAACTAAAATACAGAATGGCCTCCAGGCACAGTGGCATATACTTGTAGTTATAGCTCCATGGGTCTAAGAGGTGGAGGGTCACCTGATTCTAAAGAAGTTCAAGACCAACCTGAGCCACATGATGGGAACCCACCTTATACAACATGACCAACAGCAAGCTAAAACCACCTCTTCCTTTCTCTCTTTGTCTCTATCTCTGTCTCTCTCTGTCTCTCTGTGTCTGTGTCTCTGTCTCTCTCTCTGTCTTCTCCTCCCCCCCTCTCTCACACACACACACACACACACACACACATACACACACACACACACAGGGTTGAATCTTCCACAATGGTGCATATTCTTCATATCTGAGTCAAGAAGTTCTCAATGTTCAAGGCCAACCTGGCTACATAGTGAGATCATATCTTTAAAAAGGAAAGAAAATTCAAGAACATTATAAGGATCATTATTCATATTTGTTAATACTTGCCTTTTCATTTAACAAATAATCTTATTTTATAACACATTATTATTAGATGTTTATATGCAACATGGTTACTTCATATTTCCATGTGAATATAATGTAATATAGTTAGCCAATTCTCAGAATCCCTCTACATGTCCTACTAGCATGCTCCACCATATTTAAGCCTTGGCTTGTTTGCATATTTTTGTGTAAATTGGTTACAAATAACTATACAAACAAATATTTTATAACCTGATAATATCATTCATATAAATTTATAGAAACATCATTACTAGATTAAAGAACACCTTTCCAGCTTCTTTTTGTTTCTTATCTTTTTTTTAATGTACTACTGCCAAATGTCTTTCTTATGAGGCTGTACAAGATGGCCCGGTGAGGGGAGTAAGAGTAGCTGTAGTCAGACCTGAGGGCCAGGGTTTGATCTCCAGACCCTGCATGGTGGAAGGGAAAATCAACTCTTCAGTATTGGTCTCCGACTGACATATGAGGGCCACGGCATGCACATGCACACACATGCACATGTACATGAATAATATACCAGCGGACTGAACTATGATAAGAAACATGGTCTCTGCTTTGGATGTAGCCTCAAGTTAACATACACTGGCCCTTGGAACATACTGCTTTGTCTTCACTGTGGAGTGTGGTATTAGTTTCACAGCAGTTTTTATTCTTTCTTTTTGTTTTTTGCTTCACTTTTCAGAGAAAAACTTTAAAAAATTTTTTATATGTATGAGTATTTTACTTACATGTACATACGTGCACCATGTACGTGCCTGCTGCCCTCAGAGGCCAGAAGAGGGAGTCAGATTCCCCTGGAATTGGAGTTACAGATGACTGAGAATTATCATGTGTGTTCTGGAAACCAAACCCAGGTCCTCTGTAAGAGCATCAAGTGCTCTTCACCACTGAGCCATCTCTTCAGCCCTTCAGAAGAAAATTTAAGAAAACCTTACACTCTAATTACCATGTGGAACAAAATATTCCAAGTTCCAGAAATATTTTCCTGAGCACAAGTGTAATAGAATTTTGGGAGGATTATTAATGCTTTTGAGATTTCATTTTTAAATGTTAGGCTTTCAGTTGTGTTTGTGTTGGAGGTATGTATGCCTGAGTGCAGACTAGAAGAGGGTGTCAGGACCCAGGGAGCTGGAGTTAGAGGTGGTTGTGGGATGCCTGATGTGGAAGCTAGCAACCAGACTTGACTTCTCTGCTACAGCAGTGTGTACTCATAACTCCTGAGTCACTTCTCAGGCCCCATGACATTTCATTGAAAAAACTTACAAGTATATTGTGAGGGCACATATAGTAATAATTATATTTTGGGGGGTTCACTGCTTCCCCTTCCTGCTTGTAAATGACGATTTGGGTTTTCTATCCCACTTTAGACCATCTAGTTCCCTAAAAAAAAGACACAGAGAGTTTCTAGATTTATAATAAGCTTAAAAGATCTAGAGCTGGGCGTAGCAACCCTCTCAGCTGTTTTGCTGTTTCTCAGCCATGCACTCCAATATTACTTGCCACGTGTTCACTTTGGTGGGCTTCTGCTCCAACAGGCCAGCCCTCATGGCCACTTGTTCACGGTCCATACTGCCTCATGGCCACTTTCTCCCCTCTTCATGGTCCCCATCTCACTCCAAGACACAGAACCCCAGCTCCACCTGCTTCTCTTCTGGCCAGTTACAGGCTTCTAGCTATTTTTATTAACTTTAAATTGGGGAGCAAGGGTTACACACCATCACTTGGTGTATGAGAATGTTCTCTCATCTGGACTGAAACCAGCTCTTGAGGGCCAGCATTTAACATTTGAATACATAACACCATGTGTCTCTGTGTGTGTGTGTGTGTGTGTGTGTGTGTGTGTGTGTGTGTGTGTACATGTACAACCTATGGGACTTGGTCCTCCCCTTCCACCATGTGGGTTCTATGAATTGAACTCAGGTCTTCAGACCTGGCAGTAAGTTTCTTTACCCACTGAACCATCTCATCAAGCCAGAAATTTCATTTTTAAAAAGCTAAGCTGTTGGTGCTGGAAAGATGCCTCAGTGGTTAAGGGCACTGGCTGCTCTTCTAGAGGACTTGGGTTCAATTCCCAGCACCCACTTGGCAGCTCACAACTGTCTGTAACTCCAGTTCCAGGGGACTTGACAAAACGCCAATTCACATAAAATGAAAATAAGTTAAAAACATAAAACAAAACCCTAAGCTGTACAAAATAACATTAGTACTTAGGAATACTGGACCTGTTCCTTCTCTCTTTCTTCCTTCCTTTGTTTTTCATTTTTCTTCCATCTTTCCTCTTCTTTTCTTCCTTGCTTCCTTTCTTTTTCTTTTTTCGAGACTGGGTTTCATTATATACCTCTAGCTGGCCTGGAAATCATAGAGATCCCCCTGTTTCTGCTTCCCAAGAACTGTAACTTTCTTACATTGGAAAAAAAAAGTAGATGAGCCTTAGCACTGTAATATTCATCATTGAGAAAAAAAAATGTTATGGAACATTCTCTTCTTGTCTTGGACTCTGTGGTCCTGGGACCTGGGACCACGGTGCCTGGAACTGGCAGCCTCGTGCTCATCCCTGTGGAAGGATGTACCCTGAAGTAAATGCTTTTGCTGCAGTGACATGGCTCAGATGGGATTTCAGAGCTCATAGGCATCTGAGCCGTCTTCTGTCTCCTTGCCACTCCACCACAGGCCTCAGACTTCTTCGAGCAGGTCCTCCTAAAAACCCTTGCAAGGCATGCGGTCAGGTTAATTCTAAGTGTGAGTGAGGTTCCTTTGAGTGATTCCAGACTTTGAGATGCTAATCGTTTGGCAGAACATGGAGTTCAAAAGAAACGGTGTGTGATGACTTTAGAAAGATTTAAGCAGGGAATGGGTTGAAAGGATCCTGGGAAATTGCTTTTCTTTTGCTGAATCTGGAGCTTGATTTTAAAATCAATTCAAAGGTGCTGTAGTTTTCAATGTCCCCTATGAGCACAAGTGAGTAGGTAGCGCATGGCACAGCAAGAAGGGAAGTAAACAGAACTCTGCATCTTCCTGGGATGCACATTTTTTTCTGACTAATTGGTGACATTCTTCCATGGGTCTCTGCAACATATCCGTGCTGAGCTCTAATCCTTTTGAAGCCAAATAAACTGATCCTTCCTTTGAATTTCTTATGGATGAAAGCGAAGGCTTAACCAGAAGACTTTTTATTTGCTTTGGGGAAATTTTATTTCTAGATGCAGAGAGCTAAAAAGGTGTTTGGCATTGGCAGAATAAAGTTTTGGAAATCCATACAGAAAAAAAACCCCACAAAGAACTAAAAACAAACACAAGAATATTCTTCAACCATGTTGTCTGGTGGATTTGAGTTAAAAGGAAAGCTGGAACATTCTAGGAGATTCATCAGGAAGATTTTTCAGTGAATGATAGGGTTTTTTGTTTTGTTTTATTTTTTAATAAGAACTCCATAAAATAAAATGATTTGTGATTTCTTAATCTCAACTTTGGGCATACCAATTTTTATTTAGTAAAAACTTCAGTGACTATGATTTATGAGCAATGCACAGGTTTATAAAAATCTCTGGTTATTAAAATACCCAAATATCTTACAGTGATAAAGAAAAACCTCATGATTTTGTTCCTAGGCTAACCCATTGTTTCTATTACTTTTCTATTGCAGTGAAGAAGAATCAAGACCAAGGCAACTTACAGAATGAAACATTTGACTCAGGAGCTTTCAGAGTTGGAAGATGAGTCCATGATCATCATGGCGAACGGAGAGCATGGCAGCAGCCAGGCAGTGATGCCGCCGGAACAGTAGCTGAGAGCACACATGTTATCTGCGACTTGGGGCTAAAGAGAGATGGAGATGGATAGATAGATAGATAGATAGATAGATAGATAGATAGATAGATAGATAGATAGATATGAAGATGGATGGAGATGGAAATGGATAGAGATGGAGATCGAGGTGTAAATGACAGACAGACAGATGGAGCTAACTGGCAATGTTGAGGGCTTTTGAAAATTCAAAGCCCACTCCTAAAAGACACACTTCCTCCAACAAGGCCCCACCACTTAACTCCTCCCAGATAGTTTCATAAACCAGGCCCCAGGCAATCAAAATACATGAGGCTACGGAGACCGTTCTCATTCAAACTGCCACACCCATTATCATAAGACCAGAGTTCAGAGTTAGCTAAGATGGAAAAAAGCATTTTCTGTATGTTGCTACTGATTTTCTCCTCTGTGGAGTTTGTTATATATATAACAATATATATATATATATATATATATTAGGAGGGTTTTTTTCCAGTATCATTCACTATGAAAATAAATTGAGAGCAACATAATGTTAAATGCAGTCCTATTTAAACAGATTATAGATTTAAACAGTGAAACACCAAGTAGGCACTGACATTACTTTTAAAGCATCAATAATAAATGAAAAGCAACAATCTAGGTACATAAATATTTGTAACAGAAACAGCACTTCTCTAGGAACAAATATCCACCCAAAAAGAGAAAGAGGGGGAACCTCTGACAGAACACCGTATAGTGTTGGAAAACTAGCGCTTGGTGAACCTGCCCTTAATACATTGTGAGGGAGAAGAACAAATTACAGAATAAAGCATTTAGTTAACTTCTCCTTAATAATATATTTATTATATATAATTCTATACAATAATACATTATAGATCATATATAATAATATTTATGAGCCATAGTAATATATAATATAATAATAAAATGAATAATATTTATTATATAGTAACCCTTAGAACCTCAATAATAATAATGAGGGGTCCACAGTCTGCCAACTGAAGAGGTGTGGGCAGACAATGGCCTCTCGGGGAGAGAGGCTCAGTTTTCTTTAAGGGTGTGGCTCCTGACACACCCTTATGCTCTAAATGGATGGACCCTCCACATAGAAAAATATGGACAGCACAAATTGGAGTTGATGAGCTATTATTTTTAAAGGGAGATATAAAGTTGGGAAGTGAGGAGGCTGGAAAAAATGGATCCAGGAGGAATTGTAGTGAATATGATCAAAACACATTGCACTTACTTTTTTTCTTTTTATTGAAAATAAATTCATAGCTGAATACGGTGGCACACACTTTTTGTCCCAGCACTTGGGAAGCAGAAGCAGGCTAGTCTCTGAGTTTGAGGCGGGCCCAGTTTACAGAGCAAGTTCCAGGACAGCCAGGGCTGTGCAGAAAGACTGCCTCAAAAAAAAAAAAAAAAAAAAAAAAAAGTGTGTGTGTGTGTGTGTGTGTGTGTGTGTGTGTGTGTGTGTGTGTGTGTGTGTAGACAGAGACAGAGAGACAGAGAGAGGTTCTTTCTCGCATTACATGGCCTGATTACAGTTTCCCCTCCCCCTATTCCTCCCAGTTCTTCCCTAACTCCCCTCTGGTCAAGATCCACTCCCTTCCCGTCTCTCATTAGAAAAGAACAGGCTTCTAAGAGATAATAAAATATAGCAAAAATAGAATATAAAATGATAAAACAAAAAAACTATCACAGCAAAGTTGGGCAAGACAAACCAAAAGAAGGAAAAGACACAAGGGAGAGAAGACACGAGACTGATCCACTTGTTTGCACACTCAGGAATTCCATAAGAACACTAAATTGGAAGCCCTAATACATACGGAGCGGACCTGGTGCAGAGCGCAGGCCCTGTGCTTGCTGCTGCGGGACTTTGTGATGTCATACAAGCTTTGCTTGTTTTCAGTTAGAGACCCTGTCTTTGATGTAGCCTCCACCCCTCTGGCTCTTATGCTCTTTAGCCTTCTTCTTCTTCTTCTTCTTCCTCTTCTGCAGGTTCCCAGAGCTCTGACAGACAGGAGGGATTTGATGGAGACATCCAATTTAGGGATGAGTGTTCCAAGCTCTCTCATTTTTATACATAATGTCTGGCTGTGGGTCTCTATTTGTTTCCATTACACAGAACAAACATTTTAAAGAGTTAATGAAAATATTTTTTCATATAATTTCAAAAACTTCAAATAATTAATAAAATATCATATTAAAAAAGGAAAGCAGCATCAGAAAAATAAATCGTAAGAAAATTTGAATTTCAGCCCAGCCTCTGTCACTTCCTGGCTGTAAAACCCTCCAGGTTAATTTAGCTACCTGGCTGCAAAGCAGGCAATTTGATTAGCCCAGAGGTTTTGAAGATGGCCTGAGGGTAGAGTGTGAAGCTGCTGGAGAGAGTGCAACCCTCTTCCAGACAGCAGGCTTTGCCTTAACCCTGTAAGGACTGGCTGGTTTTCTACGACACTTTATTTTTAAGAAAAATGTCCAGAGTTTATAATTGTTCCTGGATTCCCATCACTTCTCAGCTTTCTAGTGTACAGCCCATCCCCCTGTGGCTCCTCCTCTTCTAGTTGGCATTCCCTGTGGCACAGGATCTAATCCAGGGTTCTAGACCCACAGAGAATGCTGTCTATCACTGAGTTTCATTCCTACACCTTAGTCCTTGATTTTAGTTGTTACTGTTGGTTTTGGCTTTTTGTTGTTTGTTTTTGTTGGCGGTTAACTATGTATTTATGCATATATCTTGACAGCATCTTATGTAGCATAGCCTGGCCATGAGTTTACCAAGTAGCTAAAGGTGTCTTTGAGTTCCTGATTGTCCCATCTCTCCAGCGCTAGAGTACAGTTGATGTTCCAACTGCATGCTTGCACCCAGTCAGTCTTAATGGAAGCCAAGTAGTGAGCCTGTTATTTTCTACATGTTCTCATCATGTGCTTTTCCTTTTATTTCCTTAATCCCGTGTAGCTTTGGAGACGGTGCAGAACTGTTTCCATCTGCACATACCCCTCAGCCCTGCTCTTTTGTTCTGGCTCCATAAGCAGCAACCGTACACATTTTAAAGCTGTGAAGAATAGAAGGCCGCTCCTCAATAGCTTATTCCATGTGCTATCATGATGACAATTCCCCACTCTTATTTCAATTCACCGGTAACTTTAAGGAACATGTGTGCCCGTGTGAGCTTATGTGCATATGAGTGTGTATGCCCTTGGAGAACAGAGCGGGTTGGATTCCCTGATACTAGAGTTACAGGCAGCCAAGCCTGTTGTGGGTGATCACACATGGGTCCTCTGCAAGCATAGAAAGTACTCTAAACTACTGAGTCATCCCTCCAGCCCCTGACCAATAACTTTAAATCAAGAACAGGGTGAGGTCAGGAATTAGCTCTGGATACATAATTTCAAGTACCCAAGGCCTGAATGATCAAGACAAATAATAGTTTAATGTTGCACAGGGTTAATCCTAGCACTCAGGGGGCAGAGGCAGGTGGATCACTGTGAGTTCGAGGCCAGCCTGGTCTACAAAGGGCGTCCAGGGCAGTCAAGGCTACACAGAAAAACCCTATCTCGAAAAACCAAAATAATAAATAAATAAATAAATAAATAAATAAAATTGAATAGCTATCACATCTCAACCCAATTACCATGGCAGGTTGAAACACTTAGAGGAATACTAGCCATGGATAGGTTAATATTAAGACCATTTCAATCATGAAGAAGACAGAATAGCAGGCACCTTAATTACTTATGTGTTTTCTGTCAATATATTCTGGGTCTCATTAATTTATCACACGTTGAGCAATTAGCAACTTTGACCATATTGTGTTTTGTTTATTTGTGTTTTGTTTTTGGAGACAGGGTTTCTCTGTGTAGCCTTAGCTGTCCTGGACTCAATTTGGAGACGAGGCTGGCCTGGAACTCACAGAGATCTGCCTGTCTCTGTCTCTTGAGTGGCGGAATTAAAGCCACATGCCACCGCGCCCCACCATATATTGTGTCTTGATATCCAAGGTATAACTGAGTTCATGGCAAAAATAGCAACTTTCTTATAAAGTTGACTTGGAAATAATGCACATTTCCATCTGGGTTTGAGCAACAATGTTTTGCATAGCTTTTAAAATTCCCTAATGATGGTTGATTTTCCGCGGTGAACTCATTTGAGGCTAGGTTTTGCCAAAGTCTCCTGAGGAATGTTTTACAGAAAAAGTCAAGCTCTGACGGTTACCAAATGGCTAAGTGGGGCGGGCAGGTTAGTGAGAGGCCATCGCCCATGTGGCCAATAGAGAATTTCTTTGGTTAAAACATCTACTCTTAACCAGGCAGTGGTGGCTCACACCTTTGATTCTAGCACTAATGGAGGCAGAGGCAGGTGGATCTCTGGGAGTTCGAGGCCAGCCTGGTCCATGGAATGAGTTCCAGGATAGCCAAGGCTACACAGAGAAACTCTATCTCAAAAACCAAACCAAAACCCAACCCAACTAAAACCAAACCAAACCAACCAAACAAACAAAAAACCCCAAAAACCCAAACAAAACTAAAAAACAACAACAAAAATCTACTCTTAATTCTTCTAATAAATAAATAAATATTTTTTAAGCATCAATTAAACTCAAGTGCTATCTAGGCGCTGGTTTCAGGAGGAAACAAAACAGACAAAAATGTTAGCCTTTTAAAGTTGTACATGAAAATCATTAACGGAGATGAAGATGATGGGATAGATGATTATTTGATTTAGAACTATGGAAATAAGGAGAAACAAATAAACACTGTGATCACTCTGCCACATTCACTCAAAATGTCTGCTTTCTACTAACCATCTCATGTGCAATACCTACAAGTAGTAGGTACTACAGGGACTATAAACTGGTCCAAATGATGCACAGCACGGTGTGAACTGCACTGGTCAGAACTGTAGCTATAGGCCTGGAGTTCCAAGTTCTTGCTTAGGAAGTGAAACCCCTCCACCCCTGACAGTGTTTCAGAAGCTCAGACTGGCATCTACCTACGTAGCCAAGGATGATCTTGAAATTTTAATCCTCCTGTCTCTACCTCTGAAGTGTTGGGGTTACAGACATGTGCTATCATGTCTGCTTTATGAGGTGCTGAGGACTGAACCTAGGGCTTCGTGCATGCTAGGCAAGCACTCTACCAGCTTATCGGCATGCCCAGTCCCATGTTACTCCCTTGATGTTACGGTTATTGAATCTAGCTTTATTTATTTATTTATTTAGTAAGTACCAGAGTTGAAAACAACCCTGCTAGGCACAGTGGTGAGCATCTAGAGTCCCAGATTCTCAAGAAACTGAGGTAGGAGGCTTGCTTAAGTCCAGGAGTTCCAGGGCTGTATGAGAAACACAATGACACCGTGTCTACAGAAAAAGTATACTTCTTTAGGCATAAGTTTATATATATATATATATATATATAAGCTTATGTATGTGTGTGTATGTATTATATATGCATGTATGGTCATGGTTAGTGGGTGATCTGCATGCATGTTCAAGGCTTGGCAAAATAAGGATGTCAGAGGTATTCTGTTTCACTTAGAATATCTTTTGGATTTGCAATATATGTGTTTTCTATCACAGGAGATACTGCTTTGTGACAGGTTTTTCATTTTCAAGCTGACCCTGAAAGGCTTTTCAGCTAGACAGCTCATCACACTCTTTTTGTGGTTATAAGAAGATTCCTGCAGGTGGCGCCGTTGGCGGCTTTCTCTTTTGAACTGGATCAACTTCCTTCTTACGGAGTAAGCCTATTTTATTTCTCGGACAGATAGTGGTGCTGGCAATTCTGCACAGAGCAGCTCTTTCCCAGGTGTTCTGGTATCAGCAGTGTCTCAGACTTATTTCCAATTTGCCTTTTCGGTTCCCCAGCCATTGCTTACCCATGCTCCCTGGTTGATTTTAAGGGTACCTGGGAACTGAACTGTGTTAGCAATTCACCCTTGATACGTTTGGTTAGTGTTACATAATACTTTTCATTCTGCATTGCTTATTCTCTTATGCATGTGGGCTGTTCATTTTGTATTGTTTATTCTTTTGTCTGTGTGGACTGTCTACCCACACGTATTATAAAGTCTTTCCGAGCTCTGTATGCCTCAGGGCCCTGGCATAATATACTGCCGGACAGGCAGTCTGCAAGTGTGTTTGCCAGTGCTGTAGGTGGTGGCACGCTTGTGCTTTTTCAACATCTAAGGAATATATGTCCCTGGGCTGGAGAGATGGCTCAGAGATTAAGAACACTGGCTGTGTTTGCAGAGGACCTACCTGGGCTCAGTTCTTAGCATGTACATGATGGCTCACAACCATTTGTAACTCCAGTTCCGGGGCATCTGACATTGCCTTCTGGCTTCTGCAGGCATCAGGCACACACATGGTACACAGAAATACATGCAGGCAAAATACACGTACACGAAAAGTAAACAGGAATTAAAAAATAATATGTTTAGGCTGGATGTGGTGATGAATGTTATTAATCTCATCACTCTAGAAGAAGGTGGATCTCTGTGAGTTGAAAGCTAGCCTTATGTACATGGCAAGTTCCAGGCCAACCAGGGCCCAGTTCTAAGCACGTTTTTTTTTTTTAGGTCCTTGAGAGCAAGGAAAGTCCCTGTTCTCAAACAGTCTCTCTCTCTCTCTCATGAGAACACATGTACACACACACACACACACACACACACACACACACACACACACACGATGCATATTATGAAGCAGCCATGCTAAGTGACTGGGAACAGAGGCACTGTCCGTGGTCTGCTTTCTGGATTCCCCTTCAGTCTTTTGCATCATCTCTTGGGCTCTGCAATTTCCCCCATGAGACTTCCATATGCCTTTATCATTTTTCTTTCTTTCTCCTCCAGTCTCCAAAGGCTAGACAATGAATTGGGGTGTGGGGATGGGAGGTGTCTGACCTGGGATACCACAAGGGAGATAACAGACTGTTTTCTCTGAAGTTTGGAGCGTCTAGGATTTTGTGGTTTGCCTTTTAGTCTGTGGCAATCACCCTTGGATTCTCAGAATGCCTTATCATCTGTCCCACAGTCTGTCTCTGGTGATTTTGATTTGTAATTGTTATATAAAGTGGTGTATATACACATTTATGGTAAATGTTTTCTTTGTTCCATTCTTTTTCTTTTCTTCCCTTTCTTGTTTCCTTCCTCCCCACAGGGTCTCTCCTTCAGTAGGGCTGACTGGTATCCATGTAGGCTATGTGCTTCCTTACCGAGGTAAGTCTATACATTCTTTTGGGCACGTGGAAATGCTTCTTTCCTGTAATGTTTTCCAACTCTCCCAAACAGGATTATTAATTACCTTTACCCCGACTTTCATACAAATTAACTCTATTTTTTTTCTTCTGTATTGATTCAGAGCCACACTATGCCTTAAGACTACATGCCTGTGGCGTGCAAGGACCCGTGTTGTAGGCGCCTGAGTTCTCCTTTCTGCATCTTAGCTGTATTTACACATAGCAGGCAGTTAATCCATGTTTGTTGATTTAATGAACTGGAGTTTTGTAACATGAGCCCTGTTTAGTTGCACAGCTTAGAGTCTATTCTTCTGGAACACACTCAGCACCACTATGAGTTTTTTTCTGTATGGGCTTCATTTGTTTGATCTAGGTTACAGGGTTTTTGCTTGGTAAATGCTTTCCAGATCCCACTAAGGTTCTGGAATAGACCTAGGCTCATGCTTGGAATTTTCTCTTCCTGTTTCCTCCTTGATGTCCTTATATAGTTCTAACCTGTGCCTTGCTGCTGTCCTTACTTCCTGATTTCTTTCCGATGAGTGATACATTCTCCTACTGATTGTTTTATCAATTTAAATATCTGTGCCAAGGTCAATTAAGCCAAAACATATTACTGACACCGTCATGGCACAGTTTGTCTCAGAGGCTCCTGATGATTTTGTTTTCTATCATTTTGTGCCCTTCTAGCCTACATGCACACCCAAACACAAACACTCACAGACATGAGGGGGGGGGGGAAGAGGGAGAGAGAGGGGAGGGGCTACTTGCAATTCTCCCCCAAGCCATTTTACATTTCTATTACTTTGAATCTTTAGTTATTTAAGTATCCATTTTCACAGCAAGTCTACTGCCTCTTTGAAGGTATTCATATAAAAGGGGTGAGAGGTTTGTCTTGGGTATATATCTTTTTTTTCCTTTTGGCTTTTTGAGACAAGTTTTCTCTGTGCAGCCCTGACTATCCTAGACTCCCTTTGTAGACCAGGCTGGCCTCAAAACTCACAGCAACCCGCCTGCCTCTGCCTCCCGAGTGCTGGGATTAAAGGCATGCGCCATCACCGCCCAGCTGTGGTAGATATCTTTTTAAACAGCAGAGCATAACATACAGATTTTATGCCCACAACTCCACCAGTTAGCTTAGTGCGTGAGAGCGTGCACGCACCAAGGGGGTGGAGAATAAAGGAAGCCAGAGGAAAGGCCTTAAAGTGCAAGACTTTGGTTATGATCTTACATTGCAGACTGGATTAACAGGAGCAGTTCGCGCAGGAAAATAGTATCAGTTTCCTCTTGCTGTTTGAGACACACTGAATTTGAATGAACAGTTTCCTTCCAAATACAACCTTGAATGAACAAGGTTTTTTTCCCCCTATTTATTAGCAAACTGTCTCAAATGAGAAATGTAAAACCTAAATAGAATTTTGCTCCAAGAGATATCCGTTTCTTCACTTTTTCCCATTTTATTCTCTCCCCTCCCCCTTTTCTTCAATACAAGGTCTCAAACTGCTCAGGTATCAATCCTCCTGCATGTTGAGTGTGAGGAGCTTATGGGCCTGAACCACCATACCCGCCTCTTTCCTCTCTTTCTGTTCTACCTGGCATTCTCCCAGAAGTCATCCTTAACTGTCACGGTGTAGAAGGGTCAATCCCATAATATACCAGGCTGTTTTAATCTAGTGTGCTGGTAGGAAAATGGAAACCACCTCGGTGACCCGAAAAGTTGGAACCGATCGGGAGGCTCTTGGAAACTTGGACAGCTTCATTTTTCTCTTTAGGATTCAGATTTCTATCTGGAGATACCGAGGACAGTTCCATCCACAAATCTCTCGGTAACCCCCAGCAAGCCAGCGACAATCCTTTCTCTTCCCTAGAAGAGAGTAGCCCATTTTCTAAGACGGGTGTAGGGTCCAGAGGCCGCTCAAGGCAGCTTCTAGCCGAATGGCGTTTCAGAGATAGAAAAAAGCGGCAGGGCGGCCGAGAGGCCCGAGGCGCAGCGCGTGGGGCACCCGGCAGGGCTCCCGGGGCGGCAGCGGCCGGAGGGCAGGCCGAGTCCGCCATATTCCCTCCGACCACGCCCCGGCGGCCCGCGGCAGGCGAAGGTCGGTGACCGCCGCGCCCGGGCTCGCACCGAGGCGGCCGGCGAGCAGGACCGGCAGCCCGGGGGCCGGGGGCGGGGCGAGAAGCGCGCGAGCCATCCAAGGAGGGGGCCGCGGCACCGCCCCTTGCGCTGCGCCCGCCCCCTGCGCCCGCCCTCCCCGCGCCGCCTCCCTCCCGGATCTGTGCTCCAGTTCAGAGAAAGGAGAAAATGTGTGTGTGTGGCGAGGGGGAGGGCGAGCACTGAGCAGCCGCGGCGCGCCTCGCAATCGGGCCGGGGTGGGCGTCCAGCGGAGGCGGGGGCGGAGGCGGGGAGCGCGCGGCGGCCGGCTGCCCGGTTTGCGCGCGAGCCGAGTGGGCGCGGGCAGGCCGAGGGCGCCCGGAGCCGAGTCAGGCGGCGGCGAAGAGCGGGCGCGCCGAGCGCGCGGAGCCGTCGGCGGTCGCTCTCTGCGGGGCCGCCTCGGTGGATGAGCTCGGGCCGCTGGGCGTACAGCCTAGGGCAGCGTCGGCGGCGGCGCCAGGAGGGCCGCGCGCTCCCCGGGAAGGCGGCGTGTGAGCGCGACCGGGCGAGGCAGCCTTTTCCTCGCGCTCCCCAGGCCCCCGGCCCCGCTCGTCCCCAGCCCGCCTGGGCTGCGGGCCCGGCCGCCGTCCTCACCGCGGCTCCCCTGAGCTCGTCCCTGACGCGCGCCCGGGTGGCGGGGCTCCGCGGCCGCCGCTGCCTCGGGGGAGCGAGGGCGGAGGGCGTGTGTGCGCGCGTGTGAGCAGGGCGCCGGCGGGGCTGCAGCGAAGCACTTCGGAAGAATGACTCTGGAGTCCATCATGGCGTGTTGCCTGAGCGAGGAGGCCAAGGAAGCCCGGAGGATCAACGACGAGATCGAGCGGCAGCTGCGCAGGGACAAGCGCGACGCCCGCCGGGAGCTCAAGCTGCTGCTGCTGGGTGAGTGCGGCCCTTGGGCCCCGGTGCCCCTCGCCCCGGCTCGCCGCTGCCCTCCCCGCGCGCGTCCCCGGCCGGCACCCGCGCGCGCGCGCGCACACAGTGGCCGAGGGCCCGGGCTACCCCGCGCGGAACCGCGGCGTGCGCCTTTGGTGTCAACCAGGGCTGTGCTCTGTGCGCCCGCGTCTGCGGGACGGCTGAGCGTTCGCGCGAGCGGCGCGGGTGGGCTATGGCGTGCAGTGTGGTGGCCGGCCAGCGTCCATTGTGGCGCGTTGTAGGGTGGCGAGGGAAGGGTGGAAACGGGGAGCAGACTCAGGACTGGATTCTGCTAGGAAAGGTGCTGTGGTGGACGCCTTGGATGGCGCTCCTAAGAAACCCGGCTAATGTACTGGGGCAGGGACGGGGCGGGGCGGGAAGGCTAGCCCAAATGTGCTCTATTGTAGCCACTAGGCCACTGAGAGGAGCGACCCCAGAAGAATTGTATGGTCAGTGGATGGTGACAGGCGTCTCTTCTGCACCATTCCTTCCAGATAAAGATGAAGGATCGAGGAGGGTTGTACTGTGTGGTGTTGACAGCGGATGGGGTATCTTTTGTTTAATGAGGCGACCCAGATGTATGCCTGAATTCACAGCAGTTTCTACTGGAAACCAGCACCGCCTCTCAGTTACTCTCCTGGAAACAAACAGAAACCTTTTGTTTAAAACGGACATTTTAGTATCTTGCCATCTGGGCTCCGAGAAAAAAAACGGAAAGAGTGCGAGAAAATTTCCCTTTAATCTCGTTAAAAAAAAAAAAAAAAAAGGACAATCCAGCATTCTGCTTTAACATGAAGTTAGCAGGAAAAATGCTCTTTTAAAATAGGAATTAATATTGATTATTATCTCCGAGAGAACGGTCAGATCAAGGGATCAGGGTTCACGCACAAGCTAGCATGACATAACTCTAAGCTATTGTGGTAGGAACGGCTTTGCAGGAACAGGCCTGAAAAATGTCTGCACTTGTGTTTATTTGTATGAGTAAAAAGAACGCTTCTCAAACAGTTCTGTAAGAAAAGGATATTGCATTGTTAGTTCGCATTGGAGAAGCAACTCCCCCCCCCCCCTTTGTTATCTGGAGCATTCCATCTGCTGGCTCCAGGAACCCATTACCTTTGGGACTGAACTGCTTATGTACTGGATCGCTTACAGTCAGGAGCAAAATATCATAATCAAAAATGGTTACGAATGTTGTTTCCTGGCCTTAACTTAGGTCTTCCTATCGAAATCAAATGAGGTAAATGTGTGTATATATAAATATGCAGAATTTATAAAGAACAGAAGGCAAGGAATTGAATGGAAAGGTGGGTTTCAGGCCAGTGAGGCCAGGGGAATGGGAGTACTGGGTAAACTTGTCCACCCTTGCCATTCCTGTTACTTCTCACGGCTGAAAACAGAATGCCTTTTCCTTGTTTTAAAAAATTGAGAAGGGGAAAAGCAAGGGCAAGTGGAATAAATACATAGTGCTCCAGTATACAATTAAGAGGAAAAACATGTGTTTTGGAGATTTCTCTGAGACCTGGGTTTTAATTTTCCTTTGTTTACAGTCTTCGTATGTTTGTGTTTAGCGAGGAACAGGGCATTTGAGGTCTTGTTAACCGAACTTATTTGCTTGAAATTTGACAGCTCGAGGTTTCCCAGCAGCTATGAGTTAGGTTTGTCAGAGGGCCTAGGTTTAAATGCCTGAGAGGCGAATACACTTAAGGAGATACTTAAATTACATACTGTGTATTTTAATAATATGCCATACTTAAAAAAAATGAACGTGGAATTGATTTCCCGAGGGGAAAACCCCCCACAGTTCTACTGCTAAAAAGGTGGTAGGGATAAGTGTGTGGCAGCCCTCCCCCAAGTTAATATATATTTGAGTAGGGTTCAACACAGCCCCACCTCACCCATCAAAGACAGACTGTTGGAGATGGTAGAACATTTGCTGATTATTCAGCACCTACATTCATGAGCAGCATTTAAAAAAACTCACACAAGTTCTCTGTCAGAAACAGGAGCCCTGGACGGCACTAGCAATCACTACTGCTCTCAGTCTACATAGGCTTCTCTCCCTGCTGCGGTACCCACGCTATTTGTGAAGTCATGGTAGACACGACGTGTAAATCTCCCTGTGTGCGTGTGGGTATGAGTTCAGAAGGGAAATGAGTGTGGAGCTGAGGACCAGGGGTACTTGGGGGAGGGGCTCCTTCCTGGTCTGCTGCTTTGCCAGCACTCCTCGTTTCCTAGGCCTGTCCATTTTACCAACATCCATCCAGAGGAGATTACAGAATACATCTCATCACATTTTAAAGTTCTTCTTACATCTCTGATCAGTTATTTACATGGAAGAATCACCCTTGTGTTGCAATGAAGTTCTGTGTAAAGTTGTTTTCAAAGTTTTAGCTCAAGGCTGACACTCATGGAAAGGGTTTGGTCTGCAGGGGTGCAAGGCATTGTTCACCTAATTATTTACTTATTAATAATATAACAATATAAAAAAAAAACTGGTTATCTGACTAGATAGTCAAGTGTGCCAGTAAAATTTGGTCTCTTTCGGGTGCTTACCTAGCACCTATGCCAGTGTGTTCCATATTTCTTCGACAGCGTTTACACAGTTCATTCTTCTTGAAGAATGGCCTCTTGACATTTCATCACAGCCAAGAGTTTCATTTTAACTTAGTAACTTTTGTCTTTTTCTCTTTAGTTCTTTCATACTAACATTTGTTTTCTTTGACACCTCAAAGAAAACTTTGTATTTCGTATAGAATGTAGTAGAAGGCATTTGACACTTAACGTTAATTAGGTGTAAAGTACATTGCCTTGCCTTTATAGTTGAAATGTCATGACTGTTCAGTAGATACTGCTGCTGGTGGTACATAGATCACAGCATTTCATTATTGATTTGTCTTCAAGTCTCTGAGGAACAAATGGCTCTGATTGTCTGCTTTAGGCTATAGATATCCACTGTGAAGTTTTACTCAGTTTCTTGGATATGCCACCTCTTACTGAGCTGTTGTTTTTACATGTGTTTAATATCGTTACTCTCTAGATGTTAGTCATCAAATGGGCAAACCCTTTTTATGGATTCCTCCTATTGAGAAGGAGTTGAGGTGAGTCTTACGTGGAAGAATATATGTATTTGGCTTTGGAAAGGAATTACACATTTCAATATTTTTATATGTTCCACTCAGCAAGCTCATGAGGGTAGAATTGTGTTCCTTTTGTGCAATACTGAATTCTAGCTTCTAGGACAGTATCTGTAAGAGTGGTCTTAATCAGTATTTGCTGAATAGATGATTTTGTGATCTTGGGGGGAAAAAAATCACATGTAGTTCTTTGAGCCAGTGCGCTACACATGCACCCAAGCATGTTGTATTTTGTGCTGGGTATGTTAGGATAGGAAGAGCTTTTCATACTGGGAATCGAACCTAGCTCCTCACACTTGCTAGGCAAGTGCTCCAACACTGAAGCCTTTTTACTTTTTGAGACAAAGTCTTATTAAGTTCTCTAAGGAAGCTTCAAATTTGGGTCCTCCCACTTCATCCTCTTGGCCAGCTGAGATCGCAGGCCTGTACCACTAGGCCCAGGTCAGTCATCCTTATAGAATGTAAATTAAAAAAAAAAAAAAACCCAGTACATTCTATACTTTGATTATTGTTTATTAGATAAAGGCTAGTTTAAAGCTTTCACATTTTTACTGTATGCTTTTCTCCCCTGATACATTGATCATATTGAAATTTTAACAGTCCTTCTTTGATCAAACTGATTGTTCTGATTAATACATACAGTGACGCGGAGGGACTTTAGCAGGTTAAGTACAGACTGTCTGGAACAGGTATTTCTATTGAAAATTGCAGGTGTAAAGCAAGAACAGACCTGGGAGGCTGGGAGTGGGTCCAACTTAAGTTAGGGAGAGTTTCTTCATGCACATTTAAGTACCCCTCAAATTCCCCCTCAGTAGCTGTCAAGATTGGCTGGCTACCCTGAACCCTTGAATGTAAACATTTTGGAAATACCAGAATATGAGGTTGCTCTAAAGACCGACCAGTTTTTGTTTTCTTTTAATCTTTAAAGTGTTGAATATGTTTCTAAATATCAAGACTTATTTGGATGCATTTCCTCCTTTGAAAAGAAAAAAGAAAAAAATAAAAGTATTTATATCTGTAGGCTGAAATGGGACATCCCTCAGAAACCCATACTGTAGTGCTGCCTGTGACAGAGCCTTCAGAGGAAGACTTCATAGAGCTATGTGGCTTGCTTAGCCCCACCTGTCATATACCTGTCAGTCCTGGACTCGGATCCATTCTTCATCAGAGACCTTTGGTTAAAGCCATGCTGAAGGTTATTCTGAGACTTGATTCAGTATGAATCTGTTCAAACATTTGTATGTAGAGCTAAAAAAGAGAACTAGAGAACTACAATCTAGTAGCTGTTTTGTTTACCACAATAAATTTAGTACCTTCTTTTTTATTTAGAAGAACCAGCCCACTTCCCTTTACAAGGTGGCTTATGTTCAGTTTTCGGAAGTACTCGGTAAAGATAGTTAGGGTTTTCATTTCAGATGAATTTTTAAGGACTTGAAACAGCTTTTATATCTATGGAGCTATGTGTACTCTGCTAAAGTTAGCAGGGAAAAGATTTTTACGATCCAGACAAGCTTTGTATTGGAGGAAAAATGAGCAGGATTTTCCAGGATGATCTTGCTCCTAGCAGCCATATCAGTTTTTCTTTGAAGGAAACTGTTACTGTTGATGTTAGTGGAGCGTTGATTGGGTGTTGAAGAGGGAGCGTAGGGAGTGAGGGAGATGGGTTGGAAGAGCGGAGCCAGCTCCAGGTTGGGAACGGTTCCTCCTTAAGAAGTCAGAGAGGGGCTGTCTCCTGCAGACCTGGTGTACTGGGTTAAGGGGGTGTGTATTGGGCGTAGGGAGTGAGGGAGATGGGTTGGAAGAGCGGAGCCAGCTCCAGGTTGGGAACGGTTCCTCCTTAAGAAGTCAGAGAGGGGCTGTCTCCTGCAGACCTGGTGTACTGGGTTAAGGGGGTGTGTATTGGTAGCCACAGATTTAAACTCTGATTTCCTGGCTGAAGAGGCAAGCAGTGACAATTTCCAAAGGGAAACTTCTACAGTGGCTTTTAGGTAATCATTAAGATTTGTGCAGAATTAATCCTAGGAAAGTGTGAAATAGCAATAGAGAAGATGTGTGGTTGTTTGTAATTAAGTCTGTGGCAGTGACGGACTATCCAGTAAACAAAGCATTTTCTCTTGTTTTGCTGACTGGAGTAACATGAAGGAGAGCTAGTCTCAGACCTGCACAGACCTGTAACAGCTGTTGCTAATGTAATATCATAGAGGATGTTCTGTGATCACATTTGATTTGCTATGTCATTGATATGTAGAAGTCTGATTTCTTTCTTTCTTTCTTTTTTTTTTAATATTTATTTATTTATTATGTATAGAATGCTGTATCTGCATGTACAGCTGCAGGCCAGAAGAGTACACTAGATCTCATTATAGATGGCTGAGCCACCATGTAGTTTGCTGGGAATTGAACTCAGGACCTCTGGAAGAGCAGCCAGTGCTCCTAACCTCTGAGCCATCTCTCCAGCTCCTAAAGTCTGATTTCTTTTCTAATGAGTGGCAGTAAGACAAAGGGAGTTATATACACAATGACAAGATGAATTAAAACCCAAAGAGGCTGTGAGTCTGTATTACACAGAAAAGTAAACAGATGTTAAGGTACTGTGAGCTCCACACTGGATTTGCCATACTAGTTAGACCTGTGATTAGCCTTCACACCTAGCTGTCAGGTCTAAAGTCAGCACTGACTTTATTTTTTGGTGTAGGGGATTGGTTGAACCCAGGGACCCATGTGTGCCAACCATGTGCTCTACTGCTGAGCTATACCTCCAGCCTCTTTATAGTTCACTATTAAAGAGCAAAATCAGTATTGTCCATAAGTAAAATTTGAACATTTCACACTAAACAAATACCTGCCAATTACTGGAAATAACCAACTTTTCCTCCAGAATTTCTTCCCAGTCATATATTAAGAAATAATAGCCACCTATCAGATGTCCACATGAAGAACTGTTCTGCACTTCTGTGTGCAAACTTATGTATCACGTGAAACGCTGCTTGGCTATGTGCCAGCAGGAAGGACCGAGCCTCCAGACTTGTTTCTGGGTTGTTGTTGCCTTGCTGTCTGGGTTTTCTGTTACTGCTTCATACAAAAGAAAAGGCAAAGCATATTGCAGACCATTGTAGGGGGCCTTTCTGGGATTCACTCAGGCAGGGAAAGGGAATTCCTGAGTGTGAGTGCGTCCTCTTCCTTGAATCAGGCCATTTCTTCCTTGTAACTGAGAAACTGTTGATGGCCATTGTTCTGTTTCTTACCGGAAATGGAAGGTCCTGGAGGGCAAAGATGGTGGCCCTTGGATCTTTGTGTCTCAGCGTCACTGGCTGATCATACCCTGGCTTAATTTTCAGTAACTAGGGGTGTGGATGCAGCTGAGTTCCCAAGAGAAAGCAGAGTAGTGGAAGGGAATGAATGTAAAATTTCTTGGTTTTTTTTTAATGGGTGTCATCCATATGGTGTCCATTTTCTACTCCTCTTTGTTGAGTAGTGGGCCACCTAGGGCCACACACGGTAAGAGGCCTTGTGTTTTAGAGGTGGAATGCTTGTGGCCTCCTGGCTTCTGGTTCGTTTTGTTTTTTGGTTTTTGTTTTTTTTTCTGCTGAGAATGTTTCCTTGTCACATTGCTTCAGGGTGAAAAGCAGTAGCTGCAGCTGTTGGGGTGGAGTGTTGTCAGACACACAGGACCTCTGAAATCTCAGGATCGCATGCACATTTATGGTAGGGTTAATCTTGCACTGTGACCAGTTGGATTGCTTTAGAAACAAAGTAGTTTCAAGTAAGTGTTTAATGGATTGTGGTGCGGTTGAGATCTGAGGTGTTATTAATGACATTACGTTCCTGAAACCTCACAAAATGGAGCAATAATTGATCCACAAATTAAGAAAAAAGAGGTAGAGTGAAGTTTTTGGCTCTGCTATAGGAAGTGAGCATTTGTTTAGAACTCAGTATGTACAGTCCTTGGAGAACTGAAAACATGAATGAATTGCTTCTTCCAAGAATTTACCTCTTTCTTTCTTTCTTTGTTTTGTCATTATGATTTCTTTCATTTCTTTTTTGTGTTTTAAAAAACATGTTTTGTTGTTTTTAATATTTCTGACACTGTCTTGCTGTAGGGGCAGCAGCGTTACCTTTGGTCTATCTGGCATCACTTGTTCCTTGGTAGCTGCCACTGTCTGTAGAGGTGCTTGTGATTTGCCCGGCTCTTCTTTAGGCTTACAGCCTTGGGTGCCTCACCCCATATGAACACTACCCACCTGTTTATTGCCTCTTCATGCTAGTGAGGGTCTTACATGTCCCTGTATGCAGATTTTCTCAGACTTACAGGACTTCCCAGTTCTGTCACACACACATCATATGGCAGTGAGCTGGTGAGGGAAGTTAGGTGTTTTGACACGTTAAAAGAAAGGGGGTTTGTGATGGAGTAAAGGAGACGATTAGCTTTCTTTTGCTCTTTTTACTATGTTCTGCAAAGCAAAACACATTACCCAGCAAAATGTCAAAACTTCTTCCTTCTTTTTCTAGAGGGCAGGCACTTGAGTTGGTTCATGATTGCCAGCAGAGAGTTAGTGAGCCAGTGCAGGATAATCTAATGGGCTGCTGGGTTTGCAGATAGGATGCCGTGCGTTTACTGGAATGGGGAAGGTCCTTGTGGGCTGTCGGCATGTGTGGAGTAACAGCACATCTTCGTTATGCAGTGCTTTTAACACTCTGCTCTCAGTTATTTGAGAGCCTTAATAGCATCTCTTTCTGATTGCATTTCCATACAGATCATGAAGGAGGATGTGTTTTTGTTATACCCATTCAGCCAGGGATACACTCTTTTAGGGGTGCAGGTGTGTATCCCTGTGTGTTTCAAGGTGAAGATGCAATAGTATTTTTTTACACATAAATTGATATGTTGGGGGTCACTGAATGCTTTGTCTTGTAATGAGTGTGTGCTCTTTCTGCACATGGCAGATGCAATTTTCTTCTTGTCCTAGAGAGATGACCCATTTCCTGCAACTTGTTCTAATAATACAGACTGACTTTAATTTTTGCTCATAGTTTGCCCTTAAGAGAATTGCAGGGTACTTAAGTGCTTAACTCTCTTCACTCTGTAGCTCTGGTGGTATTGTTTTTGAGGATTGACAAGTCACACAATGATTTGAAACTGGCATGTTGGCTTTGTGAAATAATTAAACTCCAACCTGTAAAAGGCTGTGGCAGCTCCTGCCCTAGTGTCTTGATTTTTATTTTTCTCCCCTATAGAGTGATCTTAGGGAGTAATTCTGTTTATTTGTTTTGTTTGTTTGTTTGTTTGTTTTCTATAGAGACATAGAATGAAGAAATTAAATGAGAAAGATCTCCAAGGACTGTGTAAACTTAGAAGCTCCCTTCTGTTTTGTAACTTTGAACCTCAGTTACTTTCATCTGTGGCCAAAGGGCCTGAGTGTGTGGGGGTGGGGAGGACACCCTTCTCCTTTCATGAGCTTTACAAGAAAGTGTTGCCAGTCTGGTGGGCTCCTACTGACTGGCTTGGATCTTTTCTCCCCTTGCTGCTAGTGGTGATGGTGGGTGGGGTAGACAGCGTGCCCAGTGAGCAAGGCCTAAGAATGAGGCCGTCCAGCTGCCTGGCATGCTGCTGATAGGAGCTGTGTCTTCACAGGGAGTGGTATCAAAATCCTTCTGTCATATCAGCAGGAGTCTCTTGCTTCCTGCAGGAAAGGCGATATCCTGGGCGGCACAGGGGCGGAGCTGGGGAGGCCAAGCCTGTGCTCTGCTTAAGCAGGGGTCTTTTCTTTTCTTTTATTCTCCTCCTCCTCCTCTTCTTCTTTTTAACGCTTCCCTTGCCAGCTTCCTCTGACTTGGTCCTTTTGTTGTTGTCTCACTGGGTGTTAAGCATTGCTTCTACTAGTTTACAAATAATCTCTGCTCCCCATTTTCTGTGAGTGATCACTGATAGGGCTTGTGAGGTGGGCTTTAAGGGTTCGCATTCCAAAGAGGGACTTGGAGGGGGGGGGAAGGGGGACTGTGCTCTTTTGTATTTGGAGCTAGTAGGAAAGACGCCACAGTAGGAGCATCTGTGTTCATATCATCCTATCACTATGCCCTGTCTTTTTGGGCTTTGCAGTATACCTAGGAAATTATCTGTGGCAGGGATCTGTAGAGAAAGATGTTCCCACATTCTGTTTTAGATGGATTTGATGCTGTGACCTCTGCACCATTCTAGTTGGCATATACACAGTGAAGAAGACCCGTAAGAAGGCAACTTCCTGTGTCCTTTGTCAGCATCTGTAGAAGGGCTGTGGTCAAGCAACAGCAGGACTCTCACTGAGGTCTTTGGAAAACTGAGAAGGACCAGATTCTGCCAGAGGTGCCAGGCTGGTGACTGACACCGCCAAGCCCTGCTTTCCTTGGGCTGCTGTCTTCTCATTACTGTCACATCAGGCTCTTGGCTTTGCTCATGGGTTTGTGGTTGGACAGTGCTAGGGCAAGGACAGTCCCAAGGCAGAGGCTAGAGATGGGTTCCAAGGTGTGGAAAGGCAGAGGGGATGCTGCTGTGCCTGTGTCTCTACCAGCAGGGGATTAAAGGAGAAGTGTCTTTGCATTTGCTCTGTGGAGAGCAGGCCAGTGCTGCTTCTCTCTCCAGGTCTCCCCCACTGCATCTCTCCATCTTCCTTCACACTCCACAGTGCCCTTCCTTTCTCAGAGGGTGAGTCTGGTGAGTGGGTGATGCACAGTCAAGGAAGCTTGGCTTGAATGGGAGGACTGTGTTGCAGTCACTTTCCTGAGGATTAGGTGTACTCAGCACAAAGCTCATGTGCAGCAGTCTTGCAAAGAACCATCCACTTTAAAAAAGAAAGTTTGCAGCATGGCTGCACCATGGCTTTTCCTGATTTTTGCTTTTTGTCACCTCTTTCAGGTGTCTGTTCTGAGAACCCTGTTCTCCTGTGGTAGGTTATAAGGGTATGTCATGAGCCATTCTTGTCCAGGAAATGCTTTTTTTTTTTTTAAGCTCACTTCTCCTGTAGCGGAGCACATTTCAGTTGCCCAAAACAACGAGAAGATAAGCAGTATCATGAGCTATTCTTGCCAGAAAGAATCATACTCAGGTAGAGGCCTGTCTTGCAGAAAGAACTGAGAAGTTGTAGTCTAGGCCCTGATCAAGGGGCTCATCCCCTTCAAATCTATTGTAGGCTTTTTTTTTTTTTTCTTTTTCTTTTTTTAAAGGCGAGAGTTTCATGTAGCTCAGGCTGGTCTTGAATTCATTATGTACCTGAACTTAACTGTGTAGCCAAACTTTACTGTGTAGCTGAAGTTTATTTTTAAATTCTTCTCCCTCCTAAATTAAGCGCTGGGTTTATAGGCATGGGCCAGCATGCTCACTTCAATGTAGTGCTGGGGATGGATCCCAGGCCTGCAATTCAGGGCTTCCTGCATTCTACAGTTCTCTAGTGTAGACTTGTAAAAAGATTTTTGAGTGTAGGCCTGCACACTGGGCATTGAGCCCGCGACCAGGCGCTTGCTGTGCCTGTGTTCTTCACCTGATCCCCCTTCCCTAACGTTCTAAAGAGTGCCCAGTGTCTGTTTCTAATTGAGACCAGCACTGAAAATGGAGTTGCACCCAACCACAAGACCAGCTGATTGGGACTTCTCGTCTCAAAATGTGTCCTTGATATACCTAGCGACACTCCTTTTTTTTTTTTTTTTTTTTTTTTTTTGCCAACAGGTATCAATTACAAATAGCTTCTTGATTAGGTGTGGGGCCCTATGTCTGTTTCCTTTACTCAATGTTGGGACTCCATCTGGCTAATATTATATAAGTTTTGTGTTTGCTGCCACAGTCTTTGTTAATTTTTATGTGCATTGTTTCTTTTGTGTGTAGAATAAACTACTTCCTTGGAGTCATGGATCACTTCTGGCTCTTAGCATCTTTCCACTGCCCCCTTCTACACAGAGCCCTTAGCCTTCGTGGGAGGAGTTTGATGAAGGCATCCTATTTAGGACTGAGTGTTTTGAAGCCTGTCATTCTCTATACACTGTGTAGTTGTGGATCTCTGTATTAATTCCCATCGAGTGCAACGGAGAGCTTTTTTTGATGAGGTTTGACTGACGCGCTGGCCTGTAGGTACAGTAGTAGGTCATTAGGAGTCATTTTATTGCTGCGTCCATTTGGTAGCACAGCAGTAGGACGCTTTCCTCTAGGCCCATGACTTACAGATTCTCAAAGTTTTGGCTGCTTTAGCAATTTCAGGTATGGGTTCCATCTCATGGAGTGGGCCTTAAATTCAGTTTTAAAAAAGTGGTTGGTTATTCCCATAACATTTGTGCCGCTATTGTACTAGTATAATTTGCAGCCAGGTCACTGTTGTAGGTCTAAGGGCTTGTAGTGAGAGGAGAGTGATGACTGCTTTTATCCTGTGGTAGTGTGTGTGCTGTCTTCCAGCACGATGAGCACTAGTCAGTAGGGTGAGGCTTCTAGTTAGGCACCAGTTGAGGCTCTTCTATATTTGGTGACATAAATAAGTGTTGTCTTTCGCACTAGGGCCTTACTGTCAGGTTGTGGAGATAACTAAGTGTCTTGGCAATAGCCTGTGGTTTTTTTTACTTTTGGGGGGTGTTCCATGGGACCCCTTTGTTTCTGATTTAACAGGCTTTAACTGCTGGCATAAGATGTCTAGTTGGGGCGCTGTCTACCCCATTATATGGTGACTCCATTTTAGGTTCTTTTCATGTATGTCTGTCTTTTGGGAAGCTATTATAATAGTAGGTTTCCATATGGGTTTTCTAATGGCCTTTAGGGTTGTTTGCCACCTCTTCAGCCCATCTTACTGGTGCGTGCCACCACAATTGGCTTAAACATCACTTTAAACTTGAACATTATTAATGTATTTCTAGAACTTTGAAAGAATGCTCTAGGCCAAAAACTCCATGGTGTATGGGGAGAGCTGCTCAGACTCTCCAACCATATGTAAAATTGTCCTAAACAGAGAAGTTTTTAGTTATGTTGAAGCCCTGTTTATCAGTGTTTTCTTTGTTACTTCTATTTTCAGTGTCATATGTTAAGAAACCATGGTTAAAATCCAGGGTCATGAACTCTGTACTTAGAGTTTTATAGTTTTAGATATTGCATGCAAGATTTTGGTCCAGTTTGGTCCAGTTTGACTTGATCTTTGCATATGGTATCAAGTAGGGCTCTGGCTGCTGCTGCTGCTGCTTCTTCTTCTTCTTCTTCTTCTTTTCTTTTCTTTTCTTTTCGTTTTGTATTTGTGACAGAGCCCCTTACTATATCCTAAATAGGCCCCATTTTGCTGTGTAGCTCAACTGGCCTCAAAATCATCTCTAACCTCTGTTGTAGTTATGATTTTATCATGCACGCGTGTTTCTTTTTTTCTGTTCTTAAAGCTTTTCACGGCAACATACTCTTTGTCTTTTTTCTCTTCCTTACTTCCCTTCCCTCCCCTCTTCTTTCCTTTCCCCTCTCATCCCCTTCCCTTCCCTTTTTCAGTTTTCTTGTCTCATACAGCCCAGGATGCCTGCCTGATCCTCCTGCCTCAGGCTTCCAAGTGTTGGAATTGCAGGGGAAGCCTTTACATACAACCTGACTTCTAATTATTGTTTTGAATGTGGACGTCTGTGTCACAGCACTTCATCAGAGGGAAGGCGGATCCATGGCCCTTGGATGCTCTTGTCATGTTCCCTACTCATTTCCTTTTGTTGTATTTGCTCTAGGATTATTCTGTGGTACTTTTTTTTCTGACTGATTAAAATCCTTCAGTTCTTTAGTATTTTCTTGACTTAAATTAGAACTGTTGAAGGCTTTCCATTCTCTTCCTGTTATCTTTTTGTGGATATTCTAAAATTATGATATTCACCATCACGTGCTCTTTCCTCTTTGCTTTTTGGTTTTCTGGGACATTCTCATTGCAGATGTATAGTCCAGGCTGTTCTTGAACTTGTTTCAATAGGCTTGGCAGCAAGTGCTTTAACCCACTGAACCATGCTGCTCTCCTGTACTAGGTTTCTGTTGTATTTTTCTGTGTTGATAATTTCAAAGTGATAGTTGTTTTGTTTTGTTTTCTCCTCCTCTTCTTTTTTGTTGTTAAGACAGTTTTACTTTGTAGCCAAGACTAGCCTGGAACTCACAGATATCTTCCTGCTCCGCCTCAGGATTAAATATGTGACCTCATTCTAGACTATGCAGTCTATTTTTTATTTTTTAATTCTTGTTTGGTCTTTCAAGTCAGGGTTTCTCTGTGTAGCCTCGACTGTCCTGGAACTCATTCTCTAGACCAGGCTGGCATCGAATTCACAAAGATCCGCCAGTGTCTGCCTCCTGAGTGCTGGGATTAAAGGCCACCCCACCACCTTATGCAGACTTAATTTTAATCTTAATATTTTGGGACCTTCCATAGCTTTCCGTAGCGCTGTGCACACATTATTCTCAGCTTATCAGCGTCAGAGAAGAAAGTATCTATTATGTTTCTGCCGCGTGCAGGTAGAAGCCTTGCTTATCTGAATCAGCAGTGGGCATACTGTTCTCTTCGAGTCCAGTGTGCTGTCCAGGGCGTTCGGTCTCTGTTGGAGCTACCCAGCTAGGACATAAATACTAATAAGTTGCTATGGGCATATTCAGATAAACCTCTTTTTGTGAAAACAGACACTCTAGCTGTAACCTACTGGTCCCTGATAATTATTTCTAATGTTCTCTGCTTTCCCTGGTGTTTTATTTTGTGTGTTATACATTTTATTTCTCTTGTTTATTGTAAACACGTGGGCAGTACAGCATCTTACTGGTGAGTGGTAACAGTGACACATTTTAATTTACACATATTTTATTTCTGTAGCAGTCTTTTCAAGACAGCAGTAAGTGTGTGGAATGATGAACGGCCTAAGAATATTATAAAACTGTTAATTGTTAAGGGCATTTTTTTTTCTAGGTCTGTGTTTTATGCATGATCTCAGTGGCTAAATGTAGAAAAAAACTGAATTACCTTAGTTTGAATATAACCGGAATTTGTCACTAGGCTCTACAGGACTGTTTCTCTTGTCCACAGAGTTAACCCTTGCTTCCTCCGTTCTGCTTCTGTCGTGGGAACAGCTGCCTGACCGTTCGGACACATCTGTCCTAAACTTCCTGGCTTACTGCTCTGCTACTGCCTCCCCCTTCCCTCAGTGGTGTCTGTCTGGTCTCTGCATTTGAGCCTGCCCATAGTCTGTGTTATCTTCAGTGTTTGGAAGATGATTGAACAAAATTTTTTAAAGTTCCACAGGGTAGGGTTCATATTTTCACAGTGTTTTTAAGAACCCCTTAATTCTTTTGATTTCATATTGAATATTGCAATCAGCACAAGAAATGATTGCAAGTTAAGTCTAAAGAACTTCACCAAGTAGTAGGACATGGGTTGCTTGTTATTTTGTTTCTTTTGAAAATTTTATTATATGTGTTTTGTATGTATTAAAACATTTAGCATGAGTTCTATGTTTAAATGAATATTCTTTCACCATGTCTGTCTCTCAGTACTGGGATTGAACCCAGCATCTTGTGTACGCTAGGCAGGCATTCTATTGAGTGACACCCCCAGACTTGAGGTATATTTAAAAAAAAATAAAGTGTCCATGACTGAAGTAATTCACACTGATTTGCCTGAGTATAGGAGGCATATATAACATCTCTTTTATATCCACATTATTGTCACATGGTAGATGACCCTGTCAGTCAGTCTGAATATTTTTTCTTTGTGATTTGCCTTTTCAGATTTGTTTATATAACACCGGGGCTTAACAACATCAACGGGTCACTCCTCTCTGTTTTTCCCTTATTATTTGTCCCTAAATACTCTGAACCCATTCCATATATACACTAACCCCTAGTTCAAGGATTTCCCCTAATGTATGCTTTTCTTTTCACACTAACATAGTAACTTTCTTCTTTAGTTAATCACACTAGCCATTCACCACTGGGTTTCTGTAGCTTCTCCGCTCACACTGTCAACTTCTCTCGAATTGCTTCTCTCTTCCCTCCAGTGAGATTTGCTCACATTGTCTGTGTCACTGGCTTGGCAGGCCTTAGCATAAAAAGAGCAAGTGCCAGTAATGTGGGGCTGAATGAATGAAGTGCCTGTTGCATATTCTCTCCAAACTCATGTTTAATTTTTGCAAGTTTTTCTTTCTCATTCTCTTTTGCAACTCTCTGCCAGTTTCTGTTGTACCATCTCTTTAGTGTCCTATTTCAGCAGTGCACATTTTCTTAATTTTTTCTCATATAAGACAAAGCTGAGCCAGTTGATTTGTCTTAAGTTTCTAGAATCCAGGAGATTGTTTCCGTGTGTGTGTGTGTGTGTGTGTGTGTGTGTGTGTTCTATACCATGACTTAATTTTCTTTTAGGAATGTTCTAGAATTTGTCCAGCTTGTTTGTTCAAGAACAGGGCACAGGGGATGGGGGGTGGGAGGGCGGAGTCTCACTGACCTGGTTCTGTACTTGTCCTGCCTGAGTTCGTGTTTTTTCCCTGTCACTGGTGGGAGATCATGGTGTGTGTTTTATTTTCAGCTCCTTTCTCAGTAGAGCAGAGTGAAGAGGAGCACCAGCTCTGGGTGAGTCTTTGAGGTTCGATTCCCTATGTTGTTGACTCCTCCCCTAATTCCATCTGTTTGGGTGAGCCAAGATCTGTTGAGAGATGGTTTCAGACAGCCTTGCTGTTGGGAAGATCTTTGTTCTGTGGTGGCGAGTAGGTGTTGGCATATCAAACAAACCCTTTGCCAATGCAGGATTGCTTCTGTACCTCAGCTCCTGAGTTGGGTGAACCCAGAGGGAAGACTGGCGTGGGTGGACTTTATAGTCTTTCTTAAGTACCACTTCCCCGAATTAGGATAGGAGGAATTGGAGACTCCAGGGCGGGGACAGCAGGGATTTGAGATTCTTCCTTAGTATTGTTTTTATGAGTAGAAGTACAGTGTGTAGACACTGCCAGGCCTACTGTACGATCTGCCTCTAAGTCCTAAGCTATTGTTTACTTAGGTAAAGATTTCTTACCTTTTCTTCTTTAATTTGTTTTGAGGAATAGAAAGGTGTTGCCCCTCCTCTCCCCTAGGAAGGTAGGAAAGAAAGAAGAGAGGCAGAAAGACAGGGTCTCATTATGTCGCCCTGGTTGCCCTAGAACTCACTATGTAGACCAGGCTGATCTCAAACTCAGAGAGATCCTCCTGCCTCTGCCTTCAGAGTGCTAGGAATAAAGATGTGCACTCCCGGGCTAAAGAGATGGCTCAGAGGTTAAGAGCACTGCCTGCTCTTCCAAAGGCCATGAGCTCAAATCCCAGCAACCACATGATGGCTCACAACCATCTATAATGAGATCTGGTGCCCTTTTCTGGTGTGCAGTCCTTACATGCAGGCAGAGCACTGTATACATAATAAATAAATAAATCTTTAAAAAAAAAAGTTCACTCTCAATGCCCTGCTAAAGTTTTAGCGAACATCATGTTTGTTCATTTATATGGGGTTCAGTATGGCAGTTTGTAATGATAAGTCTGGAGACTTGCATCTAAAAGCACTGTGCCATCTTAAGTCTGCTCTGAGACTTGATGACTGTAATTAACAAATGTGAATCCTTCCCAGAGAGTTATAATTACAGAATCACTGTTAGGAATGTATTGTAAAGTCCGAACTTGCACCCCATACTTGGGTTACCTCTATAATATCTTCAGTTTGTGTTAGTCTGTCCCCTTAAACAGGCAGTGGGATTAATTGTGTTTAGTTATCTGTTTGCTAGAAAGCTTTCATACACCCATCTGGGATTTATTTGTAACTAGCTTCAGGCCCCATGCCCCAGAGTAGGTAGATTGGAACTCACTGGAACATACCTAATTTTCCTAATAATTGAAGTTGGCCACATGGTGCTCCCTGGAACTTCTTTATACAATATCGTGAGCTCTGTCCACCATTTCTCATGAAATAGAAACCAAAGCTTGCCTTTGATTACCTTAGTTTTTCTTCAAATGAAAAAAATGCCTGTGTGTGCAAATAACACAATATAAGGTGTGATAAAGTTGGAGTATTCACTACTTTTGTATCATTCTCTGAACTAAGATGCATGTGACTCTACATTTTTTTCTTTTTTCCCAAATGACTCATTTTAGGAAGTTTATAGCAATTTCAAGTGCAAAAGGTGTCCTGGTTATTGATACATATTTTGCTTTTCTCATTGTAGTTCTGCTTGCCTAGTCTACTTTGTGATCTGTGAATGATAAAACAGTTTTCTGTATTTCCCTACATTGTATTCACGTGCATTTATTTCCTTTTCTCAATTCCTGAGAGCACTTTTTTTTTGTAGTGAATTTTATTCTTATTCTGTAGGACTGTTTATGCAGGATCAAGTTCATTTAAGCTTTATCTCCAGATTTCTAGTGTTTATGATCCTATCCAGTTCGTTACCAAAAGAAAGTAGACATGCCTATTAGGATAGGTTTCACAATTACATGTGGATCCCCCCCCCCCAAAAAAAAACCCCACCCTATTATTCATACCTCTGTGAAAACTAGGAAAAGTAAAAGATTTCAGGACAGCCAATATAGGCGATCCTATAATCCTAGTGCCCAGGATGCAGGGGTATAAAAAGCCACTTAAGCAAAGTCTGGGGAAGGATGGCTCAGTTGGTCAGGAGCATGCCAACCACAAGGACCCTGGGAGTCCATGTGAGAAGCCAGGCATGTGTTTGCCATTCATTCCTGTGTTGGGGAGAAGGAGACGGGCAGATCCCTGGAGCCAGTGCCCAAAGATTGACACCCAAGACTGACCTCTGCCTTCCATACACATGTTCACTCCTACATATGTACACACATAGAGACTTCAGGATTGCTGTTCAGTATGAACTTAATTGATTTCAGAGTTTGGATGTAGGGTTTTTTGTTTTGTTTGTTTGTTTTTTACTTTCCTAGAGTGTATAAAGCCAAAAGTGTATTAACAATTTGACATAAGAGTTTTGAGCTCTGTAGTAGGTAGAAAAGGGAATAGAGAAATCAAGAGGAGGGATACCTGCCTGTCCTTGGCTATGGCCTGATCTCTTTGTCACAGGAGGCAATCATCTGTCTCCGTCTGACTGGACCCCTTGCACATTGTGGTGGTGGTGGTGGCGGCGGCAGCGGCTATGGGCGGCAGCGGCTGTGGGCAGCAGCATGCCTTGCCGTGTAGCACTCTTGCTGGATGCAGCCTCTTATATCCTGAAGTTTACAGTGCCAAGTACTTCATAATGACCATATTAAGGAAGGAAGAAAATTTCCTCCTCTCCCTCTTCCTTTGAATTGTAGTTTCCATGTGGAAGAAAAGGAATGTTTAAAGAAGAAACATTTATCCATTTGTTTTCTAGTCAAATTGTTATAATGCCCCCATATGAGGCTTGCTCACTCGCTCTTTCTTTCTTTCTTTCTTTCTTTCTTTCTTTCTTTCTTTCTTTGTATGTATCTATCGTCTGTCTGTCTATCTATCTATCTATCTATCTATCTATCTATCTATCTCAGCCTTGTGTACCTTAGTTTGACCAGATAATCAAGACATTTTGAACTTGTGTTCCTCCTGACCCCATATTTTAAGTTCTGAGATTATGGGTATATGGGGTATAGGTCTATGCCATTGTGTTCATAGGTTCATCCTAGGCAAACACTCTGCTCTCTGGTCTGCATACCCAACCCCAGGCATGTGATTCTTAAAAGAGAGAAAGCCAGTTTACAACTGTATACTTTACACATTTTCACACCATGCTACATTTTTAGCACTAACATTAGCTGGTGTCAGTGTTTAAATATCACATTTAGGAAATTGGATAGTTGAGTGAAAGTTGTTTCATTCAGTGTGTGTGTGTGTGTGTGTGTGTGTGTGTGTGTAGGAATATATGATTATTTAGTATAAAATAGATTTCATTTTCCTGGAGATGGTGAGAATGGTAGCAGGGGGGGAACTGATAGTAAATAACTAAGCTTTTAACCTCCCTTGACCTCTGTTTCTTAGCAGATGCTGCCTTAATCAGGTGCTGACCCAGCCCATGTGGTTATGGGCCACACAGATGACCCTTTCCTCAGTGGATACATACTGATTCCTGGAGAGTGGTCAGCCCAGGACATTGCTTTTTTCTTTTTTTCAGATTTTCTTTTCATCTTTTTTTTAATTAATTTATTCATATTACATCTCGATTGTTAGCCCTTCCCCTGTTTCCTCCCATTCTTCCCTCCCTCCCATTTCTCCCCTTCTCCCCTCCCCTATGTCCGTGACCGAGGGAGACCTCTTCCCCCTATATATGCTCTCAGAATATCAAGTCTCTTCTTGGTAACTAGCTATCCTTCCACATGGCTTTTTTCTAAAGTGTAACAGAAAAGATGAGTCTGTGAAGATCTGAGCGTATCATGGTGGGTCTTCTGGAACGTTCACTTTTCTCACATCCATGTGCTAACAAGGCCCCTTCTCTGCTTAGCTTCTCAGATCAGATGAGCTTGGGCACACTCAGGTGCCTGGCTGTATATAAACGTTTTTTCTGACCTGTTCTTTATAGCTAGTTGAAATGCCCAAACCTGCTTTTGTTTCCTTTTATATCCATGAGAATTGTACGAGTGTCTTTTACAATGGGCCACTCTTATAATTTGGCTATGATTAACACATATTTTTATTACTTTCTGGAGGTTGCCTTTGGGAGCCAAACCTGAGTTTTAAAATGTGCTGTGTGTGTGCAGCTAAATCGCTACCCTTCTGGGAGAGCTAGGGTGGGGAGTGGTGGAGTCTGCAGTGTGATTCTAGTGATCAATAAAGTAGCTGGCTCTTCTGACATTTACTTTGGACAACTGACCCTTCTCCCTCAGCTGAAATTACAGGTTCGTGGCTGCGTGGACTCTAGCCTCTGTATGTTCTTGCATATGAATTTGTAGAACCCTTGGCAAGATCAGACGGTGCAGAGGCTGCTGGGTTCTTTTTTGTCTTCCCTGTTTTCCAGTGGGTGGCTTGCTTGAGTAGGCGAGTACAGCAAATATATTCATCGGCATCAGAACCTGTATTTATAAGATTATATTTCTTCTATTAAAATGTTTTAGCTTAAAGGTTTTCATTTTCCAAAATGTCCTTTGTTGTAAAACAAACAAAAATACTTTTGGATTGCTCTTCATCATGTTTTCAAGTGTTCTTTTACTGCTGAAAATTAAAGAGGCAAATATTAGCCTTCTTGTATTAGTCTGTTTGTCCTTTTTAAGGACTGTGTGATGAGGTAGATTGGAGATAAACTTCATTTACTCTGAAAATGTAAAGCTCCTTTTAGACTGCTAGGATTGTGGACAATACACCTCTGGCAGTTCCCACCAGACACCTGTGGGAGACAGAAAAAGCAGAAGCAGGTTTGTGCCTTACTGTCTGGCAGAGAACCGTTTCTCTCCCCCTCCTCCCCCAGGGTTTCTCTGTGTAGCCTTGTTTGTCCTGGCCTCGCTTTATAGAGTAGGCTGGCCTTGAACTCACAGAGATCTACCTGCCTCTGCCTCCCTGAGTGCTGGGATTAAAGGCATTGTTTGGTTTTTTGAACGTGTTCATAAAGGACGCTTTTTTTTTTTTTTTTGGCTCCATATCTTAGTGGAAGAAGACAGTTCTTCTAAAATGAGATCTTCTGAGGCAGAGGACAATATATTTTTTATTGACATAATTGCAGCCAGATAAGTAATATGTAATTACTTAAATGATTATAGTGATATAATTAAATAGTAAAGTATGTAGTACATGTTTGATGTTTTATAATCATAGTGGATTTGTGTTCTGTTTTATTACGCTGTGAAATTGGCTGACACATTACAATAAATTTACTAGACAAAAGCAGTCACACATCTACCTTTCCTAGACTTCCCAGAATACCTACCTAGTCTGACTGGTAGAGGCCCTGGGCATCTTAATCCAGAACATTATTGAAACTTAAGTTCTAAGATTCCATTTCGACCCTGTGCCCAAGAGAGCTCACATAGCAAGCCTACTCTGCGAGGTGGTCTCTGGGGGAGGGGGCCGTCCAAGAGTGGTTCCCATCCTGGACTGGGACAAACAATACACTTAGCACTGACCCTCTGCTGACCTCTTGGGAGTCTGGCGGTCTGCTAGGTGCTAGATAATGCATTTGTGCCCAATCCCCTGTAGAAACCCTGGACTCATAGAGGCCTGAGGTGAGCATGAGCTGTTACACGTGATTGTGGGGATATTGTGTGCATCTTGTATGGCTATGCTTTGTGGGGATCTGCTAAGACTTGGCTCTGGTTTTGGTCAGACTCTGCTCAGGCTCCGTTCTCTTTGCATGATGATGGTAGCTGTAACTGAATACTACTATAAGCTGAGTTCCTGTGAACCCACTGGTGCTCTTCTGGCTCTCAACCCCACCTCCTGAAGGCCTGTTTCCACCTTGTTTATCTGGAGTGCTCGGGATCAGTGATGGTCACAGGCGTATTAGGAGGAGTGTATGAGGTGTTGAAAACACCAAGTAATATGGTCTGGTCAGTGTTTCCTGTACACAGAAACCTCAGTTGTATACTCTTCAGGGAGTGTTAGCCCCTCCCTCACACAGAGCCGGTGATCATAGACTGAGTTTTACAAGAGTGACAGTTACCAGGGAGGGGCAGAAATGCCTGCATTTTTCACATTGCTCTGAGGTTACTCCTCTTGCACTGTATTGATTATGGATGTCATCAATTGAAAATTTTCATTACTTCCTATTACTTGCAAAGTAAAGGCTAGAGATTCTTATCTGTTGGTCAGGCAGTGTCAGATCTGACCTTCCCTTTCTGACTGTATTTCTCCCTGTTGTTTCTGGCAGCTGCTAACCTCGGGTTTCTTCCTCATCTCATCCTCATAATTGGCTCTGCCCTTCGCTCTGGTTCCTGGAAAGCCTCCACTTCTCCTTCCCAAGCCCTACCCATTTTTCAAAGCCCATCACAAATTCTGTTTTGTTTTTGTTTTTGTTTTTTCTCAGCTTCTTTTTCTCATTTGCCATTAATTTCCTTTTTTAAATTAATATTTTGTTAGCATACACAGTAACAGGTTTCATTATAGTGTTTTTATAATACGTGCCAGCACACTTATGCACTCTACTTCCCCACTCACCATTTGTAATCTCCCTGTCTAAGACCAGTTGGGTGTGGTGTTGCATGCTTTGTGATCCCATCCCTTGGAAAGCTTGAGTCAGAAGCATCAGGAGTTCAAGGTCAGTATAAGTGGGAGCCCAGCCTGGTCTATGTGAGACCCTCTGTGTAACCCTGCTCCTGTGTGTGTGTGCATGCATGTGTGTGGAAGCCAGAGGTCAACCTCGGGTGTTCCTCAGGTGTTGCTTCCATTGGTTTTTGAACCGGCCTTCTGCTTGCCTGAAACTCTCCAACTAGTCTAGGCTGGTTGGCTCTGGCCTTCAAGTCCCAGGGATTAACTGTCTCTGCTTCCACCTTGGATTACGCCTCTCTGCCCAGCTTTTTAATGCAGCTTCTAGATGTTGCACAGACAAACACCTGCTGGCAGAGCTCTTCCCAGTCCCAAGACCCTTTTTATTTTTCATATACTTTCTAAACTTTCACTTTTTTCTTTGATCATTAAGTCCAGTGTTTCACAAATCTCCCAGGACTTGAAACTTCTTCTCAATGTCTTCTATGAAAGGAGCCATTGAATGCTTATTCGGTACCTCCTATGTATCTACTTCTGTAATAAGTGCTGTGGTTAATGGAAATAGATTCTCGGTCCTCAGTGAGTATCGAAGAGAAGAAAGATAGTCAATATGGTAAAGATTAGGAGGGGAAAAAGTTACGTTTGCTAACCATCGATGTCTAGTTTTTCCCTTTCAGCCATAATGCTGTGCATTCCCTCTTACTATTAGTGTATAGAAGTTGTGGGTTCAAACTCCCAGTTAAAAAGCATCATTACTGCCAGGTGCAGGAATTGATTTATGTGCAGAATTGTTGTCTTGATGCGGCTTAGGGATATTGCAAAGAATGCACAGCCTTTACAGCCTTCACATCATCCTTACAGAGCTTGCTGATGTTTTTCTCAGTTTCCAAGGTCTGGTTTGGGGTTTAGATAGAACCTTCAGTTAATGGGTGACACTGTCTGCTGTAAAGTCAGAAACCAAATGAACATTCTTAGTTTTTTTTTCCTCTTTTCTTTTCTTTCTTTCTTTCTTTTCTTTTTTTTCTTTCTTTCTTTTTTTTTTTTTTTAGCTTGGGACTAGATTAAGTTTAGGGTTTCTTTTTATTTTTTCTTTTCTTTTTATTTTGAGACAGGGTTTTTTTTGAAAGCTTTAGCTGTCCTGGACTCGCTTTGTAAACTAGGCTGGTCTTGAACTCACAGCAATCCACCATGCCTGGCACTTAGGGCTTCTTAAAGCACTCCAGGCAAGCATTCTGTCACTAATCTACACTCCCAGTCCATTTTACATTGTAAAATCTGAGCTTGGGTTTTTATAAATTACTCATGCTGAACTCAGCTCTATGCCCAGGCAGGCTTCGAACTCAAGGATCTTCATGCTTCAGCATCCAAAGCAGCTGGCACCACATGCCTGAGCCGCCAGGTCCTTCTGCATTCTCTTCCTTGGGTCTGTAAATATTTTAAACACTTAAAACACTTATTATACAGTCCTCTAGACTTTGAGTCATCTGTCCTTAGACAACTGATGTCCCCTCTGCCCATAGCTTTTTTTCTGGGATGTTACTTCAGGGAGTAAGTGATAAGAGATTGCTGCTGGAGGAGGATTTGTGACTTCCTCTGCTTTATTCTCATTTACTGAGTAGTACTGTATGGAATGGTTGACTGCTGAAAGGAAAAGAATGCAAAGAGAAGTGCCAACTAGAAGATTGATGCTGCTTTTTAGTAATGACCTGATGTGACATCTTTTTATTTCTTCTTCTATAAATACACTAGCCTTCGTGTTTTATGATCCTCTTCCATGTGTGATTTCATTTGAACATAGGGAATGACTGTGAAGTAGGCATCCATTGTGGCACTGTGGCTGCAGTTAGCTCTGTTACGCCCTAGCCTCTCTACTTGTAAACCAAGGATAGTGACTTGCTTTTGTGGGTTGTGGTGCAGAGTCCATATGTGATAAAGACTCAAGGGGCCTCAGTAAATGTCCCCAGTACTCCAGGTGATAAAAGTGGGGCCAGTGGAGAAATTCCATCTTTAAACTTTAAACAAAAGGGACGTGGCGGGGGGGGGGGGGAGAAATATAAGGTTTGAGAACTCAAAGCAGTGTTCATGTTTATAATTTAATTGACCCAGCGCCTTGTGGGTATGGGCAGCAGGTCTCTGCACAGAGTGGGTTCACTCTGCTATTGGTGATGTTTCTTGATACAGTCAACAAACACTGCTTTCTGTTTCCCACCCAAACCCTAAGACCTGTTGAACAGAACTAGTCGTCAATGCACACAGATGGTTCTGGAAGATGCCCCTTGTTATGTGGCTACTATAGGGTTGTTCTAGTTTGCTTTGAGCTCTAGGGATGGGACCCATGACCTTGTGCATGAGCCTGCAACTGAACAAGATACCCCGGCCTGGATTTTTGTGTGTTTGAGATGGGCTGTCACTGCAGCCAGCGCTGGCTGGCCTGGATTCAGAAATCGCCAGCAAGTTGGGATTAAAGGCGTGCAGTACCACACCGGACTTCTCTGTGTGTTCAGTCTTCCATTTGTTGTGATTGTGTTTGATATTAATTATTTTGAGTCTCAGTGTTGATTACATACTCTTAAACCGTTTTTTTCCCCTGTGTTTTAGGATGTGCCTAAAAGGTTATATTTGTTAGTTCTACCAAATTGAAAGATGAATAGTAAAAAAATTTCCTGGTTTCCTGTTTACTGCGCTCTGAGCAAGCGTTTACAGTTGCTTTCTAAAATAATCTTAAATTAGTGTTGTGAAACTTTGTATTGCTAGTCCTACATTGGAGGCTTAGTTATTGATAGGTGATCTTCAAAGAATTGTTAGGCTGTTGGTGTAGTCTGTGCCAGCTAGGTGATATGTAATTATGCGTTTCTGTGCTTTGCTCTTCCTGTCCTCTGCCTGTGTCACCAGACTAGCTTTCTTTGTTATAGGCATGGTTATGTTAGTGGTCACCTCTTTGACTAGGATCAACACAAAAAGCATCCCTTGTGTTTGGCTCTCCTGACCTTCCTTCCCTTATACTTGGGTGATGCAGCGTCCGCTGAAGCGTCTCTCCTAATGACGCAGGGGAGACAAGCAAAGCTTCTGTTGTTACTGTCTGGATCTGAAGCCTGATTTCCTAGTACATGGGCTGTTTCCTAAGCCTACTGTCATAAAAAAAAATTTTTTTTTAAAAGTACATTAGATTTCCCTTTAAGTCAACCTATAGTTTTCAGTCCACAGGGGAAAAATGAATTGTGTATGCCGATAGCGTCTACTGTCACCCCTAATTTAAGATATTATCTTGGGTTTTATCCATACTTTATACTCTGTAGTATTTGAAGGTATCTCGGATGATTTCTTTTAAGAAAAGTGTCTTGTTCCACAAGTAAGCTTCTCTGCTGATGTTTGTTTCCTCTGTTGTTGTCTTAAAGACAGGTGTCACTGTGTATCCCTGGCTGGCCTGGAACTTTGTCAAACCAGAGATCCACTGCCTCTGCTTCCTGAGTGTTGGGATTAAAGCCAGTACCATGCCTGGGCCGCTTTTCGTATTGTCTAAGCAGACTGACATAGTTCCCCACGAGGGAACTAATCCTTTCTTACTGGAAGCTGCTCTGTTTCGTTTGTGTTGGCTTCCAGTTTCCCATATGTGGTGGATCTCTGTAGGATACTCAAGAAGTTTGATTTTGAGTCGGCTTAGCTCTTCAGTAAAAGCAAATCATTTCTTACTCCTTTTCATCTGTGTACCTTAGGTTCTCAGCACAATGGCAGGCCACAGTGTAGGTGGTCAGTCAACATTTGCTGTCCCAAAGACTCGCCTTTGTTTTGACGAGTCACCTGGCAGAAGAGTGAGGTGTTTATGCTGATTTTGCTGTGGCGGCCTGGTCTCTTAGTTCTCACACAGATTGGCATTATGTAATCTTTTCACCATTGGAGAACATTTTCTGTGACAGCTGACTCCTCGGGGTGAATGAATTTCTCTGTCAGCTGGTGAAGAACCGAGTTGGTGTTTAGAAAAATGCAGAAAACATTTTTTTCATCAAACCTAAAGAGATGGTTTAGCAAAGAGAGCAGAAGTATTTATAGAAAAGTGGTGTTCCTAGCTGTCCAGGCTGGTCCTCATTTCCGGGATGGAGTAATTCTTTTGTTGTAGACTGAGATTATTTTGCTTGCTGGCTTTCTTTTCATATTAGAGTAGGAATGATTTGAAACATCTCCAGATAGTCTGCACTTCTACCAGATGGATTGCCTTCTATCACAGATAGATCTTTTCCCACAAGTCTTACTTTATAGTTCATAAATACAGCTGATGAGCGTCTTTGTCTTTGGCATCACACAGTACAAAAAGACCATTATCAGCACTGGCCTTGTGAATCTCAATAATACTAATTGGTTCTATCTGATGTTTGTCATTTTGCTCATGTGTTGATGCAGGAGGAAGTTACTTCTAAATAACTGAATTCATCAAATGATATGAAGGCATTTCCACAAAGGAAATGGTGTGTGTATTTTCTGTAAAGGTGTATTCAGAAATGATAGCTGTCTGCACTCACAGTCCAGATGTGAAAAGTAAAAGGTAAAGTTGAAACAGGGATAATATATCCTTGTCACCTTTTTCTTGGTTTAGAGTAGTGTTAGGAAGAATCACGGAGCGATTTTGTGTTTGTCAACTGTTTCTGTGTCTGTGTTTGGTGCTTTTCGTAGGAGCAAGTTCTCAATTCAAATATATAGTGAAAGTGGGTACCAGGGTACTAGGATACTGAGCAAATTTTAAAAGTGCTGTAGACACAAAAGGCAGAGTGAGAAGTGTCACTGTATTCTCTTTATTTGGTGGCTGCTCTTACGGGTGACATTAGAAGTTGATGGGAACGCCTGGGGCAGCCTTCAGCAGGAAGCCAGGCTTCTTGACCCTGCCCTTCCTGTTTTGTGCTGCATACGTATTGGAGGCTTGGGCCTGGGTGCTGGGATGGTGGAAGAGAGGGAGCTGAGACCCAGGCAGCTCCAGGGATGGAGGGATTGTGCTGACTGTTGGTGCGTCAAGTCAGGAGACTGTAGCGCTCCCTTCCTTCCTTCAAGCGGGTTTCTTTGCCTAAGTTGCTTGATGGTTTATTCTCTTTCTGAGCAAGTCAAACCACATTTATTTACAGTATAATGATCATTCATATGAGACTCTGCTAACTGCTCTCTTGAGATGGCTTTTGGGACTAGACACGGGAACCCAGGGACTTCTTCCGCTCACATGGCGCCCTGTGATTAATGGTTTGGCATGATCACACTGAGAATCTGGGTCTCAAAGGAGGATGTAGGCCATTTCCAGCCTTCACAACAGACTCCTTCATTAGGCCTACGTTTATTGATTTGGCAGAGCAGCTTCCTGCTTGAGGAATAAGGCTGGTACAGCTCTGGACCATACAAAAGAAAGATAGTGTGCCGAGCACTTGCCTGTATCCATCCACAGCCGTTCTCTGAGAGGCACAGGGGCCAAGCTGTGATGCTGAAAGGGCAAACCAGGTGGAAGGCAAGGTGTGTCTGGAGACAGACTTCTGTGGCAGCAGGAAGTTTCAGCTGGACGTCACATAAAATCTAAACCCACGAGAATCCATGGAGACTCAGGGTGGGCAGGCATTCAAGCTGAGTGTGGAAGGGCCTCAAACCCAATTTACATTTTATGTAAATGATTATATAAACTAGAGGCTGTGGTTAATATTCAGAGGCTGCCTGTCTCCATGTTACTGTTACACTTGAGACATTCACAAACTGGGTTTGGATGGCTGAGGTAAGAGCTCCTCCTATGTCATCTAGCCTGGGTGTAAATCTGACTCTGATGTTTATTGTCTCCACAATAGAAGGTAGTCTTGAAATACCATTTTTCTTTCATTGAAAGATTTTAGACAATACAAGGCGAATACCTTGATAATTACAAATCGACTTGTACTTTTGTATACTGCCTTTTCCATGAGTCCTAGACACACAGTGAGGATTGTGTTTGCTTTCTATTTGTTCTTTTTTTTTTTTTCCCCTGACAGCTAGTTTAAAAATGGAATAGCTTTCCATTAGAGCAAATATGCCTTTTTGGTAAATTTTGTGGTTGTAGCTTTAGAACATATATATTTAGAGTTAAATGTATTTGCATTGAAGTTAATGAGCTTCCAATAAAAAAAAACCACTGCTGTATATAAAAGTTCTCATTAAAGTAGCTGGTGTTAACATAGGAAAGTTTTGAAATTAAAATAGAAAAATGAATTATATGTAAAAATCTTATTTGATTCAAATCTGGTAGCTTGTAAGCAGTTACTACTATTTTTTTTTTTTTTTTAAGGTTTGTTTTTACAGTTTTGTGTCTGGCTATATCACCGTTCTGCCATATAAAAGTCCAAAAACACAAACTAATGTCAGTGTTTCTTTCCTCCTTTCCTGTATAGAAGGCACTCCTGGCCTTGGTGACCTTCCCTTCTCAGCCTCTGCTAGCTCAGATGTAATGTGAACACAGAAGGCCCATGGAGAACTTTGCATTTTTTAACCACAGAACTTGTGATCAATTGAGTGGCCAGTTTTAAGTGTTGTTTCCTATGCGATTCTGATTTCCAAAGGGAAATGATAGAAGTGTGGGGAGGATTTTTCAGAGCCATCAGGAACCAGAGGGTAACTGACAGGGCTCTGGAGTGTGATGTGTGTTTTGGTAGAGGGCAAGTGTGGTGGTGGTGGTCCTGAACCTGGTGTTTGGTGCGCACGGGAGCTAATTAAGGATTTATTATTGAAATATGATTGAGTTTAGGCCTTTTCTGGTATTTGTGCCAACAGTCATTTTATAGCATTCTTCTGCCTCTTAGTGTGTTCTATATGCTATGGTATACCTTTTGCTTTGCTGGAGCTCTGACTGTGATCTCCGCATCTGGGGGAAGTTGAGGCAGGATGATTGCCATGAGTATAAGGTCAGCTTATGCCACCTAGTAAGTCTTAGGCCATCCTAGCTACAGAGTAACATCTTGTCTCAGATAAAGAAAAAACAGGAAGAAAGAAAAAGATCATTGAAAGAAAAGACATGCAGCCTTTGTATTGGGCCACCTGAGAGCTAATCTGACTTGAGGCCACACGTTTTACTCTCAGGCATTTTCTGAGAGGACAAATGATGTGACAGCTGCAGATGGCAAATAGTCTTAGGCTCAGATAGGTGCAATTTTGTCACCAGGACTTATAGTTTCATTCTGTTTAGCTTCTGAAGGCATTTGCTACATGTAAGCTAAGTATGAAGTTGTCTTGAAATCTGAAATTAATGGAATTTCACATGGCATCAAGATGAGTGATTTCAGTGGAGATTTTCTTTTATACACATAAAGAAAGGTCACCACGCAGTTATGCAAGGAATGCATTTGTAGATCATGTGTGTCCAAGAGGGCAGGCAAATAACATCTTCTCTGTGTGCTGCAAGGGAGGAAATGCTGCTGTTTGCAGGATGCTGTCAATCACTCTACTCAGCTATGATGCCTTCTGCAGAAAGCAATTGGCTTGTACCACCACCTAGGCCAGTGTTTGGATTCTGACACTCCCGTAGTCTTTTATCAGCAGAAGAGCTTCTGCTAACATCAGGTTCACATACATATAAGTTTTCATACACAAGCGTACTTGAATATTTTATATAATACAGATATACACATATGCATCCTATGACATGGGGTTGACTCCCAGCTCTACCATAGAGTAAAAGTGTGTGTGTGTGTGTGTGTGTGTGTGTGTGTGTGTCACACAAGGTCATAACTAGGTACCAAACCTGGCCTTGGTCCTCCTGCCTCATCTTCCCAAGTGCTGGGATTTAAGCATGTGCTACCTTTGCCTGATTAGAAGACTGATTTTCAACCAGAGGCAGTCCTTTTCTGCAGTCCTACAGAGGCACAACAAGTGCATAGCTCAAGCTGCTGTCTGTCAGCCTTTTTGCCTTCTTGTTCTCTCTTGAGCCTAAGTTGGCAGCCTTTGTGAACACCAAAGAGAGTACACATAAAAAGTTGAATGATTATCAATTCAAAATTCGTCTTTACAAAGTTTGTTTATGAAGTTGGAAAATGATTTTCAGAAGGGAATATATATTGTACATAAGAACGAAGGAGTAAATAAGAAGAGAAAGGCTATCATTTGCATCAATGTGTTGCCATTCTTCAAAGTGAAATTTTAGCTATTATATAGGATTGAGAGTCAATTAGTAGTCACCGGTAAACCAGCAATCTAACAGGCTGCTGGTAGAAACATCCAGTTTTAATTGGCCTTAGCAAAGAGAAAATTAATTTCATACGAAGAACAGTCCAGAGATAGGGAAGGCTCTAATCTTTCCTGGTGGTTGTCTTCCTCTCCTTGCAGACCCCTTTTAGCCCCTTAGCAAGCTTGCCCCCCGGGCTTCAGCTCCACAGCCGGATGAATCAAAAGCAGAGACAGATGCTGTCTCTCTTCTGTTGTTTCTCTGCCAGGAGCAAGGAAAATTGCCCTGAGCTTGCCCAGCTCCTGAACGTAACCAGAATCTGTATTGAGTTCTTCCTTGAATCTCACATCTAGAGTCATATCCAAAGGGAAATTGGGTTTACGGTGATGCCCTTAGGGTCTGAGGGACTCCCTAAGCCAGAGCAGGACTGCTATTGTTCAAGGTGTGGTGGGCTCCATTAGCAAGGAGTAAGGTAGTGTGTGTTTCCAATGCAGCCTGAGGCACTTGCTACTTGTTTTTGTAAATGATAGGTAGGAGTGGATTTTAAAAAGGAGATGTGTCTATCAAAATGGGACATTTGTTTCCGAGTGGCCCTTTTATCTTTCCCATGCATTTCACATAGGCAAGAGGTCTACCATTTGACCTGCCCATCCCAGACCCTGGAGTTTACTTTTGAAAATAAACATACTCCAGTTCTGTAATGGCAAACTCTATTTTGCTAATAAGACTTTAACATTTAAAATCCCAAGCAGAGCAATTGTCCAGGAATTCATACATGGTCTCTGGTATACAGTTGAGATTGAATGTTGCTTTTCTTCATCACCTGATGAAGATGGGCTCTGAGCCGATAGCCAGGAGTTGTCCTTAGAGCAGCCACTGCCACCCTTGCTGAGTCTCACAAAGTAACAGCAGAGTGGTTGCATTCAGACTAGTGCTGATGTTCAGAGTGTCATGTGATACTGAGGAGAGTCTCTTCTGTGCATGGGTTGGGAGTTGAAATGAGTAAATGGGAAACACTATTGTGATCTGTCTTCATCTGTGGTGTGTGAATCCTTTTTCAGTGCTGGACACTGGACCCAGGCCTCTTGTGTGCAAAGTTCATGTTCTAACATTGAGTCACATCCTCAGCTCTATGGCATTTGTGTGTTTGATTCAGCCTTAGGGTCTATAATGACTTTCCCTGTAATAACTCCTTCATCATTTGCACTCTGAGAGTAGACGCTAACGGTCGCGGCTGTGTGGTTGCTTGTTTTCTGCTGTGCTTCCTGTTCTCTGGCACCATCGCCATCTGCTTTTCCTTCTCTTGACTTCACTCTGTCCCATCCCTCATAGAGTTCCTTTAAGCCTTTCAGCCTGTCTGTAGCTCAGGGAATCCAAGACATGTCTGTCTTGGACTGCTTCCTTCACCATGAATTGGTTTACCCATTCCTTCATCTCTTTGATGACTGCCTCAGTGTCACAGTGACACTTCACTGATTGCGTTACATTTTTTCCTTCCTAGGTCAGTACAGTGTTTCACACCTGGTACAGTTAGGTGTCTCTTGCCTACTGGAGGCTGCCTGAGAAGCTCTGCTTGTTTTGTGGATTTCTAGATTCCGGGCGTAGCACTGTGCTTTATCTAATGTTTTACTTTAGATGTTTATTTCCGTTATTCACAGTCAACTATAGTTTTAAAATATTATATGGAAATTTCCAAAACTAAACAACTCATGAGTCTTAAATAAAATTTATCCCAGTGAGAAGTTATAATTGTTTTATTTGTTATTGGTTACTGCTTATCTCATACTGTGTTTGACAAAAAACCAAACTTTTGCTTACATATTTATTTATTGGGAGACCCACAGCACATGTAAGGTGCTGTCTGTAGTTTCAGGCGTCCACTGGAGGTCTTGAAACCTCTCCCTGTACAACAGGCTACTAAACCTAGACACAGGCTTGGCTTGATCCAGGACTTAGTCCATACTGATGGCTGCATGAGGTGAGTGCATGGCTAGGATTCTGGCTTGGTCAGGCAGGCGCTCTGCTAAGAGAGACGCACAAGGACACGGTGCCACTGCCTTGCAAACCCTTTAGCTGCTTCTGCAGATTGCCACTGTTCAGTCCTCGCATGATATCAGAAGAGTATGTTGGAATTTCTAGTTTTACTTAGATTGTGTTACTATGGTATTCGTCAAGACAAAAGTTTATGCTTAATTTTCAGCTACAGAGGCCTTTTCCAGCCTGACCTCTAACATTTCAGAGTCTTTGAAGGCCACAGCCCGAGGCCACCCTGAGGACTGATTGTGCAGACCTAGAGGGACATGAGGGTTCCATTGATACCTTGTGGTCTGCATGCGGCTGCATGCTGATGACAATTCCACTATGACGGAGATGAAGCTGTAGATGGAATTGTGGTAGTGCTGTTTGGTTGCTACAATGTCATAGTTACAGGCAAAGAATAGAGCTAGCAAGGAGGACTGTTTTAAGTGCTGGCAACACCATCTAGTCCTCATGTCACCCTCTGGCTAGGAAAGAAAACAAACATGTACTAGTACACACATACATTAAAAAAATTAAAGTACAGTTGAACACTGAGGATGGTAGAGGTGGCAGGAAGAAGTGTTCAAGACTAGCCAGGGCTTTGTAGCAAGACTGTTACTGCAAGGCAGAGAAGCAAGCACTGGCCCCAGACCCGTGGAGGTCATTGCTTGCTAGAGTCACAGTTTGTAGTTTGTAGACACTCTCAGGCATTGGCAGATGCTTAGCAGTGTGGAAGTGGCATGAGATTGGGGCAGCAGAGCGACAGCCCAGCTCCTTAGTTCCTGCAGTGGGAAGAGGAGTTCTGGAGCAACGATGAACTGGTGGGTGAGAGAAGTGAGTGGCAGCTTCCAGTGTGGGGAGATGAGAAAGGACCGTGGATGTGAGAAATCAAATAGGTAAGACGAGGTTAGCAAAAATGGGTGCATTGATTTGCAGTTACCCCAGCCTGGCGGGCCTCAGTTGTACACAGATCAGAATGTGCCTCGTAGGTGTGGCCAGTTCACAGCGAGTGCTGCTTCTGGGCCTCTGCGGTTCCACTTCCCACTCCCACTTTCCCTGACGGCTGCAGCCATCTCCATCTCCAGCGTGACTGCATCTTGGAATCAGTGTCTTTGAATTGCCTGTAGCTTGTACTCTGAAGTGAATTTCCTAATTAGGTGGGATTATCACCACCATAAAAAAAAGGACTAATTTTCTTTCTCCTTCCTATTCTTTTGATGATGAACAGAGAGAACATTTATTACGGTTTTTGGTTCTGGGATTGAACGGAGGGCCTCATTTGTGCGTCTCACAGACTGTACACTGAGTAATAATACCGCTAGCCAAGAGAGCATTGTAAAAAGCCCAGTAGTTTCCTTTTGGCCTCACTGATTACAGGAACTACATTGCATGGCAGAATTTTGGCATGAATAGAACACGAAGCCCATTTAATATGAACCTTATGGAGAAGCTAAGAAAGGCCCTTGTAATAATGGGGGCAAAGGAATGTTTAATAATATTGTGTACTAATAAAGTTAAATAAACATGGGAAATTACCTATACTGAAACATGGGCTAGATCTTAACACCTTACTAGACCTTCAAATAGGAGCCAAGTATTTAAGAGCTTAGTTACATCCTTTTGTTTAGAGCCACTGTAAGTCTAAATCATTAGTGTAGGGTGAGCTAAGCAAATGGCAGCAAACGAAAGACAAGGATGTTTGGATTCCAGCTTATATAACAAGAGGTGGAGCTTGGAATACTGCTATGGTTTTGGGGAAGAAGTTTTAATGTCACTGTGTTTCTGTGCATGCTTCTTAGATACGTGTTAAGTGTGGGAGTGATCCTTTTCCGGAATTCTAGAATTGATTTTGTGAATCTAGCTTATAAACTGATTCATGTAAAGTTTTTTCTTGCTTTTTAATATCATAAATTCAGACAAACTGAATTTTGGAATGTTTTAAACTAGTAAAGTAGTGTGTGTGGAATTCGTAATCATCTTTGGTTAGGTGGTTTTCAAAATAGCATGCCGGGAGAGTACATCTTCGTCATAGGAGGGTTTCTTCTTTAAACTGCCTGTTTATTTATTTTATGTGTGCAGGTGCTTTGCCTGCAAGTATGTCTGTGCAGTGCCTACAGAATCTAGACGAAGGCATCAGATTCCCCAGAACTGGAATTACAGACGACTGTTGTGAGCTGCCAAGTGGGTGCTGGGAATCAAACCAGGGTCCTATGGAAGACCAACCAGAGCTCTTAACCACTGAGCCACCTCATCTCTCCAGCCCCAGAAGGGTATTTTTTTAAAGCTCAGAAATGGTATTCGAGAGTTTACTTTTAGAACAGTTTTGTGGTAATATTACCTCTGGTAGAATTTTTGTGTAGTATCAACCTTGTCTCCCCTTTGTACATTGTCTTTAGTTTTGTGATTAGATTTTAACCTTTGCATGGGACATGAATAAAGCCCTTTCTGCTCATTCTGTGTTGTTACAACTAGTGTGCAATGTGCTGATTCCAGAATTGTAAGATCTGGTATCTGGTATTACTCAGCACAAATTAATGTGTGTCTGAGACTGTGATGCTGCTTTGTACATGCTCTCTCATTTTGTTTTTATAGTACCCAACAAAAGAGGTGGTGTGTCTGTTGTATGGCTGGAAAACAAATGTCCAGTGATCTCTACTAACTGCTAGTGCCCAAGCCCAAGCTCACATCACAAAGAACAGTGTGAAGCCAAGGTTAAATTCAGCATTCATCAACTTATTTCCACAGACAAAAAACTTTTTTCTCTGATAGGAATTGTGACTTACTCTGTTTTGTAACATTGCTAAATCTGTAATTTTAAGATGGGGGGGGGCGGAGGGGAGAGCGCGAGCACACTTGTGCGCGCACTTGTGCGCATGTACATCCTTTAGTTGTTCATCTATATGTGGATATAGCTTTAAACAAATGAAGATTAAAAGCAGGTAGCTGAGATGACAAAAAGACCAGTCTAGCTAATAGCCATATCTTCATCTGATGTTGTCTCCCTGCCAGTCAGGCACACACTTCGGAACCTGTGGGTCTTAGAGGTTCTTTTGTTAGCATCACTGTTTAGCTTATTAACTGTTCCTTGTACCTGTGGAGTAATGTGCACTTTCCTACTTGAAAGAGAGCAATGCCAAATAGTCCTGAAACAATGTGAATATCCTGAGACAATATGACTAGGGCAGCTGGATGCCTACCTAATAGTTCTGAGATAATGTGAGCGTAACTAGTGCAGGCAGATACCTGGTAGTCCTAAGATAATATAACTTGCACAGGTAGAGACCAAATGGTACCAAGATAATATGGCTTATAGCCATATCAAATAGTTGCTTCATGTTTTCTGTTTCCCAAAACAAGAATTAAACAAACAAACAAACAAAAAAACCAAAGTGTGGTATACTTTTGAGCATTTAATGGGGTGTAAGGAAAGAGACCCATTGACTTTGACGTTGAACCAAATTTACTGATGGAGGATTGTGTTTCTTTCTCTAGAAGTTGAACAGTGCCTTTTTGGCTGTGCAGAAATGATGTTGCAAATTAGGATGGGTAGTTTGCTGGTTGTGTCAAAAGACAAAGAAGGTATAATTACGCCCCCCCCCCCCCCCCCCCCGCCAATAGTTCAGTGTGTTAAAGCTGCTAATTTGGAGAGGGTCAACAGAGCTATAGTGGATTTCAGGAGGATGAGAAGTGTATGAGGTATGTGGGGATCCTAATTTCCTTCCCTTTTATGTTGAGGTGTCCAGAAGTACTAGGTAATGCTGTTGAAACGAGCAACAGCTAACCAATTGAAGAACTAAAAATAGTACAGTCAAATAAAAGTAGATATGAATTGGAGGAGAAGTGTGAATGAGTTCAGTGCAGGGAGGCGGTGAGTCAGTGAGTCAGTAAGTACCGTCAGAGGTTACAGTGAAGAGGTGTAAGCCTCTTACTAAGCTGATAAGCACAGAAAGACACCAACGCCAATAATGACGGAAGGAAGTGGAAAGAAGTGGAAATGAGAGGAAGGGCCGTGGATGCTGACTTTCCACTTACTGAGTTGGTTCTCTTTGGGAGAACTTAACTTTATATGCATTACTTTAAAAATAGCACATGAAAACAGTGTTTTGCCAATTCCCCAAAAGCCCTGCTGTATCATAGCTATTACTAGGCTGCAGTTACCAGCAATGGAGGGTTTTACTTTCAAAGACCTAAGGTAATGCTAAAGTGGACTGGGGTGGCAAACAGCTTGCATTATCATTCCCATTTGGGTATTCAACTAGTCTCATTATTGGGACCTGGTCAAAGTGCTTCAAAATCTTTACATAGAAGAAATTAACAGCAGCAGCAGCAGCAGCAGCAGCAGCAACAACAACAACAAAATAACCCATAACCCTTCCTTGGAGCAAGCAAATAAAGAGAGGCCTTCCTCCAGCGCCTGCCTAGAAGCCCAGAACCCAGGATCTTGCTTCCTGTTCTGAAATGCTGGGTCCTTCTGGATGGAGAATGGGTGCTTGAGTGACTTTTGTTTTCACTGGTCTGAGGAGTGGCTGAGCTTTGGGGAACTGACTTCCTCCCAGGGACTTCCTGAAACGGGAAATTTAGACTTTTCTGTATGAACATTCTAAATGTCTGTATGTTAAACAATGATTACAGCAGTTGTTTTTCAAAGGAGACTGACTTGGTTTGACCTTGGGAAGCACTCATAGTTTTGTTCATGGCGCCTCCAGGTGGGGGATGAGGAAAGAGCCACAGTGGGGATGAGATGAGCCTTTAGAGAATGACTTGGCTGTGTCATTTGGTCTGAGTGGAGTCAGGGTGGGAAGGGACTCTCAGCAGCAATGGCTTAGTGCCAGTGGCTCAAGGAAGCACTGTGGCTTAGAGTTTACAAATGTTTATCCATCTTTCTTTTTGTCTCTCTGGCCTAATTAAACAAACTAAAAGAGCCCCCTGTGTTTTGAGATAAAAGAAGGTTAAAGGGGATACTCTAGGAGCTGAAATTTTCTGTCTAGTAACCGTATCTAGTATTTAGAATTGATTTAGTCCAGAGCTTGTAAAGTCAAGTGCCTCTGGGACTCAGGTGGGTGATTTTAGTCTAGTGACACTGGGCAGGGCCTCTGCCAACAGAATTCTTATGGCTCATTGAAGGCCTCATTGAGCTTTGAATGTTGCCATATGTAGAGAACAGGCTTTCCTGAAAAGCAAACAGTTTTCTTTATTGTACAATTTTGTATTTTAAGTGTTACTCAGTATTTGAAAATTTTAAAACTACTATTCAGAACTTTAAAAAAAAAAATGTTTCTTGTGTGGACAAAATTCCCAGGCTGACAGTTTTCATATATGATCAGAAGTTAGTATTTCCTTTTTTTCCTCTTAGTAATAGGAACTTAATTATCAAAGAGGTTTAAACATGATTGTCCAAGATTTGTTTAAGGGCACTTAAATAATTTTTGTTTGGCACAATACAAAATGTCATTGCAGTTAGATAATCTTTCCTTACTAGAAAGTGAATTGTTACCTATATAAAAATATTTCGTAAAATTCTGTGGGCAGACTCTGAAGAACCATCTGGGAAAGGCCATGGCTGAGAGAGGGGCTGATACAGTGGGCTACTGAACGAGACTTCACAGATAATGGTCCTTGAATTATATTGGGGCTATGTCTTCAGTGTGAATAACCCCGTACACTGTAGAAGACTGTCTTATTTTCTGCAGCAAAGGACAGTGAGAATATGGTCTGAGTACTTCTGTATGACTTAATGTAAGAGACTGGAGCAATTAGCTTGCAATTTGTATTAATTAAGCCTTACCATGCGTAATTTAGGTTGAGCCATCTTACATGTGTTTCATCATCACAGAGAATCTTCTGGCCTAGGGATATACGTGGATAGAGTCGGTTTGGCATCAGGCAGCCTCATCCCAATTGGAAGTGTGAGTCCTGAGCTTTCTTGCTTATGCCCCTCTTGGTCTTCAGGAAGTTAGGGGCCCTTTCTGTGCCTCAGCTTTGCCGTCTGTCACTTGGGCGTGGGTGTCTTAGTGTCTTCTCATAAGGCATACTGTGAAGGTCATAGTGAGTGGGCTCCTTAAAACTCTTGGAACAGTGCCCGGCCCATGGTAAATATGAGGTGTTTTACTTTTTACCTCTAGAGCTCTGGCTGGTCAGGTTTGGGCCAGTGGCCTGCAAGTTCAGAGCAGAGTACAACTGATTGTACTCTTGGGGGATGATGCTCATAACCCCAGGGCACTCTGGACTTTTTCACTCTGTGATTGTGGAGATGGATACAGAGGGGTAGGGGCGGGGCTCTTGTTGGAGGTTGAGACCCAGCCTCACTTGCAGCTCACCTGGTCTTTGGCAGGTGGCAAGTTCTTCAGTCTCTTAGAATTTCATTGTCTGATACAGCTTCTCATTGTTGGTGTATGCTAAGCTTTCAGCCACTTGGGAAGCCCTGGGAGAATATGGTCAAGTGCATAAGTGTAGTCTAAAGTGCTATTAAGATGAAGTAAAAAGGAAATGTAGCCGCTATATATTATGAATTATGTTTCCATGGGAATCTAGAACATTCATTACTGAGTGCTGAGCATGAAAACCAAGAAAATGAATTCACCTTGTCACAACTCTCTCTACTATGATCCCATCAACAGTTGACTGGATTTTCACTAGTATCTTTGAGCCCTTCCCAATGAATTGCTACTCTTTGCATTGGCAGCCATTGCTTACACATAGTAGGCCTGCTTTTTGGGATAGTTACTTTGAAGTGAGTGGCTGCCAGGGACGACATGCCCTGGCTTCTGGGGTTGGTAGGAAGACCAGGTCTCTGCCAACCTCTACGGGGCATGCATGACAGTATCACTTTTTGGGAACAATTCATCTGATGTTTTCCTTAAAGAAAAATTCTTGTCCATTTTCACACGTGTAGATTGTCCCATGAAACTTTGAATTGTTTGTCAAACGATTTATTATTTCTAAAAATAATTTTTATTGATATTTTGAATATGAGTGTGCCAAGTATATAGGTTAATTCTATTAATATAGAATAATCCGAGATATCAAAGATGCTATTTATTTAACATGGCAAATTTTAGGACTAATTCGGAAGGAAGGAAGGAAGGAAGGAAGGAAGGAAAAGAAGTAGAATGGAAACTGTTCTGGCTCTGGGCTTGTGCAGATTCATCCAAATCTCACCACAAATTGTTTTGAAACCATCCACAGTTAATCTCAGGGCAAAGCTAAAACCGTGATCAGTAACTCATTTTTAACTTTGGTTACCATGCTTGCTGTGTCCCTTGAACACAGGTACCTATCTAAACCGAGAACATACACATATGCTAGTTGTGCTAGCAGACAGCCTTTTAAAAATGCACCATGGATTCTCAGATCCCAGGGCTCTGTCTTGCTCATGGAAAAGTATCTACTGTCCTGGACACAGTCTTTACCTCTCCAGTTTTACCCAGGCTGGAACATGTGCCTACTCAGGCAAACATTCAATGTAATATTTCAATCACAAAACCGAATTATTGCTTTATTTTATTTTAATTAATTAAGATATAGCTTGTTATGTGTATGGCAGCTGCCATATTAGCAAATTTAGATCATAAGGTTCTGAAACAGGGACAAGCACTGAAAACTCCCAGCTCTGCCACTTCCCATCAACCCACTGACCTTTAGTTAAACCCTGTAAGCTCACTCCATCTCCCCAAGTACAATGTTGCATATTTAATTATGAAACTAAATATGACAAAATACACAAATCCCCTTTCTTTCCAAGTTGGTCCCCTTCTTGTGAACAGCAGCTTCGGTTAGAAGATAAAATAACAACCAGCTAACCAAAACCTGGAAAGGTAAAAAGCAAGTTGCAAATGGTAGTTCTTTCTAGAAAGTGAAGATGAAATTTTCCATATTCATTTTATATACTTGTATTTTACTAAAACCTTTCTCCCATACATAGAAAAACTTAATTTAAAAATTTAAAAACTAAACAAGTTTAAAGGTATTATTCCTAAATTTGCTTTCTTCTTCCTGGTATTACTTATTAGGGCGGACAGTATAACCTTACCTGGTGAAAAAGACAGGAGTGTGAAATAGTAACTGCTGATAAGCCCTGAGCCTATACTTTGGATGCCCTGACTGCCCCAACTGTCGGAGCAAAGCACAATTAGATTAACTAAGTAAGGGTCTCGTTTGCCCTACTAATACGAATTTTTGAACGAAAATGACCAGAAGATAATTTAGCCTGAGACCGTAGAAGGACTGTCTCCCTGATGTAGACAAAAGAAACCAGAGCGAGGAGCACTGGCATTTACTTGGTTAATCTAACTGTGAGTACATCAGACTAATTGTGTAGGAAGGCAGGTCCTGGGTGGTAAGCAGGCTGCTCCAAAAGTTTAAATTGGAAACTTTGAGGGTTACATTAACTTTCAAGTCCAGGAGAAATTCTTAAATTGTTGCTTCAGGAACCTGGGTGGTAATCGGGTGAGTTAGGGAATCACAGGAACATGAAATCATCAAAAAGAGTTGAAGTTGTGTTTCCCACATACAGGTGGCCAGGCCAGAGGAAGGGTGGAATGAGACGGAATTGACTGCTTGGCCGAGCTCTGAGGCCGACCTGAGTGCTGATGCAGACCATCAGTGAGCTTCCAAGACTAAATTGCATTTCTTCTGTGAGGAAGTACAGTCCTCCCATGGCTTTTAGAAAATATTTTCACACGGAACGCAGTAACATGTTGCCAGGGAGCAAGACACAGTCTATTAGAGCCTGTTGACTGATGTGTTCATGTTGGTTGCATCACTTCCCCAGGCTCCTTGGAAGCAGAATCAGCTTGCCTGTAGAAGGTGATTTCTTATAAACCCCCACGTTTAGAGATTACTCAGCCAGAGAATGCAGGCTTGGTAGCTCTTCCAGAGTTCTCTTTAAGAAAGTGGCCAGGCATATTAGTGTCTCTGCTTTGGCAATCAGCATTGCCTTTCCTTTGCTTTGGTACATTTATGAAGATTAATTTAGAATGAAATGTAATTGGAAGCCAATTACATCTGATGGCCAGACCTATTAGATTGGAGCAGTGTTGTTGATTGGGAAATGGAAAGCATTGAGATAGCGTCTGTGAAATGCATTAAATACGTTGAATGTCACTGCCTGTCTAATAGCCTAATTTAAATGACTTTTTTTCTCTTTGCTGTTGTATTAGATTGTTCCAGACAGGCTTTGTAGTTCAAGAGTAAAGAAAGCCTACGTAAAAGAGCACTTGCGTTTTCATGACACATTTATTATCATTTGGCTAAGAATTGGAAAACACTTAAAGGAAATCTTTAGTTTTTGATTCCTTTAAGGATAAAAGAGGAGTATAGGTCACCTTTTGAATATAGTGGTTCATTTACCTTGTGGGGACTTAATTTCATCTGAATTAGTTCTAAAATTTGCCATGTTAAATAAATAGCATCTTTGATATCTTTGTTTATGCTTTTCTGCTTAGTTTCTTAATTTTTTTTAGATTGAGATATAATTTATATCACCACTTAAAATTATAAAACTTTCTAGTCCTAGTAACTACAGAATTTAATGTAATAGTAGTACACAGTTTAGTGTTTGGTAAGTTCCTAACAGTTGTGCAGCCATCATTGTTGTACAGTCTGGAAGGTTTGGAATGTCACTGTCCTACAAAGACATCACACACATTAGCAGCCGTGCCCCCTTCTTTGTTGGTAACTCCTAAATGCCTGACTGATTTGACTGCTCTGGACTTTTCATTTAATCAGAATCATACAGTCTATGGTTTTTCTGTGTTGGGATCCACTGACTTACTGTAAAGTTTATCTGTGTTGTAGAATGTTTCAGTGCTTCTTTGCTTTGCATGGTTTAAGAGCTGCCAACAGTTCAGCAGTGGCCTTGCACAGTCCCATAGCTGCTCTAGGATCTATGATTGGCTGTTGACAGACTTTGGATTATGTAGAATCTAGTCCAGGCAATCGCTGTGAGTTTGTCGTGGTGTGTCATGCCCAGAATACATCGTTTCACATCTCTTCCATCCTCTGGCTCATATTCTTCTGTTCTCTTTTCTAGCTATAGGAAAGGGCGGTATAAATAAATACCTTGTCTAAGGCTAAAGACTCAATTCTCATTTATCTAAGCATCTTGAACAGTCATGAGTCTCTGTACTTACTACTCACTGAACAGAGAAACTTTGTCTGGGCCAGGTTCTGGTTGGGTGATGAGGTGAGATGCAGAGGAGAATGAGAGTCCGAGACCGCCTACCCGCCCTCAGTTGGAATCCTGCTGGCTGGTGGCAGAAGTTCACTGCTTCTTGTAGTCTGAATCTTGATTTCCTTCCTTCGTGAAAATTTTCACAAAGAAAACAGATTGGTGCATAGTTATGTCTATATTGATGTGGAGACCCTGACATATAAATACTTTGAATACTTTGAAACACTGAATACTGTGCATCATAGGAAGCGGAAAACAACCCATGGTTATCAGTAATCATAAAAAAAAAATAAATAAATAAATAAAAAAAGGAATCAGTCAGTGGATGAAAGAAACACACTGTACCATACTGTTTTTGATAAAATTATTTAAAACTGACTAGAGCTATTTCCTGAAGATTTTTAGATGAGGGTTTAGAAAACTTAATTTCAGAACTGTTTCTGTAAATGCTGAGTTGCCGTGTAGTCAGTTTTTATCTAAAGATTTGTGTTTTGTAGATATTCTGTTGAACACATACTTAACACATTGATGTTATATTCTTTAAGTAGGAAGGATAAACTAAAGCATACAAGTTGTATATAAAAATGAGATTGAATCATGATGAAACCCCCTAACGATACTTTATCAGGTCATAGCCAGAAGGAAAGAAAATATTTTATTATAGAATGAAACAGAAAATTTAAATGGGACAAAAGACTTGGAGACAATAAGGAGGAGGGTGTCTCACTGATGTGTGGATAATCTTCCGGGGAGCTTTTCAGCTGTTGAACTCTCTGAGCTTCTGTCTCTGTACGTGTTAGGGTTACTGTTGCTATGGTGAAACACCTTGGCCAAAAGCAAGTTGCGGAAGAAAAGGTTTTTTTCTGTTTGGCTTACACTTCCACATCTTATTCCACCATTAAAGGTGTAAGTCAGGGCAGAAATCTGGAGGCAGGAACTGTTGCAGAGGCCATGGAGGGGTGTTGCTTCTTGGCTTATTCCTCCTAGCTTACTCAGCATGCTTTCTCAAAGAATCCAGGACCACCAGCCCAGGTGTGGTTCCCACCTCCCATGGGGTGAGCCTGCTCAACTCAGTCCTAATTAAGAAAATGCTCTACAAGCTTGCCAACAGCCCGTCTCAAGAAGACATTTTCTCAGGTAAGACTCCCTCCTCTGCAGTGGTTCTAGCTTGTTTCAGCCTAGCACAGTATGATTCTAATGTAGGCATTTGTATATCATACCTCTGAAGGGTACTACACCGTTGAAGAACAGTGACATTGAGACTTATGTTACATGCACAATAACTTTTCATTCTTCTTTTTTTTTTTCCCCATTATACACTGAGTACTAATAATCTTTGGAGTACTTTTGAGTTAGGCAAAGGGAGAAAAACAACTGAAGGATCTAGAGGGGTTGCAAATGGCTGCTCTTTGCATTGAAATCAGTCTGTGAGTGCCTTAATTAGCGTTCTATATCTGATGAAACACAAGCAAAAGCAACTCCAATTGGAAAGGGATAATGCTAACACTTCCAGGTAACAGTCTGTCATTGAGAGATCAGGGCAGGCACTAAAGCAGAGGTCGTGGAGGAATGCTGCTTACTGGCTTGCTCCTCCCTGGCTGCCTCAGTCTGCAGGACCACCACCTGGTAAGGGCGGCACGACACACAGTGGGCTGGTTCCTCTCATATCAGTCATTAAGAAAATGTACTACAGACTTGCCTATAGGCAAATCTCATGGAGGCACTTTTTCAGTTGAAAGTCCCTTTTCCTAAATAACCCTTAACTTGTGTCAAGGTGGTCATACACGAGCTGGAACAGCATATGTACTTTGTTTTTGATAGCCGGTGATCTTTCCTCCTCTGTACTAGATTTGACTGACCACTGTCTCACTGTTTCCTGCTATACTGCACTGGATATATGGTTTCTTGCATTTGTTTCACTTGCCTAATTGTTAATGATTGTGATTAACCTTAGGAAGGGGGCCTTAGATATACTGGCCAAGAAAATGATGACTCAGTTAAAAATTATATTCTTAACCTTAGCAAATATTTTCACCCTAGTTGGTTCTTTAAACGTTTTCCCTCTTAGTTGTACATATGATTATTCTTATATTAATCATTCTTGTATTTTTTCAGGCCCCTATCCTCCAAAGGAAGACATGAATATTGCACATTAATGGATAGGCCAAAGTAATTTAATACCACACAATCTGAAAGCCACTTACTGTCCTTTCAGCAGTGCTTATGACTTGAGTGTATAGATGTACTTTCTAGTTGTATGTAGACAATTTAAAATATAATCTTTATTTGTGTAGGATACAGTGAGAAAGTCAGATCTAGTCATAGTTTGGAGATCTAGACCAGTAGTTCCCAACCTGTACACTGTGAACCCCCACAAGGGATGCATGTCAGATAGTTACATTATGCTTCAAAAGAGCAAAATTACAGTTATGAAGTAGCAGCCTGTGTGTGCGTCACCACAACATGAGGAACTGTTTTAAAGGACTGCAGTATTAGGAAGGTGGAGAACCACTGATCCAGACCATGAAGAAAGCTTGAGAATTATTAAAAAGAAGTAGTAGTAACCGCTGTTGGCTGATGATATCCCATGTTCTGGACATCATCCTCATGCTGTATTTGTGCTTTTGACCTTCCTAACCAGTTAATGTCTTTTTATTCCTGTTACAAAGATGAGGGACACATGTTCAGAATATTAAATTACCTAGATTACCTTTATGAAGGCAGTTTGTTTTACAAGTATTAAAAGGTAGCCATAGACTAATGATGTCTGACCTTGTAATGACATTCACATTCTGTCCATGTAAAATGTGTTTTTTCTGTGAGATGCCACACCGTGTAAATTGTCCAAAATGCATGGGCTATGTAGGGTACCATGCCTGGAGAAACACTCTCATGGTAACAGGCACCTGCCTACACCTTCTGCCATCTCTCATTCTGATGGCTCTTGGCCTTTGAGCTCTCAGAGTCTCCTTCCTATAGCAGGCCCAGATTAAACTATTCCCACTTAATCCTAAAGATGCTAGAGGCCCGCTGAGTACCTTGCTAAATAAGATTGGCCTCCCCAGCACCCGCAGTCAACCCTTCTTTACATAGCACACAGATATTTGACCACTCTTTTACTCACTTTTTTTTTTTTAATGAAATCCCAGTTTCTGAGTCTGTCCTAGTTGGAAAAGGACAAGTGATTTCCCTTTTCTGCCACACTTCTCCTTAATCGTTCCCTAAGCAAGAGCCATTGTATTTCTGTCCATATGCAGTTCCAACAGTTGCATGTCCCTAGGGATATCTGTTGTGGATATTATTATTATTACCAATTTGGTTTTACATGGTCAGCATTGACTTATCGTGCTGTCTCCACTAGTACCCTCGGGTGGGCACTTAGGTTTCATCTTCCTCCACAGCCCTCTTTCCAGCTGTTCACGGTGTGAGTGGAATCCACCATGCAATTGCTTTTGCTCATGCATCTAGGTTACTGAATCACGTTTCTGTTTCAAAATCAGCATAAATGATATCTTCCTCCCTGTGGATTTTTGCATCATTTTTATGTCTAGTGCAGTTCCTGTGGTGCTATTGGGGTCCAGTTGTACAGATGGGGGATTATTCTTCACTGCTGAATAATAACACAGAGATGGGGCCTTCTACCTCCATCCTGCACCTGCGTGAGAGTTGAATGGGAGCATATTTCCCTTCTGATCGTGCTTGGCTCTTGGCTCAGCATTGAAGAGGGGCTGAAGTGACAAGCCTGGATGCTAAGACTCCATAACTGGGTAACCTTCCAGAGTTAGAAACCACTTCTTCAGTTCTCTCCTCGCTCTCATGACATGAAGAAGGAAACTGGGCTGTGTAGCATAAGTGACTGGGACTTACAGGTTGACAGCTTGGAGGCCTGGGACTTTAAATTCCCACCAGCAAATTTTGGAACTAATAAATGTAGGAAGGAATCATACAGGATTTCTAGATAAAATGAGAAAATAATATTAAAAAGTACCCGGGAGGGTAAAGTTTGTAATATCAAACTTTAGAACAAAGACTGGCAAATAAGTACTTTAATAGAATTATTATTATTAGTGTCAAATAATGAAGATAACATTAAAAACTGGGTAGGGTCCATCCTTAGAGGAATAGATGTAACCTCTAGGTCAGTAGAAACACACATCATCAGTGTATTAGATTTTAGGCAAATCTAAAACCCAGTATGCCCCCTGAATATTTTAGACAAGGCTATAACATCCTTTAGGTCTCTTAGCTTTAGTTTTTGTTTTTAATTTTAAAGATAGGGTCTCATATAACCTATCAGGCTGGGCTCAAACTCACATTCTGAGAATCACCTTGAATTATGATCCTGCTGCCTCTGTCTGCTGAGTGCTGGCATTGCACGTGCACCATCACACCTGGCTGAGAAGCTGATTTAATGTGCTATAAATCTAAAAGTTTATAATCTATAAAGTAGGTTTGAATTAATGCATACATTTATCAAGTGGTTTGAAGTGGGCAAATTAAATACTTGTTTTAACCTTTTCGTTTTTATACTCGTAAAACTTTAAATGAATTAATCTTCTAAAATTAATGAGCCAAGTTGTGGTCTGCCAAATTTTTTTCCTTCTAGTTTATTGCATATGAGTAGAAGTGTATTGTTATGTATATGAGTGCTTAAGTGCAATTACATAGTTTTCTCATTGTTGTTTTATACCTCAGTATGGAATGCAATAAATGTTCTGGAAAACCTCTCAATTCTGCCTTACCTTGCCACAGTTACTGTAGTTTGAATAGTCTGTGTTACCAAGGAGTAAAATCTCACCTTAAACTATTTCAGTTGGGCATGAGAGCATACATCTGTCTGTCCCAGGACTCAGAGGACTGGGGTGGAATTCAGGCCAGCCTGGGTGAGAGAATGAGGTCCAAGATAGGTTGGCTACAGGATAAGGACCTGATTTCAGGAAAAATCAAAATCGCCCCAAATGTATCTTGGTGTTGTCATCTGGCCAGCTGATTCTTACTCAGGCATCGCTGTGGGGCAATCTGATTTATTAGGAATGATGTGAAGGTGGGGACTACGTGCAGTGAGAATGAGCTGCTATGGGGCAGGGAGTGCTGTTAGGGGAGTTTCTGTGGGAGCACCAGAACCCTCCTCAGAAACTTTGTCATAGTGTTGTGTTCAAGACAGGGTGACTGGTGACATTTTATCAGTTTTAACTCTTCCTACCTGCCAGCTGTAAGAATTGAGCCTAACCTCTGAGTCATTCTGTGCCTCAGTTTATGCTTGTGAAGACCCTCTTAGCTCAAGGATCCTACTGAGTTGTGTCTTTTGGGTTCTGAATCTTCGTTTCTCGAGATCTCATCCCAATTTATTCAGATTGAATTCTAAGCCACTACAAGTTGTGCAGCAAGGGCCAAGCTTTGCTATGGTGTTACCTCACCGGTCTTGGTGTTCTTGAGTTTTATCATGCACCATGTACTTCTGAGACACATGTCAAAGCTGCTGTGTCCTCATTTCTTCATCTTAGGCTCCTTTGTGATAAGTAAACCTCATAAGGCTGACAAAAACTACATCAACAAGCCCGTGTGTGTTTGCCTAAGTGTGTGTGAGTGTGCGTTTGAGAGTGAGTGGGTGTCTAAGTGTGTGGAAGTGAGTGTGTATGTGTGTGTATGTTTGAGAGTGAGTGTGTGAGAGTGAATGTGAATGAGTGTGCATGTGAGATTATGAGGACCAGTGTGTATGTGTGTAAGTGTATGTGTGAGTGAATGTGAGAGTAAGTGTGAGTGTGTGACTGTATGAGAATGAATCTTGAGTGTGTGTGTGAGAGTGTGCATGCGTGTGTGCGTGCGCGTGCATGCTTGTGTGTGTATGTGTGTATGTGTGTGTGTGTATGAATGTGTGTGAGGCGTGGTAACGCACGCCTGTAATCCCAGCACTTGGAGGCAGAGGCAGCCGGATCTCTGTGAGATCAAGGCCAGCCTGGTCTACAAAGCGAGTCCAGGACAGCCAGGTCTATCAGAGAAACCCAGTCTTGAAAAACAAAACTGTAACAAAAACAAAACAGATAAATTAAAAACAGCTGTTTAATTGCACAAGGTTCTCAAAAATACATTCAATATTTCTCTGTTTTCTCCTTTCCCCCCAATATTCCTTATTTAATTTAGTCATATTTAAAAAATTTTAAATGTACTGAGTGTGTGTGTGTCTGTACAGGCATGTGCACTCAATACAGCACACATGTGGAGCTCAGAGGACAACCTCTTCTTCTACCTGTGAGTCTTGGGGAACCAAAGTTAGGTCATTAGGATTGGTGAACAGTACCTTGGCTCAATGAGCCATTTCAGTGGCCTAAGTTTTGTCTTTTCATATTATTCACTCACATGAAATTTATTTTATTTATGATATTTATAAATGGTCTTAGACACATATATTATTAAGCAATACACATAACGAAACTAATGTTGAGTTCAGTTGCCAAGCCACAGATTTCTGATTTAGTGTTGAAAAGGGAATCTTGGGATTACTAGATAGAGATATTAAGTAATCAATGGCTATTTTGCATTTAAGTCTGAAACTTTAAGGAATGATCCTCATTTCCCTCCAAGATAGGGTTTCTCTGTATAGTCCTGGCTGCCCTGAAACTCACTCTGTAGACCAGGCTGGCCTAGAACTCAGAGATCTGCCTGCCTCTGCCTCCCAAGTGCTTGGACTAAAGACTTGCACCAGCACCATCACCACCACCACTAGCCAAAGGAATAACTTTTATAAGAGTCAGACCTAATTTAATAAAACTTTTCTGCATTTTTATTGCTTAACTGTTGAGACAGTCATTTGCAAATATTTTAAACTTAATGAAGTTTTCAATTAAGGAATAATTGGATATTGCTTATGATGCTCTTATTTTGAGACAGGGCCTCACTCACTATATGTAGTCCTGGCTTGTGTGGGACTCAGAAGTCGGCCTGCCCCTGCCTCAGAGTGCTGAGATGGAATGTGTGAGCCACCACATCGTTTTGCAGGCCCCAGAATCTGAATTTTGCTTTTTCTTTTTCCCATTCTTGAGCAAAGCCATGATGATGACTCCTTTTTCATTTCTGCTCTTGGCCCTGGAGCCCTGATCTTTGACATCACCTCCGTGCCTAGGCCGAGGTGTCCTGGCTTCTAGCTCTAAAGTTGCGGCTCTTTAGTCGGGTGGGGCACACGCCTGGGTCTTAGGGTCCTGTAGTCCTCCTGGTCAAGTCAGTAGCTTTGCCATGGGTGATATCTGTGGGCTAAGGCAAGTTACTCACCCCTCCGTATCTGCAGCCATGTTCTATTTAAGCAATGTGATTTTTTTCAATATGTTACCACAAAGCGACTGCTTCAGTAAATCTAGAGATTAACCTAAAATGCAGACTATGAGCTGGGTGTGGTGGTGCGTGGCTTTCAGCCTCTACACCCAGGCAGAGGCAGAGGCAGAGTCTTTTTTGAGTTGCAATCCTGCCTGGATCAAAAACTATGAGGTGTGGGGTTGTCTTGAGATTCTGGGCACTTACAAGAGATTGTAATCATCTGGGAGAAGTGTGCCAACTCTTGACATTCTGGTAGGTGGTATAGTCCATTTCCAGTGTGAATTTCACACTGAAAGCTGCCGTGTGGTGCCTCAGATGGGGTTACGGGTTGAATCAGATGGGGCTCATTTGAGCCACTGTCTCTTGAGAGTCCAGGGCCTGTCTTTTATTTCATTTATTATTGTTGTTGTTGTTATTTAAAAAAAAAAACAGCTGGGGGAAAAGATCTGGAGACTAGTTAGTAGGCTGCTCAAGGTCACACACCTACCTGTTCTGTAGCTGAGCTGGGCTGTGAATTCAGAGTGCTTGTGCCCAGCCCTTCCTGTTCTCATGATGCAGTGTTGACATCATGTGACAGCTGCTCAGGCATTCAGAATCCCAGGCTCTACCCATGAACTGTGGACTCAGAATGTGGCTTCCAGTAATACTCCAACGATTCGACTGCATAGTCCAGTTTGGGAAGCATCACTCTGAAACACTCTCCTACCATTTGTTTGCTGCTGGCCTGGAATCTTGCTAGTGTGCGTGGGAGGAGTGGTGGCGTGCATGTGGGCATTTAAACAGCGGTAACCTCATCAGTGTGCAGTTAAAAATTATTACTATTTTGCAAATTTCTCATATTTGAGCTCACTCCTACCTCTCCACCACCTCTGTTCCCCCAAACCCCTCTACTGAGAACTTTCTCTAGCTGTTTTTCTGACAGAGGAGGAGCAGAACACCAGGGAAGATGTTCGTTCCCAGACTTATTGCACACACTTTTGTCTCTTGTTCCTTGCATTATGTGTGTGCATGTGTACATACAGTAGCATTTGGCTTTGTGAGCTTGACACACTTTAGAAAAGACAGAGAACATTGTTTGCACAGTTCCTGTCATTGCTTTTTTGCACATTGTGTCTCCCCCTTTCAGGCTGCTCCCTGCATTCTAATCCTGTTCCCTTGGGAGGACAGTCTAATCCTCGCTCACTGCTTGCCTCCTGGTGGAAACGCATTGACAAGTTTGGTCCTGGCCCCTCTCTCCATTCCAGTAAACAAATGTCTTTCTTGTTAAGTAAGTAATTTAATCCAAATGTAATCATATAATAGACATAGAAGGAGCAGCCAGCTGGCCTCAGGTGAGTTGGCCATCTTAAAGGACAAGACTGAGGGAGGTGTTGCTAGACAGAGAGGCTATGTGGATAAAAGGGAGTAAGAAACAGAAAAAAGGGCCCTGGACCTAAAAGGGTCCTGGACCTGAAAGGGCCAGGCTTGCTTTTGGGGATAAGTTGGGTATGGCCAAAGGGGCAAATGAGGTTACATTGTGCAAAGCTTTATTTACCATAGTTACAGTTACAGAGTTTTACTGTGTGGCAGCATTCTTGGTTAGAGCTTTAGTCCTGTTTCACCTGCAAACGGAGGGTTTCAGGGAGGCATTCTTAGGGACTGATGATGCTGCAGAGACGAACTAGCTTCTTTGTCCTGAGCCATAGAGCCAGGCGCTACTTTCCAGCTGCTCCCCCAATTCTGCTGTGAAGCTACACTGTCACCACAAAGTGAAGAACCACCTCAATGCCGAGAAGCCTAGCTTAGGTGTTCACCTTTGCTTTTCCCCAAAAGACTGATTTCCTCAGCAGTTGGATGGGCCTGGGCTTGCCTGCCTATTTGTCCTTGAGTCTGTGGTGCTCAGCACTGATGACCTGTTTCTGATGAGGTTTTCTTCGCCTGTTTTTGATTTGGTGAAGTGGTACTTTTTGAAGCTTGGACTCTTAAGAAAACATGTCTTTCCCAGGACACCTGGAAAAAAATTCTTATTTTCCATTTTGTGTTGACGTAGTGGTTACTCTGCTGTTCTGGTTGATGGTACAGTGCTACCTTAGTGCAGCTAAAAGCTTCGTTTGTCTTCAGGTAGATTACTAATAAGGATATTTTGTTCCCCTTGAAATTTCCAGAACTTCCTTTTCTCCATACATCAGACACAAAGGTGCTCTGTTTTCTCCATTTCTGTTGCCCCTATCCTGGCAGTGCCAGTAGCAGTGGGGTTGTTATTCTTTAGTTAGCAATGTTGTCAGAGATTGGTCTTCTCTCCACACCAGTTGGATTTTTCTCTGGTATTTTGTTCTGTAAACTGTTAAGGGATGACTCTTCTGCTCTCTTCCGCTACTGATAGCAGTGAAGCCTGTTCGCATATTCTGCTTGGCCTATAAGTTGATGCATGTAGTTACGGCTGTGTGGTAATTGCCTAAGTGGTGGGAAATTAGAGAGTACAAACTTGGGCAATTCACTGGCATTGGTGGCAGACCTCAGTTTCCTCATTTATAAATGAAGAAGTAGGTCTCAAGCCTTTAGATGAAGCCTAAAGTTCACATTCTTAATGAAATTTTGCCATCAATTCTTAAATGTCCTTATATTTAATAGGATTTAGTAGTCCTGTAAGTGTATATTATCTATTTCCCAGTTTCTAGTTTATTAATAGCTTTAGTGAATTGTGAATGGCAGTTTAATTAGATCATCCATGAATAATTAGGGCAAGCACTTTTTTCCCTCAAGAGTTTTTTCCCCCCTTCATTCTGGGGTTTACATCTTTCTTCTAACCTAGGTAGTCAAACATTTTACAAAGTAAGAAGTAAGCCTTTCCTTCCTTCCTTCCTTCCTTCCTTCCCTTCCCTTCCTCTTTCTCTTTCTTACTTTCCTCTTTCTCTCTCTCTTTCTTCTCCCTCCCTTTTTTGGTAAAAGGTATATGCTTTTTTTTTTCTCATTTATTTATCAGATTTTTCCCAAATGTATATGGCCTTTATTTATAATAAACTATATACAATAAGAACAGTTATAAAACAATCAGGAAAGCCATATGTAAATGTTACATTGAAAATGTTTAGCTCATTTGTATTTGGCAACCTTGAAGAATATCCTATCTAGGTGAGCCTGAAGTTCTGTGCTTAAATCATTCTCCATCATATCTTGTATTTATCAACTTAAAAAAAAATCTCTCTAGACCTTAAAACATTTTCTTAAATCCTAAATAACTTAAGCCTAACTGTGAAACTGTAACTATCTAGTCTTCAATCCCATCAGAGACTCGAGAAGGAATAAAATTTGAATAAAGCAGCTTTATAGTATCTTTGTCTATTTTAAGTGCTGAGTTTGTGAGGCTGGTAAGTAAATTTTCATTAAAACATTCCTGTATCAGTCTAAGCGTGGTGGTCCATCCTTGTAATCCCAGTCCTTGGGAACTGAGCAAGGAGGATTGCCATGAGTCCAGTATCAGCTTACATTACCTGCTTGCTGAGTATCAGACTAGCTGGAGCTATGCAGTAAGATTCTGTCTCAAAAATAGACAGACAGAATGATTCTCTTCTTTTATGAAGGTACTGTGTTAGCATAACAGAAAGTCAGCCTTGTTTGATGGCTGGTTTCCAGTGAATACCTCATGAAACAATTTATATTTGGCTTTGTAGTATTTTATGCTTACATTGGAATATGGGTGTGCCTCATATTCTGGGAATTACAATACTTCAAGTAAATAAGTAAGGAAGTTGCACTGTGAAAACAGACTCAGAAGGAACCAGAAAGCTGACTAATAAATAGACCTTGTCTCTAAGTACCTTGCTGAGTTCTCCTCTGTGGAAGGCTGTCACCCTCTCCACTGTGGGCTAGCAGATTTCAACTGTGTGGAATGGATCTCTCTCTTTTCTCTTGCTGGATACTTAGAGGAGTGCCTTTTCAGGAACAGCCAGCTACTTAGTAGGATTGTCTTGTCAGGAGCTGGATAACTGAATGCTTAGTAAAATTTTTACTGCTCCCTCAGGATTGAACCCAGGGTCTGCAGCATATCAATTAAGTGCTACCACACTGAGCTACAGTCTAACCTTCTAACCCTTGTTTTAATTTTTATTTAGTGGCAAAGTCTCACTGACTTGCCCATGCTGGTCTTTAACTCAGTCTTCAGCCCAGATAGGCCTTGAACTAACAGTCTCACCTCAGGCCCTCCCTGAGTTCTGGGATTGAAGACTTGTGCCATGGAGCTTTTTTTTTTGGTTAGATTTTGGATAGTGGAATTATTTACATGTTCTTGTCTCACCTGTCACCAGTAGGAAGCCCTGCATTTGTAGTGGCTTTAAAGAGATATATGTCCTCTTCATTGCCGATTTGCTATGAAGATTAGCTGCACTTCATCGCTATTCCTGCGTTGGGCAAATGAAGTTGGTGTCAGAATAGCAGACAGATTTCTTTTTGCACTACACTGAGTGAGGTTGGAACAGGACCTAGTAGAAGAGGTGGCAATTGAAAGGCTTATACTAGGGCCCGTGAAGCTCCAGAGGTGGAGTGTGAGTTTTGTATCTAGTGTCGGGGTATGGGGGGAATTAATATAAGATGTGGTGCCTTGATGGCACACAGATGACTGGGAAGGGACAGTCTGCCTCTTACACATACAACTTTATGAAGTGGCTTGATGGTGACACTTTATTCCTGCATGATAAAGACAGGTGACTGTGTGTGACTAAAGATTTGTGATCTCTGCTATAAGACCTATAAAATACTGCAGTGTAGACCTTCTTGTGCTATTAACACCTTGAATATTAAGGTTTTTGTTTACTGTTTTTTACTCTTCTATATTAGTGAACATACTCTTTTACTGTATAATTAATGTTCTTATAAAGCATTTTTTTCTGATATTTTCTTAATATGGTCTGGGACAGCTTTAAAGTAAGAGATGATTGTTCTTCATCAAGGTACTTCATTTTTCATAAAAAAATATATACATGAAATGAAACTTTAATCATGGGTGGCTTTGTATATACTAGAGATTTATATTATTGTAGAAAAGGAAAGATGTTTGAATTTATTAGCTCAGCTTATTGAATATATGAGGGAATTGTGGCTTTTAACTTGTGGCTGCTCAGAGTTTTTGTTTTTGTTGGACAGACTTTGCCTGTGTAGCACAGCCTGGCCTAGAACTTGCTATGTAGTTCACACACTCAGTCTTTCCGCCTCAGCTGCTTGGTTGCTGGGGTTACATTGTGCACAGTTAGGCTGAACTCAAAACTACATACTCTTAGCGTTAGAAAAAGTTCTTTAAGCCAGGCGTGGTGGCGCAAGCCTTTAATCCCAGCACTCGGGAGGCAGAGGCAGGCGGATCGCTGTGAGTTCGAGGCCAGCCTGGTCTACAAAGTGAGTCCAGGATGGCCAAGGCTACACAGAGAAACCCTGTCTCGAAAAACCAAAAAAAAAAAAAAAAAAAAAAAAAAAAAAAAAAAGGAAAAGTTCTTTGCTCGTGCTGTCACATCTTTCACTAGAATATGATGTATTATATTTTTCCTTTTGTCAAGACGTAATGAGGTCATGACAGTGGACACTGTAGTTAACATTTCTTGCTTTATTTTGTGATTTGTAGATTGAGTTAAAAATGATCATGAGGTTTAGGTTTGCCTCCCCCCGCAACCTCTACCCCACCCCCTAAAAAAGGAGAGCCCTTTCCTTTGTTTCCTGGGTTAGAATAACCTTCAGGTTTGTGTTGGTTTGAGAGCTTTAAGGAGAAGTGGGTTCTACACTTTCAGACCCTGCCTTTGAGGTTATTTATCCACGGTACTTGTTGACAGCAAATCCTACAGCAACTAGGACTCCTGTAAACCAGGCTCCAGGAGTGTACCCTGCTCCCCCACTAAGGTCCACAGTCTCAGGGAAACCTTGTGCTATGTCTGCGCTGTTGTTGTTGCTGAGGAGAAGAAACTGGAATTCTGGTGACCACACAGTCCACAATGCAGAACCAGTTGGGTAGTAATATACATTTCTAGGATTTGTAAAAATTGTTTAAAATGAAATAAATACTCCTTCAAAACTTGTAAAATATTTAAAAAGCCTTTATTACTTGTATTCTCACAATTCAAGCTGTTGGATACATTTTAGTAAGTTTGTTTTCAAGTGTTTTTTATTTTATTTTTAAAGTTTTGCATGCATGAATTAGGGGGTGGAGAAGGCTAATAATTACGATCAACTTCTTTTCTTTGAATCTCACCTGTAATCGAGGTCCTGAGGTACCTAGGACTATTAGGTATCATATTTACTGAAGATTTACTCACGTCCTACTTTTGGGTGAATTTCACAAGAAACATCATGGGAATGTGATATTTTTGTTTTCTTGATCAGAAAGTGGCTGGTAATGTGAGGACTGAGGCTTTAAATCTGCGTGTATGCTGGCTCATTTATGCTGTACTCAGCCATTCTGTAACTGCGTCATGGCGCTCATAGCGTCTACTCATGGGTTAACCACAGGGAACTGTAATAAACAACGTGGTGCACCTTCTGCCATCTTACATATGGTGTGCTGATAGGGTCATACATTAGAGTACTTGACCATCTTTGATGCTTTCTTGTGTGTTTTCTCTCGTTTTTATCTTCACAAGATGGGGCCTTAGGAAGTCATCAGTATTCTAAACCATATTATCTTTGCTGTCTTTAGCTCTGTTACTGTGTCTGCCGCACTACAGTGTAAAGTCTCTGAATGAGGTAGAATGTAGACTTTTTCATTTTTAAAATCAATTTTATTTTACAAACTCATACCTTAAATTTATTAAACTGGGAAAATATAAGTTAGTCAAAGGAAATGAGAGACTTCTTATTCTACCACATAGATATAATTCAAACATTTGATCAGAAATCCTTTCACCCCACCCCTTTCTGTGTAGTGTTAGATATATATATATATATATATATATATATATATATATATATATATATATATATATAGTGTTGTGTGTGTGTGTTATATATAAACACACACACATACACACACTATGTTTACATAAGGACTTTGAATCTACACTCTTATATTCAGTGAAATATAATAGATACTATTTTCCATGGCTGTATCACCTCCTATCACATAGTTTTATCATTTACTCTTCTCAGTTATTGAATATTTAGGTTTTAATTTTTAATGTTTTTAATTAACTGTATGACGCATAGCTTGTAGCCAATATTTGCTAATTATATATTTCCTTGTGTAAAGTTTCTTAGAGTGGAATTACTAATGCAGAAGTGTGTAGTATTTTAGTGTGTCATAGCCGTGCCTTCGATTCGCTGATGAGCATTGTAGATGCTGCCCTTCTCTCTCTGCTAGTACAGTGCCACTTTGTTCTTAGAGTTCAGAATCCTGAGTGTCATCATTTCAGCCTGTTCTCCATCCAGGCAGCAGTGCCGCGTGCTGCAGTTTCAGCCATAGCCAGTATGTAGTGCAGTCCTGGCTCCAAACAACTAAAGGTCTTTGCCAGTTTAACAAGTGAAAAGCACATTACTACTGCGTGACTTGTAGTTAGTTATCTTACTATTAAGGAGGATAACATTTCTGAATTAGTCATTAAAATTGTTTTGATTGCATTTTTCCTTACTGGCTTTTTAAAAAAAGTAGACACGTTTTAAATAATCCATGCTGTGTAGGCAAGGTGGCCTTGAACTTCTCACTCTCCTGCCTCTGCTTTCTAAGTGCTGGAATCACAATTGTGCACTGCACCTAGTTCATGAAGTCCTGGGGATCACACCCAGGGCTTTTTGGATGCAAGGCCAGCTCTCTTACCATGGGAGCTCCAGCCCAGCCCCTTTCTCCTTTTTAAAAATGTAATTTTCAAATGCTTTATACATCTGTTTTCCCTCCCCCATCCCTCTATCCCTTCCATTGTTATCCAGTCTTTTTATTCTGTTGCAAATACTGTTGTGCACATTCACATGCTTTTCAGATTTCCTCCATGACAAGAGCTGACACAAGGTTAAGTTTGGGACATCTCATTTCTGTAGACTCTGTTACTTTTACAAAATTACCTAATGAGTCGTTGCTGAGGTGTGGCTGTGAAGTGCCCTCCTCAGGTTCAGTACCTGTCATACTTGTTGCTCTCCAGCTGGAGCCAGAGTTCCGGAAGCGATCGGACCTTTAGGAGGTAGAGCCATGCTGGAGGAAGCCAGTCCTTGGGGCTGACCTTCAGCTTTTATACTCTGGCAGTACCTCCTGTCTGCTTTGTGTTTCCTCATTGCATGAGCAGTGTGACAGTGGCCTCACACTGTAATTGCCACCACGATGGCCTGCAAACCAAAACAAACCATTTCTTCCAGAACTTGCTTCTTGGCAAGTATTAATTTGGTCACAGCAATGAGAAAAGCAATACAATCTTCTAATTTATAACTAAATTTCCTTTCTAAATTTTTAGCATTATTGACTTTTGTTTTATAGTCACATAATAAGGTATTACCTAAAAGTAAACAAAGACTAAATGAAGCGATCTCCCTTTCTTACACTTAAGGTGCCAGCCTAGGGTCTGTAAAATGTACGTCACTTCTGGGTGGTATGATCCTCTAGCCCTTTAGTCTTGTGGTGTAGACCTTAAGGGATCTGAGGAACACTGCATTGAATGATCGTATTGGTTACCATCCTATAACATGTGTGAAATATGCTTTATGATTTTGCTCAGTGCACTCTTTCAGGTGTCTTTAATTCCAGGATATACCATCAATAGGGCACTCATGTTTGACTAGTGTTGCCATGCTTTATACATAGTGCTCTAGCAAAAATTTAAATAGTATTCCTTTTACTCTCAAAAGTTATCTGTTAGGAATAATAAATTATATGGCCTGCCTGATCTTTTAAGTAGAAGGGCATTCTAAATGGGAAGTAATACAATCAGAGTTAATTTATTTGATTTGCTTGGGAAAAAATAGTAGGGGCTTAGGCTTGCCACATGATCTTACAATTCTTAATGTAGATAAGAGTTCAGTAATCATGTCTCAAAGTACCCAATATACAACTAAAAGTGTTCTTTTTATGCAGCATATTTGAAGACTTAACAATTTTTGTAGGGCAGTCTAATTAGTTTAAAATTAGGTTGAAATTAAATTTCTGTAATGATCCCCTTCAAGTGGTTTGTAGTTTAGGTTATGGGTTTCTAGGGACGAGTTGAGAGAAGAAAGAGGGTGGATTTATTTACTGTTTTGAGTCACTTATGGTTTATACTGTCCCGAAGTACTAAAATCACATGAGTTTCCACTCAACAGTAGTTTGGGATATCAGTTGTGCCCTTCCACAGTTTTAGTTAACTTTAGTAACTTGAAAGATGACTAAGCCTCCTTGGGAGGTGTGGAGAAACATGTTTTGTTCTTTGTGATGCAGGGGCACACTTTCTGCTCAAACTGAAGGCACATGACTCACTCCTAGCCACTGTTTGCATTAACAGAGTTTAGAAATTTACTTCTCTCCCAGTGGAGCTTCTGGGGCAATATCCAGTGGTCAGTGCCATAAAAGACCACATATAACAGTTTTAGCATTTCTAGAACCATCCTCACCATTCTTTTACAACATTAGGAGTGCATAGGGACACACTTGATACAAGAGAACAGTATGGGAGGGTACATGACCTCAGGAGGCAGGATCCACTTGATCTGTTCCTCTGTCTTAAGATATCCTGGGCAGGTCCTTGCACACAGCCCCTTCTGTCCTATCCTCTCCTTTGTGCAAACAGACAGTGGGCCTTTCCAGTGGAACCTACTTTGTCCCAACTGTTCCTTCTAATCATCCTTAGCCTTGCATCAGCAGCTGTCCAAGGTGCTTTTGGCTCCTGGCTCAATGCTTAGCATTGTTTCTCTTACATAGGCACAGGAGAAAGGTTTCTAGAGCCACACTCAAGCTTCTTTGTTCTGTAGGTGAATGCATTTACCAAAGCAACATGCTTTCCAACAAACCAGGGTTTTCTTTGGCATCCCCCAATGGGGTGGACTAAGGGTGCTACCACTGTTTCCCCAAACTTCTGCTACAGAGCTGTGATTTCCTTCTGTACCTCTCCACCCCCACCCCCCCCCCCACCTTGCTGTTTCACCACAGAGCACAGCCACAGCCTGTCTGTCCTTTTCAGTGTTAGAACCTTAATTCTTGCCTGTTTCACTCTATAGTTAGTTCAAACCAACACATGCTGCCTGGACTACAACAGGAACCTTTTTTTTTTTTTTTTTTTTTTTTTTTTTTTGGTTCATTTCTTTTTTGTGGGTACTTCTTGGAAAACTGAACTGCCCATTCAGGCCAACTGTACCTTCTAGAATGTTAATTACATTCACTTTTAATGTGTTAAAGCAGAAAAATGGTAGAAAGGAAATTCATGTAGCAGCAAGCTTATATAACTAAGTGATCTGATATTTCTAGTACTTAGTTGTTTGATAACTAATTAGAACCTTTATTACCCAGATGAGAGTGTTCCAAAGTTAATTGTGGTGATGGTTATACATACCTGTGAATATACTAGCATTAAGTTTATGCTTAAAGTGGGTAAGTCATGTGGTTTGTGAATTGTCTCAGTTACGGTACTAACTTCTTTTGTTTTGTTTTGTTTTGTTTTGGTTTTTCAAGGCAGGGTTTCTCTGTGTTAGTCTTGACTGTCCTGGACTCACTTTGTAGACCAAGCTGGCCTCGAACTCACATCGATCTACCTGCCTCTGCCTCCTGAGTGCTGGGATTAAAGACGTGTGCCACCACACCTGGCTATGCTGCTAATTTTAAAGTTTATTTTATTATAATGCAATACAGTTGGCAATGCCTTACTTACCTTAAACATGAACATACACACACATCTTGAGACAGCATCTCTGTTTCCTGGTTCTCCTTGATTTCTCCCTGCTCTTAAGGAGCAATAGGTTTTAAAGACTACCCAGTCAGGGAAAGCTCTCCTGTCTCCACATTCACAGCACAGTTTTGCAGGATAGCTACAATATTTATTATCAGTTGTTTCATTCAATATGTAGTCTATTTCCAGGCTTCAAAAGCAGGTGCTGGTGAATGTAACTGGGAAAGGTGTGAGTTGATAACAGTGTTCTAATGTCAGTGTTAGGCGACAGCCCTGCCTCAGCCCTGTCCTGCTGCGAGTCTGGGGAGAACGTGGGCACATAGTGTGATTTTTTTTACAAGTGCTGAGAAGTATGCAGCTTAGCAAGGCCTAGTGGGTGTGGTCTTTTCTGTTTTTTTGTTGAAGTATTTTTCATTCAGTTGACTTAACTTCTGTCAACTTTATTGTTGGTTGAGATGGGCATAGTTTTGTGATACTCTGCTTCCTCAGATTCCTTCTACTTCACTCCCTCCCTGTCTATGAAGAAACAGTTTAAGGAAGGGAGGATGCAAGTTGCTTATCTTCTTGCTGGTTTGCTTGGTTTTTACAATTTGGCTCATACATCCTTCATTATCTAAGGCAAATGTTAGTTAATGTGTTATAGGTTGGCTTATAAAGACATCACACCTGAATATATATTACAAAATTAATTCAGCGTGTGTGGGTCCTATGGCCTCTACTAAGAGCCGTATGTTGGTTTATAATGTCTCTCTTTTTAATTCTGAGTTTGATTGTGGAGCTGGAGGAGAAGCGCAGTTTAAATTAAGACTTTGGTCTCATTTGCTCTGTCACCAGTCAGATGATAGGAAGTCAGGTACGTGAAAGACCTAGTAAATGTACTGAGGTGCTTTCCTTTTCTTTTCTTTTCTAAGTAACAAAATCTGGCTGCAAGAGAGTGCTTCCTTACATTCTGCCTGCTGGTTATAGACTTCAAGGTATGAGCATCCTGAGTGACAGGCGCTATCTGACAGGAAGAAGGCGCTTTTCCTTGTGCAGTTGTTTCCTTAGGGTGAGGGAAAGGCCCTTATTTGGAGGCTTGGGTTGACCATTGATATTTCTGAAAACACTGACTGGGGAAAACCCTGGTTCTTTATTATTCTGTCATCTGCTGCTGCTGCTGCTGGAGAATCATGGCCATGAGGGAAAACAAAGTGTAGGGCAGAATTTAAATTTAAATCATAGAATAATTTAAAAAATCATTTATTTTTGAGGTTATCATGTAATTGCATAGTTTCCTCCTTTCCCTTACTCCCTCCAGGTCCTCCCATATACCTCCCCTTGCTCTCTTTCAGATTCATGGCCTCCGGTTTTTCACTAAATTGTTGTTATATACATGTACATTCCTAAATACATGACTGCAACCTGCTCAGTCTGTCTAATGTTACTTGCATGTATGTTTTCAGGGTTATTTGGTATTGGGCAGCCAATTGGTGTGCTCTTCCCTGAGGAAGACTGTTTCTCCCACTCTGAGCATTTCGTAGTTGCCACTTCAGCCAGACTGTCACCGCCCTTACTGAGCTGCCGCTGGGGTAGTTACTGGTGTGCTTCTATGGGTGTCGCTTCTAACAGTGCTTAAGGGATACCGTCTCACAGCCAAGCCCCCTGTGCTCTAGCTCATGACATCTTTCTACCCTCTCCTCTGCAGTGCTTTTTAAGCCGAAGCTGCAGGAGTCCTGTTGTAGATGTATCCATCAGGCCGGGGCTCCACAACTCCGCTTTTTGATTGGTTGTGGTTTTCTGTAATGATTTTCATCTTTTGCAAAGAGAAATTTCCTCGGCAAGAGGTGAGGACTACATTTATCTCTGGGCATAGGGACAAGTGTTTAGACTGTAGGTAGGGTTGATGCTGGGTTAGTAAAGTGGGGGTTATACGTACTCCTCCGAGATCAGCAACTTCGTTAGCACTCAGTGGCAAGCTTGGTTTCCAGTATCAGGTTCTTAAGTGGGTCTTACGTCTAACTAGAGAGCTGCCAGTTATTGTCAAGGTGTGCGCCCACTGCTGTGCCCTTGGGTTATCCCGCCATCCTGTTGAGGCTTATATATGCCATAGCTGGATAGGACTGCTGGTTGCTTCCCCTCCTTTGGATGCTTGCATGGCACATTCTGGCTCTGTGAAAGCTCGTCATAGGACAATTCTTAAATGGCTGGGGAAATTGTCTTGACATTACCCTCTCTCTTGGTACCACAAATTAAGTTTACAAGAGGCTGGTTGGATGGCTTCGGGGTGGTTCAAACCTATCAACAGAAGTATCTTGTGTGCTTGTTTGTCTTCAGAGTTGAGTGTTAAATACAAAAGGCTCAATTTAAATATTATTTTTGTTGTACCTTTCTAGAGAAGCAGTTTTCAACCTTCCTAATGCTGCCACCCTTCAATACAATTTCTTATGTTGTGCTGACCTCTAACCATAAAATTATTTTTTGTTGCTACTTCATAACTAATTTTGTTGCTGTTATGAACTGTAGTGTAAATATCCGATATATAGGATATCTGATAGACAACGTCTGTGAAAGAGTCATTTACCCCTTAGAGGGGTCACAGGCTACAGGTTGACAACCACTGTTCTAGAGGAAGTGAGAACCCATTGAATCCTAGTGAATCTTTTCACACTGTAGTTACTAGGCTCGCTGAAATTCACCTTTGGATATCTTTGTGTTCCAAATAATGTTCAGTACAGCCAAGAATCCTTGCTGGATGGTATTAATTAGTGCCAGTAATGTCTCAGTGGGTATTCATTTTTGGGCAACATTATCCTTCCCCTTCCAAGAGGGAATTTTAAAATTCAATCTTGTCGCCTCCTCGGGGGTCCCCTGTTCTCCCTTCATCCCTTGCAAAGGGAGCATTTTTCTTTATTTTCTGTATTTGTTTGCTTTGGGTTGTTGTTTTCTTTGGTGTTTGTTCATGTGTACCTGCACTGCACCTGTGTGTGGGGGGGAGAGTACAAATGCCCTGGGGCTGTGCAGAGGTAGATGCTGGCGTCTTCCTCAGTTGCTCTCTGCCTTATTTTTGTGCAGTGTCTCTCACTGCACTTGGAGCTCATCAGTTTGACTATTCTGCCTGGCCAGGAAGCCCCTATTCTTCTGTCTCTGCCTTCCTGGCACTGGGATTGTAGCCACCGTGGTTCGCCCCGCTTGTGTTGTGTGGGTGTTGGGGATCCAGCAGGGCCTCATGTTTGAGCAGCAATCACTTTGCTGATGAGTCATCTCCTCGGCCTCCTGTTTGATTACAAGACAGTCTCCCCTGTCTTCCAGGCTGGCCCTGGACCCTCAGTCTTCCTGCCTCTGCCTTCCAAGTGCCGTGATTATAGGTCTTTGTTACCAGGTCCTATTTAAGATTAGTTTTCACTTTATTCTCAAATGGCATGTGAACAATGTTCATCAATAACTGCTGCATAGGAATAGATTTAGCATTTCTGTTTTTCCATAACATGTTCTCTTTTCCAAATTATTCTATAACATCTCTACTAAGGCAGTCTTGGAACACATTCAAGTCCTTCTGAAATCATGGAGGTTCACACACACACACAGACACACAGACACACAGACACAGACGTACACACAGACACACACACACAGACACACACACAGACACACACAGACACACACACACGTGCACACACACAGACACACACAGACACACAGATACACAGACACACACACACAGACACACACACGCGCGCACACACATACACACAGACACACAGACACACACACACAGACACACAGACAGACACACACACACAGACACACACACACACGTGCACACACATGGACACACACACACAGACACACACACACACACAGACACACAGATACACAGACACACACACACAGACAAACACACGCGTGCACACGCATACACACAGACACACACACACTCAGACACACACACAGACACATACACAGACAGACGCACACACACATAGATACACACGCGCACACACACACACGCGCGTGCGCACACACTCAGACACACACACAGACACACACACATACACACTCACACACACAGACACACACACGCGCGCGCACACATACACACACACACACATCATGCCATATTCTATAATCCGAGCTCCTGTCTATTTATTGAGACATCCTCACTGCCTTTCTTAGTTGGATTGGCTTTTCCCTCTTGCACCTTAATAATTCCCCTACCTCAAAAGATAATTATTTTTATAGGCTCAAAGTAACTCATATTTTTATTGGACATGGTAACCTTAAAAGAAGACTACTATAGTTTTCAGTTCTTTAAGTGTATATTAAATAATAGGTTGACCTTTCCTTATGAGAAAAACATAACTAGTGGTTTCTAAGGTTGTAAAACAACATGCAGAGAAGAGGAGTAATAAAACCTGAAGCTGGAGAGAACCCTTGGTGTTTCTCAGCCTCATTTGCTCACTGTCAGCATCTAGAGACCCTGTGGGTCATTGTTAGGGGTCGGGACAGGAAGGTTCCTGCTCAGGTGGAAGCTGTCTATGCTGTATGTTTACTTATGGCTGATCTGAAGATTGTTAAGATGGAAATTGGCATGGTAGGTCCATTTTGGGCCTTGTTCCCTGCTGCAGATAGATTGCTAGCTTCAGGAAGGGCCACATGAACCTTCTCTCTTAAGGAAGTGCTCACTGAGGCCTGTACATAATTTTCTAAACCCATTTTCTACCCACTTCAGAGTGTGTGTGTGTGTGTGTGTGTGTGTGTGTGTGTGTGTGTGTGTAATTTTTTTGACCTGAAAATCCGGATGGAATTCATTCATGTTTTTTATTTTATGAAAAAAGTCAATGCTAAATTCTGCAGGGGGGTATCGTCGGAAGAGGTTTCTTCTCTTAAAATGTAGTTATTATTTTGACTTGTTATTTTCATGATCTCTTCATGCATTCCAAATAACGTTAGTGAACTACTTGTTTTCTCCAAAGAAGTGGATATGTAGCAATGGTGTATATGTAACATAGAGATCAAAATAATTTCTTTAGCTAAGTATATTTATCTTGTAGGAAATGGAATTGTAACCCTGGCTTTGCAGTCACTCTGACTCATCCATTAACAGAAGTAGCTCAGTCACAGCCATGTCCTTGCCTTTGTTAGAGAGCATCGGACATAAACTACATTCTCTGCATCCTGGGTACCTTGCCACATCTGTGCTGCAGACCTTACAGGCTTAGGAGGCTTTTCATCGCAACAAATTCATAGTTCAGGCTGGACGCACTCTTTGCACAGGCTCTGCCTTAGCCTTCTCTTGGCTGCATTATCTTTGTCCAGCTAGAATTCTGGGTTTCTCCTAATTCCAGCCCTCACCACCCACATCTCATCTATCTCTATTCTAGAATATTAATTGCACATCCATCCTCCTACCATCTTGGTCTAAATCTCCATTGTTTTTTTGTTTTTGTTTTTTTTTGTTTTTTGTTTTGGCTTGGATAACTGGGATACCCTACTAACTTGGATTCACCACTCATTCTGAACACAGCAAACCATGTCCTTTATCTTTCAAGACTTTCAAAGCTGTGTAGAATACTTAAAATTTTTTGGTTTTGTTTTTCAACTTGTTTCCTGAGCTGTAACATCGTTTGACCTTGAGCCCTGCCTCTGCAACCCAAGTCTCTCCCTTGGCTTCCCTCTTCCTTCTCACCACATCTGTCTTGGCTACACTAGCCCTCTTACCTTCCCTTTACCCTTATAACTAAGCCCCTTCCCACACTGATCTTACGTCAGCCACCTCATAGCCTGGAATGGTGTTCCTAATAATGTTGTGGTGAGACCTTGAATATTAAAATATTAGTGTAAATGTACCTTTTAAGAAAGTCGTTCCTGCTGGGTGCATGGTGTCTCACTCCTGTAATCCCAGCACTCAGGGAGGCAGATGCAGGCAGATCTCTGTGAGTTTCAGCCTGGTCTACAAAGCAAGTCCTGGACAGTGAGGCCACCACTCAATAGAATGAATGATTTGAGCTGTTTAATATTGAGGTTCTGAGGATTGTTACATCTGTTATTTTAGGGAGTAGAGACTTTATGCCTAGGTCAGGGCTATGATGTGGTGAGGAGAGAAGTTGCTGGATGAAAATTGAGAGCCCTCCCCAGTTGCATTCACAGTACATTTCAGCACAGCACTATGTAGTCCTATGTTGATTTTGTTCTTCCTACATCTTTTTGGACAGTTTTGACTTTTTAATATACTTAACTAAAATAATGTTTCCCAGAGATTTTTGGTACTCTAACCAGCCCTGTATTAGTCTTTTCTTGTTTTTCTGTTGTTTTATATTATACTTTTTGGTAGTTAGTATATATTGATTTTTTTTTATTTTTTATTTTTATGTAGCAGACACTTTAAACATGGATTCACTTAATTGAAAACTGACAGTAGTCTCTGTGTGTATCTGGGATTTCTCTTTGTGCAGTTTAATGCACTCATGGCTATTTGAGGCCTAAACATACTAATTTGTGAATTCCAGAAATGAATAATTTATATTTTAAGTTGCATTCTGTTCAAAGTAGCAGGATGTAATCTCACACTTTTACCCTTGCTTTGTGATGCTAATCATACCTTTGTCCCATGTATCCACACAGTGTATACTATCATCCTGTTTTCATCTTGTTATCCTTGTTATCTGATTGACTAGTAAAATAAATTATCTGATGGACTAGTAAAATAAACTTTTGTGTTCAGGTAACCTTACTTAATTTTATAATGCCTCTAAAGCAAAAGAGTAGTGAGAGTGGCAGTTCACATATCCCAAATGTAAGCTGTAAAGAGCATCTTTTAAGGGAATATTCTTATAAGAAGAAAATTGTATGTTCAAGTTGCTAAGATTTATAATAAGAATGTATCTTGCCTGCTGGTTTTGCTGTCACACTTTGGAGTGTGAGTTTATGGTCACAGTCTGTGATAAATGCTAAGCTAGGAGGCAAAAGGCATGTACTCATGTGTTTACAGCAAGGAGACAGTTACATATTGGAGTTTGACAATAGCAATTGTTGTCAAACATGAGGGTAGGGTGGGAGTTTGGGCTGTACCTCAGAGAGGACTGTGGTGTTTGCATGAGAGTTCAGAACTACACAGAGCGTGAATTTAACCTATAATCCTAAAGCTGTCAATAGGAGGAACCTGTAGTAGAGTGCATGTTTTTTCTCCTGGCCCCAAGCTCCCATGAGACACAAAATATTTACACGTATCCAGACCATATAGCTAGGCTCTTCTTTGACTAGCTCATAACTTAAACCATTCATGCTAATCTACGTTCTTCCACATCTTTCCAGGCCTATCCCCCACCTCTGGTTCTATCCCAGAATCCTTTCTGCCTACTGGATGTTCCACCTTCTAGTATATTCTTTTCTATAGGCCAAATGTTTTATTTATTTATTTATTTATTTATTTATTTATTTATTTATTTTGACAGGTGTTAGATCCATACAGTATACATGATATTCTCTCTATAGGAGCCAGAGTAGTTAACAGATACATAGTATTTACCATGACCCAAAGTAGTTAATGGATACTTAGTACATATTATGTCCCAGAGTGGTTAATGGATACATAGTATATACCATGTCCCAGAGTAGTTAATGGATACATAGTATATACCATGTACCAGAGTGGTTAGTGGATACATAGTATATACCATGTCTCAGATCCATTAACAGATACACAGTAGGTACCTTGTCCTAGGGATAGTTTTATAAAGCTGAGAAGAGACTAGGATCTTTAATATTCTGGAATATTTTCTTTACAGTCCTTTCTTCAGAATTCATCATTATATAAATGTGTGGTCAGCAAAAGTCAGTGATGGAAGTGTCATTTGCTAAGTTTACCGGGAAGAAAATAAAGGACCAGAGTGGATTTGCTAGTGATACTGTGAGAAGACTCAATACAGTCCGTATATTTGGTTAATTTATTTAATTTTGAAACATGGTCTCATATATCCCAGGGTAGCTTCCAATGTAAATAGTTGAGGATAATCTTGATCCTCTCTACTCTGCCTTTCAAGTTCTGGGACTATAGTGTGGGTTCCCATGCTTGTTTGTATGCTTTTTAATGTGGTGCTAAGGATCAAACAAGCGTAGGTCTTCCTGCATGTGAAGTGAACACTTCACCAACTAAGCACATTCTCAGCCTCTGGCCCATGTATTTTATTGCTGAACACTTGCAGGCAGATAAGGAGATGTGCAACAACCCTGTACGCATCGGATTAGACATTTCATGCTGGTTGGAAGTACTTCTGTGCCAATGTGACTTTAAGATGTAGAGCGAATTTTGGGGAAAATTGTTGAAGCATAAAAATACATTACACATCACACATTAATATAAAGAGAGATAAGTATAAAGTGTAAACCTTTTATAAAAGCTAGTATAACATCTACATGTTTGAGACTAGTAACAGAAACAAATGAAAAAAATCAGAGAAAGTAGAGGAGTAAACAGTAAAATATACGTTTATGCACTGGTTTTTAAGTCAATAAAGTAAAAGAAAATGTCAAATTGAGGAAATGCTTGTACCTAAACAGTAATATTACCTTAAAAATAAAATTATTTGGGGGCTGGAGAGATGGCTCAAAGGTTAAGAACACTGGCTGCTCTTCCAGAGGTCCTGAGTTCAATTCCCAGCAACCACATGGTGGCTCGTAATCGTAGATGGTGAGATCAAGCCTCCTCCTCTGACAGGCAGTCACATATGCAGGCAGAATATTGTATATATAATAAATAAATAAATCTCAAAAACAAAACAAAACTACTCGATGACGCAAAAGAGCAACTCCTCTAATAAATACCATTTTAAGTAAAGATAAGTTCAAAGAATCAATATAGAGAATAATAGGGTTTTTTATAATGAATATAAAAATGAAAATAAGATTTATTTATGTATTTATTGTTTTTTAAATCTTAGGTATCTAAAATTTTAATGCTGGAGATGGACCAAGAGGCGGGTGGGCGGGGTCCAGCTGTAGGAGGCCAGCACCATCCCAAAGGCTGCGTTCTTGTAGGTATCCGTGCTGCCCCTCTAAGAAGTAGAATTAGCCATAGTTTTCTTCAGGAATGCTCGCAGATCATTCTTTATGTGTGTCCAAAAGTTGGAAATACTCAGAATGCCTTATGCCAGGGGAATTGTTAAGTGCTGCGTACCGCCTTTCAGACAATTATTAATAATTTCCAAAAACCCTCATAATTGGTATCATGGAATAATTACCACAGATGGTAAGTAGAAACAATACGGTATTGTTCCAGAACAGGGGAAAAAAAAAACAACCCAAAGCAATAAAACCCTGTTTACCTAGAAAAAGAAACTTGAAAGAAATATTTAAAATGTCCTATTTTTAAAAGCATTTTCTTAGGGTATTTATAACTTTGATAAGTAGGAGGTAAGTTGATAAGGGTATATGATCGGAGCCTTTCACAGCGAGGAGACTGTGGTAGGCTCTAGTCTCTCTTCTTCCTGATTAAATGTTAACTGACAGATTCCTTGAATGAGTCACTTCCCTCCTTTGTAAAGCCAGTGAGTTCTGGGTTTGAACATTTTCTCTGAAATAATGCCTATAGGCTTGTAGGGAGGGCAGGTGGGAAGGTGAACAGATGGGCATGAAGAACTCCCCAAAGATCCTTACCAGGAAGAGTCACATATACTTTCTGTTCCCCAAGTTATAACTAGTTTTTTAAATTAAAAATTAGCTACAGCTCATCTACTATTTAAACCATGTGTTCATTCAGGGGTTGTTTTTGAGTATATTTAGAAAGTCATGTAACACACCAGTGCTAGTTTTATTGTTTTTGGTTGAGTTTTGTTTCTTTGAGACAGTCTTGCTGGGCAGCCCAGGCTGGCCTAGAACTCATTTTGTAGAACAGGTCTTTGGGTATTCTTCTAGCCTTTGCTTCCCATGTGCTGGATTGCAGGCACTGGCAGCCATGCTTTGCCCACCCCACTCCCTGCACTCCCCCAAGACAGGGTTTCTCTGTGTAGCCCTGGCTGTCCTGGACATACTCTGTAGACCAGGCTGGCATATCTTGAACTCACAGATATCTGCCTGCCTCTGCCTCCAGAGTACTGGGGTTACAGGCGTGCGCCACTGTACCTAGCATGCCTGGCTTTTGGTGGTGGTTATTTTTTAATGGACAGAAGCTCACCTTGGGCACCCATACTCTGAAAGAGTGTTGTGGCTGGGGAGACAGGCCAGTGTTTACCTTACAGACACAAGGACCTGAGTCTCATCTCTAGAACCACATTAAAGCCAGCCAATTGTCCTGTGTGCTTGTCAGCCCAGCATTGGTTCTTTGTCTATGCTGATCCCTGGGTCATCCACATTCACCTACTTGGCAAATTCTAGCTCAAGAGAGTCTCAGAAAACGTAGAGGACTTCTGAGGAACACTGCCTGATGCTGTCCATTGGCCTATATATGCACATGTGGACATGCCTGAAGAATTTTGCTCTCTCTGCCTGTTGCCTGCCTACCTCTCCTCCCTCTCCCCTCCCTTCCCTCTTTTCTCCCCCTACATTTCCCCCTTTCTCTCTCTCTCTCCCCTCCCTTCCCCCTCTATCTGTCTGTCTCTGTCTCTCTGTGTCTGTCTGACACACACACACACACGCGCGCGCGCGTGTGCAGAGTCACTCACTCCTGAGGACATACACACACTTTGGTGAGCCTTATACTGGCTATCAGATAACTTTCCTCCAGGCTTTAACTTCTTTGGGAAACTTAGGGCCAGACAATGTCCAAAATCCTTCCAGTAAATAGCTAGATTTTAAATTAGCTATTTAAAATTTATTGTCTGTCTTTTTCTTGAAAACAGCTTAACTGGATTAGATTAGCTATGACTAAACTTCCTGGTCCGTTTTTTACTTATAATTGACAATACCAAATTCAGTTTTTTTTTTCTTCTATATTAAAAAAAAAAAAACTGTCTAGTATCTGTTATCAGACAGTACTGGGACTAGATGATTAAATATATCCAGTTCTTGGCCTTGAAGGACATTTTGTGAAAAAGAGAAAGTTTGACTTTGGTGTCAGAGCTGCCTAGTATCATGCAGGTTCCCTATGCCAGTGGAAGGAAACATGGAAGGCAGTCTGTGCACTTGAAAAGCTTACCTGGAGGGTGGACAACACATGAATCGCATTGAACTTAGAGTCTGACCACATTTATCTCACTGCTTACTGTTAATTCTTTGCAGGTTGTGGGTGGATGATACACTCCTTGCTAAAAATCCACCCTTGAAGTATCTGGCTCTACTTTAGCCAAGGTTATGTGGAAGAGGCTAACATTCAGCCTGCTGGGCCTGAGATTTCATGCTTTATATTCCTGCCTGAACCCAGTGAATCTAAAACAAGTCACCTGACTTGTAACTCAGCTTCTTGAGCCCCGAGTTTTATTTTTCTCCATTTATCTGAGAGCTGGCCAACCAGGAGGATGGGGTTTTAGGGCATTTGGTCTCAGCGTTTATATTCATTAAGGGATTAGGATATATACTTCAGATTCTCCAAATACAGTTATGAAATGGCAGGATGAAATGAATATATTCATTGTATGTCTTCAGTACTATAGTCTTGACTGTATTTGGAATATCTCTTTATTTACAGACCGTAAAAACACCTAGAAGTGGTGTGGATGGCTTTTAGCCTGTGAGGGGGTCTTCCTAGGTGTGTTTTCTGCTTTTCTCTTGAGGATAAAGAGGACAAATAGGTGGACTGTTAGGATTCATGGTAATGTCAGTGTTTGTTTTGCTGGATCCTTGTGTGTGTGGGGCACCAGAGTTCTTTAGAGCAGGCACAGTAGTAGCTGCATTGTAGTATAGTAATAGTAGTGTAGTAGCAATAGTAGTAGTATAGTAATAGTAATAATAGTGTAGCAACAGTAGTAATAGTAGTAGTATAGTAATGGTAATAATAGCAGTGTAGTAATAGTAATAATAGTAGAGTAGTAATAGTAGTAATAGTAATAATAGTAGTGTAGTAGTAGCAATAGTAGTAGTAGTAGTATAGTAATAATAGTAGTAGTAGTATAGTAATAATAGTAGTGTAGTAGTAGTAATAGTAGTAGTAGTAGCATAGTAATAATAGTAGTGTAGTAATAGTAATAATAGTAGTAATAGTAGTAGTAGTATAGCAATAATAGTAGTGTAGTAATAGTAGTAATAGTAGTGTAGTAGCAGTAATAGTAGTAGTAGTATAGTAATAATAGTAGTGTAGTAATAGTAGTAGTATAGTAATAGTAATAATAGTAGTGTAGTAGTAGTAATGGTAGTAGTATAGTAATAGTAATAATGGTAGTGTTGTAGTGATAGTAGTAGTAGTATAGTAATAATAGTAGTGTAGTAATAGTAGTAGTATAGCAATAGTAATAATAGTAGTGTAGTAGTAGTAATGGTAGTAGTATAGTAATAGTAATAATGGTAGTGTAGTAGTGGTGGTGGTGGTGCTGGTGTGACTGTATGTAGTAGTAGTAGTAATGGTGGTAGTGCAGCAGTAGTAGTGTGCTTGTAGTAGTAGTGTAGTAGTAGTAGAATAGTAGCCCAGCATTGAGATGCTTGTGCATTGTCCATTGCCAGCTCTTTTAATAAGAGAGTAGTCCAAGAAGGTATTTTGAATGTGAGAGACAAAACGTCAACAAAAATGCTAATTAAAGAGCAAACCACTAAATGTATGATTGCTTTCAGTAATAAATGCTAATTCATGACCCTTAAGATAATGTGTGATTGGATTTGAAAGTCGTGTTTGACAGAACCATTTGGATCACATCATGCAAATTGGCAGAATAATTAGGATAAGTATATGGATGCTTCCTGTGAGTTGGATTAAAATAATATGAATTTGTGGCAGGCTCCATATGTAGGATTTAGTTGTGTTGAAAAGATCTTGACAAAGAAAACGTGCGTGTGCGCGTGTGTGTGTGCGTGTGCGCGTGTGTGTGTGTGTGTGTGTGCGCGCGTGTGTGTAGTCTGCCAGCCTCCCAAGCCACGTACTCCATTGCAGGGTGTTAAATGTATGTTCAGTGTTTGTTCTGATGGAGCGTGATGCCGAGTAAAGTACGGATTACTCTGTCCTTCAACCAGATTCGGAGTAGGGAAGAAAGAGCAGTGTTCTTTATTGCCAACTGTAAATGTTAGGTGAAGTGGCCTTTTAATAGACAGCATGGTTCTGAAGCCTCAGTGCTTTGAGGAGCTGCTGTAAGAATGCAGAGTATGTTTCTAAAGATACAAGAAACATTTTCTAGAGACATTTTCTAGCCATACAAGTTCATAATGAATTACTGAAGGAGAAAGCCGACTTCCCATTTAACTTTCTTGTTCAGTGTTATTAAATGATTTGATGGGAGACGTGTTCAGTGTAGTGAGAGGCCCGGAGGATGATGATGCAGACATCCGTACCACTGACTTCTCACAGGACAACATACTATCTCAAAGGCTTGCTAAGGTATGAAGGGTGTGTACAGATTCCTTTGTTTACAAAAGAGGTACCAGAAACCACAAATCACTGTGCGCACAAACGCACGCGCACACGCACGCGCGCGCACACACACACACAGAGGTGGGAGAGTGGGAGGCTCTGTGCACAGATGCACACAACCTCTCTATAATAGGTTTAATGAATTACTGTGTTTCTTAGTACTGAGGGCAGATTCACAGCCCAGACTTCTGGCTTGAGATTCTTTATGTTTTGTTTAGCTGTTTCTTTATCACAGTTGGCCTCCAGAAGAGTGTCTTAAGAGAGAGGTACTGAAAGTGATGTGCTTGACAAACTAGAGATCAGCTCAAAGAAAAGCTAACGGAGCACAGTGCACAGGAGGAAGAGATAGTAGTGGTCTCCATTCCCTTTCCTTTCCTGTTCATCACCTAGTTGTCCTCTGTTTTGCTTTAGGTTTTGTAGTTGTCAATTCTGGCCAGAAACACTTGACATACTTCCACTGGGTGACTGTGGAGCAATGTACGGGAGTGTGGACCAGATGGAGGTAGTAAGGGCTGGTAAGAGTCAAGGACTCAGCGAGGAAAGCCGTAGGGAGGGCCTACTCAGCAGGAGTTTGAGGACATAGCACATCTTGGTAGCTGTTGTTACTGCTGCCTCTTCTGACTGTGGCTTAGCTGTGAGTATAGGCAAAGGCCAAGGTGTTGATGAAACCTGTACCTCTATGCTTTCTGGGCAGCACGCAGCAGGATGGGAGTGGGGAGAAAGCAGCCCTGGTTCTGGAAACAGGAAAAAAAATTTTTTTTAAAAGGGCTCCAGGAATATACCTAAAGAGTTGGCAAGTGTTGACTGCTCATGCCTAAAGTGATGTAAAGAAATGAAAGCCAGCATAGCTCACACTTGATGTGTTGTCTACGTAAAGATTTTTCCTCCCAGATGACCAGAAGAAAAGGGGCCCTATTGCCCGACTCTTTGCTTTTTTTTTTTTTTTTCCTATTAACTTTACAAATTAACATCTCTTGGGGCTGGAGAGGTAGTTCAGTGGGTAAGAGCACATGCCAACTCTTGGTTCCCGGCACCCATGTCAGGTGGCTCACAATTGCTTATATTACAGGTCCACAGGATCTAGCTCCCTCATCTGGCCTCCTTGGACATCTGCACCCATGGTTCATACCCACACACAGATGCTTCCCTCACCAACACACATAAACACATCATTAAAAATTAAAATCTAGTAAAGATCTGGGAGGATCCTATACGTCTGGTCTCTATGGACACCTGCATTCACATGAACATAAGTGATACTCAGCACATCCATGTGCTTTTTTTCCCCCTAAAGTAAAATCTTTGCTGCTTTTGTAGTATAAAGGACTGGCAGAGGTATGACAGTCATGTCTACAGTCTGTTCCTGGATGAAGATAGTAATAAAAAGCAACAATCTAAACTTTTTTCTTACATCTTAATTGCTTAAGAGAGTAAATTATTGGTTAATAATGATTACTAATGTGTGGCCACCTTTCTATTGGAAATAGACATTTTCAGATATCTGGTAGTCATGGTGGGGATTGTAGAATGATCATTATAACTTTCAAATTAACCCCATTAAATGTGAATTAGCATTCACGTTTTGGTATTACATTTCAAGGTGTTGTATATCACCTAATTAAAAGCCATAGGGCAAGCGGAGGAAATGGCTCCGCGTATAAAGCTTGAACTGCACAAGTGTGAGGACAGGAATTCATTTCAGTTCCCCACCCCTTGTAAGTGTGCGCATGGAATTCCAACTTCCCAAAAGTGAGAAGGGATCTGGCTAGTTGTATTAGTGAAATCAGTGAACTCTGGGTTCGATTGAAAGAGCCTGCCTCGATGAATATGGTGACATCTACCTTGGGTCTGCATCTGCACGTGTGTATGCATGTACTCACACACGTACAAGTAACAAATAAATAAACTAACTAACCACCTGCAGTAGAACACTGGGTCCGTAATCACTTTTTATTGTTAACGTCTGAGGGTTTATATTGCTTGACTGTTAAGATACTTCGGTAAAAATTATTTGAATGTCCACGATTGTTTATGAAGACAGCAATGAAATCCAAACATCTGAAAAGCAGATTGTTTATGAAGACAGCAATGAAATCCAAACATCTGAAAAGCAGAACGGCATGAGAGTGACTTGCAGTTCTAGTTCTTAGTCTCCCTCCCTCCTTCCCTCCCCTCCCTTCCTCTCTCCCATTTCCCCTTCCTTCTCATCCTGTTCTCAGAAAACTTGCTGGGAGGAAGGTCATCATTCTTATTTTGTTCTTTCATATTTACATTTGTGTGTGTGTGTGTGTGTGTGTGTGTGTGTATGTGTTCTTTACATTGTTGGAAAGTGGAAGCGAATATAAAAAAAGGCACCTGGACTTATGAAGTTTTTAGATTTAGAAATGTAAGTTAAAGATGGTGAAGATAGGAAAATTAGGAGAAAAGCAGCTACTAACAGTAAGTTTCTGGGTTGTGTTGTTTCTCATGAATGACAGAGAAATAACGTCAATCAACCAGGCCCTGGAAATAAACACTGTGGGTGCTATGGTTCAGAACATAACCTGGGCTCTGGTCTACAAGGAATTCGTTGTCTGCTTTCACCCGAGTGCCAGGCTGGCGAAAACTCTCTTAGGTTTTTAGGCCTTTTCCTCTTGTTTATTCCGGAAATGTATCAGCATAAGGGAATTGCCATTTCCAGAGTGCAGGATGCATTTAAACGTGCCTTAGGGGGAGGGCTTCATCAGGTTTCACTTCCTTTCCATGATGCCATTGTATTTGTTTCTCCGAGTTACAGGGTTACAAGTCGGTGTTTGATCTATCTATGCTCAGGGGCTTCCTAAGATGTGAATAGATTTTGAGCTCATTCCTTTTAAAAGGGACTATGACTTGTCTAATTTTCTAAGTGTCCTTTGTAGGTGGCATTTTGACTTTGTATGTTGCTTCTCTCAGCAGGTCTTTTGGGGTCTGTGAAATCCAGGCCAAGGTCTGTTTTTGCTGTCACAACAAAGAGTCGTGATCTAATGTGCTGCTTTTGGCATTTCTGTTCCAGGGACAGGAGAGAGCGGCAAGAGCACCTTCATTAAGCAGATGAGGATCATCCATGGGTCGGGATATTCTGATGAAGACAAGAGGGGTTTTACCAAACTGGTGTATCAGAACATCTTCACAGCCATGCAGGCCATGATCAGAGCAATGGACACTCTCAAGATCCCGTACAAGTATGAACACAATAAGGTAGGTGGACGTGTTGGCACACTCAGCAGAACGGTGCGGTAGCACTTCTAGAATGGACAGTAGGCGTTTGGAATGCACTCTTTCCCTTCTTCTCTCATCCCATTGTCTCCCCTCCCCACATTTCTTTCCCTTCTGCCCCCTCCTCTCCTCCCGTCTCCTCTGTGTATGCAGGAGGACATAGGTGCTTACCTGTGGAGGCCAGAGTTCCATGCTTGAGTGTCCTCGCCTTTCACTCCTGACCTTATTGGCTGGTGCATATTACAAAGCAAAAGATAGCTGCAGCATCATCTGGCCTGTTTCACACTAGGAAATTGTTCACCGTTGTAGAATTAGTCCTAACTTTTGGAATGCTACAGCAACACTAGAATTTCCTTTAATATTGCTTGTGTTACTTCATTGAGTGAGAAGTTTCACTGCCTATGGAGGGAGCTGTAGAGCAGGAGGGCATGAACTGCGTGTCTTTTTAGAAGCCCCACTCTTTTCTAAGGATTTCAAACTAAGAAAGTAGCTTGTAATAAATTGCAGTAAGTTCTACAGTTTTACCAAACCAAGATTAATTTTTCCTTGAGTGTAGGTATCCATTATCTTGTCCCTGGGAGTTCTTTACTGAACAAGCATGTTTATATATTGGTGAGCTGCTTCGACCCACCCCAAGTTGAGGGAACACATGCCTTAGGATTTCTTTTAAACATACAGTGATCTACTATTTGTTTATTTATAAATGCCATCTTGTTTTTTCTCTTAATACAACTGTTCATAGCTAATGATAAAAGAGATTGTCCTTTAGTAAAACCTGCCTGGGTTAAGTGTACGACCAACCATGAGATTACTTCATTATTTAGTGTTTTCTAAAAGGTGAATTTCCATCATCTTATAGATGTACTCTTCTGGTTACATTCTCTGCTGAGACCCAGACTCGGTTATTAATGAAAAGGAAGCAGTCCAGTGCCTCTGTGTTAGCGCAGCTAGGAAGCTGTTTGGAATTACAGCTTGGGGAAGAAGGTCTGCATTTGGCAGTTGGTGTTCTTGCTGTATCCCTGTTGTAGTTGTTTCTTATGTGTATGCGTTATCTTCTCAGCAAGATTAGATTGCAGGGTACCTTGCAGGAAGCAAGCATGCACTTTGGTATTATTCCCACCCCTCAGCATGCCAGGAACAAAGCAGAAGCTTTTTCTCATTAAGTAGAACAGATAGGGAGGGAGCCTTGTATCCCTTTGCAGCTGATTTGTGATTTCTGTAAACTCTCAAGTCAGAGATCCAGTGTAAAAGTGTCGATAGTCTGTCCTGTTGCCAGTCTCTGCAAGAGAAAAACACCTCAGTGTGCTGCTGTTACATGAAAAGAAACGCTATTGAGGATTCAGCCTGTGCTACAGTTCCACCTTTCCTTTTGTTCTATAGTTTAAGCATCCCTGATCTGAAAAATCTAAGATCTCAAATGCTATGGTGCTCATGTGGAGAGCAAAGGATAGTTTGCAGGAATCAGTTTCTCCCTCTACCTCATGTAAATTCCGTAAAATTACAAAAAGTTCTGAGTAAAATTACTACCAGGTTATGTGCATATCATGAACATGAAAAATAAATGACTTTTTTTTTTAGATTTAAGCCCGATCTCACAGATACTGTGTATGTATGCATGTGTTACCTAGTTTCTAAGTTTAGTCTCCCAGGTTCTGATGACCAGGCTCATGCAGCAACTATTCTTTAGCCCCCTTTGCCCAGATAGCTCACACCTGTCTTTCCCTTTCACTTGGGGTATAGGGGTGCTAGGAGGAGCAGTGCTACAGGGTCTGCTTAGAAGAAATAAGGACACCTCACAGGAAGGTACCTCCTTAGGGTTGGGAGGTGATTCAATCAGTAAAGCACTTGCCTTGCAAGAGTGAAGAGCTAAGTGCTTTCCTCAGAATCCAGGTGGAAATGCTGAGGCATTGTCACATGGGTGTGTAATCCCAGTGCTGGAGACGCAGACAGGAGCATCCTGAAGGTCCATTAGCCAGCCAGTCAGCCTAATTGGTCTCACTAACCGTGAGGTTAATGAGAATGGTACCAGGCTTGTCTTCTGGCCTTCACACTCTTGTGAATGTGCATATATACCCACACCTAGACACAAACATTTGTTAAAAATGCAAAGTGCACATTAAATACACATAAATTATTCTGAAATTTTTATTTCCTAAAAGATCCTCAAAACTATTTTCCAAGAAAAAAAAGGCCAAAATTCTGAAGGCTGTATTACCTTATTCCTGTCTTTGTTCAGTTGAATAAAAAATTGTTACTTAAAAACAGAACAAAAACCATAAGGGAATTTCTTAGTTCAAGAGACTGTCCATGAGCTGATTTCACTGAGGAGTTTCTACCTGCATAATAAACAGAACTGAGAGACGTGTGTTTTGGTCTGTCTGTTGAAAAGACAGATGAGTCAGATTTGCAGCCTGCAGAAGCCAACAACTGGCTGAGGAAGTAAGAAGAAAACTTTTGGGGTGTGAGCTCACTGGAGGCCTGAGAAGCTGAAGGGCTGTGCTTGGGGGAGGTGAACTCCAGCCAATTTCAATCTTTCATCACTCACTTCAGACTCAGATTCCTGGGAAAAAGTGTTGGATTGGCCCAGCCTGGCTTCTTTGCTGGTTCTTTAGACAGGGGAAGGAAGTCTGGTTGATGTGATTGACAGTCCCTGGGGGAAGTCTGGGTACTGCTAGTGGAAGAAGGAGAAGGACTCTGGCCCAGCTTACAGATCTCTACTGCAAAGCACACAGTCGATTTATAACATGAAATGACATGTGAATTCTCTGTAGATGTAAGTCCTCCAAGTTTACTTGGCATTTACCCTAAAATAAAATTTCCTATTCGGGACTTACTCTAGATTACATGATAGGAAGGGGCTCAAAGGGGCCAGTGGCTTAGTAACAGCTATCTGTGGTGACAGATAGGCATTTGAGTCCCAGCACAGAAAAGCCAAGTAATCTTGAGGTTTTCACATTTCTTATGAAATCTTAATTTCTTCATAGTCAAAGTTCAAAAGATAATGGATGTGAAATGCCCTTTACAGTTTCAGTAGTATCAGTGTGGTCTAAAAGGAACTGCCATTGTGGAGAGAATAGATTCTGATGACCTTCCATCCGTGTGTCTTAGGCAGCATGAGTTTAGGAGGTACCCATGGAATAGCCATCCTCAGAGTGATGGCCACTGGAATGGGATGCCAAGGGAGGCACAGAGCGCTCCTGATCTGGATGGGTTCAAAATAGAATGGATTTTTAAAGTGAAATTTTCTAAGGCAATTTTCCTAAATGAAAGCAAGTGATGGACTAGAAAACCTGAAATCTATTCTAATACTTGCCTCATGCTGATCCCTCTGTTTTAAAACTAACAGGAGAGAAAACTGAAGTGGAGAAAGAACTCAGCAGTAGACTGATGCTGCCTTTTCTCCCTTCTGTATTTTTTGTTTTGTTTTGTTTTGTTTTTATTTTATTTTTTAATTTTTTTTCAAGACAGAGTTTCTCTTGTGTAGCCCTGGCTGTCTGAGACTCACTTTGTAGACCAGGCTGGTCTCAAACTCACAGCGATCTGCCTGCCTCTGCTTCCCAAGTGCTGGGATTAAAGGCCTATGCCACCATGCCTGGTCCTTCTGTATTCTTACTGAAACACAGCTCACATACAGAAGATCCATGTGTGTTCTCTGTAGTGAGTCTCGAATATCACCATCTCGACTATGTTTGTTCCTGAAGCCCTTGGTCTGAATCAACATAACCAGCACCTTAGGCTCATTACCCCTTATTCTAGAGAAATCTACCATCCACAGGGTGTCACCTCCTTGATGTCTAAGGACATACAGTTTTTCCAGTGTTTCAACCTGTATGAATGAAGGCACACACTGTATGATCTTTGGTGTCCCATAGAGTTTTGCCTGGTGATGAAAATAGTTTTTATGTTTTGTCCAATAGATAATCACATTTGTATAACATCTAGTTTTATAACTATTTTACAAGTTTTTTTGTTTGTTTTTTGTTTCTGCTTTTTTGGTATATGTTTCCTTAAGAATGTGAGTGTTATAGTTTGAACGGGACCCCTGGGCCCAGATCTGCCCATCATAATGTTCTTCTTGTAGGTTTCTAGGACCCTCTGGATCCTTCTATTTCCCCATTCTCCCATGCTTCTCTCACCTAGAGTCCCAATAGGATGTCCTCCTCCCTGACCCACTTTCTTGGTAAGTAAAGTTTTTCATGGGACATGCCCCTTGGACTAGTGTCTAGATATAAGTAAGTATATACCATTGGACTCTTTCTGCTTCTGGGTGAACTCACTCATTATAATCATTTCTAGTTCAATCCATTTGTCCACACATTTCGGGAATTCCTTGATTTTAATAGCTGAGTAGTATTCCATAGTGTAAATGTACCACAGTTTCTTTATCCATCCTTCTACTGAGGGACCCTTAGGCTGTTTCCAAGTTCTGGCTATTATGAATAAGGCCACTATGAACAAGGACAATATGGGCAGTAAACTTCGAACCCATATCCAGATCTAGCCAATGGACGGGACATTCTCCATAGTCGAGTATCGAGTGGGGACTGACTTTCACACGTACTCTGGTGCCCCATATTTGACCAGGATAGCAGGCTACCAAGAAGAGACTTGATTCCCTATGAGCATATACAGGGGGAGTGGTCCCCCTCAGTCACAGACATAGGGGAGGGGAGTAGGGGAAAAGCGGGAGGGAGGGAGGAATGGGAGGATACGAGGGATGGGCTAACGATTGAGATGTAATATGAATAAATTAATAAAATATTAAAAAAAAGAATGGGAGTGTTTCTGACCATCACAACTAGTACAAATACAGCCACTCTTGAAACTTATTTGATAAACACAGAGTAGTAGATACTTGAGATTTACAGTGTAAAGTTAGAAAGTATATATGTAGTTAATTCCAGTGTATACATATTGCCAAAAAGTGTTTTTTTTTTTTTTTTTAGAACATACTAATTTATATGGCCCTTATCTGTAAGAATTACAGCACTTGGTTTTTTTTTTAAATCTGGGGGCTAATTAGCATGTTTGCATTGTTTCCATTTTCATTTCCTTGATAACATTGCTGACTACCTTTTCATGTTTTTTGGCTGTTTATTTTTAACAAAAACACAAACTTTTACCTTTTCTCTGTTGGATTATCTGATTTATTATTGCTTTGTAGAAGGTCTTTTATATATTAAGGATACAGGTCTCTCCTTAGTAAATGCAATTGCAAATATCTTCTTTACTTTGTGGCTTACTTTTTTATTTTCTTGCTGGTTTCTCCAGGGAAAGTTCTTAATTGTCCAGTTAGCCATTTTCCTCCCTCTAATTAGTTCTTTTATAGCACTGTATTTTCTGGCATATGAGGTGACTCCCAACTTTAACTTTAACTTTTCCAGGTAAAATATAGAGGTTGGAATATACTCACTGTATAAGGCTACTCCTCTTCCAACCCACACTCTGCGCAACAGACTTGGGCTGCAAACTCTTATGTTTTACCTGGAAAAGTTAAAAGTTGGGGGTCATCTTCTATGGTGGAAAATACGGTAATCTTTGCTTCCTTTAAATTGATGTAAATAACTTGGACCTTTTCTAAATTCTGTATTTTTGCTTTTCACATTTAGATCTAAAATATTAAATAAGAAGCCATATTTTAATTTGCTATCTTACTAACCCAGCTCATTCATCAGAGACATCGTCCAGGGCATTGCAGGGTCACCTTTGTCACAGATCACCTGATTATGTACATGCAGTTGGTTCCAATGGACTGTTATGAGACATTTGTTTGCTTTGTGTGTCTTTCTGTCAGGCTGTGTTGTTTAGGCTCTATAGTGAGTTTTAATATGGCACAGGGTTAGTCATTCAGCTTTGACTTTCCTCTCTGAGACTGCACCAAAGCTGAGTCAATTCCCTTATATTTAAAGGATTTTTGATTTTGCTCTTCTTTTCCAGGAAAAAAATTTCTTTAGCTACTTTGGCTTCCTAGGTTGTTATAGTTTACTCCCTATAAGGCAGCATCTTCCTCTTCCTGAGGCCTCTGCATGTCTGCTGTTCAGCTTGTATTAACGTGCAGCTGAGTACAAGGTCCTTTATTTTTCCCAGATTAATAACATGCCACTTAAAAAAAAAAGCAGCTACGTCACTTCTGAAGGTTGATGTAACTTGCGTGGTTGCTTCATTAGTATTCATGGGGCCAAGTTCTTTGTCCTTTTTGGCATTTTTTTTTTTTTTTTTTAAAGAGGAGAAGCTGGGCTCAATGCAGTGGAGACCAATTTCCCTTTCCAACAGTGTCTTTTGGGGTGACATTTCCTATGCAGCACCCAAATTAGCTGATGTGTTAGCAGAGTCCTTTCCTGTTTCCTGCCTTCAGTGTCCACACCACTTGCATTGATCAGGTTTGTCTGTATTTTTTTCTTTGTTGTGTGATCTCTAGCTTTTGTGGAACTAGACCATTTTCTGTAGCTCAGTGTAAAACCTTAGGTTAAGTGAGAAGGCAGTAGTGAGAACTGTCTTGGCAGCTTGTTAACTATAGTGTTTTGATCTGGTTTTTAAACTTATTATTTGTAAACTGTGAAACAACTTGTTTTTATGAATAGTTAACAAAACAAAAAGAAAGCCTAGATGTTGTTTAGTTGGTTTTTGATATTTGAGATGAGGTGTGTTTGTTACTGTTCTAATGCTGTGGTAAAAACACCATGACTGGTGCAGCTTGTAGAAGGAAGGGCTTATTTTGGGCTTATGGTTCCAGGGGGATGAGTGGCCATCACTGTCATGGCAGAGGACTGTGGCAGCAGGGCAGGTAGCCATGACACTGATGCTGCAGTGGACCTTACACCCTGAAATACAAATCGGAAGCAGAGAACAAACTCAAAATGGCAAGTTTTTAAATCATCAAAACTGTCCTTAAACAGTGCCACCAGCTGGGGACCATGTATGAAAATGGCAGAGCTTTTGGTGGCACTTGTACTCAAACAGCCACAGGAGATTTAAGCCAGTGTGGTCCTCATTGACTGCAGCAGGAAAACTCTACATATTCTTTATATGCACACTTGCGCCCAGCCAGCCCAAGTGTGTACTGTTTACTCACATGGGAATATGCATGTGCACACATTGGTGCCTAGCCAGCCTGTGTGTATACTGCTTATTCACGTGGGAATATGTATGTGCACACATTGGTGCCTAACCAGCCCATGTGTTCACTGCTTATTCACGTGGGAATATGCATGTGCACACATTAGTGCCTAACTAGTTTATATGTACACTGTTTATTCACGTGGGAATATGCATGTGCACACATTAGTGCCTAACTAGTTTATATGTACACTGTTTATTCACGTGGGAATATGCATGTGCACACATTAGTGCCTAACTAGTTTATATGTACACTGTTTATTCACGTGGGAATATGCATGTGCACACATTGGTGCCTAACTAGTTTATATGTACACTGTTTATTTACATGGGAATAAAGCTAAAGACAGACCAGAATTCTTCCTGTGTTGCACATAAATAATGGCTGCCTTGTGTAATGTTTTCTCAACATTTAATTTGGGGTCTGTCTACATTATGACTTCTCTCAGCCTATCCATGTTTCCCGAGTTCATATCTCAGGTCAGCTTGAGCTAATCCTTGTTGCTTAAAATAGTATGACCAGGTACCCTCTCCTGATGTCCACAGGTATCAGACACAAGTACATGTATGTAGACAACACACACACACACACACACACACACACACACACACACATACACACACACACACACACACACACACCCCAAACAAGAAAAAAAAGAAACAAAAATTTTAAAATTGCCCTGACTAGAACATTAACACTAGAGGACAGAGATTGGGCTTTTGATATTTAAGGCTAACACAGTATTTAGCACAAAAATTGGCTTTGCTGAAAGAATGAAGTGAATGAATGCATGGGCATTTGTTTACCATGATAAGTTTTGTTTTGGTTTGGTTTTTGGTTTTAACTTTATGTGCGTTAGTGTTTGTCTGCATGTGTGTCTGTGTGAGGGCATCAGATCCCTTGGAATTGGAGTTACAGACAGTTGTGAGCTGCCACATGGGTGCTGGGAATTGAACCCCAGTCCCTTGGAAGGGCAGTCAATGTTCTTAACCACTGAACCATCTCTCCAGCACCCCCATGAAAAGTTTTAATGCACTACTGTGCGGTATACCTTTAAAGAATACAGTTGGTAGAGTCGAGCACAGCTTCCTTTGAAACTGACTACAATTGCCTTCTGATATTGAGCAAAGTAATCTTCCAGTTTTCTTATTGACAAATAGTGGTTATTATAATTTCTATTTAGCAGTGTATTATGAGAATCAATTGTATAATAGTCCATGAAAAAGCTGAACATGTTGCCCACTGTTAGGAGGGTTGATCTTTCATTTAGCTATTCAGCAGCGTATACCAAGTACTTCCCATCCGCACAGCAACAGAAACCATTCAGACTAATTTCAAAAAGAAAACAGTGAGTTCCTTAAGGAATGGGTTTGAAATATCTGAACACATGAGAAGATTCTGCTTTTAGCAAATTTCTCTCTAAACTGCTGACTGACAGAGCAGGCTGACTCTTGACAAGGTCCTCTGTGTGAAAAATTGTGCTTTTTGGCTAGTGTGCTGTGGCGGACCTGCTGCCGTGGCTGCCCCACAGCCCGGGGCCTGGGCCCCGTGTCAGCAGCACCTCTCTTTGGTCACTAAGGATATGAAGCTCGTGGTGTCTATGGCATTCACAGCTGGCAGTTCCACCAGGAGCTACCTTGTTACCTCTTTCCCCGTGATCCTGATCCTGAGCTAAGGCGAGGATGCTAACGCGCCTGCATGTTGAGAGGGAGACCATGAGGAAGACAATGACCTGAGAGTATGGGAAACTGAAAATGAGGGAGTAAGTAAATTCTTAGCAGTCAAGCTCCTGGTTACTCTTCATTCTGGGACTAATTAATATCTCAGTCATTACAGAAACCGTCTACACCCAGATAACATAAGGTGCAGGGTTAGGGTGTAGTCATTATTTCTGTTCTCCCTATGGAACAAAGACCCAGACCATTTGTGTCAAACTTACCTCTCAAAACGTGAAGAGCTATATCAGGCTGTGGAGCCCTCCGTGCTCTGAAGATAGCTTGCATCCCGGCCTTTCGCCGATGTCCCTGCCTACAGTCAGGAAACTTATAAAATACACCATGCTAACAACACACTTTGCTGACCGTCAGCAGTGTGCCACGTCAATGTTTCTCACTGACGTCATACTGCTGTGGAAGAGCACATGCGCTGAAAGTCCCTCCCCAACCCCATGATTACCAGAGACAGTGCCAGACATAGGGCACCAGTAGGATCTCCTCCAGGTGCTCTTATTTTAAGGCCGTTCTCCTCCTGGCCCAGGATGTTTATTGCTGGAGAAGACTGCAGTGTTTCCCAGCCACCTCCTTCTTTTAGACGATCCTGTGGCAGTGTGCCAAACACCACCCCCCTTTTCCTGTCTTTGGTAAGTGGAGGACATGCCACATTGTTGGCTACAACCTCCCAAGCTGTGAACACATCTGTAATTCGGGCAACCACTATGCACTGAGGATGAGGCACTGTCCAGTCACCCAAGTGTTGGGTTGGGAATGTGATTTTGAGTTCTAAGGCTGCACGTCTGAAGCATTGTTGCACATTTGTATTTCAGTGGACCTGGGGTAGACATGGAGTGGGTCTAGGGTGGGCCTGTGGCTCTGCTTTTCTGACAAGCTCCCAGGTGATGGTGATGTTGCTTCAGTCATCTTAGGCACAGAACTCTGGCTCTGCCGTCGGGCAGTGTGAAAACACTAGGGGCCAACGTTAGAGAAAGCACCCCATAGCGTGTACGTCAGTAGGATTTTAGCCGTGGGATGTTAACTAACGACTTAACTCTGAGCAGTATGACCTCGTCTAGAAAGTGAGATGATGATGGTGGGGTCACTGCGGTTGATATGAGCACTAATGAGAGAGTAGAGCTAGAGACTATAGTGACATTAGTACATAGTAAGTGGATACTAAGTAAATAGTTGTTAAATTCTTTCTAGAAGGGTCTGTGTTAGGAGAGAGAGGCATAATAGAAGAATCCAGAGGTTTTGAGGGAAAAAATGTTGACTGCTTAAAGATCCAGAGGAGTCTTTGACCTAAGAACTAGATGTAGGCTCCGTTATCAGCAACAGCAATGATTTCTTGTAGGCAGCTGCCCGGCCTCTGGCTCGACCCAGCATGTGTCATGTAGATGAGTGAATCCTAAAGGGCCAGAGGATGTAGATGCTGCCAGCACACTGACATTCCCTGGTAGTCAGTGTGGCTGGTCCTCCTCAGGACAGGGTGTTTACAAGGACAGAAGGGCAGCTAGACCAATCAGAAGAAGTGAGGAAGTGAGGCAGCCTTTCAGAAACTTCTGGACCCAACCCAGCCACAGGCTTTTCACCTAACTCGCTCAAAAGTGCTAGGCAGATAGCATTCTAGTTTTGTACATAAAAATGCCTAAAATGCCCTAAGTTACTGAATGTGTAGGTTATAAAGTATAATTGGACAATTAGAGCTAAAATGCAGCTCCTCCCTTGACTTCACAAATGCCTTTGACTAGGATTCTCATATGTGATTTCCTTGTGAGAGAAAGTGGGATCACCTGCAGTCCCAACAGTGGTCTCCCGCCACTTCTCACCATCAGATCCTGAGACAGCTGAATCACCCGTGCTGGTAGCAGCAGACTCAGGGTTTACAGCACCTGACTCACAGTTGGGTTCAGTAGATGTCACAGATGAATGAAACACAACTCACTCAAAGGGAGCTAGTCATGTGACACTGCAATTGTTGCGTCAACACCCATCTCACATAGGCTACATTTCCTTTTATTTCATCTTTATATTTTCAGATTATCTCTGCATTCAACATTAAGTAATTAAAGGAAAACTAAAAACTTCTCTTGTCTCTTGAGCCAAAGGAGTGTAAGACATAGCTCTCTTAGGGGAACATGCAGTCTCTGTGGAGGCAAGCTATGCAACAAGATTAATTAATTTTCAACATACCTGGCAAAATTTTCTGCATGGCAACATATATATATTCATATATTCTGGGTAAGTCCCTTTTCTTACCCTCTTTGCTGCTATTCTGGATTGGTAAATGAATTGTTATATCTGGCAGTGTTGGATTCTGGGTTTCTTTTTAACAGATCTGGTGAGGATCCAGGGCAAGCACCTGAGCTACTGTTGCAGACTTGAGTCACTGCTGGGCTTGATGTCAACTATAAATGACACGCTCTGAATAACTTAGTCACAAACCATCAGTCATTGAAAGGCTTATGTGGCAGAAAAACTCTTGGGTATGAGTTAAAAGGCACACACTTTACTATATGAAATTAAGAAACCCATTTAAAAAAATTTGTATATTCATTTTACAACCCAGTTGTGGCACCCCTCCCTGCCCTCCCCCCAGTCCCTCGCTCATATCCTATCCCCCTCTGGTCCTCAGAAAAGGGGAGCCCACCCCAGCACATCAAGTCACAACAGGACTGAGCTCCTCCTCATCCACTGAAGCCAGGTAAGGCAGCCTGGTTAGGGCGAAGTGATTGAAAGCAGGCAAAGGAGTCCATGTCATAAACACTACCAGCTCAACTTACTAAGGGACCCACAAGAAGACCAAACTGCCCATCGGCTACATATGTGAGGGGCCTAGGTCTAGTCCATGCATGCTCTTCGTGTTTCTGTCTCTAAGCCACAATGAGTCTATGTTAGTTGACTCTGTTGATCTTCTTACAGTGTTCTTGTCCCCCCAGATCCTTCTATCCATCCCTCCCATTTTTCCACAGGACTCCTTGAGCTCCACCTAATGCTTGGTTGTGAGTCTTAGCATCTGATTCAATCAGCTGCTGGGTGGTGCCTCTCAGAGAATGCTTAAGTTAGGCTCCTGTCTGTAAAAATAGCAGAGTGTCCTCAGTGGTGTCAGGGGTTGGCTCTCTCTCCCATGGGGTGGGAATCAAGTTGGGACAGGCATTGGTTGATTGTTCCCTCAGTTTCCACTCTGTCTTTATCTCTGCACATCTTGTAGGCAGGATAAATTTTGGAAACCCAGTTATTTTTATTAGAGCTTGATCCTTTTCTTCTTTTTCCAAAATTGAAATACTGTTGGATTTTATAAATATCAAGGTCAGTTGCTCATTACAAAATAAAGTTCTGATAACACAGAAAAACAAGAAGAAAGTAAAAATCACTTAGTGCCTCACTGTGAGAAAGACACTGTCAACTCTATGGCAGCCACACATGTGACCACTGGAGAAGAAACAGCTGCATCATTTTGTCATTTATCTTGGACCATTCATAAAGATGGCTCAGTATTAACTCTAAGCACTACTGATTGTGCATCTTGTTCTTAAAACGTTCCATCACTTCCATTGACAAGATCATTAGTTACCTGTTTCCTAAATAGAAGGCCAAATTATTCCCGGCTTCCCATTCCTGTACCTGCTCTCTCTGAAACGTTCTAGTAATGTCTTCCCCTGGAGGGCAGTGGGCTCAGCTCCATCTTTGGTCAGAATGTCTGACCTGATTATGGAAAGGTTCATTTATCCACATCATCGTGGAAGGCCAAAGCTGTACCCACTTCTGTCTTTGGTAAGGGCATTGATGTTTAGTGGGATTTTGTGTTTTGTTTTAACTTTTCCTATACACATTTGACACGTGTATAACATGGACCATAGGCATGAGGAAGCAGAGACCAGTTTCTCAGTAACCTCTCAGATTCCACAGAACATGGGAATTGATGAGGAAGCTGACAATTTACTTTTAGACACTTCTCTCCCTCTTTTAATTAAGAATTATAAAGTACAGTTACATATGCTTTAATGATAAGTTAGACCAGAAAAGCTATCGTAAGAAGTTACTTTGCTTGTTACCTCCAACCTCTTTGGGCCTGTGTCACTTCCTTACCTGTAAAGCAGGTATAGAGAGCCTGGCCATCTTAGGCCTAGGGGGAAAGGAGGGTAACTATCACTTTAAAGCTTCACTATATTGAGGTTGCTTGTCTCTAGTAGGTACCAGATTGGCAAAACCCCTGCCCCAGGAGCTTCCCGTAAGCATCCATTGCCCATCATTGCTTCCTGCTACTGTCGTCTGCCTTTTGTAAAAAGTACACAGGCTGTACCCCGTGAAATAATATTTAGGTGGCAGGTGGGTGTGCAGTGTCTGTGGGGTCTAGGGCACAGGATTTCACTGGCTTGCTTGGCCACTGGGGCTGTTTGCAGGCTGAGTTCTGGGGCTGTGTTACATGGAGTTGCACTCAGGGTCTGCAACCATCATTTTGTGTAGTCTGCTTCTCATCCATTAATTCTTTGACCTGCCACTCAGCATTGACATGTCAATGTGAGACCTGAACCTCACAACTCGTGGTACCTTCCAGCCCTTGTTCTGATTAACTGAGATTTTGCACTCCTTGTTTCCATCTGCAAACCACGATGCATGTCGGAAGACTGATAACTGCTGACTTTGCTCCCCCTGTGGGGGTTGTGGGCCACAGTGCAAAAGCCTATGGAGTAGTTTAACTAAACTAACCTGGCCTCTGCTGAGGAAATAGGCTGGCAAATTGGGAAGCATTCATACACCCTCTAGGGCGAACAGGGACTAGCCTGGGTGAAAGTTTTCAGTCTGTGTTGACGACCCACACCCCACACCCGTCAGTGCACACTCATCTCTCAGTGTCCACCTTTTGTGTTTCGTAAACCGTGTTCTTAATGTGTGATCTGAACTTGTCATTGGTACATTTTGTAGATTTATTGATTTATTAAATCCATTTTAGTCTTTTTCTTTATTATTTTAACAGTTGTGCTTTCCTATTGAAAATAAACATTGTATTTGATGATGTGTCATGTCAGAATAAATATCTCAGTTTTTTAATGTCAGAGCCTATTAAAGAATTGCTCTCAATTCTGGACAGTAAAGTTGTTATCACAAAAGTCAGCTGTAAGATTGCCATTAGTGTGAAGAGAGTATTGAAGTTAATATCCATAGCATTGAACAGGAACCTTAGGCATACATACCAAGAATGAAGAAGCAATGTATTTTTTCACTTGCAGTGTATTTGGAAATTAATTATAATAATGGCAAGTAGAAAGCCACCAACTTCCTGGAAGATACGTTTTCAGGGCCAAAGAGGTAGTTCCATCAGTGATGTCATTGTCATGCAGGCATGAGAACCTGAGTTCAGTCCCTAGGACCCAATTAAAAAAACCGGAGCCAGGTGTGGTGGTATTTGTAATCTCAGTGGTCTGAAGACAGCAGATCTCTGGTGCTCACAAGCCAAAGTTTAGCCTGCTTGGCAAACTTCATGCCAAAGGAGGAGACTGTCTCAAAAACAAAACAAACAACAAACAAACAAAAACAAAAAAACCAAAAAGATGGATGGCTCTGGAGAAACAACATCTGTGGTGGCTGACCTGGCCTCTCCATGCACATGCACCCACATATCCACCCAATAAGTATTTTTCCGATTTTTTTTTTTTTTCTTGGTGGCCTAGGCTTTAACCCAGGACCTTGAGGTAGTTAGAGAGCATGTCCTGCTGAGCAGCCTCCCCACCTCCAGACATAGATGTTCTGGATACGTCAAGGAGTGCAGAAGGCTTTATGGCTTTTGCCCCATTCAGTGAACTTATAATGCACTGAATGCTAAAAGGTACATGTTGTTGTCCCTGTTTACTGCTAAGAAAGACTTGGGAAACCTACACTACTTCCTGTAGTCGCTATATACTCCCTGATTCATAAGTTGAAGTCCTGACCCCAAGGGTGATTATATTATGGGGTGGGGCCTTTGGGAAGCAATCACACCGTGAAGGTGGTAGAATCCTTATGAATGGTATTTGTGCCTTAGTGAAAAGACCCAGGGGAGATTGTTCACCTCCTCCACCGTGTGCGCTCCCAGTCTTGAGAAGTTGTTGTTTATAAACCAGAAAGCAGGTCCCCACCACACAGTGAATTTGCTGGCTGTTGTAGTTTACACTTCACAGGCTCTGGAACTATAACTGTTAGTTGTTTATAAATTTTCAGTTTATGGTGTTTTATTAGAGCAGTGGACTGACAACTAGACTGAAATAGAGGAAATGGCTGCATGGCGTAAGCCAGGGTTTCACAGGTAGCCACAGCAGTGGCTGCTCTTAAGGCTCCAGTGGAAGAAAGGGCAGTCTTCTCATTTTGGGTTTGGAGGAAGCCATAGCAGCCCTGATGGAAGGTGAGGCAAGACAAGCTCTGCTGTATCCTGCCTACTGGTCCTGTGATGACAATGTGTTCAGGCAGCTGAGTGTCAGTGGAGGGAGGAGAGTAGCAGAGTACAGGGCAATTCCTTGGAAGTTGAAAATTTCGGGAGATGGGAGCCAGCAAGGTGGGACAGATTTATGGAGAGAGTTAAGGGGTAAAGGTGTAGTGTAGGAAAAAACAGATTCCATCTACCATGGTGGGTTGTAATTTCCATGAGACCCATTGGCCAGGAAAAGGTGGTGGTTTTTAGGAGTTTGTGTTCCTAGAGGTGGTGCAGGGCTATTGCAGATGGTGCTGTGTGGAACTGGGAGGCAGAAGGAGGAGCCCAGCCAGAACAGGAGCCACATTAAGGAGAGACAGAGTGGAAGAGAAGCAGTAGCTTGAGGGGGAAGCCAGAAACAGGATTACCACAGCCTTATTTTGATTGGCATATTTTTCACTTGAAGTCTCAAATGCATTTGTCAGTAGGTGGTGATTTTCTGGTAAAGCAGGAAACTCTTGACACTACTAAAGAAAGCATAAAAATAAAAGTGCTCTGGAAAAGCAGGACATCTATAACTGTGAAATTGTTGAATACAAATCGCGGCTGTTAAAAAGTCCAAGTGGAAGTCTTGCATAGTGGCGCACTCCCAACACCCCAGAAGAAGACAGAAGCCGGGGTTCAAGGCCAGCCTCAGCCTTGGCTGCATGGCGAATTTGAGGCAAAAATGGTTGGAAGTAAAGAAGACAGTTTTAAACAGGGAGCCCTCATCAGTCTTCTCTGAAGTGGTGGGTGGGATTGGCCAAGAAAGAGAGGGGTGAGCATGAGGGTCAGGATAGTGGGGAAATGGAGGGATAACTTAGTGGGAGATAGTAATTGGGAGTTAGAGACAGGATGTGAAGCCGAGATGAAGCAGAGGTGCTGAGTGGGGCTGTGGCCACAGGTACATCTAACTAGCTATTTCCAGGGTAGTAAGACACCATATCCTCATCCCAGTTTCCACAATAATAGGAAACAGGTATAGCATGCATAATTAGAAATCCCGATAGATCTAACTCATTCTAACAATATGCTTCTGTTCCCGAAATCTTATTGTCCTATAATGAACCGTCAGGTCAGTTTTGACCTTGATGTTTATACATACAGTTTAATCCTGCGGTAGAGTAAACTTTAAACCACCGCAGCCCACTAACTGTGGACATGTCACAGACTCCAGGATCAGGCTGATTAGTAAAGAACTAGGCTTGGCCAAGGAATCCTGAGTCAGTGAAGAAGTAGCTTCGAGGGGTCTGTCAGCATGGTGAAAGAGTTCTGACCTGATGGGTCAGAACATGCCCTGAGGTGGGCAGAAGGGCAGCAGCACACAGCTGGAATCTGTAGCAAGCCTACCCTACAGATCCTGCTCATGAGACCGAGACATCTGAGACTGCAGCACTCATTCTTTGTTCTTGCCCAAGCTACCAGCAACACTTTGCGCAGCGTTGTGCACCTAATAGGGGCTTAGTGTGTATCTATTTAGTGAAGGTGTGACAGAAGAGTTCACTAAAGTGCAGAAGCATCATCCAGCACGGTATTCTTTCACATTAGCCTGCCGGGCTCTGCTCTCTCCTTCTACCAGAGGACTTGCATATACCACTTACCTTTCCATTCTTTCACGAATTGCTTCTATAGGATCCTTCGTTTAAATTATCCCATGCTATGCTTGTATAAAGTAGTGTGATTCTTTAAATAATACTAAATACAGTGAGAGAGGTGGGAGTGGGAGGAGAGGAAAAGAGCTAGTAGTGTTTGGTTTAGCATGGTTTATAATATTGAAAACATAGAAATTAACCAGATGAATAAGAAAATAGTTCAAATGTAATATAGATACTCAGGAATTCTGTGTAGTTGAAATAAACAATGAAGTGGAATTATATACTTATATGTATACAGTGCAAGAATATTGTAGCATTATGCATAATATAATCCTTTTTTAAGAAATAAAAGACATTCAAGATGCTCACTTAAATATTCGTAAACTGGAAAACATAGCAGACTCAACAGGAAACTTTAGTTTGCTTCTGAGATGTGGGACCAACAGCTTTGCTTTTGTGTGTCTGTGTTGGTCTGAATGAGACTGGCCCCCATAGGCTCCTATATTTGAATGTCTAGTTTCTCATTGGCGGTAGAATGCTGGAGTAAGATTAGGAGGTGTGGCCTTGTTGGAGGAGATGTGTCATTGGAGATGAGCCTCAGGGTTTCAAAAAGCCCATAGTAGGTCTCCAGTCTCTCTTTGCCTTCCTGCTGGTGAGGAGGTAAACCCCTCAGATACTTCTCCAGTGCTGTGTGTGCTGCCACGCCACAGGACCTGATGGTAATGGACCAACCTCTGAAAGTAAGCAAGCCCCCAGTTAACTGCTTCCAGCGTTGCCTTGGTCATGTTGTTTCTTCACAGCGATAGAACCGTGACTGAGGGTCATTTGTTTGATGTGGCTTCTCTGTCTGTAAACTTCATTCTCTGTGCTGTTTACTTACCTCTCCCATTTATTCCGTAACTATGTGCCTGTGTTCTTAGCACTAGCCAGGGATCTAGTTAGGTACATGGGAATTTATAATACAGTGTGGCGAATCACACACCTGGGAAGGACAGGGACAAGGAGGCTCCCTAGAACTTGCTTCTTTGCTAAAGACACTGTTTATTAAGTGCTTCGTATTTGCAAAGTCCTGGGCTGGTTGAAGCACAGTTCCTATTCCCCACGAACATATAAGCTACGTGACAGGAACGATAGCAAGTTTGTCATGCTGGTTTTTTTTTTTTTTTTTTTTTTCCTGCCCTTTATGTTAGCATTAAACAATAGTAATGCACAGTGTGTGAGATAAGGCCTGGACCCTTCTGTGAGGGGGCTGTAGGCTTCACACAGTGGCTGTGCCTTACAAGGTTGGCACAGCTCACAGGTGAAGGGCGTGTGGTAATGTGAATAAACGTCCTCCCGGTAAGTTTTGGATCACTCTTGTGGTGCATTGTCTTTATCTAAATGCAGGATCCTTTGCATTGTTTTCCTTTCCCAGAGAAAGTCTTTTAAATGGTTTGCTCTAATATTTTTAGTGACAGTGCTTCCTAAAGTAATATAACGGGTCTGAGTAAATGAACAGGCTCCTGGGGCGTGGGCCAGCGAAGGTCCTGCCTCCAGCGTCACAGAGTGGACCAGCATGCTGGGCTTTTGCAGTGGCTGCTCAGGTTCCCAGAGGCTTCCGTGTACTCACTGTGCAGTGTTTCAGCTCATCAGTACAAGCCAGAGTGTAAACAGGAAAGGGTCCCAGTGAGAATCTCTGAGGCATACCCACAGGAAGCTGTGCCCGGACCATTCTGGGTTCATCAGCCCTTGGCAAAAGCCCAGCACCTAATAGCCACTTGAATGAGTGCAGAGTAGGCACTGTGGTCCATGAACAAATGTCCAGCCCAGGCTCTTGTTGCTGCCCTGGTTTTGACATTTGGAGATTGCTAATTCTTAACATTCTCATCCAAAGATATGGTAGCCCCTGCAAGTCCCTTCCCGTCCCGCAACCTTCCCAAGATAGGCCCTGCTGCTAAGAGGTTTCATGTTGCTAAGACTTCATTATTACGAAACAGGCAGCGGAGCGTCATCATAAATAAAAATCCCTGGCAAAGAAAATGAGCCGAGCACATTCTGTGATCCAGTAAACTGATTTTTCCCTGCCTCACAGTGGTCTGTTATCCTGCTAATTCCCCGAACTCCATAATTAACAATGGCCAGCTCTGTTCTGGAGAGAATTACCCAGGTTTGGCCTGGGTGCCTCTGCTGTGATGGGGTGCAGAGGGGTTGGCTGAGTTCCTAGCAGTCTCTCAAAGAAGAGTTCAGTTGCTTTCCCTTGTAATTAAGTGTCATTGTAATAACAGATGTATTTAGCCCCTGGTAACATAGACGACTTCTGGACGAGAGAGTACAGCCGCCCTGCCATACATTGTATGTTTCATGTTTGAAGACAGAACAGTAAGGGAACCACAAGGCTTACTCTCAGAGTGGACTGTATCAGTCATGCACAGTGCCTTCTGGTGCATGCAGTGATAAATAACCTGGCCGGTGGTGTCACTGGATATGGTGTGTGTGGACTGATTTCCTCTTTGAGTTGATGGTACGATGGAAGGAATGAGTTAGAGAAGCATTGACTTAGATAAAACCCAGAGGAGATGCACCTGCTTCCTTTGTTTGGATTCTGATTTGAATAAAAGCCAAGTTAAAAAAAAAAAAAAAAGATAACCTTTAGATAGTCAGTGGAATTTAAGAATAAGCCAGGTGGGATGCTAAGGAATTATTCTTAGTTTTGTTAGGCATGATGATAGCATTGTGTGTTGTATCTGAAAGCACCCGTAAACCGTAAAGATGCAAGTTGAAGCTTATAGGAGTCTGATTAGTGATGCCTGTTAGGGTGCTTAGGCTGGGAAGAGCTTCATGATTGCCACAATTTATTGGGTGTTTGGTTCAGCATTCTCCAAAGTTTATATGTATTGGAGCTTTTGCATGATAAATGTTTTGAGGCAACAGAATTCTCCAGAAAAAATTTATTACATAAGTTGCAAGTATTATAACTAAGGATGTTCGGTCATAAATTCCTGCTTTTAAAAATGGGAATGTTAGATTAACTACATAAATTCCATAATCCTGCCAGGACATTTCTGTGCATAAAGTCTGAGCAGTGTGCCTCCTGCCGCCTGTAACCAAATGTATAAACCAAATGTATGAATGCAGTTTCCTCCTTTTGTTCCTTGTCGGACCTATGCGCCTCCGGGAGCTGTACCTGCTGCAGACCAAGGAACATGCCTCTAGTGTGTAGCCACTTCAGTGCTCAGCTCCATGTGAACAGTGTGTTGTTACTTGAGTGTTGGTGCCATTCTCCAGGATCTAGCCCCATCACTAACTATCCACTTTATTTTATGCTTTACTTCCCCATTTTGTGAAAGGGGAATGATGAGAATAAATTGCTGAATCACAGAGTGAGGAGTAATGAAAGAATGTTTATTTACGAAACAGTTATGAGTGCGTTTGTACAAAGTGTTAAGTGTTTGTTGCTCCTCCTCCAATTGCGTGTTATATTATTTAAAAACAAATAAAACTCACTAGGCTTGGGCTTTAGCTTGGTGGTCCAGTGTGATTCTATAGCATGTGAAGAGCCTTAGTTTTGCTTCTAAGCCAAGACAAACCCCCACTGCACTGAGGCGTGGATGACGGTCTTCTTAATTTCATTACATAGATGGATGCATCTGGAGAATTAAAGGTGCTACTTAATTCTCCCCATCTTAATAGAGACTTAGATTTATCCTTGGTAATCCTTTAAGATTCCTGCTGGAAGTGCTGCCTCTTCCCATTTGTGTTATGTTTTGTTAGGGCTTGCTTTCGATTTGTTGTTTGTTTGTTTGTTTGTTTGTTCGTTGTGAGATAGGATCGTTATATATAACCCTCATTAGCCTCAAATTCATTGCAAGACCCCTGCCTCAGCCTCTCCTGAGTGCTATTATATACTTGTTTTTTTTTTAATTATTTAAGCGTGTGTGTGTGTGTGTGTGTGTGTGTGTGTGTGTGTGTGTGTGTGTATGTACGTACACTCATGTGCATGTATATGGTATAACACCTTTCCCTGTGTGGCCCAGTTAGCACGGAGAATGGCTGTGTGTGTGTGTGTGTGTGTGTGTGTGTGTGTGTATGTACGTACACTCATGTGCATGTATATGGTATAACACCTTTCCCTGTGTGGCCCAGTTAGCACGGAGAATGGCTGGCCTCACATTCTGGAAAGACTAAGAGCTAAGAAGCTAGACCGGCTTGGGCTGGAATTGATGCCATTTGCTGTATTTAGTTTGTTTCTCTAGGCTGCCATTTCCCTAAGCCTAGGCTCAGATACCACCTCTGAAGGGCTGTCCTGAAGATCAGGAAAATGAAAAAAAATTCTGACACAGCCTTTGGTATGTATGGATGTGCTGAGCAAGTTACCCTGAGAAGGGAGAAGGAAGAGCAGGCTTTAGACCCAAGCCCCTGCCTGGAGAGCAGCTACCACACTTGTCCCTGGGGTAGAACAGTGCGGTGGTCCTACTTTTCTTTGAAGTCAAATAGAGAAGAGGCAATATATTTGCCTGACACTTGAACTTCAAGTACGTGTGGGACCCACTTATTTGTCTCTTACCTTCAAAATGTACTTTTTCTGTGTCCCACCTTGAGCATATTGAAATCTCCAAGCCTCAAGATTATTTGCAAAGTGGGATTTTACCTTCAAATAATTAGGAATTGGACAGGAATTTGATATTTCAATGGTGTGTACTTAATATAGAACATTCAAACATGCTAACTACTCCTTAATTGTACTGCTTCTGAAGAAGTATAGTTATTTAACAACACAGAATAAAAACTCTGTACCCACCCCCACCCCTCACTCCCTTATAATTAGCTGTTTTTTTTTTTTTTTAACTGATTTCTAAAAGGGATCATTTAGGGCTTTTAATCTCAGAGTCTTATCTTTCCCCTGTGAGTGAAGCATTAGACTAGTAAGAATGAGTAGCATATGTTTGATTTTTCTATGTCAGTAAATGCCACAGAGTTAGCCCAGGTCATGTTGGCATTCAGTAATGCTCATCAGCTGCTCTCACGACTGTTTTCACTGACATCTACTGTTATAAGCTAGAATATCATCCTTTGAGCTTTGTGTGCAGACACTTGAATTTGACTTAGACAACACTGTCGTGAATGTGATATAAGCCAGTGCTGAGTCTGTGAGAGCGTACGTCCTTCTACGTGTACTTCACGTTTGTACATAGGCAGAGCTGTGGGCTGTGGTAAAGTGTGTCCACCGCATCCTTCATGGTGGAGATAGGAGCTAGAGACCCTGTTTCTGAAACTGAAGTATGGACAGAGGCCTTGAGCGGGACAGATGGCACTCTAAAGAACCAGTGAACTTAAGAATCCTCAGATGCCAAGCTAGCAAGATGGTTCAGGGAACAGAGGCATTTGGTGTGTTCGCCTGGAATCCATTTAACAGTGGAAGGAAAAAAATATAACTCTGCAAAGCTGTTGCTGGCCTTCAATCGTATGCAGTGACTTGTACAAGTGGCACACACACACACACACACACACACACACACACACACAATCACTACTACTAATGACAATATCTGTAAATCCACAGTAACTCCCACAAGCAACACTGGAATCTAGTACACATTTAAGTAATAAGATAATTTACCACACAAGACATATTAGCCAGCAAAAGCAAGAGATTTCTGGATACAGAATCTTAGCTTCTCAGAATGGGCAGGATTTTGGTGAAATTTGTAGGTGGAGCGTTATTTCTGATGGAGTCTTATGCTCAGGGCAATGAACTCATTTCAGAGCTCTTGCTCAGAAGTGTTTGTTCGTTATGCAGAATTGAAAATGTGCTTCAAAGTGGGCAGGGTGTGTGCTGAGTGCTGAAGGAAGGGCATTTGGAAGTGTTTGATTCTCGTGGATTATGAGCCTAGATTGCTCACAGCTTCATTCTCGGTGTCCAGTCAGGCAGCACAGAGGAAGGAAAATGTCTGGCCCATGGGTCCAGGGTGTGGATAAAGGCAGGCAGGTGGCTCTCATACACCGTATTCATATTCACATCAAGATGGGCAGTGGTGCTCTATCATGAGAGTTTGCAAAATAAACAATGAATTCTCCCCAAATGTGTAAATTGGAGCCAAGTGAATAAATTGTTACACAATAAAGTTTAATCTGAATAATCATTCCCCAGTCTTCTGTGCCTCCCTCCCCAACTTGTGCTGGGTGGGAAAGAATCCACCATATTTGGAAACTAAACTCACAGAGAAAAGGTAAGGACTGCTGCTACAAATAGTTCCAGGAGACAGGCAGAGCTAGGGACCTGAGAGTAACTGCATGAGAATGTGTGCAAGGCAAAGAGCAAAGTGCTTGCAGCAAAGTCATCAAAATAGAGAAAACTGAAGCTGCTCCTTATTACTGGCATGCTGATTTAAATCTGCATTTTTATCTCTGGATATTGTGTATTAATGAATTTGAAAGTTAAGCTCTGAAACAAGGACAGATAAATTAAGGGACAGATGTAGAATGAAAGCATTCTATTTTATTTTTTATGAGTTCATTTTCTTAATAATTCTTAGCGTATAACATAATGGGATTACTGTTATGTAAATACGTACCTTTTACTTCTCTCATTTGTTCCTTCTCCTCCTGTCATCATGCTGTTCCTTTTATCCCACTCACATAATCACCCTTTAGCTGTCTGGTGTGTGTATGTGTGTGTGTGTGTGTGTGTATGTGTGTGCGCGCGCGCGCGCGGGCACACACACACGCATGAATGCACGTTTGTGCTTACTTACAGAATTTTCCGTCATCTGTTAATGGGCTTTCAGCTGATTCCATAGTGTAGCCATAGCGAATAGTGCAGCAGTAAACACGGTTGATGTGCAAGTATCTCGGTTGTTCTGATTTAAAGGCCTTTATAAATGTACCCAGAAGTGATGCTGCTGGGTCATACGGTAGTTCTTCTGCTCTCAGACTTTTGAGAACCTTCCATACTGACTTTTCTTCAGTGTCTGAATCAGTTTACACTCCCACCAACAGTAAGGGTTGTTCCCCTCCCCCCAAAATCCTTCCCAGTGTTTGCTGTATTTGTTCCCTTGATAAGAGACATTTTAGCTGGTATGATATGTAATCTCATTGAAACTTTAATTTGCATTTCTTTGATGGCTTTTTCATTTGAGACGTCTGTTCAGTTCATTTACTCTTTTATTGATTGGATGATTCCGTGTGTGTGTGTGTGTGTGTGTGTGTGTGTGTGTGTGTATTTAACTCTGGAGTTTTATTTTGTTTTTAATAGAGTCAAGATATTAATCTCCTGTCAGATATGTAGCTGGCAAAGCTTTTCTTCCATTTTGTAGGGATCTCTTCACTCCGCTGATACATTTTTTTTTTTTTTTTTTTTTAAAGCTGCACAGAAGCCTTTTAATTTAATTCAATCCCATTTGTCAGTTCTTGAAGTGATTTCCTGTGCTTTTACAGTCTGGTTCAGAGTCCTTGCCTGTGTCTGTATTTTGCAACATTTCCTCCTGTTTTTCTCTAGCAGTTTGGAGAGTTACATAAAAGTATTTGATCCATTTTGAATCGAGGGATATGGTCTGTTTTTGTTCTATTTATGGGTATACTATTTTCCGGCACTATTGGTTTTAGTTATGTAGGTTTATTTTTGGCCCTCTGTTTTATCCCATTGATCAACAGGTCTGTTTGGGTGCAGATAGCATGCTATTTTGCCCCACAGTTCTGTGGACTGTATTGAGATCAGGTGTTCTGATACTTCAACAGTGCTCTTTCTGTTAAGGACTGCTTTGGTTTGGAGGAGTCTTTTGTGCTTCTGCATGAATTTTAATGTTCTTTTTCTGCTTCTCTGAAGACTGCTATTGGAATTTTGGTAGAGACTATATTGACTGCAGTTCAGTTATGGTAACACAGCCATTTTCACAATATAAACTCTATCAGCCTCTGAACATACTCCATCTGTCTGTGTGTCCCTCAGCTTCTTTATTTTATTTTAAAAATTTTATTGTTGGAATCGTTCATATTCTTGGCAAGGTTTATACCTAGGTATTTTATTACTTTCAAACTATTGTGAATGCATATTTATTCCTCATTTTTTTTTTCTTCAGCAAATTTCTTATTGGTGTTTGGGAAGGCTGTTGATTTTTGGATCCTGTTACTTTGCTGAAAGTGTGCATCAATTTTTAAGACGTTACTGTTGGTGTTAGGACTTTAGAAAATATATGTATTTGCTTGTGAGCCTCTGTGTTGAAGCTGGGAACTGAACACTGTGTACAAGAGCAGCAAGTGTTCTTAATTACTGATACTTTAGCTTCCTGCTTTCCTATTGTATCTTTTTAATCTTTCTCAAGTCTTATTACTCTAGCTAGGACTTGAAACATTGTGTTTGCCTGAGAACGGAGATGGTAGACATGCTTGTCTTGTTCCTTAAAGTAATGCTTGCATTCTTCTTACATTTAGTACTTAGTATAATGTTGGCTATAGATCCGATGAGTGTAGCCTTGTGTTAGTATGTTCCTCCTATTCCTCGTTTCTTCAGAACTTTTACCATGAAGGAATATTGAATTTTGTCAAACCCTCCCCCATCCCCCATGCCCCACATAATGATCTGGTGAGTTCTATTACGTCTGCATATATGCTGGATGAGATGTATTGGCTTGTGTATGTTTCCTAGTGTGTCCTTGTCGGCTTCTGGTATAGGATACTCTGTTGGCTCCGTAGGATGCATTTGCTCGGGTTTCTCTTCTGTGGAACAGTTTGAGGAGCATTTATAAAGTTCTTGTAGAATTCTCCAGGAATTTGGTTGGTTCTGGGCTTTCTTTATTATAAGGCTTTACCACTGCCACAGTCTCATTGAACCTTGTAGATCTGTGTAAGTTGTACATATCCTCTTAATTTAGCTGTGTCTGTCCTATGTCTCTTAGATTTGATCAATTTCGTCTAGATTTTTCAGCTTTTTGGAGTGAGATTTTCTGTTCATCCTATGGATCACATCAGTATTTATTGAAATGTCTCCTTTTCATTTTTAATTATATTCACTTGGGTCTTCTCTTCTAGATTGATTTTGGGTTTATTGATCCTGATTATTTCATAAAGAGATCAATTCTTGGGGCAGGAGAGATGGCTCAATGGTTAAGAGCACTGTCTGCTCTTCCAGAGGACCTGGGTTTAATTCCCAGCACCCACACGACACCCTCATACAGACATACATGCAGGCTAAACACCAATGCACATAAAATAAAATTAAATAAATTTTAAAAAGAGATCAATTATTCATTTTGTTGATTCTTATTCTTCAAGTCTCTACTTTGTCCGTTATTGCCCTGGTTTTTAATTATTTACTTCTGTCAGCTGATTGGGGGTTTCGTCTTGGTTTTGTTCCCTAAGGCCTTCAGCTGTATCATTTGATAGAAGCTCTTACAGCCATGACCTTTCCTCTTAGAAATACCTCTTCCTGTTTGTGTACTATCATTTTCATTTGATTCTAGGAATTTTGTAATGGCTTTCTATTGTTGCAACTCTTGACTAATTTTGATCTGAAGTCTACTGTATCATTTATCTGAAAGCCCAGGACCAGGATTCCTGGAGAATTCTACAAGACTAAACAAATCCAGCTTCTTTTGCTTGTTAATTTCTAGCCTTTCATTATTTGTATCAGTGTCTTTACCATTGAGGTGTGTTTTTGGAGACAATAAATAGTTTAATTTTTATGTTTCAATACAGCCACCAAATCTACATCTTGGAGTTAAAGTTAAGATCATTTATAATTATGAGGTGAAGTTTGCTAATACCTGTAGTTTTGTAGGTTGTTTTTCTGGTAGGTTAAACTATTGCTTTGTCTTTTTGCTTCCCTTTTTTCTTCCTTAATCTTTTTAGGTGTTTACTGGTTTACATTGTTATACATGGGGCATTCCTTCCTAGCGCTCCCCTGTGCATATATAATCTCTGTGATCTCTGATTTAGTCTTTCCTTATCCTCTGTATCTAGAACTTAAGTATCTTCTGCAGTGCTGCTGACTGGGTACTCATAACTTGCTTTAGTTTGTGCTTGTCTTTAAACGTGCTCATCAGTTTTAAACAGTCACTTTGCTGTACAGAGCAGACTTGCTTGGTAGTTTTCAGAGTGGCAAATAGATCCGTCTGTGCTTAGTTTTTTAGGGTTTCTGTCAAGTGATCTTTTGTTATTTTACTATTGCTTTTGTATGTGGTGCTTTTCCTCTTATACCTCTTAGTTTTATATTTTGGACATCTTCAGTGTTGTGGAAACAGCCTTCTATGATCATATCTTCTGAATTCAAAATGCCTCCTATGCTTAGATGTCAGTTTCTTTCCCTAGATTTCACAAGTTTTCTGCTGTAGTTTCATTGAATAAATTTAGGTTTTAGATGTGTATGTGTGTGTGTGTGTGTTTTAGTCTCAGATATTTCTTGGGTTTGGTTTCTTAATCATTTCCCAGAGTTATTGAGTGTGGTGGTCTTGCCTATTGTTTTTCCTTGTTAATGCTTGAATGCCGTGTCTCCTTGACCTCATCTTCCACGGCTGATGTTCTCTCTTCTGTTTGGTCAAGTCTATTGGTGATGTTTTATGCCATGGTTTTCATTATTCATTGACTTTATAATTTTCCAACATTTCTGTTTATTTTTTTTCCTGTTTCAAATGTCAGTTTTGTTGCTGAAGTAATTGTAGAATTGCACAGGTAAATTAGTGAGACCAGATGACTGTTAAAAAAATGTAGAGATGATTTTTATGTAAAGGAGATGTTTAAAAAGAAGAGAAGAGGGAAAAAAAAGAAGAAAAGGAGGGATGAGCAGTAGTGGTGCACACCTTCCGTCCCAGTACTTGAGAGGCAAAGGCAGGCATATCTCTGTGAGTTCAAGGCTAGCCTGGTCTACAGAGTGAGTTCCAGGACAGCCAGGGCCACACAGAGAAACCCTGCCTAGAAAAAAACCAAAAATAAATAAAGTAATTAATTAAAAATAAAGGCGAGAAAAGTTTTTCTGATAATGAAAGTAGTCAGCTGAATTGGGAACAAGATGAAGATGCATTATTTTAGCAGAATTAAGATACATCATAACTCATATGTGCTTTTGTAGTTTAGATACAAATTGTAATTGAAAAATCATGGTAAAGTATAATTCCTCTAAACAAACACAAGTCTGGACAAGTAGTCTTTATGTGTTATGCATGTAAATAGGCAAAGAAATAACCAGTTAGACAAATTTGTTTGTTTTGGTTTAATCTGTATGATTTGGTATCTTAAGAATTTTTTCAGATAACAATTGAGATGTAATCTGAATAAATTAATTAAATTTAAAAAAGAATTTCTTCATGTAAAATTAGTATAAATTGACTTTGAAAAAAAGAACCATTCTTCTATAACTAGAAAATTATTCCAGTGATCATCTTTTTAGATTAGATGAAATGATAACTTATTAAGATTTCTAGCCTACGGTAACAAGATTTTGGAATAGACAATTAACTGATAGAGCGATGGTTAGCATACTCTGTTGACAGAGACACCAGCCAAGATGGAGTCATTAGAGACTTTGGTAATAAAGAGAAAAGAAAACATCGCGTGCCTATTTCAGTCTGTTGTCAAGGGTCTAAGAACTGCAGTACACAGAAAGGATCAGTACTGGACTCTGGTCCTCCTGGAACGACCCCAGGATGTCACATTTACAGACAAAGGCAAGCTGCTCCAGAGGCTCAGAGCTAAAAGCACTCTTACTTGGAAGCTCAAACAGGATTGAGCAATTTTGTATTTAATTCAGTAGCTATAGCTTGAATAAGGAAAGTGGAAGTAATTCAGTGTGTTTAATTGCTCATATGTGCTTTTTCAAAGGCAAAGAAAACATAAGGAATATTGAATTACTAAGGGGTCCAGGCTTGGAGGACATAGAATTGTTTCCACTTTTCAGTGTTATTCCAGAATTAACACTGGAATTGGATTCTCTTCTGATCTTCACCTATTTTCCGCTCTGTGAGAGAATCACCATCGTTAGATGTGTTAGACCTCTGCTAGTCCCACCTTCAGGGCAGGAACCACTGTCTTCTCTTCCTTCTTGCACAGCCAGCCATGCACTTCTTTCTGAGAGCTCATATTCTTCTTAGCATGTGTCACAGTGTACAGAACAAATTCAGCAATACTTTTTATAGACTTAGAATACTTTTTTTTTCAAGATAGTCAAGGCCCCAAACATGAGATAATTTCAAATAAGTACTTTTTTTGTTACAGAGATTCATTTTGTGCTAGAGGATGAAGGGATGACATGGAATACATTTTTGAATGTTTTCACTTTTGCAGTTAGCCATTGTTTCCCCTGACTTCACGTCCCAGGAGTTGAGCAGAGCTGTCCTCGCCATGCTTTTTAAATTCAATGTTCCAGATGCTTCCTGCATCCTCTGGAATCCATGCAAAAGCTGGAGGAATCTACAGCTGGGTGCGTCTTAATCTTAGCGTCTCTTGAGACTCTTAAAACTGTTGTGACGGTCAGTGCTTCCTTTTGTTCATGTGGACCATGTCTATATATTAGAATTAAAATGGAAACTTCACCAAAACAGTCGTAAACAAGTATCCATTTCAGAAGCCTTTCAGAACCATGGCATCATCACACGGAGTCTGTAGAAAGCTCCTGCATCACCACGATGCTACGACAGTGGCTTAGGATATCTTAGTTTGAAAGTAAACGGGATACCCACAGCCTCGTAAAGCTTTTGGCAGTCCCCAGGGACAATCCATCTCACCTTCAAAACTCCTAATGGAGAGTAATAGCTAGGAAATAGGATTGTTACATGAACAGTACATTTAATAAGTACTTTTAAAAGGGTGTGGCTGAAATGATAAGTCCTGGGCAATAATATCAAATATGTATATGTTGTATTTTAATAAACAGATATACACAGAGCATATATATATATATATATGTACATATGAGGCATAGTTATATAATGCCTATAGTAGTGTATTACTATATTATACTATTATGTATTTACAGAAATTATGCTAAATTATAAATGTGTATAGTTTATATTTATATAGTAAGATTGTGAAGATATTCATAGTGACTAAATATTGTACCACTTTGTAGTTTTATTGTATATCAATGTTATTAAGAATATATATAATGTAAAGAAGAATAAGAGCATTTAGGGTTTCATGATTAGTATTTTCTGATCTCTAGGTTTGGCATGTAGAAATAGACAAGCCATATAATTCATCAAAATGTTCCCCAGTTAGCTGGTGTTCCTTATTAATGTCCATGGGCACAAAACTTTATGTGGTACTGAAGACTCTTTCTATTTCCTTTGAGAATAAATCAAGCAGTTGAGTGGTCCGATGGCGTGTATGAAGACCAACACTGCATGGTCGCTGGTGGGCAAGATGGAGTCCTCCAGTTAGGCAAATACACTTTTTGGGAGTTTTTCCAAAATGTATGACATCTCACTCAGCTTTCCTAGCACTCGTCCTTCTTTGTGTCTTTTGAAAATATCTGATTCCCCCAAACTTTATCCCTAGATTAAGTCAGGTTTCTAGCAGTTGTGTAGTGTGTGTGTGTGTGTGTGTGCTGTTAAGCTACAGACAAAAATCAGGTTGTAATCATGAGATGATAGGAATGTGAGTGTTCCACTAATTGGAGGTGGTGTTTTGTTTTGTTTTGTTTGGTTCTTTGTTTTCATCCAGTAGAATCCATTTCTTAAAAAGAATTTAAGAGCCTCTGGGACATTTCCTAAGCTGTAGCAATTCATGCTTCGGCTTTCTGAGAGAAATGGTTAGAATGTAGATCAGCCAGTCAAATGCATTTTGCTTTTTTTTATGAAACACATAGTCACCATTTAAAAATTCCAACTTTTAATACGGTTTTGTAAAAAGTATTTTTTTGAATCTTCAGCTTTATTTTACAAATTAGCAAATGGTGTCACCAGTCTTCTTGAATCTTGAAAATATTGTTTCAAGCACTTTGATAGACTACCGAATTCTATCAAAACAAACCTTGGCGGATAAGATTTTTATGATCTTTGAATGCCAGCATTTATTGAATTAATTTATTCTCAACATTAGACTTACTTCCTCTTTCATACTTACCCTGAGGGACTTGCTTCTGGACATCACAGTAAAACAAAGATTGTCAGGAGAAGGCCAACTGAGGCATTGTGTTTAGAAAAACAGGATATTAAATGCGCCCGGACACAAGTATCAAGGCCTCTGGTTTGAGATTTAGCTTTCCAGCGACCAGGTTGTCCTATAGCTACCACATTATTGGAGGATCAAGTTCTTCACCAGTCCCTCCAAGGAAAAGGGAAAGTTAGATGGCCAGTGTCTCTATTAGGGTTTGTCTTATGCTAAGTAGCAAGCCAGTTATTTTATGCACAAAACGTCTATTACAGAATATTACTCTATCAGTTTTGTAATTAAAGAAGTCAAACCTCACAGGTAAATAAGCTTGTCTAAGAAGCAGTGCTGGTAAATGGTGGAGAGAGATTCTAATCAAAATTTGCCTGTTTTAAAGCTTTCAATCTGTTTTCCAGGAAGAGATTTCAACATTTGAGAGCTTAGTTAGGGAAAAAGAAAGAATGGAGAACAGGAGTGAGCGGGACAAAATCTCTCCTACAGCTGGTGTGAGTAGGACAGAACCTCTCCTACAGCTGGTGTGAGTAGGACAGAGCCTCTTCTCAAGCTGGTATGAGTAGGACAGAACCTCTCCTACAGCTGGTATGAGTAGGACAGAACCTCTCCTACAGCTGGTGTGAGTAGGACAGAACCTCTTCTACAGCTGGTGTGAGTAGGACAGAACCTCTCCTACAGCTGGTGTGGGTAGGACAGAACCTTTCCTACAGCTAGTGTGAGTAGGACAGAACCTCTCCTACAGCTGGTGTGAGTAGGACAGAACCTCTCCTACAGCTGGTGTGAGTAGGACAGAACCTCTTCTACAGCTGGTGTGAATAGGACAGAACTTCTCCTACAGCTGGTGTGAGTAGGACAGAACTTCTCCCACAGCTGGTGTGAGTAGGACAGGACCTCTCCTACAGCTGGTGCGAGTAGGACAGAACCTCTCCCACAGCTGGTGTGAGTAGGACAGAACCTCTCCTACAGCTGGTGTGAGTGGGACAGAACTTCTCCCACAGCTGGTGTGAGTAGGACAGGACCTCTCCTACAGCTGGTGCGAGTAGGACAGAACCTCTCCCACAGCTGGTGTGAGTAGGACAGAACCTCTCCTACAGCTGGTGTGAGTGGGACAGAACATCTCCTACAGCTGGTGTGAGTGGGACAGAACCTCTCCTACAGCTGGTGTGAGTAGGACAGATCTCTCCTACAGCTGGTGTGGGTAGGACAGAACCTCTCCTCCAGCTGGTGTGAGTAGGACAGAACCTCTCCTACAGCTGGTGTGAGTAGGACAGAGCCTCTTCTCAAGCTGGTATGAGTAGGACAGAACCTCTCCTACAGCTGGTATGAGTAGGACAGAACCTCTCCTACAGCTGGTGTGAGTAGGACAGAACCTCTTCTACAGCTGGTGTGAGTAGGACAGAACCTCTCCTACAGCTGGTGTGGGTAGGACAGAACCTTTCCTACAGCTAGTGTGAGTAGGACAGAACCTCTCCTACAGCTGGTGTGAGTAGGACAGAACCTCTCCTACAGCTGGTGTGAGTAGGACAGAACCTCTTCTACAGCTGGTGTGAATAGGACAGAACTTCTCCTACAGCTGGTGTGAGTAGGACAGAACTTCTCCCACAGCTGGTGTGAGTAGGACAGGACCTCTCCTACAGCTGGTGCGAGTAGGACAGAACCTCTCCCACAGCTGGTGTGAGTAGGACAGAACCTCTCCTACAGCTGGTGTGAGTGGGACAGAACATCTCCTACAGCTGGTGTGAGTGGGACAGAACCTCTCCTACAGCTGGTGTGAGTAGGACAGATCTCTCCTACAGCTGGTGTGGGTAGGACAGAACCTCTCCTCCAGCTGGTGTGAGTGGGACAGAACATCTCCTACAGCTGGTGTGAGTGGGACAGAACCTCTCCTACAGCTGGTGTGAGTAGGACAGAATCTCTCCTACAGCTGGTGTGGGTAGGACAGAACCTCTCCAGCTGGTGTGAGTGGGACAGAACATCTACAGCTGGTGTGAGTGGGACAGAACCTCTCCTACAGCTGGTGTGAGTAGGACAGATCTCTCCTACAGCTGGTGTGAGTGGGAGAGTATCTGTCCTACAGCTGTGTGATCCTGGTTTGCAGCTGTACTTCTGGATCAGAGGTTACTTGCAAGATGTCAAGGATGGTCAGTGAAGAAGCTTTTCCTTGCCAGAACCTAAATGTCATCTGCCAGGTGTGTTTCTGATTAGATAAGAGCAGGCTCTTTCACACGTCACCTGCCGATTCTGCTTTAATGGTGTATGGTTAAGGTAGATGGGGCCAGTGTTTGAAGCTGCACTGTAGCAATGCTTTCCAAATTATCCTTCCAGGATTTTGTATGCCGCTGTTGACTGGAACACTGAGGAATGGGAGTCCTCAAGCCCTTCAGGAAGCGATCTAATTGCTACAGCAATCTGGAGAGCTAATGTCCTAAGGAATGGAACACTTTCCTCTAGTCATGTGGCTAGGTACAGGCGAAGATCTCCAGGCATGTGACTAGGTGCAGCTGACGACCTTGGTAATTAAAGGCCAACTTGTAAAACTCGAGGCTTTGACATCACTGCATTCATCTCTCACTAGTGAATGTAGCATCTTTTTCTTATAGAGAAACAGCCCATTTGTCTTCTTCCTCTCCCTTCTGAGCGTGTTTAGCTTGAGTGTGGTGTCCGAGTGCAGACCTTCAGAGAATTCAAAGCTAAAACACTTGGACAGAAAACTTTATTGAATTCCTTGAATTTAGAAAACTTTCTTCCTAGAAAGAGTTGGTTCCCCACCCCACCCCCACCCCCTAAGCAACATAGGGAACAGATAGCAACTGCAGTCTTTTGCCCTTAAAGAAACTAGAACCAAAAGATAGAAGAAACTGCAGCCAGTGTTAAGAGGCAGAGGCTATTTCTGGCTCTAATTTTGAGGAATCTTCGTAGTCATCATTCTTTAAGAACTGCATTTCAGAACAGTCACAAACAACAGAGCAGCCGTCCTCTTCAAAAGCAATCACCCCAAAAACAGAAGCAGAAGCTCTGCTAGGAATTTCTGACCCTGGTCGTAACTTCAGTGCCTTTGAGGTTGTGGCACTTTCCTAGCAAGCAAGGATGTTCCTGAGGTGCTGTCGGAAGCCATGGCTGTTTGGGCTGAGGGTCAGAGAGATCAGAACTGTAGCTCTGGGCTAGGATTGCAGCCTCAGGTTGGCTGGGGAGATGGTCTGAGGAACATGACATGTTCTGCATCTCAGAAGGGAGAACTCATGTTCTTAACTACTTATTCACCACAAGGACAACAGCATTCATTATTTTCTCTCATTCTGTCCTCTCCACTTGAAGACAGACCCTGGAGCTCCCTAATCATTTGTCTTTCTTCTTCTTCCGAGATAGAGCAGAATAGAGAACTTGAGCAAAATGGCCAGCAGACTGACAAGCGTAGCTGGCACAGAGCTGTCCACAGGCAGCTCACTCCAAGGCAGATTGGATGTGAAAAAGGCTTCACACCCCATAGGACTTGCCAGAAACAAGTGCTAGCGGAGTCACCTACACAGTTAGCAGAGGGAATGTTCCCGCCTAGGCAGTGTTTCTGAAGCTGAAGGGATGCCGTTTGATGATGCTCCTTCGTTCCCTGGCTACATAGGCAGCTTACTGGGAGCAGCTACCATTCAGAGCTGTGTCAGCAGATTGCAGTCCACGTCTCTCAGAGAGCACATTGCTAGGCCAAAGAGATATTTTCACTTACTGACATTTCTGTCAGCACCAAAACGTTGAGGATCTTAGAGTCTCCTGCAGTCACAGAGAACTAGAGGAGAATCTAAAAAAAACCTGACAGTTTCAGAGAACTTTATAGTTTTCAAAGATTATCACTCAAGTACTATTCAGATTCAGTTTTGAACATAGCATCTTACCTTATTGCTCGGAACCACGGCATCCTCATTTAGTTTGCTAATCACTGCTGTAGCTACTTTGATGTAATTATTTTGGAGGGGGCAGGTAGAGAGCAAAACTGGGCAAGTTGACGTAAGAGTTAATGGAGGAAGCAAGCAGTGTTTTCGTAAACTATTCTGTTCCTGGTCCACAAGTTGCCCAGGACTCAGTCCAGAAGCAGAAATATTAAAACCCAAATCATAACCACGAGTAGTGTGATAGTTCTAGCTACTCAGAAGGCTGAGGAGGAAAATTACCTGAGCTCAAGTTTGAGGTCAGCCAGGACAAGATATCCCATGAATCCACCCCTGGAAAAAGATATGTACACACCAAGCTTCGAACAGAATGGTTTCCTTTTTTACCCCCAATCTGAGAGCAATTAGTCTTCTGCTGCCTACCTAGAAAAACACTCTGCCCAGCCTTTTGTTCCCTTGTACCAGGCAGTGAGCGTGCCTGGGAAGTGAGGTGTCCACATCTTGGGGAGTGTTGCTGTAATTACTCTAGCCTCCTCATAGCATGATGTTCCTGGACCTGTGGCAGAGGCTTGGCTGGCTGGGGGTATAATTGTGGAAATAATAGGGTAAAGACTAAGTGATTTACTGAAGAGATAGGTAGGGATAAGGATAATAATTGTGTTTTATCTAACAGAATTCTGAAGGGAAAGATGTGTCCCTCCTTATATTCTGGCTACTTTGTTTTTCTAGGCACTTTAAAAAATAAGTTATTGTACTGATCATTACTGTTCTTGTGTAAAATAGTGTCTTGGGTTTGTAAGGTCTGAAGTGAAATGTTTGCCTTCTTAATTTAAGAACTCATTGGTTTATTTGTTTTTTGTTTTTTTCCCTCAGGTACTCAGCACATGGTAGTTTCATGCCAAGAACAATAGACTCACTGGTGTGGAATTAAGTCTTTGGGTAATTTCACTCTAAGTCTGTATCACATTCCTGGCATCTCCTATGCAAAGGCACTTTAAAAGTTGCCTTTTTTTATTTTTATTTTTTTTGGTATGTATTAAAATACAGACAGGCAAAGAGGAAGGAGAATTTCCATTAAGTGTCACCCACTGATAGGATCATTGCAGTGTGAAGTACCACAGAAACTGTCTCTGTCTCACCCTACGTTGGGTCTCAGCACATCATTTTCATGAACACCCATGTGGAACACCTTGTCGTGCCATCCGGCTGCATCCACTAGCTCTGTGGGCCTCACCATGGTCTGGCAGCTTGTCTAGGCAGACCAGCCTGTTGGCATTTGGATGATTTCTGGTGTCAAATGTATAAGCAGTGCTTCAGTGACATTCTGGAAAACCTTGTGCCCTCGTTTGAGTGCTACCTTTCTATACTTTAAATAAGTTGCTTGGAAGTATCATTTGTTGGGTCAAAACTTTGACCATACTGCCCTTGGTATGGGTTCTTCCTCTAGGCTTCTAGTTCTGTTTAAGACTCTATGATCTGAACAGCAGTTCTCTTCTAGTTTTTGTGTCCCCCCCCCCCAATACTCTAAAAAAGAAAAAATAAACCTAAAATGACTCATTCTCACTAGGCTTTTTAAAAATGTGTGGTATGAAGTGTAAAAACTTGGCAGTAAACCCACAATACCCCTTAAGAGAATTCTTGGTAACTGATTGTCAGCAGCAGTTTTGACAGCACGAGTCCACTCTACACCTTTGATTACTGTCCAAAAACCCAGTGCAAACAATAATTAGACAATACCCAGGCTGTGACCAAGAGGGTCAGCCAGCAGTTTAAACAAAAGTGTCAGTTACACAGATGCCGTAAATGCATCCACCCAGCAGTGTTTGAGCCCCCACTACATGCCAGTGGGGAGGTCGGAGAGCAGCCCTATCCATTGTGTGTACTTCTGTGTAGGTGTGTATGAGCAAATGAAGAGAGGGCTCCATACTAACAATAATTTGTATAGTATCTTAGGAAAAAACACATGTTGTGGGAACATAATAGAAACATAAAAGGAATGGGATGTTTTAGATATGAAGAGAAAGAATATTTTTATCTCTCTGACATGATTAATATTTGGGCCAAAACTTCCAGGAGAAGATAGTAAAGCAGGATGCCCCCTGTGACAAACCTGGCACGATGTGCTAGAGAGGTCCTTGAGGCAGAGGAATGCCATAGCATACCCTTGGGGCCGGCTCACCCCCACCCATGCCACAGCTCTACTGTGTGCAGGTCCCACTCTCCCAAGTGCTGCAGCCAGTGAGAGATGGGGCCTGCTCTCCAGAGTGCCACAGCCAGTGAGAGCCCAGTTACTTTTTAAACCTAGCACTTCTAAAAGAGTGCTGAAGTAAGCTGCAGGATCAGTGTCAACTTGCTTCTATCATGGATAGACAGGCTGGTGGAAAGAAAGCGCAAGGGGGTGAAAGGTGTGATGGACAAGTGAGTAAGGAAGAAGGGGGGTCAGAATTAAGCTTTGGCAGAGAATGCACTAAAAATGCATTGGGATTACACTGGAGGCCTTAAACTTGGAGTAGGAAATAATCTGAGTAACGAAGGAAATGGGCATTGCAGATGCCCTTTGTTGTTGCTTATTGCATAGTTTTCCCAATTTAGCTCTTTTTAGTCCAAACCTCACTAAATAGACCAGGTTAGACTCACACTTGTGGTAACCCATGTGCCCCTGACTTCCAAGAACTGGGATAACTATAGACCACCGCACCCTACTGAGCCTGTGCTGTTTGTAGTGAGATGTAACTAAACCCTTTTTTTTTTTTACCTTCTTCTCAATAAAAGCAGGTTATTTCTGTTAACTATACCCAATAAGAGAGCAGAGGAACCAATCGTAATCTCACCATGTTGCTGTTTTAAGTACGGAGCAGAATCATAATAGTTCTGTGTGAAAATTATTAAAGTATTATAGTTTTGTCACCTCTTCTAAAATTCCAACTTTATTTGAGAAAAAGGAAACATAGAATACCTATTTATCTTTTCCCTACTTGGCCAGTCCCCCAACTTGAAAATAATGCAGCAGCCCTAGTAAGTGGGAATACATGAACTTGCCAGCTAACAGTTCTGTCCCAGTGTCCCATGTCCCGTGAAAAGGAACTGATGGTCTTTCCCTGCTCTGCCCACCATATAGGACACTAACATGGCTGTTTCTGAGACCGTTATGTATGGCATTTGTGATGCTAATTTCATGTGTACCCAGTAGTGATAAAAACCATTACATTGTCAGGCCATGTAGTATTCAAGAAGTATAAGACCCTTGTACAAGGGCGCAGACTAGGCCGCACTCGTTAGAGAAAGCCTGAGCTGTGTGACATGGTGCTGCGTAATTGCAGCTACCTACTTGCTTGTGGGACTTGCCTGTTTGGAATGTCAGTGTTGATCCCTGGCCGTCTCCTCTGCTTTTAATATGAGCTTTTGGGCTCACATGTAAAAAGTTAATCTAGTTGAAAAGACTTGTAACATTTACTATATTGTGAAAAATTCTGTGGTAATTGATCTCCCCTGCCCCCCTCCCTCAATTACTCTGTATGGAGAATTTTTTCCTTGTAAGGTTCTGCTTTGTGGTTAAGAAGTGGTGAAAGTCAGGTAGAGAGTAAGGCTGTGATAGCAGCTCACGTGCTTGCTGCTTCTCAGTCTTTAATTGCTTTTTTAGAGACAGAAGTTAAAGCCAGCTCATTGATTTATGACTGAATGACCTGGGGCAAGCCCCACTTCTTCAGTGAAGTAGAAAAACTAATAATACTTGCCTTATTGGGTTATTGGGAAACTCTTAAGAGATAAAGATCAAGCAAGAGTTAATAGCCAGTACTTAGCATAAAGGCTCACACCCAGTTAGCAAAGCCCTTCAGAAACACTGGCTGGAAACCAGTGTGTAGAGGAGTGGGTTCAAGGCAGTCTTAGAGAGGAGGTACAGTATGTTTGTTTAACCATCATTTAGATCTATAACAGCAGCTATGGCAGTTATGATAGACCTCTTTTATTGGCTCAGTTAAAGTTCTAAGCACTTTATTTCACTAGTGTTTTACAACTATAAAAAGGGAACCTGCGTTGTCATTCTGCTAGAGGGGTTCAGCACAATACCTTCAGTTCCTGATTGGAGAAAGTTGGCTTCTTAGTCAGTCCTGTCACTCCCTGTAGGAAAAGAAGCTCTGCACACTGCCTGCTTTCCTGCTCCCAGGGGAAGAGCAGGTTCTTCTTCCGAAGGAACCGGAAAGGCCCCAACCTTCCTGCCAAGTCCTCATCCCAGTGTCCCTAATATTTCAAGGGCAGTAAAAATGAAACAAAATAAAAACAGAAACCAGTAGTTACTGTTTGATGTTTATTGATAGGCACAGAGGGCAAGTATTTGTTTTATATTTCTAGCCATACCACCTGAAGTTTTAAAACCACAAAACAGTGATCTTGAGGTGGCAGCTGGCCTGTGGTTAACTGGATGTTCAGAAATCCTGCTGCATACTGTGTTCTGCTCAATGTGTAGGCCTCTGCTTCCTCTTCTCCTCTGCTGAAGAGCACCAACAGTGAGCTGACGTGAGTATACCAGCTCCGACTTTGCGCTAACTCCCATCCACTCTGGCATTCAGCAAGGGCTTCCTCTTGAGAGGTTTCATCATGTGCAAGGCTGAGGAGTGCCATTCAGTATGTGGCTTCTCTGAGTCTCCTGGCTTCTGGGGGAAGTAGGCTGGTTTCTGAGCACAGCTTCTGAAGCTCTTTCTCTGCATCATACTCGGCTCTGGTCTGTAAGGGTGAGTGTTTCCCAAGGTGTTTGCCTGTTCCCAAGCTCCATGGAGGTCATATTTGAGGGATACAAACCCATAAAGTAATTAGCAGATGAGTCAGTGAACTGCTGTGGAGCCCATCCAGGCTCTCCGCTTAGCAGTTTATCTGCCTGGGTGGTGGCTTCTGTCAGAGGTCTGTGGGGACAGTGGACTCAGTGGGCTGTGGCTGTGCCTCGTGTAGACTTGGGTTATAATTATGTGTACTTCTTTCTGGACTCATAGGCTGTGCTGTGGAGAAGGTGCAATCTGGCAGCATCTAGTAGGGTACAGAGCATTTATGTATCTCAGAATGTGAAGAAGTTACTTACAGAGCAACAGGAAAGCCATTCCGTCTCTCCTTGGCAGTAGTGAGCAATTTACTCCAGCTCGAGCAGAAAATTAAATGTTTCGTCACCCACCTCACTGGGTCAGATGATCATATGGAACCAACTGTGTCGTTTTCCCTTCTTCTCCCATGGTTGTTTTACATTTTCCAATGAGGTTATTTTAGAGTTTAGATGTATTGCTTAGCACCCCTACCATGCACGTCTAAAGAAGTATAACTCATGTTCAAGGATAAAGGCATATACTTCATTGGCTCTCTCAACACCGGTTGAAATAAACAGTCCCTTTTTCTTGCCTCAAAAAGGGGAAAACAGTATTTTATTGTGTGGGCATGTTGCCTGCATGTGTCTATATGTATCACATGTGTGTAGTATCCAAGGCGGCCAGAAGAGGGCGTCATATCCCCTGGAATTGGAGTTACAGATTATCAAGAGCTCCTATGTGCGTGCTGGAAATTGAGCCTGAACCTTTTGGAAGAGAAGCCACTGCTCTTAAGCACTGTCTCTTTATTTTAACATACCCAACATTTAATTTTATTATCCTCACACCTCCAGGCTGGTGGGATAAAGAGCCGTATGTAGAGATGGGGTAGAAAGTAGGAGAAGATAGCGTGAGAATGTCCTGGAACCTGAGCCATTGTCTCTCACCCAAAACAACAGCAGGTGGTAGATTTCAGAGAAAGTAGACCAGGTAGAAAGACTCATTTTTCACCTTGTTTGTCAACTTACCTGAGGCCAGTCAGAGACTGATGGCTGTGTCAAGTGCCCCTCGCAGCATGGCTGTTTGCTATTTTTGAGGAGAAAAAAAAAAAAAAAAGCATGGCAGATGGCACTAGGTATTTCATGATAACCACTGTGATCATGAGCTGCGGGCATAAATACAAAAAATGTTGGTTTATGTCCCTAGTTTACTTAGTGTCTAGCCACAGCTCTGCTTTAGATATCTGGCTTTCTTTTGGCATCAGGGCCAAAAGCAGCCTTGTGGCTGATGTCCACTGTCATTCTGTACACGTTATTTCTTCTTACCCCTCTCCCAGCCTCCACCCATCTTTACTCTCAGGAGTCTGCAATGCTCCTGAAACAAAAATGCCTGCCAACAAATTAGCTCTAAACTCTTGTTTGCACTAAGTAACTTAACAATTATATCCAACATTGCTTTCATTTGGGTGAAGTGTTTTAACTCCTAGGGTCACTACAAATTAATATAAAATAAATGTGCATTTCTGCTATTAACCCTGTTAAGGAATACATAATATTATTTCCCTTAGTGTTAAAGCCAACCTCCAAAAAGGATAATTAGTGCAATAAGGTTTTTTCCTTGAGGAGCCCATCTACCCTGGAAGTATTAGCTGCTATGCCTTGACTATGAAAACAAGTAGATAGTTCATGTTGAAATTGTTCCTGTCCTTTAACTGGCTGGCCTCAGTGGGGTTTGCAACATTCTCAAGATTAAACTGGCGGGAAGAGTACAAACCCTGCTCTGTTGCACTTTCCAATACACATCGTCTTCCCTGGGGGCAGATTCCGCTAGCTGGTCCCTCCTTCCAGTGTCTTTACGAGAATGTCCTCATGACCTGGAATATCCTCTTCCACATCTTCCCTCTGCAGACTCCACCTTAGAGTCTCTGTTCTTTTCATGTTAGCCTTCGCCCCTGAGAGAATGTAGTCAGTCTGCAAACCTTTCAAGTATAGTGTCACCTGGTCTTATTCCTAAATTCCCTCTCACACGAATCCATGTATTGAATGAATCTCTACAGAGGCAGGTTGCTGTTTAAAATAGCTCCCCAAACCGTAAGTCTTTTAAAAGCACTTCTCCGCGGTTTAGACTTATTTTATAGGCATCCATGTTTCTCCAGCATGTACCACGTGAGTGCCTAATGCTGTAGAGGTCAGAAGGAGGTGTTAGGTCCCCTAGAACTGGATTAACAGATGGTTGTAAGCCTCCGTGTGGGCGCTGGGAATCAAACCTGGCTGCTCTGCAAGATTAACAAGTGCTCTAAAGCCCTGAACCATCTCTCCAACCCCCTTAACAATCTTTTTGAGTGCTATCTTGGCCATTGTCGCTCTTCCTCTCGGCTTTGGTGTGGTGTTCCTGTTCGTGCAACAGTGGATAGTTAGATAATCTGCCACTCAAACATATTTGTCGTCAAAAACTAAATGTGTCAAAAATATTAAAATCAGCTTATTCTATACCTCATAACAAATTATGTGTTTGCAGTATGAGTTTCCTAAAATGAAGAACAGCTTCTTCTATGGGTAGAGCTGTGTCGTATGCACATTTAGCATATGGCAGATTCCATTTATACACATGATGTTCCCTCTGAAGCTAAGTCTTGGCTTGTACTCCTCCAGGCAAGTCAAGTTGCAGCTGAAATACTGACATGAAACAAAGTTCTTAAGCTTCACAGAGATCCTAGTAATTTCATGGTAATTTGACAGTGGTTTTGGGAATTTTTATGGATAATGTTGACCATATGTAATTTCTGGGTACTGGATTTAAAGCTATACCGTAGTCTGATTTCTTTCCATGTCCTGAAGTTGGAGTCACTCCACTTGGTGCTGAGTGGGCGCTTGAGAAGCCTTAATCTGAAGTCGAGCAGGAATTTAAAGATTGACAAACAAATAATAGTGTTCACTACTCAGGAAATCTTGGATATCCATGTCACCTATTATTTTGATTTGAATGAATTACTAAAACTTGTTCCTTATTAGTCCTGGAATAAAATAAGCACTAAACTCAGTGTACATGAGATCATTTGGGGCATAGGCAATGTTTTGTCCAAGGTTCCAGTTGCTCTCTTGCATATGGCCATTTATGGCAATGCACATAACACCCTGGGGAAAGCTCAGCACTGCTTAGGTTGGAAGGAAAAAAAAAAAAAAAAAAAAAGACCCAAAACTTGTTATCCTATAGAAGAATCTTTTCCTCTATGTCAGTTGATCTCTGTGTTTTAGGTACCATTAGTTTCATATTTGGCCACAGTCGTGCAGTTGTAAAGTTGTCTGAATAGACAGCATCAAGACGAGTAAATTTATAACAAACTGACCAGCTGACGTGTCCTTCTCTTGATACGGGCAGAGAATGGATGAGAAGCATCACTTGAATACCTTGCCTAAGAAGACACTAAAAGGCAATGCCCATGGCTGTTGAAGACCCCTCTGAGATTCCATCGTAGAGTAATCTAGCCCCTCCCCCAACAAAACAAAACAAAGCACAAACCCCATTTGTAATTGTCAGAAGCAGAGAAGTAAGTCACCTAGCTGTTTTAAAAATAATTACATTTTTGTTTTATGTGTGAGTATGAGTTGTGTGCGTGTGTGTACCTGTCAAGGTGCACATGCAGAATAAAACTGCACTTCTCCTTCTACTATCTCCATCTGGGTTGGAGGCTTAGTGGCAAATGCCTGTGCTGAGCCATTTAACGCCCCACCCCCCCAGTGGCATTTCTGAACTGAACATTTAACCCATCTAATCATAGAGATGGTTATGTTCATCCCTAATACACAAATGGGATTCATAGAGAATATCCTATATATGAACTGCTGCTCAGGGACCACATTTTGGATCTTTTTTTTTTTTTTTTTTTTTCCAGATTTTGAAATGTTTACATATACGTGAGTTATCCTGGGATGAGGCCCAAGTTTATATAAAAATTTATTTATGCTTATGTGTATCTTAGACACACACACACACACTCTGAAGATATTTTAACTTTAAAAACAATGTTTCCTCATGAAATGATGTTTCATGTTGTGGCATTTCCCACTATGATGTGCATGCTGGAAGTTTTCAGATTTTGAGCACTTCAGATTTAAGGCTTTTGGATTTTAAGTGTATAACTTATATAGATAGTAAATAAAAGTTGTGAATTCAGAGGTTGGTAAAGAGTGTGATGCCATTTAGGGCTGCCTTAATAAACCAATATTATGGAAAAAAAAAACAGAATTCTTTGTTAACTAGCATTTAGTTCTTTAGCTATTCTCTTTAGCTTTCAGCATATGTTGCCGACAGAGTCACAGCTAAAATTGAAAATGTTTTTAAACATAATTTATTGAAGAAATAATGTGCTGTTAAATACATGTCCTCATATCCCTTGTACATAGTGTAGTATTAAGGCCAATGGTTATGCAGTGTGCCCACCCATGCCATCAATGTGTGAACATTTCCGTCTCTGTGTCCCCTGGCTATGGCATTAGTCTCCTTCCTCCTTGACAACTACTTTTGGCTTCTGTGACTAGAATCATTTTATCTATTCTTGGATTCCTTGGGAATAGAATTTTGCTATATGTATCATTTATGTTTAGTCTTCTACATTAACACCATCATTTATGATTAATGTGTGACATTAAAATTCTCCAGGGGTTTTCTGCATGCTCATGTGTATCGGTGGGTTTCTCCCATACACATACTTTTTGGTTGTATCTTAGTTTTCTGTTTAGTGTATAATAGAATTTGCTCATTCAGCTTTTGGTGGGCATTTGAATTCATGTTTTTTTTTAATTGGCATATATTAATTGTATAAAACAGTGGGCTTCATTATGACATTTTTCTTGTAATTTTTGGCAGTGTTTCTCTCCAGGGAGCATCGCCAGAGTACAAGAATACTAGCACCTAGAAAAGATGTAAACTCATCTCTGACCTCACATATGTAAAGCAAATGTGTTTGTCAATATCACACAGTTTGATTATCCGCAAAGGAAATGATCAAAATAAGCCTCAGTAGCTGATTAAACTCAACTCATCTATCCTAACTCTAAGTTGATTTCATTTATTTATTTTTCATTCTGCCCTTAAAACTCTTATAGTAGCAAGATACTTTAAATAGACTGTTGGAAAAGAACCACATTCAGGAAATGTACTTATCTAGTTCTTCTACTTAATTTTTAATTGTAGGTGATACAAAGGCCTCAAAAGACACAGTAGGGAGTGGCCAAATTCAGCAATGTTCTGTAGGTGACATTCTGAAGTTTGGATTCTTCCCAGAAGCACTTGGAAGCTATTACAAATGTTTCGCCAGAGCAGTGACGTTCTTGAATAGTATCTGAAGGAGCTATGGAGATGGTTCAGTTTGCAAGATGGCTGCTGTGCAAGCGTGAAGACTTGAGTTTGCCTCCCCAGCACACATAACAGACGAGCATAGTGACACACATGTAACTCTAGCACTGGGCTGGAGACAGCAGGTCCCTGGAGCGCACTGGCTAGCCAGAGACAGCCTCTCTTTCTTTCTTCTCATAGGAAAGAAACAATGGAGAACAACAGAGAACGATACATAGTATTGACATTTGGCTTCTACATACAGGCATATATATACATGCACATGTGTACGCACATGCCCAAACGGACATACACAATAGAATGGTATCTAAGCCTTCGTTCCTGCCTTTATTTTTGCATTTATATTTAGCAAATATGATTGTTTATCAGTTGACTAAATTATCCCAAGAAAGAGTAATACAGAATTCTCTGTAAGCTGATCACACTTTGTGAGAATTTTAGCTATCTCTGAAATGTTGAAATAAGCCCAGAAAACTATGGCCTATTAGTTGTATCCTTTGTTCTTCGGTGTTACCATCTTAGGGGATCAGAGATTGGGACTAGTCTTTCCCTACTGTAAACAAACATGCTTTCACATTGAGGAGTAGGAAACATTCTTTTCTGAATTTATTTAATCAAGTTTGTCCTACAAATTACGTAACTAAATTTCCTCTCCAGAATGTCACTTGTCTGTTTTATTTTCCCATTTGAAATGATAGTGAATAATTGTTCATACACTAATTTATTTAGAAACAGTATTCATTTACATTAAGAACTATTAACAGCGGCAGTAAGGAGACAGTGGAAATTGTTGTTCATAATATAAAATATATGGATCAGGTCTGTGAGTACAGCCTGTCTCCTGGTGTTTAGTACCAGTATTTGGGAAATGTCATGATGCAAGATGAAACCCTGTGATCTGTGATCTCTTTTGATCAATAGACTTACCATCATTAAGGATATAGTTTACCTCTCCTCAGACTCATAATTTGTTAGTTTTGTTCTATTTCAAGGAGGGTTTACTTTTGTCTAAAAAGCGTTTTGCAGGTGTACAAATGTGGCCACCAACATTAAGCGCCAAGAATGTTTGGTTTGAACACAGTCTATTTTGAAAATGTGTAGCTATAGACCTTTCGTGTCATCAGGCTAAGTCTGTTACATGAGTTGCTATCTTTTCTATTATTGAGCCTACTTCTACTGTGCACACAGATGTGCTATGTTCATATATTGTATGTGATGCTGATGAAGTCCAAGAACATCCTAATGGTACCTGCTGATGATCCTCCTCACCACACCGTGACTAAGGAGGAGGTCTGTGCACTGGTCCTGCGTAACTGGTTTCCACCCTCAAGTGAAATTGGCTCTGCTGATTGCACATAGAGATGCTTTCTTTGTATTGCTGATCAGTGCCTTAAGCCTGTAGCACCAGCCTTTTGTTCCTGCAAGTTGTTCCAGAGGTTAGAAAAAGAAAACAATACTCATGATGCAAACAGTTTTGAAGTTGGTGCTGACTTCTGTGGAGCTTTTCAATTAGTTAAAGAAGTAGAAATGAGTAATTAAATGGTGGGCAGACATCCTGATGTGGCTGGCCCAGATGACAAGTGCCCTCTAAGCCTAGACTAGTTTCCTGGAATGACAAGGCTCAGATCATAGGTTACCAAAGAGGTAGTAGGACTTGAACTGGACCTGCATGGGGTGGTATGGAAGGGTTAATGTCTGCACAGGTGAGAGAAGAGGACAAGGCTCCCAAGCACACTGTTTTCACTAAGAACTTCCCCCTTCTTTCTTTCCTTTTGTTCCTTTCTCTCACACTGAGAGTAACCGAGTCCTCTCTCTCCTGCACTGAGCTCTACTGGGCTGTTCTCCAAGCTTTATAAGTTACATGTTTAAAACTCACACAGAAATCTCTTAAATTTTAGTTTAAGGTAAAGTGCAGTGGGTGACTTTTATTTTATTGATACATAATCACAATGTATTTTAAAGAGTGTATTAATTAGGAAGTAAATTCAGGATGCATACTATTCTTTCATATTGTGGAGTTTTCAGGGACCCGCTTGCGGTTTAAATACGTCACAGGACTTCTGTGTAGTTCAAAGCTGTTGGCCTTTAGCTGGGCCAGTCACTCAGCTGCCTTATCTACACTTATCCTAACGTCTCCACCATCTCCTCTCCCTGCATGGTTCTCACTACCTGCTTACAGCTGCGTTCTATCCCTTATGCTGCTTCTCTGTGTGTGTGTCTCTCTCTCTGCCATCTTTTGGATTCTCCTGCCTATTTTCACTTTCTGCCCAGAAGTGTCCCTCCCCTGCCGCCCCCCCCCCACTCCCTGTATTTTCTGCCCCTTCCTGCCCAGACCTCGGCCACCAGCTCTTTAATATACAAAAACCGTGTTCCAGTCTGAACCAGTCAGCAACAAGACAATGCCCTGCCTGAGTTGAGATCTGAGAGGGAAGTGAGTTGTTTAAGAACACAAAGCTAGCAGCTGGCAGGGCTAGACACCTTGTTCCCATAAGCTCCCTTGCAACTGCCTGTAGCACGCATTCAGCCATCTCTCCCACAGTTTGTGTGTCATGTGGTTGGTCATGCTACTTTAAACATGTCTAGCTTTGGCTCCTTAGTACTTACAACATCTCACTGGGTTGCTCTGGAATGCCAGAGCTGACATCTAATGTGGCTAGAATGTTTTTGAAGTTTCACACTGCAGGTCATATGATGAAAACCTTCCCAAGTTCAATAGTTTTACAAAAACATGTAGGTGAGGATGAGAGAAATGATCTTTTATTTCATGATATCATGAGTTAGTTATTCCCAGCACCTTGGAAGGACATTTTGAGAGGTTATGTACTGAATGTTATTTTGGAACTGTCATACTGGCCTGGCTGTACGATGGTCCTCTCCACTCTTAGCCCCTGTTCTGACTCTTGATTAACAACCCCAGTGACCTTTGAGGTACTGAAAGGAATGGGATAGCAGTTAAAAGAAGCACATTACCAGATTGCTGACAAACGTGAAGGTGTTTACATAAACTTTACATTTGCAGCTTTGCGTAAAAAGAGTTTTCTCTCACTAGGGGAAAAAGAAGATGAATAATAAGGTGGGGGTGGTAGGGGATATGTGATTCTGAGTTCCAGCGAGGGTACTCCAAGTGCCTCCCAGTAGCAGTGTTTATATATAAAAACCACTTACAAGGATAGTGGCCCAAAGGATATTGGCCCAGAGGAACCAGCAAGATGACTTAGCCAGGTGGGAGTAACAGATTCTGTTGTCTCCCCTCTCCCTGCATTGGGACCATTAGCAGAGCTGGAAAAGAGTGTAATCTCTGTTGCTGATATGAATCCGAATCCGAGTAACCACAAACCCAGGAGGTTAAAGCCACACTGGGACTTCTGGTAGTCACAGGACTGAACTGGGTCAGACCGACCAGTCCATGGTGCCAACAGGGCTGCATTCCTCTGCAGGCTGTGCCAGAAAATCAGGTTTATACCCCAACTTTTGATCCTTCCTTCACAGGTGGCAGTAGAGGTCAAGGGTCAGGTTCTCACACTGCATCACTCCAGCCTCTTCCTCCTATCCTTTCAGCTGTGAGAACCTTCCTGGTTACATTAGGGCCACCAGCTGACCCAGGGTCATCTCCCAGTTTTAAAACCTAATTTTCCTTGCCTTATAAAGTAACTTGTTAGACAGGTTCTTTGAACTTGGATGTCTTTGAGGGGCCACTGTCTGCCTACCACAGTAAGAGATGAATATTCTCTTGCATTAAGCAGAGCCACAGCTGCAGTTAGGGACATGACAGCCTGAGGTGGTGTCACATGGAAGGAGCCAGAGAAATAACAGTCATCTTTCTGAATTCAAAGACGGTTTGTTCTAAGATGTCTAGTGGATCCCCGAAGCAGAGGCACTATTGCACCGTGCATTGACTGTTCTTTCCTAGGTGCCTGGGGACTGGAGTACCAGAGTCAATGTGGGCAGGTAGTGTATACAGCGTGGATACACAAGGCAAAGAGACAGTGCTCATTCCAGGCAGGATGGGGCTGTATTCTGTTACGATGCTTAGAACAGAGGGGAAACTTGTGAATAAAGCTTTAACCTGTTGGACTATGGTTATTAACTAACCAAAAGCACAGAAAGTGAAACTGCAAGGGAGCACACCGTGCTAAGTGTCTCGGTCTCCCAAGAGGAGCGCACAACAGACAGCCTTGAGCTTCCAAAAGAGGGAGGAGAAGGGACCAGCAGGAGCATGCTGAATTTATCACACACAGGAAGAGACTGTAGCCAGTCTGTGGGCTTTGGAGATCCGGCTCTCTTGCCTTAGTCCTTAGAGTGCTGGGATTAAAGATACACTGTGACACCTACCTCCGTTGAAAATCTTGACTCTCTGAAGACCACAGGACTCAGTACGTTGTTTCTGAGTGTCAGTGCAGGTGGGCTGTTCATAACTGAGTCCAAAAGCAGGACAAGAGAAGCATACTCTTGTTTCACATTTCAACGTGCATTCGTCCTCCTTTTTGTATTTAGTAAAGCATTTCTTAAATGACTACATTTGTTACCTACATACTGCTCATTATGAAAACGTTTAAATTTGCTCACACGGACAGCAGTGTTTCCTCAAGTTTTCCCACTGTCTCCACCTCTCCCCAGCCTGCGTGATGGAGTTGCTTAATGAAACCCCCAAAGGTTTCTCCAGGCAGTGCCTTCTCTTATGTTGACATGCATCCAGAAACATCACAGCACAGGTTCTTTGATAGGGACCTTTCAATGGAGTTGCCGTAGCTTTTTGCCTCACCACATGCCCTGCCTGTAACCCCACATACCTGGCCTGCAGTCTCCCTGGACTGTGCTACTGAGAATACTGGCCCTGTGCTAGGGGAGCCTTTGTAGGAAGCCTTGATCTCCTGTCAAACGGGCAAAACTAGAAAGTTCGCTTCCTTTGAAAAATTGTGTACACTTACTATTTTTCTGTAATTCCTGATAGATGCTTTTACATTTGTTTAGTTTTTCTCCGCTCAGAAAGTTAGATGTTTCTAATAATACCTTTTTAAAAAAAAAACTAAATCCAGAACAGAAAGTTAAATTTTGCTCGCTCACAAATAGTGTGCGGAGGCCAGTGCAAGCTTTCTTCTTTAAAAGCCTCAGATAGCTGCAAAGCAGGTTCCTGGGATTATTCTTCCTCCTGCTCAGACTCTGTGACTGGGTCTAGCTGCAGAGGGCACTTATAACCTAGGACTTCGGTTAATAAGTACTGTTGCACAGATTATCCACATGCAAATGGACACCAAATGGAGAGGATGTTTGTGGGGCTGTGGGTTCTCTGTATTTGTGCCTGTGCTTATTTGCAGGTCTGAGAGTTTGCATCCTTGTGTTTAAAGGTCACGGCTGTTTCTCCACATCAAAGAAAAGACTCGCATAGATGGGGTGAATTATTTAAATCGTGTTTTCAGGTTTTGTACTAATGGCTTAATAAACTTGATAGGCATCTGTCAAGATATGGTGCTGATCTAATGAAGCTAATCAGTACATCAGCTTATCATTCATTCTACCTTCTAGGAAACCAAAATGAAGACATATTAAGGGAGTAAGTGGAGAGATGCTTTTAAACATGCTGCAGGCATGCATATTCATTAGCTTTTTAACTTCCCGGGTTCATTCTGTTATGTATCAGTGATGCATATGACCATGCTGCAGTGGCAGGAGAGGGATGCCTGGTTCAAATGAGAATTTTTAGTGTGTTCAGGCAGGTATTAGTGCCCACAGCAGTGACATCACTATGGGGAACCATTTTTGAGACTCTATTCAAAATTTTTTGAGCTAGGACTGTGCTGCTATGGTAGTTGTATAGGACAAATGGAAAAAAAAAATGGAGTGGAGACACATGGCTGGTTGCTGGAACCAAACTACAGAGAAGGAAAGACAGTAACAGAAATAGAGAAGCCAGGAGGAGGCCAACAGAACATAGCCTTGCAGTGCCCACAGAGTCATACAGAGCGGATTCAGACGCTTTGAGGAGGGAGTGGGCCAGAGGAGCAGGAGACTCAATTGTTACATGCATTCAGCATTAGCTGCAGCTCAGAGAGCAGCCAGGGTGTTAAAGAAGAGACACACAGCCCTGGAGGAATGATTGCAGAAAGAGGTTCAGAGAGAGAGAGAGAGAGAGAGAGAGGGAGAGAGAGGGAGGGAGGGATGAGCCAAGGGAAAGGAAGAGGCACAGCTGGAGTGGCTGGAGGAGAACCAAGCAGTTCTCCTTTAAGAAAGAAGTGACTCATGTATGGCAGGAGGTGAAGACTCAGAAAAATGCCCAGGAGGGTCTGTGCCCACCCAAGAGCTGCTTCAGCAGTTAAGATGTCAGCCTCCCATCTGCTAGTAGAAGGAGGGCAGTGATAGTCCCAAATGGCTGAGGGAGCTTTCTTTAACTAACTCTCTCTCTCTCTCTCTCTCTCTCTCTCTCTCTCTCTCTCTCTCTCTCTCTCTCTCTCTCTCTCTCTCTCTCTCTCTCTCCTCTGGGTATAGGGCAATGGTCCCCAGCAGGCCTGTGCTGTGTAGTGAATGTATCTCTGGGTTATACAGTCCTGAGTTCTGCCTCTGGGTCGAGAATCCCAGTATTGAAAGATAAAACTACCCACACCTCTGCTTTGGCAGGAGGCTCAGCCTCATGCTTGGGCCAGAGCTAAAAAACTATCTCCACTGCCAGCTGGGCCTTCAGTCCCACACTTTCCAGCCCTGCATGGGCTGAAGTGAGCCGAGAGCTCAGCCACTGAGCGCCTGAAGGCTGAAGTGAAAGCAGGTTTGTAATGAAAATGCAGTAACTTTCCTACTTGCTACTTTCTCCCATTCACAGGCTCTTTGTAAATCAGGACCTGGGACAAACAGAGCTGACAGCTCTGTTTAAAAAAGCTTTGGAGGAATTTGTAAGGAAATAAAACGAAACCCAGCGCTATGTGAAACATGTAACCTCGTTTCAAAACTTGGCTTAAAGAACCTTTATTGTCATCTCGGCATGCTCTACCTGTAAATTGTTTTCTCACTAAGCTAAACAGAAGGAAAGAAAGTGGATTTTTAGAGCGTACAGGACTTTGTTTTTCATTATTAACATTCAGGGCAGAGATTTGGGTAGCAGCAGCCTTATGCTTTCTCCCTCAGTCCTCTCCCATCTTTCCCTCTGGCTGATACTCATCGTCTGGGTCCACGCAGGTTACAGGGATCTGTATGAGAATTGCAATATTTTAGGCTTTAACTGTATACCATCAACTTTACAACACCAAAAAATGAGGGGGCAAACTGCAGATGTCTTTTGAAAGTGACTGAGTTTCTCAACAGAACATTCCATGTTTGGTAAAGAAGAGGGCCTGAGGTAGCAGGATGCTGATGCCAGTGTCAAGAAAACTGTCCTGTGAATTCTATGTTTTGTTTGTTTGTTTGTTTTGTTTTGTGTTCATGGCTTGAGCTCTAATGAGCCAGAATAGCCCTTCCCTTTCTTGCTCAGCATGTACTGCTGGACGTAAGGCTTTCCTGTGGTGTTGGAGGTGGTGACACACAAGGTCAGCTCTGGCTTTCCGTCAGGAGGAGGCCAGGGCACAGCCATGGCGCTTTGGAAGGGAGGAGGGTTCAGTCAGTACTAACGCCTCCAATTCTGCAGACTGTTTCCACCCTTCACAAAGAAAGCAGCCTTTGAACTACAAAGGAATATTGGAAAGGACTGCTGAAATGGGGCCGTGTTTACTTAGTCGTGTGTGGCATGTCATTGTTCTTGCAAGGTTAAACCATGAAAAGGTAAGGCAGGCTGCATGGGTGTGACATGGGTATGCGTGTGACATGGATATGCGTGTGACTAGTTCCTAAAGTAATTCTTAATGCCTGTTGAGCAAACTCATTTAGGGACTACAAAGGTCATACGTCACAAGGGTAGCTTTAAAAGCAATTACATCAAACTGTATCTTTAAATTTGGGAGCTAATTGTTTCCCACCTTTTCTCTTGTCATGTTCAAAGAGGTTAGTTTGTGTTTCTGAAGTCTGGGTAAAAATAACATGAATTCTAGAATCTCTAAGTTGTTCTTCATTAGAAAGTTCTTTCTGAAATACCAATAGTATTTACTTACTCCGGGAAACAAATTCCAGATTTCCCCAGCTTGTTAAGAGAGAGGTTAAGCTAATAATATATTTATTTGTTGGTAGTATTGTTACACATAGCCTATGTTCTTCCTGTATACACATTTCCTTCACCTGATTAATCACATTCATATCCACTGATGATAGATATGATCTGTGTGTTTCTGAAGACAGCATCATTGAGAGAGCTCAAAGAGATTAAAAAAAAAAAAAAAAAAGAATGAGCTAATGATCTAGTAGAATAGATTTACTCATAGGGTGAGCCTGAGAAGTTATTCTTTGAGGGAGTTGTGCCATAAAAATATGTCTTATATTCTATCAGGGAGCCATGGATACAGCTGTTCACCTTTATTGATGGTTGTTTGTCCATTATAAAACTGAGAGTTTTTTTTTTTTAAGTTAAAAATCATTCATTGATCGTTAGGATCTTTTTCTTGTGATTGATTGTGTCTTCTGTAGTTGCTTTCATTTTACATTATTCCACCTTGTCTCCGTTTTCCTACATTACACCAATTTTCCTCTTTTGGTTCTTTCTAATATTCTAATATGTCTTTAGGTAAATTGTGTGTTGGAATACCACCTGGCCGTTCTTGTAATAGCAAATAGTGTGATTTCTTTACACTGATACAGGGCACTGATATTTTCACATGCCACTGAAGTCATTTCTGAGACAAAGAAAATAGCCACCAATCAAAAAAGCTATGAACAAAACATTAGCAAACATTTTCTTCTGTTGTTGTTGTTGTTGTTGTTGTTGTTTTTCGAGACAGAGTTTCCTCTGTGTTACCCTTGGCTGTCCTGGACTCACTTTGTAGACCAGGCTGACCTAGAACTCACAGTGATCCGCCTGCCTCTGCCTCCCAAGTGCTGGGATTAAAGGAGAGCGCTACCACACGCGGCCCATTTCCCAGAAAGACTGGGAGGAGAAATGTTTCATGAAAACGTAGGGAGTCTCTATAAAAGTAGTCTTTTCTGTGTACCACACAGCAAATTCTAGATATGCGCTTACGTTCTCTGACTAGCAGAGCATGGTCTTGTCTACCACACTAAGCTGTGACTTTAACTGTCTGTGCCTAGTCACTGCAGATCAGCAGTTCTCAGCCTGCCTAAGGCTGTGACCCTTTGACACAGTTGCTCATGTTGTGCTAACTCCAATCATAAAGTTATTTTGTTGCTACTTCATAACTGTAATTTTTCTACTGTTATGAATCATAATAAAAATATCTGATATACAGTTTTGTCTAATATATGACTCCCGTAGAAAGGTCTTTTAGGTCATTCCGGGGTTGCGACCCACAGGTTGAGAACCACTGCTGTCCATGGCACACAACTACTGGGCATATTACTCCAGCAGAGTTTCAATTTTGTGACTTATTGTATTAGTTGTGGTGCCGAGAAATGGACGTCTTCACAGTGTGTTGGTTGGTTTCGTTTTCAGGGGCCATTTAAAAGGAAAAAGTAAGCACCAGCAAATGAAGCCGGAAGAACTTAATGAGCAGATAGCTGCACCAGCATGTACAGCAATGCCACTTAGCCTGCACTTAGCTCAGTGTGGCCTGCTCTCACACCTGTTTCAATTAACTAATAGATTGGTTAATTAATTAATTAATAAAAGATAGATAGTGTTATTGTTGTTGTTGTTTTTGAAGCAGGGTTTCTCACCAGGCTGGCCTCATCCACCTGCCTGTGCCTCATAAAAGCAGGGATTAAAGGCATGTGATACAATGCTCGTCCTATTTCTGAGAATTTTATTAGCATGTGTTTCAAAAGAGGATGTGATCTTCAGTTTTTAAGAAGTTGGTGAACTCTTGGGAGATGACTCAGTCAGTAAAGTGCTGGATACATTTTATCCCCATTGCCCACATAAAAGCTACTTGTAGTCTGCACATGTAACCCCAGGGCTGAGGTATAGAGAGATGGGCAGGTCCCTGGGGTTTGCTGCCAGCCAGTCGTGCCTAATCTTTGAGCTCCAGGCCAGCAAGAGACCCTGTCTCAACAGACAAGGTGTAAGGTTTCTGAGAAGCAAGTGAGGTTGCCCTGGCTTCCACGTGTTTATAAGTAGACGTGTGTGTGTGTGTGTGTGTGTGTGTGTGTGTGTGTGTGTGTGTGTGTGTGTAACCACAAGAAACAAGTAGAAGTTGGAATGTCAGTCTCACCCTGAAGCTGATCAGTTCTTATTCCTTTTGAGGCAGTATTCATTGGCTGCTATATCAAGGGGCACAAAGGAGTGTTCACTGGCCCTTTTATCAGGGGCTGTGACGTGTAGTGTTCATTCGTTACCATGGTATTAAGGGACATGAGATGAAGAGACATTAAGCATTAGCCATTATCAATCTCCGCACTAAAAGTAACTGGAAAAATATGGAACTTGGGACTTTTAAGTCGCAAACTCCACAATCCTCTGTACTTTGCACCATGAGAACATTTATTTATTTATTTATTTATTTATTTATTTATTTATTTATTTATTTATTTTGACTTCATGTGCATTGTTGTTTTGCCTGCATGTGTGTCTGTGTGAGGGTGTCTGATCCTCTAGAACTAGAGTTATAGACAGTTTTAAGCGGCCATATGGGCACTGGGAATTGAACCTGGGTCCTCTGGAAGAACAGTCGGTGCTTTTAACAGCTAAGCCATCTCTCCAGCCCTATGAGTGCATTTTAAAGTTATAAAAATATACAAGATCCAAGAAAGACGTAACGTGTGCAAAATAATAGTCATACATTTGAGGCTTCAAGAAATTTCAAGTATCTTTTGAACTCATAAATCATTTTTCCCTTTAATAACAGCTGTAGAAAGCTGTACTCACCTTTTATGTATCAGTGGCTTCTTCTAATCATGCCAACAGGTGTAGTAACTCTGTCCTCTTGCCTGCAGGCGTTCTAAAGTTCATTTGGGTGGTTTATGTAATAACGGAAAGATTCTTAGAAATAGGACAGAGTGGATATAAGGTAATTGCTTTTTTCTTTCAGAGTAATTTTAAAAAGTCCTAAATTAAAATTTAATGGACTAATGAACACGTAGGACTCCATTGTTCTGTATTATGCCCACTGTGTCTGTGGCTCTGAACAGTGGATTTACATCATAGTTTACTTTTCCACTTCTTTTTTGATGAAAAGATTGCTCAGGGCTTGCACAAAACCAAGAATTACTATGATGCTGTTGATTTGTTGGTAGTCTTAGGAAGGCTGTGTTGTTCTTAAGGAAGAGCATGGTTTCTGTGGTTATTCTCATGATAAATGGTTTTGGAAATAAAAAATATGCAGAACCCAAAGCCAGAAGCTGAACATTGACATGAGGCCAGAGTGTCAAGCGTGCTGTCAGACACGGAGACATTTGCCTTTCACTAGGTCCTGTCAGTACCAACCGAACCCTTCAGATGACAACTATTAATTCTCCATTTTCAGGCAAGGACTTAGAATCTCATAATAGTTCCCAAGAGTCACGTATGTAAGACTAGCTCAGATCTGACCCTTTATTGAAAGATGCAGAAAACAGGAAATTGACATATAGCATACTCTTTCTGAACTTTTTTCCCTATTTGACAAAGTGTGTGTGTGTGTGTGTGTGTGTGTGTGTGTGTGTGTGTGTGTGTTTTCAATCAGTTATCCCTGCCACAGTACATGTGTGGGTCATAAGAAACTCAGGATTCGGGATTGTGGGATTAAACTCACATTTTTGGGCTAAGCTGCGAGTGTCTTTACTCACTGAGGTCTCTCACCAGCCCTTGACATGGTGTTGGTGAAAACAGTTTTTAATCCACATTTGTCTACTTTCCTTTTCAAAACTATCCTTTTACTTTTATAGGGAGAATAAAGATGATATCAACTATCTTTAATTCATCTGTCCAAGCTTGAAAGTGTGTTACAGTAGTGACTCTTGGGCAGTGTGTCTTGCCTCAGACTGCCATGGTTTCTCAACCTTAGTCTTTTTTCTCAGTGGTAAAATGAAGTTATCTGTGCCCTGCCATCCAAGTACTAATGGGGTATTTGTGTCAAGTATTTCATCTCCTTAGAGAAAGAAGTGTGTGTGTGTGTGTGTGTGTGTGTGTAAGACACACACACACACACCCCTGGGTGCACATGTGTATGTGTGATTGTGGAGGCCAGAGATCCATGTCAGATGTTTCTTCCTCTCTCTTCACACCTTATTTTTAAAACAGGGTTTTACGCTGAGCCTGGATCTCACTGATTTGCTGGAGTATGTGGACAGCGAGCTCCAGGATCATCCTGTCTCTGCATACCCATGTGCTGGGCTTGCCAGCATACTGCCACACGCAGGGCTTTGTGTGGGTGCTGGGCATCCAAACTCAGGTCCCCATGCTCATGCATCAGTCACTCTGCTGACTGCGTCCTCCCTCTCACCCCAAAAGTTTTAAGTATGAGACCAGGGGTAATGTGGCAAATAAAAATGATGAGACTATCTCACCAGATGCTGATTTTCCTATGTAGCATCAAATCATTTTTCAAGCCACAAAAGTGAAGAGCCTAAGAAAGTGCACTTTACTAGGGGTCACCCCAGCACCCCGTAGTTAGGCCACGTGATCTGGAAATAGGGGGATGGGCAGGTTGGGAACCACCTTTTAACTCTTACTATAGCCAGTGTTAGTCCTTCAGGCTGTGAAAGGCTTTGCTGCAGATCTGGCACTCTGGAGTCTGGGCAGGCAAAACAGACAGTGTGTGCGTTGTCTGATGGTTCTCCCACCACCTCTGGCTCTATCCTCTTGCTGCTTGCTTTGCTGAAGCACTTGTACCTGACAACTCTTGCATTTAGGCCAGGAAGGGACTGTGGGTGCACTGGTGAGGGGCAGAATAGAGTTGTGGTAGCTGACACAGCACGACTGTTCCTGTCACCTTACTACTTGGATGTAGGCAAGCCATCCCTGCTCCCAAGTTTGGGCATTCGGACACCTTCTTCTTTCATATTCTCTTTCAAAATGTAAACTTCTGGCTCTGTCAGTAGTCAATCCCCATTTCAGACATCTACAACAAAATCTTGTTTTCTGTATTCCATTGACTTTGACAGTGCTCTGCTTCCTTAAGTACTCAGTTGATAAGAACAGGAGTCTAATCTGCCTTTAAAAAAAAAAAAAAACAAGCTGGGAGAGAAAAACCTTTCAAGAAAAGGGAGGGGGGCAGTGTCCTCTGAAAGAATCCATTGAAGCAGAGATTCTGGCTCCGTTGGTGCTGGAGTGCACATTACAGAAGGCTGCACATTGAAGGAGCTGGGAGAAAGGTGTGATTAGAGCAGTTAGAACAGAGCCGCAGAAGGAAGCAGACAGAGCACACTTCCCACCATGCAGCGCTCAGCATTTGTCAGCAGGGCCAGGGTGGACCAGGCAGGGCCCAGCAAGGACTTAGTTACTAGAGAAGTCATAACTGACTAGGTAGAATAATAGGAGGGTGGTACTAAAACACTCTTCATGCCGTTTACCTATAGCATGGAATTTGAGTCCAGCCCCTCTCTCCTTCCCTTTTTACTTCCTTCCTGCTTTCTTGAGTAGCCCAGACTGGCCTTGAATTGTCTTCCTGCCCTTCTGCCTTGGGCTGTCAGTGCTGAGCTAATAAATTTATTGTCACCCCACCTGATTCCACCTCTGTTTTCTAGAGACCTACAGACTGTCTTCTCAAACATTTACCAGAATCTGATAAATGACCAACATCAGACTTAAGATCTAACATTTTCAGTTCCGTGGTAGGGGAAGAAGACACATCGTACATGATGAACAACCCAGCACTCTCAGTCTCCTCTTATGATTGTAGGGCAGTTGTACATAAAGAATAATTCTCCTTCCATGCTGTAGACATACATGCTTTTGCTCGATTAAATAGGTACATAATGGATAAGCATACTTGAAAGACAGAATATGAAGTTGTACGTGTCTGTGATGACCAAGGCCAAGATGACATCTTCTGTTTCCGTCCCATTTAAACATTTATTATTTACGAGGTGCTAAGCAACTTGAGTAGGGGGCTTGAGAAGAGAGAAAAGAAAACTAGTGATCCCTGTTCCCAGCGAAGTCATGGGCTCTAATGAGGTGGATGTGGGACTGAAGATGCCCAGGGTGCTGTGGGGGAGAGAGAGACATGAATGACCGTGTCTGAGAAGGGGACGAGGTGACTCCGAAGCTATTGAGTTGGGTCATGAAGAACGTGTGGCTGCTCTGAGGGCCTTTGCAAGATAAAGAGAACCTTGGAGACCAAAAGCACGGAAATCTGAATAGGCTTAACCAGTCTGTAGAACTGAAAGGAAGTTTAAACCCAAGAAGTGAGGAGCGAGTTGGGAGCCAGCCAAGAGGTTCGTGTCAGAGATACTATCCTGTGGATCAGGGAGCATTGGGACGGCTTTTACAGATGATTCGATTTATGTTCAGTGGAAATCATCCTGTGGCAGCGTGGAGAACAGATTTGAAAGATTTTCTTGCTGCAAGATAATGATTATAGAATCTGTTGCTGCCATCTACATAGTAGTAAGAGTTCCAAGGTTGAAAGCAATGGCCAAGAAGACAGTAGGGAAACAGTGAGACAAGGGCAAGTAGGCAGTGGAAGAATGGTTCCTAGTTAGGGCACAGAGAGAAACTAAGACTCTGGCCAACTGCCATATTAAGACTGTACTTGTAGCCGGAGAGAAGTGGCATATTATGGAGTACATGTAATCTTTGACAGACATACTCTTTTTTTAAAAAAGATTAATTAATTAATAATTTCATGTATGTGGATACTTTGTCTACATAAACACCTACACACAAGAATATGTCATCAGACAGTTGTGAGCTGCCATGTCGGTGCTGGGAATTGAACTCAGGACCTTCGGCAGAGCAGTGAATACTCTTAACCACTGAGCCATCTCTCCAGCCCCGACAGACAAATTCCTAGACCAGTTTTAGGATGTTTGTTTTGAGCATCATGTTTTAATTCACCTATTCCTGCAGTGAGATATTATTTTCTCTTCTGGAAAAACTTTAGGAGCCATCAGTCATCTCTCCTGCAGTTAAGTGGTGTCTTTTGCTGTCAGCTAGAGAGAGGGAGGCGCTGTCCTGTGACTCATGAGTTCTCGTTCACACTATGTGAAGCAGTGCGCTCGGCACTTGTACCCAATAAAGCACACTGGACATGTCACTAAGCTTGAATTTTCATCAATGGGGTTGGATTTCTGTTACCACACATTTCTCTCTGTGCCATGCTTGGAGACACTTCTCAATGAAGCATGCCTTCTTCCTTCTTGTATTATGCCTAGAACTCCCATCATCAATGAGTTTTACTGTTGATCATCTCATTTCCTGCTGGCTCATTAAAGTTGCTGAGTTCTTTTTTTCCCCCATTAAAGCCCTTGGAAGGTCTTTTCCCTCAGACTCTGTCCAGACTGCTAAGGAAAGCCAGAAGCCATTCCCAGTGCAGTTTGTGGTGCAGGCACCGGCTCTGCCGCAACCTCAGAGAGCAAAGGATCGGCTCACTGTTGGATAGAGTGCTCCTTGTTCTCCCACTAACTGTCACCCTAGAAGGCAGGGGGACTAGTTGCTCTGCCATTGCCCTGGCCATACTGACTCTGGACAAGGTAAAGAGCTGCCAGCTTTTCTGCAGTTGACTAGGAATCTGCATCCTAGCAGTCTGTCAGAGGAAACAAACCAATTTGGGGTTTGAAATGCTGCCTCAGAGAGGCCAGCACTCAGCCGCTTGCTAAGCTAGTTGCCCTGTAAGCCTGCAGTCAAATGGCTCAGTGATCCATGAGAGTGGATCAGACACAGGAAAGTGCGTACACTTGTTTGGGAAATGCTTGACCTCTTAGCTTGTCCCTGACATTCATAATCTTTATCCTTTACCTTCAGCTTACACAAACAAGAAGAATGTGTTGTTAATGTACATGAAGGCATTGCAGAAAGTACCGAAATCACATCAGAGGAAGAATCATGACCAGACTTTTTGGCAGTGGCATCTAATGGCTGCAAGGAGATGGACAGGCAGATGGGCTGTTCTCATTGTTAAAGACCAAGTGAACTAGAAAATCCATTGATTTGCCTGAGTCCTACATGGCTGGCTCTCAAATCTCGGGCAGTAAGCTTAGCCACATTTACCCCCATGCATACAGTGGCACAGCTTGAAGTGCTAGACACCACAACCTTCTTAGTTCTGGACTGCTATTAGCACAGAGAGTGCCTTTGTGCAGGTAAAGAAGAGGCATCTCAGGCTCATGGGCAGGCAAGTTACACAAACATGACTCCTCCCTACCTGATGAGCTTGGTATGCAGAATGCTGACACTGTCGCAGGTCCCGGGGGTGAACTCCAGTATGCACATACCTTTTATACAAGGCACAAAATACGCAGCCACACATGGAGGCTCAAACCCACACAAGTGTTTGTCTTGTGAGTGGACTAGTAAGTTTACAGGTCCTGGCAACTAGTTCAGTAAACCACCACCACCGTTTAAAAATCTTGGCATTTTTCTTTTTTTTTTTTAAGTTGATGATTAAAAAACTAATTGCAAGTGCCCAGCCTTAACAGTGTTCTAAGGAACTCCATTTTTTCCTAATCACTTGTTTCTCCCTGCAAATTTCATTGCCCACCCTTCCTTTTAGATATCTGTTGTAGCAGATCCTAAGCCACACTCTGCCCACAGGACGTGGTCTGTAAGGGAGTCATTTCCTCCTGTCTCCTGCAGGCCATTCCCGTCTTGTTTTTCATGGCACTGGTAACAGGAAGACACATTGAATAGCTGCGCTGAAAAGGCACTTTGTTGTTTATTTTATTACTGTGGGTTTGTCTCTGCTTAATAATTAGTGTTTCCGGCTTTCTGCATTTATTTGCCAAAATATTTGCAGGGCTTTCGTGAACAAATAAGGGAGTTTATAGACAAAACTGACCACAGCCTCTCAGGCTGAGCAAATGCCTGGCTGCCTGAGGCTTTCAGCATAATTTGCTCAGGAAAGTACTATCCTAGTAAGGTAGAAAAGCTTCTAAGTCACTAGTCTGGCACTGTTGGTATCAAGAAGGCCGAAGCCATGTGACATCGTTTCAAGGCAGGGTAGGTCCTTGCTGAGGGGTGGAGAGGCCACAGATTACACTGGCAAGATCAAGTCTAGTCCTGTCTGAATTCCATTCCTTCAGTGTTCCTTGGCCTCAGCTTCTGAACCTAAGAGAAAGTGGACTTGCTTATAGAACTGTGGTTGAGGGTTAGATGAAAGAACATATGCATAAGTTGAAAACGTCATGAAAATGTTATTTATAGTAATTAGGCTGTAAGGATGCCATTCTCCTTGTGAGGCTTAACCAAGTGGGGGAAAATCTTGTTCACTTAGGTTGAAAGGCACATACTTTTGTTTTGCTTCAGCCTTTCCCCCTAAAGGGAGAAAACAAGGTGATAAACACTTTACCTCTTTTCCTGCCCTGTTCGTGCCCTTTACATCATTGTGTGATACTTTTAGAGGTTTCCTCTGCCTGTCCAGAGCTGCCTGGGCTGCTTTGGACATTTTGCACACCTGCAGCTTCTCACCTCATCACTGTGCAGATTTGCTCCTGCGTGCTCATACTCACCTCTCAACTTTTCATAGAAAGTTTGCTCTTCTTCCTGGGTAAAAACAGTCTAGATCAGCACAAAGGAATGATGGACGTGCAACAGACTAGAGGGTGTGTGTCCCTGGGCAGAGGGTTGCTGTCATTGGTCCTGTCAGCTTTCACCTGCGAGGGGTGATTTGTCCTGTGTCTCCTGATTTAGTGTTGTTGTTGTTGTTGTTGTTTTCAGGAGAAACCACAGATAAAAATTTTAATAGGAAATACTCCCATTTAGTATTGGAAGTTACTTCATTATTTTTGAAATAATACTCGAGGAATAAAGTATTGCCAAAAGGCGTTTGGTAGCGCAGCTGGTCCTTCAGATGGTGTCCTGAAGCAGGGTGCACACCCATGTAGTGCTCCACTGATGTAGGGATGTTCCTGTCCTGCTCTGCTCTGTAGTGTCACTAAACCACATGCCCCGCCCCCATTTATCTGCCCTAACAGAGATCTTCCTCCAAGCACACAGCTCACTTTTTAGCGGACAGGGACATTTTAGGACCCTCTTATCTAAACCAGTTTAGAGCTTTACTCCTCTCAGGATCCTTGTGCCAGCCAGGCTCTCCATGTTGCTACTCACTCACCCTTTATTCCAAGTTACTCATACCTTGTAAAACCATACAATAGGTGTCGGGTTTCTTCTAGTGTTTCTGGTTGAGTAGTTGGTCCATCTCAGCCTTAATATATGACAATGAGGCTATGCAAGTGGGATGGATATAACACATACAATTACCCAGTGGATTTGAAATTATCCCCTTTCTCATCACTTTGAGGGGTCATGTGAGGATGTAGCCCAACTCAGAGGATATTGGGTTTTAAAGACACAGGAATTCATAGGCTTCTAAACATCTTTATGTATTACCACCCTAGCTTGCATTTCTTCATGATGTCAGATGGATTTAAGGAAATTTCACTCTTCTATCTCAAGTTTATAATGAAACAGTACACTGAAAGAACTCACCTGGGAGTTTTGTTTTAAAAAAGAAAGTCCTAATGTGAGCTTATGTTCAGCAATTGCTCTGACACATACCAGCCAGACATTAACAGGAGAAGGGGAAATGAAACACCACTTCAGATCTTTTGACAAATAATGGAACCAAGAACTCTTGCCCCCCCCCCCAAATCTGAAGACTGTAGTTCTATGTTAGAAAAGTTCCTTACAGTTCAGAAATATTTTCTTATATAGCAGTATTATTATATCGCATATTAATAATATTAAGAAATAAGTTTCGAAACTCTTTATACCTTAGAATAAATATTCAACAGTATTAAATAGCATATCCAAGGTTACACAAATAATGTGGTATATTCACATTCTAATGCACATCTCCCATTTCTAATTTTTCCCACAATTTGTGATTTTCTGAATATGAGGGATCTGTTTATCATATAAAGTACATACTACAAAACATGATAGATCCATTTAGTTGAAGATGCACTTTTTAACCTATATGTTTGGCTTTAATGCTCTACCGTGGTTGGGGTGGTCCAGAAGAACAGGGAGTCCCTTTATTGTCTTTCATTGTATCCTTTTGCCCAGCAGTGAGGTCACAGTCTTAGAGGGTCAGCTTTGGCTACTTGGCATTATTCCCTGCCACTCGTAGCTGTAAGGATGCTCTCAGTACACATGACATCCTTAGGGATAGGCCACTACAGTAGCCTGCAGTTGGTGTGCTTTGGGGGTAGGTTTCAAGAATGATTTGGAACCAGTTGTATTTGACATAAAGTACAAGGGGTTTTTGTTGTTGTTGTTGTTGCTTTACTTTTTGTTTTTAAGTTATGGGATGGTCCTTTTGTGATAACGTTCAATCCTATTGTCTAAGATCAATATAACCTTATCCTTAAACATTGGTGCAGCACTGAAACAAATCATGAAATCACTTTCCCCCTTGAAGCAAAAGAACGAGTGAGAGTTGCAGTTATCTGGGGGAATGGTGGTCCAAGGAAGACAGGCAGAGCATCTGGTAGGGGAGAGTGGCTTAACTGTTCCAGGCACAGAGAGGAGGCTATGGAGACTGGGCCTGGTGTGATAAAGAAGCCACACCCAGAGAGCCCATCACCACAGAGTCATCTAGACCCTCAGGTAATGGGTCTGAGGTGAAGCTGTGAACAAAGAGTTCTGGGTGTTAGGTGGCTTCAGTCTGGTGACTAAGCCATTGCACAGCCTTATTCATGAAGCATGTCCATAAATGGCTGTTCAGTCTGTGTGGAAAAGAATCTACACTGTGGCCTGGAAGTTCATCTGTACAGTGTGTGTTCAGTATCTACTCAGAATACTGTGAGGTCCTTATAGACCATCTTCATCTTGCACTTGGGAAAACCAATGTCAAGATACCACAAGCTATCAACGTCAGGATGTGCTTTGACCTCACAGAGCAGATGGAGCAGATGGCCACAGGCCAAAGGTCCATCTCCACCCCACACTGCTCAGCTCAACAGCCCCCTCTGAGCCATTTCTAGCACGATTTAGAGCAGTTTCCTCTCAACAGTTAAACCACCACTCGGTTACTTGGGAATCAGTGGGTTGGATCCCCATAAGGAAAACAAACACCATTTAAATGGCTTTGAAATCACAGTGAAACTGAGCTAGCTGTGTTAGGGCCTGTAGCTCTCAGCCTAAAGCTCCAGTATTTGGCTCCAGCCTCCATAGCCTCTTCTCCTCTGTTCCTAGAACAGTCTTGTCCCCCTCCCTCCTGATGCTCCGTCTGTCTTCCTTAGAACACCACTCCCCCAGATATCAGTAACTCTCCTCCCGCTTGAGAGAGGGAAAAGGATCTCATGTGTTGTTTCATTGCCACGCTGATGTTTAAGGGTAGAGTTATATTGATCTTGGGTAATATGAATCGAACATTAGTAAAAGCCAGTTTTTAACTCTTTTGAGTTGTATTATTAAAATTCCAGTAGCGTAGAAAAATATAAGTGTATCACACATACTGTGTGTTTTATTTTGCATATTTCTTTCTGCAGATATCCATAGTAAAAGTTTTGCACTTGGATATTTCAGGGTCTGTTAGTTGACCTCATTCAGTAGGAGTGGAGGGCTAGGATTGGAAGGAGTGGGGTCAAAGGTCAGAATGAAACCACTGGTAATGAATTGTACTTTTACCTGGAATTCTGGGAAAACTGAAGGTGTGGATACTCATGAGAGCATCCCAGGATTCCAAAAGCCAGCTCAGCCTGGGGCTGTGTGTCCAGAGGTCTTCAGTGCTGGAGAAGGGCTGTCCTGCCAAGACAGAAAACTCTGAGACACAGAGCCTCAGAAAGCACATTGCTATATGTGGTGTCTTCTGTTAATCTTTGGTCTCTCCATGAAGTTCAGCAAAGCATCCTCCAAAACAACCATGAGAAATAAGAATTAACATATCTCTTTTCTCTGAAAGCTTACTTCTATCCACTAATATTCTCTGGGGTTCCTTCTGCACTCTACCCAGAAGCCCGCCTAACCTGGTTTCATGAAAACTGGATTCATTTTCTCAGTCCAGGAGTGTTATGTGTTGATCCTGTTCTTTATGATTGTATCAGACTACAGGGATTGGAAAGGGGGTTCACTGATGGCTCAGCTCAGCTCTCCCAGCTGTTAGAGCCTGTAGTGTGGGCTGCAAATCCTGTCCCCCAGCAAGGAGAGTAAAGATTTTTGCTATCTCCCTAAAAACAACTGTGGGTAGAACTGAGGATATCTGGGGTACTTAGTGGTATGACACCTCTCCATGACTAGGAAGACAACAGAAGCTCAGCTCAGTACAATGTCTTGTGAGGGGAGTGTGGTTTATTGAAAGTTAAACCCTCCAGGCCACATAGCTGCTGAATGACTCTGCACTATACAGCAGCAGATTGGAGAGAAGGACATTCTCCTGTTAGCAACATGGCATTTTAGACAGAGCTTCTGATAACAGGACAGGCCGTGGCAGTAGAGGGCACTGCCAACTTGAAAAGACACTGAGTACTTTTTGCCTGACCAAGAAAGCACTGAGCATTCCTGCCAGAAGTTTACTAATGACTCAGTTTGCCCTTGTGTATAGGATAGTGCGGGTCAGAGTGTTTCATATAATAAAAGTTGTGACATGTGTCAGAAGAAATGCCAAGCTCCTTTTAAAAGATAGCACCGTTTACATATTATTTATTTCACTTATTTTGTTTATATGTTTAATTTTTTAAAATACTAATTCATCAATGGGCACAACCTTCATATGTCTAGAGCAAAGAAGTGTAATGACTATTATAGACTCTGGAGTGTAAGCATGCAACTAAGTTGCAGGCAAAGAGGGCAAAGATGTTAGAATAAAACATAATGCCTACTCCAGGAAATATACCTCAAAGGAACATTTATAGCAAATTGCAGTGATTTTGCCACGTTTTGTGTGTGAAAATTGCAGAAAGATTATTGTTCTGTTGCCAGTCACTTTAGTGTGACCATGCTGTTTTAAATATAAGTTGAGAGCCTTCGTCTTTCTTCCCATTTCCCCTAGCAGGGCATGTCAGTGCAGAATCTGACTGACTGAGGTGTTGGGTAATTTTTTATTTGAAGGCATCCAGCATCTTCTTTAATGCCAGCCTCTCATCCCAGAGGAGTCAAGGTTCTCTAAGCTGTGTGCTGTGTTGTAAAGTTGTGGTTTGCCCCTCCCTCAATTTATTTTTCCTTATAAGCCAGCATATCAACTCCCACAGGGGGAAAATATTACTGGCCGTGTGTGTGTGTGCCTGTGTGTGTCTGTGTGCATGCACATGCATGTGTTAAGGTATGAGTGCAGGAAGCATGTTGCCTGGGCCTATATGCAGTGCTATAGGCCTAGCCACTGACAGAAGGAGACCTGTCCTCCTCTCTCCCCAGAGCAGTTTATGCTAATGTGCTCAGTATCCAGTCTGCTCCTTTCCTGCTTTCCTCATGTTCTCTCTGGTGCTTTCCATAGAGGGAAAGGAAGAATATGAATTATGACCTAGAGCTAAAAGACAAAGAAAGTGTCTGTGCCAACTCTAAGGTCAGTCCAGATAACATATGCCCTAAAGCCTAGGACATTTGCTAGGTAGGCTGTAAAGTCACTGGTGGAAGGCTAGTAATTTACCTTTTTAATCTTCTTAAGTGATGAACACTGAAATGCACCCAACTTTATAGTTCAGGTAGCCTGGAATGGACTAACCGAGGCTGTCCTAAGAATTACAACAGTTCCTCTCGCTCAGCCTCCCGAGTGCAGTGAGCTACATCTCAGCTTCAGAGTTTTGTCACTCATACATAAGACTATCTCAATGTCAGTACATTATCTGCACTGAACATGCATCCAAAAATTAAAGCATAGTCAATCGTGTGTACCCACTTACCTACTTACATGCTGACTTCCTTCTTAAAAGAAAGGAATTCTGTGTATTAATATGAATTCTTTTATACCTCTACAGTCTGTCTTTTAAAGTAATTTTTCAGAACCCATTCCTGAGTGCACTAGTATATCCAGAATAGCTCATGGATAAATGTAGAATTAAAAAAAAAAAAAAAATGCAGCGTAGATCATTTGAGCATTTGCAGAGAAAACTGTCCACATTCCCAGACAGGAAAAATGAATTAAAGATGAGTCGCTGAGTCATTTGGAAAGGTTATACTCTCCAGTTGCTGGTGAAGAAAATAAAAGGCAAAGTTGGCCTTCTCAGAGATCTCTGTGTCGGGACACAGACTGCCACTGTAGCTGTGGGCTCTGAGAGGCAGTGAGCTCCTGAGAGAGCTTCTGTCTTTTTTAGCCATCTTACCAGAAAGCTAAGTTTTTAACCATTCTACAACAAGGAACGTTTTGGTTGCTTTTGATTTGACTTAGAGCATAACTATATAGTCCAGGCTGGCCCATGTCTCATTCTGTAGCTAAGGTTGGCCCCAAATAACAGTTTCTCCCTATCTGTCTCCCAAGTACTGGGATTAAAGTTATTTACCGCTACAACCAGCAGTAGTTATTCTTAAATAGTAAAGTGCTACTTCCACATCTAACCACGCCTTTCCCACAAGTAAGTAGCACCGCCTAGCCACCCGCACCGTGTCTCACTACCGCGTGGGTCTCTCCAGCTCATGGAGCTTCTCTCAAGTTGGAGCAGAAGTAAAGACGCTTTGGGTGGGGCACGTAGGAGTGTGCTGTGTTACTGCATCCCAGGGCAGCAGGCAGTGGGAAGTAAAGTGTGACCCCTTTAGGAAAACCGGTAATCCAGAGAACTGAAATCCAAAATGCTCTGAAATATGAAATTTTATGAGTATTAACAAAGAGTCACAAGTGTAAAATTTTCATATCATAAACCTCTTTAACTAAGTGTCTTTATTTCGCTTTACTAATGTTTAGTTAGCATGGTAAATGATATTTTCCTTTGCTCACACCCTTTTCATTCCCTGTCTCTTCCCCTCTTGCCCCATCCCCATTAGCCACGTTCTGCACTCGTACCTTATATAATAATTAAATTTAGATTCCACATGTGAGAGAAAATTTGTAATGTTTTCTATTTCTTTTTTCATATTGCCTTTTTGTTCCCCCTTAGACGCTTCCCCGTAACAGTCCCCCTTCTGCTTTCATCTCCATGGATACATATGTATTTAAATGTAGATAGCATGATGAAAAAGACACAGAATATTTGTCTTTCTCAGACTGGCTTGTCCAACATCATGTCCAACATGATGATCTCTGGTTTCATTTATTTTCCTCATGCCATAAAATTAAATTTTTGTTTAAATTTGCCTGTGGGTATGGGATACATATGAAGAATGGATAAATTCTGTGAAGAATGTCTGTTTGTTTTGTTTCTTCTTTCAAACAGGGTCTCAACGATGTAGTTCTGGCTGTCCTGGAATTCCCTATGTAGACTAGGCTAGTCTCAAGAAGTCATAGAGATCTTCCTGCCTCTGTCTCCTCAGTGCTAGGATTAAAGGCATGTGCCCACATACCAGGCTGAAGTAAAGAATTTTGAACCAAAGTAGCTTAAACTGTAGTTTTAAACTATCTCGTTCTTTGTCCTTCTCTCTCTTGCATGCTTGCCCAGGACTTTGTGCACCTGGTAGCTCATTCCCTCTGGATAAAGTTGGACAGAAATTATTACATTAACTGTAACTAGGATCTTCAGTGTGTCTCAAGGCCAGGGTAGCAGTGGGAGGCCGTGGGACAAAGGGGGCTGTGGGATTTATGACCCTCCTCTTCCTTCTTCAGCAAGGGGCCATCCCACCATGGGCTCTCTCAAACCTTAAGAAGCAAAATTAAAATTTGTTTTTCGTGGGCAACTTGCTGTAGTGAAAAGACTCTCACTAACACAGCAGCCCTTCTGTGCTAATGAAGGATTATGTGAAATAAAGCACTGTGTTACTATAAAAATGATCAGTCAAGCCTGACTTCTGCTTGTGCTTAACACATGGCTCAAAAAGACCTGTTGTTATTTGTGAGCTGTCCTAGAAGCTAGTACAATACTGCTGATCTCCAGGGGTCTTGCAAGAAAAAAGTGGATAGCCCCACAACTAGAAATGAAGGCTTTGGAGCAGCAGAGGAGTACAGGGAGCATTGTGCATCTTAGGAAAGGAAAGGAGCAGTGTGCAACCCATGTCTATCTTGGGAGAGGGTGCACTGTAATTTTAGTATAATTCTCTTACTTTAAAAAATTTAACATACAAAGTAATGAGTTTTGATCTGCATTTTCATACATATGTTCACCTCTCCTACCATGCTCCCAACTGTGCCTGTTCACCTCTTAACGATTGTTTCTACCCATCTTGTGATCTATTTTTCTGGTTTCATGAATATATATATGTATATATGTTAATGTGTACATATACATATTTTATACATATATTGCTATATGATAAGGTTATGTGATTTTGAAGCTATATTCTGCAGATGGGAGAAAGTGGGGCTTTGCCTTTATGCATCTGTTTGGCTTAACATGGTGATTTCCAATTCTATCTTCCTAAAAATACTTGACTTCATTTTTCTTGATGGCTGCATAAAATTTCATCATGTATTTATACCACATATTGTTTATTCACCCATTCATTGACATATGTCTAGGCCAGTTCCATTTGTTAGCTGCTGTGACTAGAACAGCAGTAAACATGGACATGTGTAGTGTCTCTGTAGTATTCAGATTTACAGTTCTTCAAGTATATATACCCAAGATGCTATGCTTGGGTCATATATGGCTTCTCTTGTCTGTTCTTAGAGAAACCTTTGTACTGACTTCCAGTGTGCTGTCTCAGGATATGTTCATGGAGAATTTCCATTAAGTCTCAGCTTTATCCCAGTAAAATTTGGGGGTTCTGTTTTCAACATGCGTTTTTATTGATTGATTTTAAATTATACAAGTAATGCAGCACTTTGGAGATGAGTCAGAAAATGCTAGAAAAGATCAATTTAGAAGAGTTGGGTATGCTGATGCACAGATGTTACCATGTTATTCTAGAGGCTGAGTCAGGGGGACTGTTGAGTTCTAGGTCACCCTGGGCTATATGGTAAAATTTTGACCCAGACAAAACTCATCTTAAAAATTAAACATTACAAAAAAAATTAAACATACTAATATTTCACTAAGTATAGCATTTATTTAATGATACAGGTGATGGCATGCCTGGCTCTCTCCTGTTTTTTGTTTTTTCTGTTGTAACAACAGTTGTTGTTGTTGTTGTTGTTGTTGTTTGGGTTTTTTGTTGTTATTGGTTTGATTAAGATGGCTTTGGCTATTTAGAATCAAACTATTTTGCTGATTTTGAGAGGAATTTAGCCTATGAATATACATTTAAAAATTTTTAAATGATATTGATTTAGAACTAATGTTTTGAGTCCAATGTTTAACTTTTAGTATCTTTTCATGTCACTAATTATGTGGAAATTAAAAGATTTTTCAATATAATGGTTTTACTCATTTAAAAAAATGATACATAAAAAGAAGTTAGTCATTACAAACAAATCTTGGAAGCCCCGTAGAATCCTGTCACCACCACTTAGTGAGCGTCGCTGCAGATGAACAGGGGGGTAAAAATGACACTTGTCTTTACAGAAGCTACCTGTCCTACTGTGTTCCCTCGAGTAGGGGAAGTAGGTAAGGAGATACTAAAGAAAAGGCTGTGTCCTAGATGTGTCTACTTTTCCACCAAAGAGCTTAGTTCTTAACATGTTTTCCTACAACTAAAAGTAAATGATCATAGAAAATATTGCTTCGAGACTGTAATTCCTCAAGTTTATGCATTTTAATTTGCAACTCCATCTACTTATTTACTGACATGAAAAATAGAACATCAAAAATATTTTAGGAGTTTTCTGTCCTTTATCTGTTTTCTCAGTGTGAAGTTAGTATTATTTTTAAGTAATTAGAATGAATAACAATGCATTCTAGAAACATAATTTCTGCAATTTTTTATTCTATAAAGAGTTTACAATTAGTTCAAACATAAAATTTATAGTAGGAGCATATGTAAACTGTATATGTAAGTCTAAATGCATACTAATATTTAATAGGTACCAGATTTATTAGTAGCTCTTTTCTGAATTGACTGAAGATTGAACACCTCACAGCTTTGTTTTTTATTGTTGTGGTATGGCGGCCAGGTATCACCCCGCCAGTTACTGGCTTTGTACTTCTGAACTGAAAGAAATGTAGGACTTGAGAACCAACAAGTGGGGTCCTATTGGGAATTGAAGTGCTCCAGGGAGGGGGGGGGGACTTACTATCTCTTAGCAGATTTTTTTTTTTTTTTTTTTAGGTAAATCATTAACCGTCCTGCAGTATAGCAAATACTGCTCAGAGCAGGCTATGTCTCTGAAATGATTCTCTTGGTGCATTTTGGGCAGACCCTGCCTACTCTGCACACTGCCTGTGTCTGAAAACAGAAAGCCATCCTGGCAGTGCATACAACAGTCTTGTATGCCTTGTGCCTGGCTGGCAGCCAGGACTCAGTCCCTATTCTCCTAATGCAGGGCATAACCAGTACTGTACAAGGCAATCTCACCCAATTTTCGTATCTGGGATTTAACTGTTTAATGGACATGTAACTAGCTCCCAAGGAAATTTGTATGTATTTGTACTTTAGGATACCTTCTTCGACCTGTTCTCCACGGTCCTTCCTTTTGTTATATTTGTAATGGTGTTCTGTTGTTTCAGACACGGTCTTTCTGTGTAGCAAAGACTGGCCTTATTTCAGTATTTTCTTTCAACTCAGAAATGATCCTTCTGCCTCAGCCTGCTGAGTTCTGAAATTGCAGGATTGTACCATCATGCCCAGTGTGTGTGTGTGTGTGTGTGTGTGTGTGTGTGTGTCTGTCTGTCTGTCTGTCTGTCTCTTTCTTTGTCTCTCACTGTATTTTAACTACTTGCATATGAATATGTCTCCTAATCTGCATGTCACAGTACTGTGCTTAGGTAGATGTGGATTAGTATCAAGTATTTTACACACAACATTCAACAAATGATAGTAGAAATAACAGAAGAAAACTAGTCTCTACATAGTCAATATTAACATAAAGTGGATCTAGGACAGTTTGACTGTTGTCCTTTCAAGAGCATGCTGTATGCGCTCATGATTTTCTGGATACACATTTTAAAGATAGCTGCATCTGAAGACACACATTAGTGTTTGTGGTCCATCCTATGCTACCACATACTCTGACTTCAAGTAGGCCCTCCTAATTGTTCTGGGTGTACCATGCCAACTTTTCCCCACCCAGTGGAGCAGCGCCCTAGGATAGTATACATAGCCCTGCAGAGGTAGAAAGCTGGTCTGTGCTATGACTTCAAAGCACATCACTTTATGAGTAATTGAAGCAAGAGCTTTGCGCCTGGTCATCTGGATTTAAAGAAAATTAAAATATGCTGGTCTGTGTGTATTAACCTGGACTGCCTGGCTGGCTGGCCGGCTTACTTTGTTTGTTTATTGCTATTCAGCAAGCAGGAAACAAGACAGCAGTAAACTGAGTCCAACAATTGTATGAAAGAAATATGGCCTAGAGAACCTTTGGCCTTTTACTTTTTTGAATTTTAATTCAAAATTTTGTGCCGCATATATAAAAAGTGGCAAGGTATTATAGGTGATCATCTGCCTGAGGGTAGGGGAGTAAAAGTACTCTAACCGCTACCCAGGCGTGGGGTGAGTTGAAGTCTCCAGAGGATGGCTCTGACCTACATGTGCTCTATCCTCACTTACCCTGAGCAGAGGCACCGCAGGTTGGAGAGCACGTGATCTGGAGCCAGGGGAGAATTCTTTTGCTGGATAATGCATTCTGAGAGATGAGCTGGCGAGAGCAATTACATACAACTAGTTTAAGTCACATGAGACCCTGACAGTCTTTGAAAGCTAGAGCAAAGGTATTGGTAAAGATGTCGAGAATATGCATCACCTACAACTCGTTTCCTTGAAGTTTTGCCTTTAAGAGTTGGTACTGTTCCTGCCATCAAATGTCATCTCCTATACTGATTCCCACTCTCACACAAGTATTTCCATAGGCCCATGAAAATCAAGGTGTTCAACTTCAGCAACAAAATCATATAGTAATCATGATCTGAGAGTCTGTAATTCTCACATATTGTGAGTGGGTGTCTTCTGGTGCCTAGAACATTGTTTAGTAGTTTTCCACTGTGCTATTTTTGACCGAGGCTTTTTATAATACAGTGACATCAATTAATATTTTTCCACTTCCTGGTGACTGAACAGAATAGATATCATATTGGGAAGCATTATCAAAGACACATGTGTGACTCTATACTCCGTTAGTGAAAGTGGGTCCTGCTAATATATACCGCTGATAGAGTACAGAGATTGTGCTGGGCTTTGATTACGTGTCTTTTGTGGCTTCTGTGTAAGGACTGCAGTATGAGAGAGAGAGAGAGGAGAATTAAAAACTTGAGGTGAAATATCTCCCTTTGCTCTTTGAATTGTTGAAATATCTACTTGACTACTAAAGCAATTAAACCTTGATGCTTTTGATTTCCATGAAAATCTCTATGTGAGAATTCCAGAAGGTTCTTCATAACTCCCTAAAAACAGAATTCCCAATTTTTCCTTACTTGCCCCTTACAGACCACTACCTCATCTCTTACCAACCGTAAGGAGAACAATTTCTTCTCCTCTCAATTGATTTCTGACTTTAGAGTGGCATACTGCCAAGTCTCCTGGCTGCCTGGGTAGACTGTCAACGAGGAATAGTCCGGACTTTCTTTAAATCATGTGCACATTCATAAATGTCCTTAAGTATGTCTGATAAATTTTTCAGTCTTTGTGATAAGCGCTGTTTTGATTATAAGTGTCTCTGCATATGTATGCGTGTGGCTGCATGCATATGCATCTATGCAGATTTTTCTGCCCATGCCTGTGGAAGCTAAAGCTGGACTTATTGAGTCTTTATCAGTTGCTTTCTACTTTATTTCCTGAGGCAGGGACTCCTGCTGAGCCTAAAGCACAAAGAGTCACCTAGTCTAGCTATTCAGCTTGTCCTTTTCCCACTGCCCAGACCCTCAAATTACAGCTAAGCCAGCAGCCTTCTTAAAAAAAAAAAAGAGTGTCTGTATGTGGCAGGTGGCAGGTGGCAGGTGGGAGAGATGTACTGAAGTGGCCTAGAACTCAGTGGCCTAGAACTTCCCAAGTAGTCTAGGCTAGCCAGTGCCTGCAGTGCCTGACTCTACCTTCCCAGCCAGGATATTGACACTACTACTCCAACCGTTTTTTTGGTTTTTGTTTTTTTGTTTTTTTTTGTTTTTTTAATGGCTTCTGAGGATTGATTAGGTCTTGTGCTATCAAGGTAAGCACTGTACTGACTAAATTATTAATTCCTATGAAAGTAATTATGTAGTCTGGTTCAGCTTAAGACAATTTAATATATAATAAAAGGACCTCACAGGAGATACATAGCTGAGACGAAACAGGAAGGACAGAACCATGTCAGTTGGCTGTGCCTACTAAATACTGTTACTCCTGTTTATTCTGTCACCATTTGCACACAGGTTTCTTTACAAATAACATATAATATGTTTTTAAGTTATTAGTTTATATGTATGGGTGTCTCATCTGCATGTATGCCTGTGCACCATGTGCGTGTCGGGTGCACGAGGAGGCCAGAAGAAGGCACCAGATCCCCTAGAAATAAAATAACGGATGATTGTGAGCTGCCTGGGTCCCTGCAGACCCTGCTCAGGTTTTTAATTCAAACTTGTAATAAAGTTCTGTCGTTGCTGCTCATGATGATGAGCCTGTCCCTTCAACTCATTGAAAGGTGTTGCCTTGTGTGTGTTACATGGGTTAAAACGTTGCCAAAGGATTTACTGTCCACATTTTTATAGCTGGCTTGGTTTTCCCCCTACTATCCTTTCCTGCAGTTTCGACAGCAAAATCCCATCACAAGGGAAACATTCAAGTACCTTTCAAACCCCTTTTCAGACTTCAAGTTTGGTCTTGAAGGGATTGAACGTCCATCTACCTTTACACAGGCTGTTTCTCAGCACCTTGTCTCAGCACACGTGTGCAGAGAGGCCAGTGTGTTTGGAACATGTTATTCTAGGCTAGAAGTTGTTTGTTTCGTGACTGGAAAGCTTGTTGCCTCACTGTGTGTGGGATGCCTTTCCTTCCAGTCACCACCCGACACCAGGAGGCATGGTGTTAGGTAGTAGATTCCGTGTGTCCCCTAGCTGGGAGGACTCTGCTGCTCTTCCCACTGGATCCTGGCTGGCATCAAGCTGTCAAGCGGTAATCATGCCATAGCTGTTCCACATACTAAATGGGACAATATTTAATATTTTTTCTCATTTGAAAATAAAACACATAGATTTTTTTTTTCTTAAATTGCTTTTTGCTGCTCAGCATGGATCTAGTCATCAAGTCTATGTGTAGATCACTAGGAGAGCATTACAGTGTTGAGGTGCAGGGCATGTTGATGCACACTTGCACCCCAGCACTTGGGAAGCAGAGGCAGGCAATCTCTGTGTTAGATGCCAGCCTAGTCTATGTAGTAAGCTCTGGGGCACCCAAAGCTATATAGTAAGACCTTGTATCAAAGGAACAAATTTGTATTAATCATGTCATATGACACTTAATTTAAAAATCTCCAAAGGTATGATGTCTCTGGCATTTGTTCACGCACCATTGCCTTTCCTGAATATCAGTGTCCATATAGATCACTGGCCATTTTGTTAACTGGAAGTCCCCATCCACTGGCCATAGTGTGAAGCCTAACTGCCCTGTTAGTGAGCCTGAGGAGCCTGCCAACAGTGGCCTTCACCATCTGACTTCATTGAGACATCGCTCCTCTCTGCTATTTCTGTTGGACTCCAGGTTGCTCGTGGGATATGGAGCTTCAGCTGTATTGAGAGGGCTACAAATTCCAGGTACTTCTTTGCATGGTAGGGAAAATTTTTTGCTGAAATGAAGACAGAAGTTAGATGTGCTCTTGGCCTTAATGCTTATTGATCAAAACTGGAAACATTAAGAGTATTTGGGGCTCTTCATGTAAGATGAACTAACACTGAAGTGGAGAATCCCAGATACAAAATAGCCACCTCAAAAGAAAAGACCTCACAAGGACTATTCAATTGGTAGTATGGGTGAGAATTTCTACCATGTCTTATCTCTCAACTCTGTTGCAGTTTTTGACATCCATGTAGGTACAATACCTTTTGATAAGGATTAATAGCTTTATGACTACTAATTACTACATATAGGATGAGTTGGTATTTAGCATTTAGGAATTAATGATATAATACCAATGTTAATTTTTCTTTTCAAAATCAAAATTGCATTCTCGTAGCCGCTGCCCCATATTTTTTGAATAGGATCAGGGTTCCTGAAATCACTGGATGAAAACCCAGTGTGTGTCTGATGTATGTCTTTCACGCCTGTGCCTACCGTCAGTTAGCATTTTACTCTGACATATGCTTTAATGCTCAGCCACTATTGAACTCAGTTACCAAGTTATAAACGTCAGCTCAGCCTGGGACGTTGTGAGACTAGCTTCACATGGCACTAGCAGCCTAGCAGGCTCCATTTCTGGGTCAGGAATATTTCCTTCTGTCTGGCACTCACCATTGTAGCTTCTTCAGTCTTGTTAGATGACATTTTTTTGACAACTAGATCAGAAAAGTAGACACTTCAGTTTTGTTGTAAACACACACACACACACACACACACACACACACACACACACACATTGTCCCCAAATACAGGGCATATTAAATAGTCTCTGTCCTAAAGAATTTTTCAGCATGGTTGAAATCTGCACAGACAAACATGAACAGTGAGGTAGAAGGATGTTTCTTTCTGAATCTTTAAATATATTGACATTTTTGCCTTCATTAAAAAAAAAAATCTCTATACAATTAATCTGTCCTAAATCTTAAGTCCGTGAATGGGAAATTAAAGGGAAGAGTTTTTTCATAGAATGGAAATAACCTAGGTCAGCAGCTGGGAATTTTATCTTTATGATGCAGTTTTAAGCCTCATACTCACTTAATAATGCTGTCCTTACTCTTTATTCTTGTTTTTCTTTTTTTCCTGAGTCTTCTGTCTTTGTCAAAAGAGATTAATTTATTCCATTTTCTGCTGTTTTCTAAAAGAGACTGGCTTAATACCAGAAGTTGATGGTGTATAGGAAGGCTGGTATTTTACTACCACCAAGCCAAGGGAATTAAAAATATTTAAAATGCATGTAAATTATGCCCTTAGGACCTGGAGAAGGGCAAGAAGCCCTGCTTATGTGCTGTCCTTTATACGCTGTAGGTTATCAAGCCTTACTGAGAACAGTTTCTATCTGGGCTCATTGCAGTGAGGATGGAATGCCACCAGAAACACGTGGCAGACAGGCAGCATGGTAGGAAGATCAGCTGCTTTTTAGGAAGGAGCTAAATTGCCCTGTAATCTTTTCAAAAACAAACATAGAGCGCATGAAGTATCTGTGTCCTTCAGTCCGTTGTTGGAGTCTCATGCAGGTAGGTATAACTGTTGTCCTTCATGATCAGGGCTGCATCACCAATCACTTTAGCTTTCCATGGAAGCTCATAGAATTGAAGGCAAAGAGCACCTGTGTGTAATACCTCTAAGACTTCATGAGCCTCTATCTGGGGTCTTCAACAGGTGTTGACTGTGCTGGAGGCTTTGTGTGTTTTGAAAGCATGAATCCTACCAGTAAGCTTTGTACTTTTCTGTAGAAAAGAAAAACACCTATTTCCCCCCTTTTTTGGGGGGGGGTTCACTGTAAATCAAGAAGCTTCAGTTAAAAAAAATAAGTCTAACTAAAGTAACTACCAATGGCACTTAATTATCTTATGAACTTTCAAATGAGAATTGAGCATAAAAAAACAGGCAAACATGTATGTGTACCAAAAAAACAGAAAATGTCTCTTAGCAGGAGCCAGGGCCAAGATTCTGGAGTGCACACAAGCTTACTTATCACACAAAGAAGACAAAAATTATACCAGCCCAGCAGGGGGGCTGGCAATTAGACAGGGGTTAAGGAAGTGACCTGAAACTGGTCAGTTTGTGTACAACATTTTGTTTTGTTTTGGTTTGGTTTTGGTTTGTTTTGTTTCTGTGTCTTCTCCCATTGTTCTTGGTTTAGCATACCATACAAACAGCCCCTTATCCTCTTGGAATACGAAGTGTTATTGAGTCTTGGAGTTTATTAATATTGCATCTTTTTTATGGGTGTGGTTGGGGAATGTTCCTATAAAAGCCCTGAATTTTAGATGTTGATGATTTAAAAACTGTAGCTCAAGTATTTGTACTTTCCCTTCTAGGTTTCTGGTTGCCCAGCCCGAGTCCTCCATACACAGGTTGATAAGTCCCCATTTGCTGCTGTACAGATAGTTAGTCCTAGTTTTTCATTTTTAATGAAGCATTCCTTAGATGTGCTCGCAGATTTTCTTGGCATGCCTTCCACAGTCCTATGATCTCTAATATCCTAGGGTCTCCACTGAGCTTTTACATCCTAGCTCCATGCAGGGGACCTCTTGGAGTCTCCTTACTAGGATTCCAATTCTGTTTCACATTGCTTGCCTCAGCAGCTTTCTGGAACCTTGGCACAAGCATCCATAACTCTCTTACTCCTGTAACTTGTATGCCTGCAAAATAAGCGCCAAGTATATAACACTGCCAAATTCTGATACCGGCTACAGTCTGGGCTCCTTGGACCGCAATTCCACTGTATTCTGTGTGCCTTTGTGACTGTGATTGGGAAAGCACCTTCCTAGGCACCATTTTCCAGCAGGCTCTGCCTTCTTAGGCATTCTCCTCTCCAAATGGATTTGCATTGTGACCACGGATGAAGGGGTGTCTTATTCTCAGAGAACCTTCCCGTTGTCTCAGTGCCAAGTCTAAGCTTAACAAATAGTCACTTTCTGACACCACAACGTTAGCTGGCCAGCTTCACAGTCCTTCCTCCCCAACGAGCACATTTCCCCCTTGTTTTAGCTCTTTCTCACTGTAAATCTGTCTAAATCTAGTAGCCAGTTACCATCACCTATAGTCTAGTTCATGGTATAGACCTTGTTCCCTTCTGAAACATTGTAACTGGGCCTTTAATGTCTGCATCTCTATCAGCATTCAGTTCTTCCACGCTCCCATCAGAATGGCCCCTAAGCTCTGCTTGGAACATTCTAGGGCTTCTCTGCTATACTCAGCTCCAGATGTTGCATGTTTTCCCACAAGCAAGTCAAACAAGACCTAAGAACCACGTGATCAAGTAGTTAAAGCAATGCCAGGCTTTTGCTTTGGCTCCTGTCAGCTCTCCAGTCAGTGTATTCTCCCAGTGAGATGGTACAACAGTGTATAGGACAGAGTTTTCTTTCAGAATGGTAAGATGAGAGTGGACAGTGACCAGAGGTGCTGTTGCAGATGACAGCACTCTCACACACTGAATGGAGACAATGGCCAGAGAGACCACTCTGCTATCCCACATGTTGAGACAGACTTGATGCATTTTTTTTCTCTTCTAGTCTCTACAACAAACCGCATTCCTGCAAGGCATTTTCCTTCCAAGCCATGGATAGGCTTGTTTGGATTAACTCCTAAGGAAAGGTGCAATAGTATGTCCTGTCCTTTGCCGGTAACCCTCTGGAGAGAGAGGGATCCTTTGATGTTGTGTGCAGTTTAGGATGCTGTGTTATTTACCAGAGTTAAGTGTACTTTGCTCAGTAGATCTTAACACAGCCTTGCTGCCTCATCGTCTTCCCTCTCTTTTGATATTTTACAAAGTGATATTTATTAATCCAATCAAGCTCCCTGTGAAGATTAGCCATTACGGGGGGGGGGGGAGGGGGACGGGACTTGTACTTTTAAAGACATGGCCTGATTTGAATATTTCTTCAAGTATATGCATTTTTCTTAAATCATATTAGTAAAATAAAAGTTACCTTTTGGTCAATCAGTCAGTAAATCCTCCAGCTATATACCACTCAAGTGTCACAGTATAGACGATAAACTATCACCATATTCTCTATAGAAGAGTAGAGTAGCTTCTAACAGCTGACTCTTCACTAATGTTTTTGAAATTTGGATTCTTAGAGTGACAGGTTGTGTAACTCACTTGTGTTTAAAACGTGCTGGGGTGAAGTGAGAGTTCCCTGATTTCCTTCTTGCTGCTCAGACTCATCGCTCTCTGTGCGGCAGAGACGCGCAGGCTCCTTGTTTCTCGTCACATGTTCACTGATGGAGCAGTGTCTTGTTCTTCCAGCTAGTGGGCCACGAGGAACACTCTGTTCCAAATGGCTTCTTCTTTGCCCAGATCTGCGAGAGTGAGCCATCCACTTTCAGTTCTTCAAATAGTTTCTTAACTGAAATCAATGGCCGTATTTCACATGGAAAATTTAAAAAAACATTCTAGACCCTCCACAGGGGTTTAGGATCCTTGGGGGGTGAGACAGGGGTTCAGTAAGGTTTTCATTGTTTCCAGCTTTGTTGTTTGTTTGTTTGTTTGTGTTTTAATAGGGGAGGCTTTGTTCAGGGGAATATTTTTTTTTGTCTGTTTTTTCTTTCTGTTGTCAAGAAAATAAGATTCCCAAGCCAACAATAACATGCTTGGCTGGCTAATAAGATTTTAGGAACACAAACATTACAATGGCTAAAGTGATTAGATTTTTAAAAAACCTAATATTTAAGAAATGAACCGCATGTCATATGTAATCTTGGGAATGACAAGGTGTACATCCTGAAGCAGCACTAGCCTCTATGCCCAAACAGGGAGGGGCTGTTCATCTGTGTAAAAGTGTTCCCACTTCCTTCTTGAGGGGTTGTCACCAGTCCCTGCCTTCCAGGTGTGAACCACTAGTGCTGCAGCCTGTCAGTAACCTGAAGGAAGAAGAACATCTCCAGCCAATCCAAATTGGGAAGCGTGCCGTATCTCCAAACCTTAAACACTGAATTTGCAAAAGTGTTAATTCCGTGGAGTTTGTAAGTTTTGTGTCACAAATTCTGCTCAGCTTCCAGTGACCATGACTAGCACTCTTCCTCACTTCAGAATACATTTGTCAGGTAGTTGTTAAAACTCCAGCAAGTATTGTTCATGAATATTCTTTAAAAGCAACCATATAGCCATAGCCTAATTATTTTGAATCTTAATGAATGTACTTATCCTCAAAAGTTTCCTTTTCCAACTTCTTTATTTCTGTGGCTTTGTGTAAACTCTGAAGGTAGTGTTCATAATGCGTGTGCCATAGCATTGTCAGAACATTTGTATAACATACAGCATAAATTTTCCACTCTACCAGTCCTTAGTACGTTGACTGACATGTGAGAGACAAATATATATTGAAAAAAAAATAATTGTTAGTGATAGTTTTTAAGTGTTGTAACATTTCATAACCATTCTAATACTTGTAGCAGGCATCTTATTTCATGACACCTCTTTTTCTGATAGCCCCAGAGCAAATCGCCCCATTATAGATGAGAGCACTAGACTTGAGGAAGGTTGAGTAACCTACCTACCCTTGGGCATAAGGCTGTATTTGAAAGAGATATGTTGCAGCCCAGTTTGATCTCGGGGTGTTACTCATGTTCTTTCTTTTTGCTACTGTTGATCCTTAAACACTCTGGGGAGATACTCAGTAGTCTGCACCTAATATCAAGGTTAGGAAGGGCGCAGTAGCTGTGCTTAGAAGAGCAGGTAATCTGCCACAGAAGGATTTCACACTAGGGGTCTATAACCTTCACTGGGTGCTTCAAGAGCCTGGTCTTACAGTAACTTGTAGTTTTGCTGGGCCGATAGTTGAATCTAAAGCACAGGGAAGTGGTTCTATGTGAATGAGTCATTCATGGCATGACCTTAGCCAGCAGTGGCTCAGGGTGACTTTTCTGTCACTGGACTAGTAATACTCCTAAAAAGACGCAGCAGCAGTTGTATGTGCAGCACTCCCTAAAGACGGTCAGCTCTGTAGCTGCACAGCCAGAAGGTGAAGCTTCTTGATAATGAACTTGCAGCCAGGCTTTCTTCAGGGTGTTTGCAAACGTTGAGCCCTCAGAGACCTAGTATGCAGTGAGCTTCAAGAACGGTTTTCATCTGAGCCAAATGAGACTTAAATGTCTTGACCTGAGGTCACAGAGGCTCATGGACATGCATGTGCCATGGTTCATGGTGTTGATCCTACATTTCCTTTCCTTTAACCTTGGAATTCACTTAGTAGCTTCAGGCGAGAGCCTTGCCCGAGAGTTCTATGACTCTTTAGCCTTTAGAGCAGCAGCTGGGAACATTATTCCTGAGTAGCGTCATGGAGACTGGGGGATCTGGAAGCAGGGTTGGAAGATGTTTAGCAGCTTGTACAAGGTCATTCTCAACTGGTACCCAGTAGCATAAGCTGTCATGATACTGTTTCCTTTGAGCAGAAAAACTAAACAACCAAGACATCACCAGGACACATTTTGTTTGCAGGTGTGTTGTGCATGTGCTTTAAAGGCTGAAATGCCAAAGGAAATCATCAACAAGGGGGAAATGAAGGCTGTGTGAGCCTCAGTTGAGAATTAAAGTGGACTCTGTTTGACTGAGGTCCTGCTATTTGTGATTCAGAGTACCTATTTGTAGTGGGAGTCTCTTCAAACAAACCTCAATATTTGTGTCTGAAGGCTCTCAGCAAATGTGGAAGTTACCTTTTGATTTTCCACTCCTGGAGTATAGGAACTAGGATACTCTGAGGCTCTCTGGCACTCAGAATGACTTTTTGAAAATCCTTCCAGCATTGAGCACGAGACCCTATTTATTTAATCTGAACACTTGCCTTCAGTGGGTAGAGTGAGACCTACTGTGGTGGGTCCTCAGTTCCACTTTACCTCTGCAGACAAACCAGAGAAATGTCAACACACAAGATTTGCCTGAGCATCTTGTGGTTGCCTAGAATTCTGCCATGGGCCCTGAAAGTAGCTAACTGCTTCTCACAGTGTGCTGCTCACACTTGCCACCAGCCTGCTAAGAATCTGAACACTAACATCCATTCTTAAACATTTCCACTCAGTGTGCTCAACTCTATCTTAAAATATAACAGATTGAATCTTACATTTTGTTTACATAAGTGAACTGACTTTTCTTTTCTATGCAGTTTTCAAAATAGACACGTCAACTCTAATTTAACTTCTTGTTTATTATATTATTATTAAGTGACTTCTTTCCTTTTCATAATAGCCTTTTAAAATTAATAATTGTTTAATTTAGCATCATTATTTACAGTTTTTACTATTTTACATGGGCAAATAGAATAAAGGTTCAAACTTATCTTTCTGTTGTAACATAGTAAAAACATCCCTATGTTGAATTAAAAAAATAATGAGGATTACATTTGCAATGGAACATCTATATCAACAATTTTAATTCTATGTGTAATTTGTAAAATGTCATCATACTTTTAAATAACTTAGAAAACTTTCATCACAAACTTTTACATAAATGCAAATTATACTTGATTATATTTTAATCATTTTCTAAAGCAGCAAGGATAGAATTCTGAACTTGGAATACAATAAAGTAACTTAGAAATCCTATTCTTCATGAAGGCAGCATGGGGATTGGTGTGTGTTTGGAGGTGATATTCTTTTGAAAATGTTGCAAAGTGACTTCTGAGTTTGTGGGTTCATGATGGCGACAAGTCTCAAGACTTTCCAGATAGAGATTTGTTTGAATGGATCTGTTTCTGCAGTTGAAAGAGACATGTTTTATCTGTTAGGCTTTTGTTCACCTTCCTCCTCAGATACCACATGCTTCACCTTCTCCTGCCAACAGACACCGCTCATCTCTTTGATACCTCCTTTGTCCTCTCTGTCCACACTGCATTTCCTTGCTCATGTACAGACTTCCTTCGGTTGTTGGTTAAAATAGTAAACTCTGTTTTACTGACGGTTATGCTAAAAAAGGGACAGTGTTGGGGCTGAAGAGATGGCTCAACAGTTGAAAACTTCTGCTGCTCTTAAGAGAACCCACTAATGGCTCATGGTTGCCTGTAACTTCAGTGCCAGGGGATTCAATACCATCTTCTAGCCTATGTGAACAGCAGGTATGCATGTGATACAACCAAGATGTAAACAAAATACCCTTACACATAACATAAAGTAAATATAGTATTTTTTTTTTAAACAGGGTCAGTGTCAATCCTTTAATGTTTATGTGTTATGGTATATTTATAGTCATACTGTTCATGCCTAGAGGAGACCCTTGTTGATGTGGCCGAATTGTCTTGCCTTATGGACAAGGAAGATTAGTTTTAAAGGGCAAAAGTAGTTTCTGCTGCGGGTAGGGTCCTGTGACTAAAGCTAGAGCCAGAAGTTACCTGTTTTGATTTGCAGCACTATTTAATTTCTGCTCTCCTGCGCATCCATGTGTTAGTTCAATGGGCAAGTAAGTACTTCTAGGACTTCTACTAAGCATCAGCACCCTAGCGAGCTGTGACACTACAGTGCCGAGCCTGTCTGTGATTTGACTTTTTATTTTATGCGGAAAAGATACTAACACTCATACTAACTGTACCGTGTTATCATTCTGAGAAACTGGGTGAGGATGGCAGATTGCCTTGAAATTATGGCTTTTGTGTGTGTGTGTGTGTGTGTGTGTGTGTGTGACTATGCATACTAAATGCAATTAAATATTTATTGTCTGTTCATTCCGTGCTGAGCCCTGGAGGAATGAGATCTTTACGGTCACAGTTCCTTTCGTTACTATGTAGTCTAGAGTTAAGATAAGCTAAGGCATGACACTCAGCGTGGAGCAAAGTGATGAAAGTCCAGGGGTCAAAGTACACAAAACCCACAGTGTTTGGAGACGAAACTCAGAATGGCCACCCCGTAAAGTCAGTGGTTCTCAACCTGTAGATTGCTACCCCTCTCACAGGGGTCAGCCTAAGACCATCAGAAAACACAGACATTTACGTTGCACTTGATAACAGCAGCAACATTACACTTATGAAGTCATAACAAACTAATTTCCTGGTTGTGGGTCACCACAGCATGAGGTCGCGGCCTTAGGAAGATTGAGAACCACTGCTGTAAGTGATGGCATGTGGCACAGCCCCTGATCACATGCTCTTGTTTACAAGTTCAGAGATGAGTCAGAAGGGCCTTCTAGATAGAAAGATGAGCCCCAGGAAGGATCTGGGTGAGGCGGGCTCCACCTGGGATCGGATTCAGGCTCAGGAACCCAAGCTGATGAAGGCGCTGGTAGTTTACAAGGCAGATTGCCTAAACAGGGGCGGAAGATAGAAACTGAACTGCAGAGATCCATTTCCACAGCTGAGAGACACACTGGAGCTAGGGCTTTTCAGTGACTAGATCCAGTTGTTTTGGTCAAAGCGAGCTGATAACAAAGGGCATTTAGGTCTTTGCTGAACTTCGTAAGATCTTAGGTCAAAATTAAGCATAGAAAAAAAAAAAAGCTTTTCCTACGTGAAGGCTCAGGTTCAGACAGGGCACAACATGGATTGCATTTCTTAACATTGTTCGTGCCTAATACCAGATGAAAGGAATAATTAATTGGCCATGATGTAATCATGACAGCCATTTACTAACCGTTTTTAGATTTTTTTTTTGTACAAAATCAGAATTGTTTCAATAATTATCCAATTTCCAAATTAGTTATTATATTTGTTTGTGTAATTGTTATGTATGTCTAATTTGCACATATCATATTTAGTGAAGCCTATTTTGATTGGTGTTCTTAAACAGTAGTGTTCTGGCTGCTTTGAAAACAAATGAATTTGTAATTGAAATATAGAACTGTTACTTAACAGTGTTGAAATTTTTAAATTTCTGTCTTTTTCTTGCTAGGTGTACTATAATGAAAAAAGCAAAGTTCTACTTGGTTGTTAGAAAACTAGAACGGGTTCCTCAACTGGATAATGTAGAGATGGCAGATAGCAGTATTTTGGAAGGTGGGGAATGCTGGGCTGGAGAAGAAGCACTGCAGTTAAAGCAGTAAACTGTTCTTTTGGTGATTTTTATGCCCCATTTGAAAGTGACCTGTAGGGACCAGTGTTACTGAGGGCTCTGAGCTGCTGCTGGTAACAGTTCTTAGAGGGCAACATGCATGTGCCTAGAACAAATTGTGAGGGTGGATGTGTAGTAACTGTCAGCTGCTTTGGGGTTGTGATAATCACTTAACACACTGGCCTCTATAGAGGGCACCCCTGCTGTCCTGGTGTCCTGTTCCTTCTAATTAACTTTAGCTTGAGGTTTCTTCCAGAGGTGATGGTTTGGGGCTAAATTCTCTCTAAGGAAGAAAGTATGAAGATACATTATTATGAGCCATTGGAAAGTCAGTCTATGGAAAATCTCTCTAAAATTGTTTGGGAATCAAGTGTGAATCAGGACTAAGTAGAGCAATGGCGAGTGTTCAGACTGTGGCTGTTTGGTTTCCTCGACAGGCTCATGCACAGCTGGTTCGAGAGGTCGATGTGGAAAAGGTGTCTGCCTTTGAGAATCCGTATGTCGATGCAATAAAGAGCTTGTGGAATGACCCTGGAGTCCAGGAGTGCTACGACAGACGGCGGGAATACCAGTTGTCTGACTCTACCAAATAGTGAGTATCTGCACTGTGGGCCCTGAGAAACCTCCTGCTGCTTTACCTTAGAAGAATCTGCTCTGTGATATTTGTGACAGTGCAGTCTGTGCTGTGTGTGTGTGTGTGGTAATTGAACCTATGTGGTATAGACATTAGGCTCATATTTGAGTGTCAGACTCCTAAATGTAGGCTTAATCATAAAGTACTGAGGTCATATGAGGGACAATAGTTCTGGCGTTTTGGGTTTGTTTTGTTTTGCTTCTTTTTTGGAGACAAGTCTCAAGGAGCTCAGGCTGGCTTTGAACTCCCAGCACTCCTATCTTCAACTCTGGAGTACTGGAACTATAGGTGTGTGTCACCATGCCAATTAAGATATCCTAAGGCTCAGACTTAGAACTTCATTCATGGTAGGCAAGTATTCTACCAATTGAGCTCTACATCCTTAGATCTAAGAGTATTTCTTTCACTGAGTCTTACTTAAAAACAACAAGAACAAAACAAAATAAAAGGAAGACCCTAGCGATCTGATTTTCATTACTCTGTTTTCTCCCACAAATTGCAAGCCAATGACCCACAGATCTATGCACCATTGTGCCTTGGGTAGATCTGGGGGAGGGGAGCCAACTTGACACAAGCCTGGGTACTTCAACTACGTAAACACCTCCATTGCATTGGCCTATAGGGAACCCTATGAAAAAGCATTTTCTTAATTAGTGGCTGATGTGGGAGGGCCCAGCCCATATAGGCAGTGCCACCCCTGGAACGGTGGTTTTCGGTGCTAAAGGAAGGCAGGGTGAGCAAGCTGTGGAGAACAACCCAGTAAGCAGTGTTCCTCTGTTGCCTTGATATACTTCCTGCCCCCAGGTTCCTGCATTGCTTGAGTTTCCACCACTCAGTGAGGGACTATTAACCTGAAAATGTAAGATGAAATAAGCCCTTTCCCTCTCAAGTTGCATTTTGGCCATGGTCATTATGACAGCAGTAGAACACAAACAAAGACACATTGTGTCTTGAAATCTTGCAATATTTTTTCTAAATAAAAATTCTGATCTTAGTATTGGGCAACAGAACACTTGAATAAATTAGAAGTTATAAATAAAAATGTGTCTGATCATGGCTTCCCAAAACATAAGACTTTGTAGTTTCCAATTCTCAGACCCTGCTTTTAAAGAACTATTATTGATTGGGTTCTCTCTTTCAGGAAAACTGAGTGAGTTTTTAATCTTGCAGACATTCTAGAATGTGCCAGTCAATTTCATGTGTCCTGGGAAAGATTTGCATCCAGGAGAGACCTCTTAATTCTCAGTCTTCAAATGTGCATAACAGAAATGAAGTTCAGCATGAGGTTAATATAATCAACATAGCCAGCAATCTGGATAGCTAAGATCCAGGGGGAAAATGTGGGTTGTTGGTTTTGGATTTCTTTTAGTTATCTAATGTAGTTTCTGTCTACATTAATTATGTTAATATGCCATTCCCCTCTTATTTTTGTTCTGGTTAGGCACAGAAAGAGTAGGAAATATTCCAGCCTTAAGCTAGTCTCTGTTATAGAGTGACCCAGTGGATAAGAGTAGGCATTAGAGCAAACTGAGGGGCCCAGGTGGCTGATTGATGCCCCTCAGCAGTGCTTGGAAGGCCCAGGGGTTACACATTCTTTTTACAATGAAGTTACATTTCTGCCTTTCCAGATACTTGCATAAGTTATGGTCCACATCAGACATAGAAATGACACCCAAATAAAGTACGTTCATATTATCTGCTCAGTTTGAGTCATGTAATTCTAGACTGACAGCAGCATCCTGTCTGCCCTGTTTAACATGCACTCCTCTGACTTGTGCTGTTCCTGTCTGTCCTTCCACGCCACCCTTCGGGTCCTGGGTCTGTTACTTTCTGCCGACCTCTCCTCACCCTTCCACCTGCTCTGCCCTCTTTGTTCCCATTGTGCGAGTTTCTGTGAGTTGACCGCACAGACAGAAAGCATGCTTCCCTTTCTTGTTGTTCCACATTCTACCTTTGACCAGCTGTCTTTTACTTCCTGCCTCCTCTGTCCTTCTGTTTCCTTCGCCATTTCAAATATCGCCAGCCTCCCTGTGTTGCTGCTGTGTTTACCCACCCTCCCCTGTCCTGTTCAGCATGTCTCACCCTCCTGTTGTTTACTCCTCCACCCTCATTCTGATTCCCTGCTTCTCCCTAACTCCCTTCTGGCCTCACTCTGCTAGCAGGATCCTGTCTCCAAGTAATGCTCCATGACTCCTCCCTGTCCTCTCTCCTCTTTCCCTCCCTCTTCTCCTTCCTCCTTTCCTTTTCCAGTACTACAGATTGAACCTAGAACCTTCTGCATGCTCAACAAGTGCCCTACTACTGAGCCCAAGCCAACCTCTGCTTATGCTTACTTTATATTATACCTCTTTTTTTACTCACCCATCACCTATAAATATTCTGCCTATAGAGAGGTCTTGCTACCAGGGAGTTAGAAGTTCTGTATCTGATAGTTATGTGTCCACCAGGGTCATGACTGTTTGCCCTCTCCCCTGGGGTAGACCACTGAAAATGTTCCTTTTGCATGAACTGTTGATATCCATAGATAAACTCTCTCATGATACTTTCCCAGTGAGCTTTGTAGATTTTGAGACTTGTACCCATTACTTATTGGGGGATTTGCATATTGCTGTAATGTTTGTTGTAGGCCAAAGAGCTGTCCTGGGCAGTTTTCTCCACCTCAGTACTCTGCCAGTATAAGCTGAGTCGAGCATAGAAAATGACCTGCTGGTTGGACAGAGCTGATACTGATATGGGCTCCCTGGCACAAGCTGATTTAGTCCCCTAACTGGTTAATCTTCACATGTTGCTACTTTTCTATAGTGAGTTTGGGGATAAGTTGCATTTATGTGAGTGCATATACCTAGTTCTTTTAGACGATGTTTCTGTGGAAATAATATAGAAATTATAGCATCTTGTATACTCTTAGACATTTTATTGTGTATATCTTTGTAAAAATGGATATTTTTCTATATAGTTAATAATGGAGTATGAATTATACCTAAAGCCAATAATAAGTTCGTGTTCAGATTCCTTGGGTTCTTCTAAAATGTCTTTCAGATGTGGTTAATTTTAGAAGCACACATTGCATCTGGCAGCTCTGTCTCTTAAGACTCTTCTACCCTGGTAGAGAGACCTGTTTTATATTTCACTGGTATGCTGAAGAAAGTGGCCTGATTTCCTGATTGAGCCTTTGTGCAATTTAGCTTGCTTCTTTCTCACAAGGATTTATTATACACTGGAAGTTAAGACTTAGATTCAAGGTGAGCAGTGTGCCTAAAATGTGTTTTAAATTATATTGTATTCTCACCCTGTCAGCTTTTCACTTAATCCTTTTATTTCAGTGTATAACTCTTGTTGATAAATAATCTCAGTATAATTTATAATGTAGTGGTAGTAACAACAGTAACAGTAACGGAAGTTGTTATTGTTGAGGCAGGTTCTGGTTGGCTTGGATCTTCCTCTACAGATCAGGCTGGTCTCCAGCTCTTAGAGATTAGCCTTCCTCTTCCTCTTGGGGTTAAAGTCATGTGTTACCATGCCTAGCCTACTTACTACATGTGTCACTTGCTCTGTGTTGGTCTTCTTCTCTGAGGTTTCTTTTCTACTCAACTGATGCTTTTGGTTACTATGAAATATATTTCATAATGGAAAGCTGTGTGTTCTAATCTTGTATTGTATTGTAGGATTATTGCTGGACCAGTATCTAGGTAGCTGGGTGATCTGCCTCATCCTGCCTGGGGGGCGGGTAGTGGGATTTCATGCCAACTTTTTCTTCATCTATGTCTGGACAATTTTCCCCTTTTTTCTTTTTCTTTTTTTTTTTTTTTTTTTCCTTTTTTTCCCCCTCTTCTTTTTTTTAGTCAGGTAACCTTTCTAAAAGAGATAGGCTGTTAAACACCACATCATGGTGTTGTGCTAGCACCCACAAGGTTGCAGGTCCCATACAGTATTCTCCCTAATACTCTGCTGTGAACTTCTTTCCATAGAATCTAAGAAGCCCCCTGTCTTCTTCTGTACTTGAGGTCGCCATTCCCTTTTTCTTCTTTGGTGTATGTTTCTCCTGGATCTTGCCTCCTTTTCCTTTAGGTGGGCTTTTGCTTTTATCTGTATATTGGCCATTCTTCTGTTAGAAGATAAGTAGATCTCAGATTTCAAGTTATGTGAGGAATTAGGATCTGTCAGAAACATTTGCTTAGAGGCTGGGACCTAACCACCTTCCTCATAGAGTCCTGCTGCATGTGAGACACCATGCGAGCCACATGCCAAAAATACTGGAAGCAGAAGCTAAGCATGACTCTTCTTTTTTCTGTCTGATGAACTCATATATCCACCCTAGAAGACCCAATTAGGAGTCACTGATTCTGAACGTCTGACCCAATACCAAAGATAGTCACCATGTCATCTGTCTTAGCACGCTGTACATATTTCTGTGTTTCTTAGAACATCCACCTGTATTTCCAGTACCTAATAGTGACTGCTAATGTTTGGCCATCACAGCTGATTGCTCCATGAAAATATAGATGTACAATTTTTGTTTTTAACTACTTTAATGCTCTCTCTGGCAATTACTGGTGGACTTAGAAGATTAAGGGCTAAAGACATGTCTTTTTTTTTTTTTTCCCTTGTTGTTTTTCAAGTTCTAAGACCTCAAAGGCTCTGATTAAAACAGCAGTAGCTACTGTTTACTAGACACTTGGTCTGTAACCCCTGTGCTTAGTTCTTTCATGTATATTGTTCCGTCTAGTCCTCAAAGCTGCCCACAGTGAAGTTACAGGTATTTCTTATTGTATTCTTATAAAGAAAAAACTGAGGTCCTAGGAAGACTGAGAAACCTGCTAAGGGTCACACTGTAATAAATGGTAGGAACCAGAGTTGAAATCAGATTTGCTTGTTCCGTAGCACAGAGCCATTATGAAATACAGCTTCACAGGGGATGGGTGGAAGGATGCGTGGAAGATAGTGTACAGACAGGCACTCGACCCTTGTTCAATTAGGCACATGTAGAGTTCCTATGCTACTAGATAAGTATCTTTGGGTGTTAAAGTCACTCCGTGTGATACAAATTATTGATGTTTATTGATGTCTCAAGTAGTTTCATAATAGGAAGAAATGCATCAAACTTACTAGAAAATGAACCCTGAGGATTTGGGTCATTATCATTAAAACAGAGTCATGTTTCACTAAGCACTTGTTCATGCTAGCATGGACTAAGTCTGAGTTAGGGATAATTCAGAAAGATTAGGTATAAGTTTTAATTACACTCTTTGTTGGTGGGTTCTTTGTTTTGTTTTGTTTTGTTTTTAACAATTCCTCTGTGTAAATATGGCTTTCCCAGAACTCTTTCTATAAACCAGTCTGGCCTTGAGCTCAGACAGCTTCCTCTGCTTCCTGAGTGCTGGGATTAAAGGCATGTACCACCACCGCTGGCTTAGTCTACACTCTTAACCCCTTTCCTCAGACCTCATCTTCCATCCCTCTCAATCACTTTTACAGGAGCTGATTAAGCATGCCATAAAAGTTATCATAGTAAACAGTTACAGCTCCAAGGACAAATAGCAGTTGGAGGAATGAAGAGGTGAGGAAATTCAGAAAATGCAAACACTTTAGATAGGGTTGCAAATGGCATTAACTTGGGGCATTCTTCAGTTCTATAGAACAAGACAATTAAAAGCACTCTAAGATTCTGAAGAATTTTATAGATTATTTTACTGACTTTTTCATTATTGATTTAAAAGGCTGAAGGCTCTTTTTCTAAAGAGAAAATGAACACAATAAACAGATGGCTGTACGTTTTTCTTCTTTCTTTTTTTTATTTTTTCTTTTTTCTGGTGTTCACCATCTGCTTTAATAGTGAGACGTCAGGTCAAATGAGTTCATTGCCTACAGTACCAAAAGTCCCTGACACTAGCCACAAAACACAGATCTCATTCACACTGAAGTACAGTGAAAAAAAAGCCCCTGTGCTACGGCCTTAGGCTGAAGACTGTGGTATCTGGGTTTGCCTTAATTGTAGAGACAGGGTATACCTCCCCTCCACAGAGGACAGACAACTTTGAAAGCTGCCATGTAGTCCAGAGCCATATGTACATAAAGAAGCGCCCTCTTTGACACTCATCAGCATTGGAATTTGCTTTGATTGTGACCCTGAACCAACACATCACATGCTATTATGTTGATTTTACAATGCAAAAGGAATTTCAGAAATAGGAAACAACATGGTATGATGTGACTCTTGGGCAAACATCCACCTGTAGATGCAGTTCCGACCATTGCTCGTCACTTCTGGAGCATGAAGTAGTAAGTTAAGCCTCACTCTCCTTGGGCATGGTAGGTGATATTCAATGCTTAAATTCATTTTAATATTTGAGTGTCTTTGATTCTATTACACTGCAGACTGGCTACTTGCTCTCACTTCACTGCCTCTTAAATAGCTGCATTTACACACCGTCTCCTCCATAGATTTTTTTTACTCAGAAAGATGATGTTCTTAGCTAATATCTTAGTGTTGCCACTGTACAATGGGGATGAACAGCCCACGGTAAAACTCATCTGACTTTCTATTTTTATAGTTTGATTGGAGCTCAGCTGTACACATTCATGTATGCATTTGCTTTGGTACCCAATTGGCAGAGTCAGGTCATTAAAACACTGGCCATATGGATCACAAAGCCCAAAGTGCTCACATATCCACACATAGTTTGAAATTCCTCCTATAGATCAGTGAATGTTGATGGATAGCCAGCAGAAGAAGTGTTGCTGAAGGCTGGTATTCTGAACTGACACAGAAAGAAGCTTTAGAGTGTTGCGAAAATAGTTGGCTTTCGTTCCTTCATCTTTGTCCGGAAACATTGCATGGCACCCCAAGGCCTGATCAGAGTGAGTCACGGAGCTCCGAATTGAATGCCCCACCCCTGCCCCCAGCAATGCCTGTACCAGCAGCACAGAGCATCCAGTGCTAAAGGTGATGCAAAAGACCAGAAGTGTTCAGCAGTTTATTTGGCCTCTGAGAAGGAGAACTATTTTCTGTTCCATCTTTATGCCTAGTGCTTGGCTGAAGGTGCCTGGGAAGACTAACTAATTAACATTCAGTAGAAAAGACAGGGGCCAGATTAAAACTTGTCCCCAACTAGTGACAGCCTCACCTCCAGCCACAGATGAGCCCAGGAGCCTTGCTTTCTTTAAGACTTTGGGCCTCTCCCCCCACCCACCCCCCACCCTCCGTCCTTTTTGGCTTACTGCCTATTGAGCAGCCTTTGGACCTGACTGGCTGGTTGTTATCGCTTTACCTTTTCAGTTTTAAAACAATAAGTTTAAAGGCTAGTGGCATTGTTCAGTGGTTAACAGCACTTAGAGCTCTTGCGGAGGACCCAGGTTAAGTTTCCCATGTGGTGGCTCACAACAGCGTGTAACTTCAGGCCCTGGGGATCCAGTGCCCTCTCCTGGTGCACAGGCAAAACACTTATACATAAAATGGATAAAGTAATAGGTTTAATGTTGTCCTGTGGTATGTTAAGTCAAATTAGGATGCTCCCTCAATCTCCAGACATGATCATTGTATTTGAATGTCTGGGCCTTGTGCTACAGAACAAGCCTAAGGTCCACGTGTCCGCATCATCAGTGTTACCTGCAGTACAGCTGCAGTCGTCATTGCTCGAGCACCACCCCGTTCAGGAGAGGATTTGGGTCTTTTACCTTTCGCCTCAGTCCCGCTGTTGAAGTTACTGTCTGGTTTACTGTGGACTTTCATTAAAAGGTACTACTTTAAAGACTAAGAAAATTCTGTGCCATTTCTGATTTCTTCACTCTTATTCACTCTCTTTTCTGCCTATAGCATCCCCCAGCCTTTTTTTTTTTTTTTTTCCCTTGCACATTATTCTTTAGGGACTGACGTTCCTAATCATCTATCCTTTCTTATTGCATTCTTAGTTAGCAGCTTACAATTTGGCACTTAATTGTTTCTTAATTGATTCATCTGTACTATCTTTGCTTCCCAGGTAGTCTGACATCCCTAAGGGAAAAAAATATATTTTAACGTATCTTCATACCAGCTCCTTGTGCCAGCCCTCCACCCCCATCCCCATCAAACCCATACTGAATTAGAATTTGATGTAATAGATTCTCATTAAACAGGTATATATTATCTGAATTAAGCACTGCAGTTGCACAGCAAGTCAGATCAAGAAGCATCCTCCTAATATTTCTTCGTGTTTCAGAATTGTGTCAGAATTAATAAGACTCTTGAAAGCTGACTTAGAAGGAAATAAATTAGAAAAACCCAATATGCAGATTGAGACTGGCGTTTTTTGCCTTCCTTTGTCTCTTTCTTTGGATTTTGTTGTTTCCTTTTGTTTCACATTTAAGAGACAGTATGCTTGTGTTGCACAGCTGCCTCTGGCGCCTTAGAGCAAACAGTCCTACCCAGGCTCCTGAGTAGTGAGGGCTGTAAGGTATGCACTGTTTCACCTGGCTGTGTGTATGTCTAAATTACAAGCCTTATCTGTTCGCTTGTGCAATATAGTTGTGAATCTATTGCTGTTGGCCACGTCCTGGCAGTGAAACTGGAGTCTGCCTGGCACACACAGAGTTGCTTGGTCTCGCTGTTCATTGGGAGTCTCTTTTTAATAACCATTTTGAACAGCTGTCTGATTATATAAAATTAAGAATCTGAATCTCTTTCCTAGATGCAGTGATAAGTTTTCTTTTCAGCATACTCAAGACTCTTTTAAGGGGAAAAAAAGATACTTGTGAACTGTTGTAACTCTTTGGTTAAAGAAAGTCAGGGTGTATTAGCCCTCTGGTTTCTCTTTGCTGCAGAGAGTACCCTTCCTTGAGATAAGTTCTCAAGGACCTGGGTCATAACCCTGCACACAACAACCTGTCATAAATGCTACCCGTCACTGAACACTAACCATGAGGAATGTTAGTTTTCCTTCTACCCAGTGAGCTCATCAGAGATGGACACGCTTGTGCAATGAGTAACCTCAGTCAGCTGACAGGCTGAACCAGACTCCTGGCCAACTCAGACCAGAAGAGGGAGGGGCCTTGTAGGAGCTGGCCCCAAGCCTCCCTTTGAACCTTTACTCAGGGTAGTGGTTTTCAGAACTGTCACTGAGCCATTTTTTAAATGGTCACTCTAACAATATTTTGGTGTTTTGTTTTTTTAACCTCCCTTTCTCTGGAATTTTGTGTTCTGCACAGAGCTGTGTGGTTCTCCCTCGCCTTCACTCCTTTTTGACAGTGATCTAGCTTTCTACTCCCAAAAGACTGATCCTCTCACAATGAGGTCTTGTTAATTTTTTTTTAATGAAGGCGACCTAGTTTTTGTAACCTTCTTTTTAATAATTAAAAACATAAAACCTACCCAGAATCACTTTTCTGTGCCACAGTTCTAACTTCATATGGAAATTGAAGTACAAATATGTTACTTGGCAGCCATGCAATGGAGACACTTAGAAGGGTCAAAACCCCAGTCCCAAACACACCTAAGAGCATGCTGTCAGTGGTCCATGACAGTGTTTAATCTGGTTTATTGTGTTTAGCTGGGTTTGCACCACATGCAGAAACTTCTTTGCATCCGTATTACCCACAGATTGTTTTTTTTTTTCTCAGTAGTATAATTGGTAGGGTTTGTATGTCTCCAACTTTTATTTTTAAAAAATACCAACTATCTTGATATACTTTACTCATGTATCGCCAAATCTTATTCTGGGCTGCTTACATTTAAAGGGGGAGGGCACTTGAGGTTTTGTTGTTGTTTAAAGTTACCCTTCTGGTTTAATGATCAGTTAGAATCATATCCCAAACAGAAAAAAAAAAAAAAAAAAACTTATGAAATTTAATTTGGTCATGTTATTTTAGTGATGTTTCAGCTTTACTCTTTTAATAATTCAAAGTATTGTTATATTGCCTTTTTTCCAAACTTAATGCAGCCAGAGATGATCCGTAGGTTAATTGTGAAAAGAATGCAGTGGTCACTAAGAAACTAACGGACATGGCTGCCCTCATGCTTCCGTGGGCTTCACACATACTGTAGGAAGGTGTTTATGGGTTATCACTTGAAATTTTGTGACAGGTTCCCAGAAGATGACTGAATCCAAATAAAAACCCTAGGCAAGCTCCTTGTATGCATAGCCCATGAATTTCATCCAAGAATTTTCATGTCCTTAGCTTCTGCCATAATGCTACAAGCCCAGTATGATGTCAAACTCCAGGTAGCTTTGCTGTGGTAAAGGAACTGTTGGATTACTAAGCATACCTCTTATGCTGCCACACTTTTTACTGAAAACCAACAAAAATCTGTAGAATTTTGTTCAGTTAAAGACACTATGTCAGACATGCCTGCTGATAGATTCAGTCTCCTCCATTTTCACTGGATTGGGTAGAATTCAAAAGCCTGTAAGCTGTACACAGATGAGTGTGCTTAAGCCAATTACGTCATCCAGTGGCCAGGACTTAAGCGCAGGAAGCATATCTCCTAAATGAAGTTAAACCAATGGTGCCCTTCCTTCCTCTGCTGTAAACTTGTCAGAGGCATTTTAATTCAGAATTTAGTTTTTACATAGTACAGGCCAGCCATATCCCAGAAATATAATTACCTGCAGGTGGGTAGCTAACAGCCCTCTGGCTCCTATGCTTCTTCCTAAGGAGTAAAATTTGCCCAACTATTGCAACATTTCCCATAGAATCATTTTAATTTGAGTGACACATTGAGCATCTGTTAGGTGACCCAGGCTCTCAGCCAAGTGTTGGTAATACAGCCACGGCCAACCCAGTCATGGACCCTGACCACTGACTTTGGAAGTATGTGGAAGAAGACTAAATATTTTAAATTAACAAGTATCAAACTATTCAGTATCTCAGTGTAACAGAAAGTCATTGAAGGCCTATAATGGATGGGAGTAAAGAGAACTTAAACAGCCAAACCTACTTTTTCTAAAACACTCTTTGGTGTGGTTTATCTCCCAGATAATTTAGTCCCATGTATACCATGACTTCTTCCTCCCCTGACATCAAGGAAAGAGCTTCTGCTAGCTACCCTTTACACATGCATTGCCTTGGCAGTGTACCTGTGCCGTCACCATAGCAACACTGAGAATGACCTCAGCAGCCACTCAGAATCAGCCTTACAAAACAAATTATGGCTATAATTAACTCTCTGAATTTACTCTGTAATATAAATTTGTTCAGGCCCTGGTGTTTCTTTTGAAAAGGTTAAATGGATGGACTAATACAACAGGAACCCACCCCCTTTTCCATCAGTTTTGCTGAGAATATGAAATATTTCAATGGAAAATATAGAGACTAGAGATTACTGTATTGCATCCTCTCAAAATGTGGCAGGCATAACTGAGGAGGATATACTTAATACAGCAGAACCCACTTCTAGGGATACAAAGTAACTTTTCCCTCTGAAGCTAAGGTGAAATGCAGAGCATGCTGTGAGGTTTTCCCTCTGAGGCCTGCTTGCCGGGCCATGGTAGGGCAGGAGAGCTGGGGCGCTGCAGGGACAGGCTGGTGGGAGATGCAGTTCTTGGTTGCCTTTCCTTTTCCGCTCCACAGATTGTGTCTTCAGTTTTGTACTTTCAGGGCCACTCAGTAGAAAGTTCATTATATAGACAGATTGCACATCTTTTGCTTGGCCGTTGAGGTTGTTTTGGTTCTTGTTTGTTTATTTGAGGGTGCATCAGGTGGTGTATGTTGAAACTGTTCAGCCTTTTGCTAAACTACACTGATGTAGCTTTTCTGCCCCAAATGAAGTGAGCCTTTCCCTACACCATCCAGTGGAGGCAAAGCAAGACTGTCCAGCAAGACTGTCCTTACTTTTAACTTAATCAAAAATCTGTGGAACATTTTTTTTTTAAATGTAGGAGCGTTTTGTCTGCCTGTATATCTGTGTACCACGTACATGCCTGGCGATGACAGAGGCCAGAAGAGGGCATTGGCTCCTCTGGAACAGGAGTTAAGGTAGTTGTGAGCTGCTGTGTGGGTGCTGAGAACTGAACCCAATCCTCTGCCTTATCATTGTCTGTAGTCTGTATGGGACATTTTAAGACTGTTTCCTTGTCATGATGGAGACAGTGTGAGTGGTTGTTACTCTACACGAGCTGTAGGAAGGATGAAGAGGAAAGAGAGTCCTCACAGTGTGTCTGGAGACAGCTTAGTGGTACCCTACATACACAGAGATATGCCTCTGACATTTTTGTAGGATGGCTGCTGAGCTGTTGCAGGTATGTTCCCTGACTCCAGGTCACACACATTATTTTAGGTAGCTCAGTGCACTTTTCCTGATTGGAGAGATGCTGTTAGCATTCCTGCAGCAGAGTTGGACAGATAAATTCCCACTTCGTGTACTGATTCTTAAATGTCATCCCTGGCAAACAAATCTGTGCTTGAAAATGGTGCTAGCAGCATTGGGTACTCTTGGTTCATCTTTAGGAAACAAAACCACAGTTTCGCTTCCCCTCTGGACTGCTGCAACACCATGCACACAAGAATTAACAGTCCATTGTTGTAACCTGTGTGTGCCTGTGTATGTGTGTGTGTGTGTGTGTGTGTGTGTGTGTGAGAGAGAGAGAGAGAGAGAGAGAGAGAGAGAGAGAGAACTAGAGTGACAGTTCCTTGATTTCTCTGAAATTTTCGAGTTCTTGTATATAAATGGTGATCATGTAGATCTTAGCATGTATGCTTGAAATTTTGAAATCAAGAATCTGGTAAATTAGAAAGTTGTATTTGCACAGAGTAGCTTGTTGCTTTTTTGTCTGATATGAGCCACTTCCTCTGTAGATGAGATACAGTCAGTTCCCAGAACATGGACTTATTAATCCCATCAGGGGTCTCCTGGGCTATGCCAAGATCCACTAACGTATAGCTTTACGTTTATGCTCTCTCAGCACCCTGCTTTGTCCTCTAGCCAGGTTTACAGTAATTAGGGGTATGAAGCGAGCTCTTACTAGTCAGCAGAGAGCTAATGGCTGGCTACAAAGGCGTTGATGTGTCTGGAATAAGGCCCTGGAGTATGAACTAGCTGCTCTGCTGTAGGAATTCTGGGCTGCTCTTGCCTTGAAAGACGGATACGCTTCCAATGAGACAGTGACTTTACTTCTTTATTAAAGTCAGACTTCACTGCTGCTGTGAGTCCATTGTACAGACTTCAGCATACTGTTTCCTTGTAGCAGTCAGTTTCATATTTGCATTTCACTCATAAAGAAACTCCAGGAATAAGAATTAAACGCTAAAAGCTTTAGTGTTCAGACTAAGACTTTGTATACGAAGCCCATCCATCCAACAAAGAGTGGCTCAGTCTGCTTTCTTGGCACAAAAGCAGAAGTAAAGGTGTCTTGAGACCTGTTTTTCTGTAATTGCTAAGCTGTAACTCCCGTGGACAGCAAACATTCGAGTGCACTGTACCTTGTTGAGGTCATTATAGCCGAAGATCTGGCTCCTTCCTGTTCTGTTAATGGCTCCAACTTTTTCTGCCTCTTACTCAAAGGTTAGTCTCTTTGTGCATACAGTTTGTAGCCATGTATTTTGAAGCCATTTTTCTGTCTCATCATTTCCAGGGCAGAGGAGAGTTTAGTTCTCTTGGAAATCATAACAGTGCTTCTCAGAACAGTCATTTCCATCTGGCTGTCATCAGTTCAGTCAAATTATGTCATTTGTGACATTACAACTTATGTCCTACACTTTAAGAGGGTAAGAAAGTGAATGGAATAGAACCATACGCATACTGAATGTGTAGAATTGCCAGGGGCTAGAGCCAGCACTGATAAAAACTTGTGGAAAGTTCCGTGCCCTGAGTGTCGTGGTGACTACACAGATATCTATATGTGGCAAAATCTCATAGAGTATGTACCACAAACATGCACACTCACATGCAAGATATGTGTACATATAACTAAGGTCTGTATTTTTATAAATAATATCATGAGTATTCTGATTTTGATAAGGTCAGATTTCTGATTTTGTTAATATAATACAGATACATAGGATTCTATCATTAAGAGAAAGGGTTTATACAAGAAATTCTCTGTGATAAATTGAAGTTTCTTCTGAATGTTTGCTTGTGTAGGCATCATGGCAAGATACATTGGCAGTTTGGGTGGTGGCTCTATTGTCATTATAACCTAAAGCCTCATGGCTTTGCATAAATAACATGACCTGGGCTTGGCATAATTAAAGACATGGCGTGATGTTGCCTGTCCTCCCTCAGGGCATGAGGATGCTTCATTCCAGGAAAAAACTGATGTTCTGCAGAGAGAGGAGAGGATGAACCCTGACCTTACACTCAGCTTGATTATATGGTTGCTTATGCAAATTTACTTTGTATAAATAATTTAAAACATTCTTTAACTTTTGATTCACCAGCCAAGCCTACTAAACAAATAGAGGGTAGGAGACTAACTTGAATTTTTTACCAGCACTTCCTTACTTTTGTGTGGGTTCCAGCTGATGAGGAAGTGGGTCTACGGTGAGTAGGCAACAGTGGGTGAGGAGCTTGACCTTATCTGGTTCCTAGCCTGACTCTGATATATTTTCCCTGTGGCTCATTTTACCCTTTCCCTTCCGTGGGTTTGGAGTGATGGTAACTGACATTCTCGTGTCTTCCTCTTCTAGCTATCTGAATGACTTGGACCGTGTAGCCGACCCTTCCTATCTGCCTACACAGCAAGATGTGCTTAGAGTTCGAGTCCCCACCACAGGGATCATCGAATACCCTTTTGACTTACAAAGTGTCATTTTCAGGTAGTAACTGAATCCATTAACACCTTCATACAGGGCTTTAACGCAGGCAGCTATGTATGGATCATCATCATTGGATACACAACTAAAATAATGTATCAATGAAAAAGAAGCAAAAAAAAAACCATAGTCTGGAACTTTCATTTCAGTGTAAATCTCCCAACAGTTAGTGAAATCTTAGTTGCTGGTGGTAAGACACAGTTACTCAAACAATGGTCTTCAATACATACATAAACACACACACACAATTTTATCTGAGGACACTGAATGTATTTTTAGAATTTTGTAAGATACAAATGGTCATATAATTCTATCAGTAATAGCAATTATATATATATATATATATTTTTTTTTTTTTAGAAACTTGTTTTGTTTTTTGAGAAAGGGAAAGGGTCTCACTCTGTATCCCAGACTGGCCTTGGAGTCCTCCTGTCTTAGCCTTCCAGTTGCTGGGATTATAGGCAGGAACCATCATGCCTGCTATTGAGAACTTCCATAGTGATAATTTCTCCATGTTGTCTGGTACCAATGCAGAATGTCTCAGCAGCAATAAAAAGGTGTGCTGTTTTGTTTTATACGATAAAATGCTTAAGAGTTTTTAGAATTTATGATTTTAAAAGTAGGGTAATTAACTTCATATAAATTAATAGGCAAGGCAGAGTGGAAATTTATTATTTCCCTGTTCACTGCTGCTGTTTGTATTAATACATCAGCTGAAACACTTTTTAAGATGAGAAAAGCCGCAGTGGTACATTTTCACTTTACTGTTTCACAGTCACTTAATTGCACTTTTAGTTGGAGTGCGAGCCACTTGGAGCTTTGGATGTCTCTGCCTGGAGCATTGAGCTGACTATCCAGGGAGCCCACTCACTCAGGACGGGCTGTGCCTTCATGTGCCCCCTGCCTCATGCCTCTGCTGTGAGGCTCAGCTTCACATGTGCTATGCTGTTTCTTGCCAAAGCACCACTTTTTCTTTTAAACTCTATTCATTCTCTGCACCTGTGGTGTAATCCTACCACCACATACTGCTCAAAAGCACATAGCTGTGAAGTAGGTACGACTTTGAAAATACTTGTGAGCCTCTGGCTTTTTAATCTATAGTGGGTAGGGTAAACAATCACCAAAGTCCTGGGGACAGCATTCTGTATTTTGAGTTTACAACATCTGGATGTCCAGACTTACTTTTATAATCATCTTACAGAAAAATTTCAAAAACTGATCAGTATTTCGTTTTATTCTTGACAACACTTTCTCCACTAGTATTGAAGGATACTTTTGCCACTACAATGGAAGAATGACTTCATTGTCTAGTTTCCTGTTGTCTTCAGATGCATAGCCCTGGGTCCTTGGAGCAGAAGGTCCATGTAAATGAGTAGCACATTTCCACACAGTGGCCCTGAGGCAGAGCCAGCATCCGAATACCTTTGACTCCTAAAAGCTACACCTTCGATGCCCTAAGCTAACAGATCTCGCAGGCCCACTTTTTTGCCCTTTGACCTTACTTCTGTACCTTTTAAGCCATGTAGAAGTAGGAGTGAGAATGATCCTTGATTTCTGGGCTGGAGAGGTGGCTCAGTCAATCAAGCACTTTCCCTGTGGATCCCCATGATCCACATAAAAACCCAGGTATGGTGTCACGTGCCCTTAGCCTAAGGTACAGAGAGTAGAAGGGGCAAAGACAGAAAGGCCTCCGGGGCTTTGGGGGCATCTAGTGCAGCCAGTTGATGAGCTTCAGGTTCAGTGAGAGACTTTATCTCAAAAAACAAGGTAAAAAGGACCAGAGGGAGACTCCTGATGGCCATTTCTCTCTGTCCTACACACACACACACACACACACACACACACACACACACACACACACACACACACACACACACACCCTATATATGCACACACAGAAACACATAAAAAAACAAAAAGCAGAAGTTCAAGTTTTTCCTATAGATTTAATGTGGAGAATCAGGAAAACAACAAGTGAGGCACGGTATTCTTAAAGAGCACTGCTCTTCCTTTCATACCAAATTTTCTCATTTTCTGAGACTTCTTTCATCTGAATGTTGGGTGCATTAGTCAAGATTTGGGTTCAAACATTTGGAAGAGCTGCTAGATACGTGCATAAACACATCTCCACTGCGTTCTTGGTGCCAGCACTGGCATCTGAGGACGGCCAAGTACAGAGTGGACATTAAGAACGGACCCAGGAAATGGCTCAGATGATGGCCCTGTGTGGCAGTGCATAGCATTTTGATGGCTTTACCACACTTAATGTCTAGCAAGGTGGCCAGCTGGTTCGAGTACAAGGCTTTTGCTCCGTTGTTACCTGATAACATTAGTCATGTTCTGAATTATTGCCGATATTAAAAGAGAGGAAAAAGGCTCAAATTCTTACCCTACAGGAGGAAGCATAAGCGGGGCCATGTTTACATTCAGTGCCCTCCTTGTATGTAAATGTGTGGCGTCTTGTACCCTTTAAATGTATCCATGATTATTCCAGGCATCCTCAAGTAACATATGAGGGCCTTCACTCTGACATCTAGGAAATGAAAGTGAAATTTATTGTCTGTTAGTTGGGCTTCACATAAAAACACTGCGTTTGCTTTTGCAGTGTGTAATTTAATAAAATATTATTTTGCTTGGCTTGGCACAGATAAGGAACTTTTTCATACATCTCTAGTAACTTCCCAGTAACCACAGTGGTTTATCACCTACCATGCCGTATTTCTTTCAGATATCAGAGAATTAGTAGATAGTAAGCACTAATTAGGTCGGATGCCATTGTCTTTCAAGTAGTTAATTTTCCCTAGTTTGTAAGTAATATTTATATTGACATCCTTATGTTTTTCTTTGTGTTGTTAATATGAATATTGTTAACTTTACAGAATGGTCGATGTAGGGGGCCAAAGGTCAGAGAGAAGAAAATGGATACACTGCTTTGAAAATGTCACCTCGATCATGTTTCTAGTAGCGCTTAGCGAATACGATCAAGTTCTTGTGGAGTCAGACAATGAGGTAAGTGCTCTTTGGATAGACAGTGATTTATCATTTTATTACCTGATAGAAATGACGAAGTGAGTTGACGTCATTACTTTCTTTACCACTATTTCAGGATCTTTTTTTTTTTTTAACTCGTGTCTTTAGCTCATAATTCATGAATGCATTTAAACTTTGTGTGTGCATACACATAACAGTGCTGCACATGTGGACATCAGAGGACAGCCTGTGGAGTGGGTCCTCGGGATGGCACTCAGGTTCTAAAGCTTGCCTCCAAGCCCCTCCACTCACCAAGCTACCTTACTGATCTGGATGATTTTAAATAATCATAAATAGCCCTGTAAAACCAACCCATAGTACACTCACAATGGCAGGCTTTTCTTTCAGGAATATGAAGAGGTCAGTGTGCTCGGGTCTAATTAGAGCCAGTTTGATGCTTTTTCACATTATGCAGAGGCTCTGAAAATGAAAATATGGAAACCCCTAGGCCAATCACAGGATCCTTTCATAGCCTCCCTTGCAGATAGACCTGGGAGTGCTGAGTGAATCAGCCTGTTTTGTTTTGCTTTCCCTTTGTTTAAAACACTGTCTGCATGACGGGTGGATATGCAGAACCTTCTTCGCTTGGCAGGTATGAATAACTTTGTAGCTGGGTTCAAAATCAGTTCACTGTGGAGCCATGTAGTGCCTTGGTAACACAACCGGTCTGCTGCTACTGTTTCGCTGTTGTGTAATTTAGTCTACTAAGCAGGGAGCGATTGGGCAGCTGTACCCCATACCTCTGTCTGGAGAGCTGGTTTTGAATCATGACCTCTTCTGTGCTGCAGGGAAAGTTAATGGGTGCAAATATGGATTTGATGAATCAGAGTTGACTGTAGGGAGGATAATTAAGGGGTGTAGGAGACAGTCTTTGAGCCGTTGAGTTCAAAGTATTTGTGTCTGAATGGAGATTCCATTAATAATCCTGTCAGAGCTGATAGGTGGCTAGGCCAGCGACTGTTGAGCAAAGGTAGAAGGAAGAGAGAAATCCCCAACAGTTGCTTAAACTAATAGCTGGCACGTCAGAATGTACTTTAGCATTTTTTTTTTTTTTAAGGTATATAAGAATTCCTGGTTTCTTGGTCTTTTTAAAGATAGCTTATCTTTTGGCTGGTGTTAATACTCTCAGTACAGTTTCTACCCAGTATGCAGGGGTTTTCATTAACCAGTGAGCTGAGGCCTATTAGTCAGCCACTGGCCCCTGAGCTGAAATGCAGAGTGGCTACAGGCATGGTAAAATATATAACCATCAACTATCAAAATGTGAGCTGGCAATTGCATTGGGAATTGTTACTATTATATCTGTTTATCTTTCATAATCTGTACTTGTGCCCATGTATTGGTCTGTGGTTCTTGGCAACTAAATTTGAATAGATTGCATACTTTTGACATCATAAAATGCCTATGGTTTCATGACTATGTTGTAGGTACCAGCATAACAAAGCAGATACAAAATTGGAAAAAAATTAACTTTGCCCTAAAGAAGCTTAAAAAGTACACTTGCTTTTTATTTTTTATTTTTTGTCAGAATAAGGCACATGGATCAAAGACAGTGAGACTTTTGCTATGTGGATCTTTATTTCTTATAATCAGTTTGTTATCCACTAAAATAAATTTTACAAATGTCGCCAACACAGAAGATAGAAAAAAACATGTAATTTTGTACTTATGCTTACATACTAGCAAGGGTAAAATAAATACCTACCAATGCAGATTTTATGTCCAATAAATATCTTCTATCTATAAAGGACTGCATGTTATAATGTAATGACAATCAACTTGCCACTTTTAACTTGCCCACTGAATCTAGCACAACAGGCAGGCTTTTTGTTTATTTGGTCATTACAGATTTCACCTGATGTTATAATAGAAATCTGTACTTATTGGTTGGTTGGTATAAAAGTATATTAGTTCAGTGACATTTTTCATCAAACATCCTCAAATTTCTACCAGTAAGTTGTCATTCAGTATGTAGGTAGGTGTTCACTGCAAAAGCATGGCTTTGGTTCATAAGGTGATACCACAGATTAAGATGATAAAACTGTGTCCTTGGTTGCTTTCTATTGCTATGACAAACACTACAACCACCAGCAACTTGGGGAAGAAAGAGTTTATTTCATGTTACAGTTGATAGTCCATCATGAAAGGGAGCCAGGGCCTGAGCTTGCGGTCGGGAGCTGAAGCAGAGACTGTGGAGGGGCGCTGCTTACTGACTTGTCCTCCTCTGTGGCTGGCTGCTTACTGACTTGTCCTCCTCTGTGGCTGGCTGCTTACTGACTTGTCCTCCTCTGTGGCTTGCTCAGCCTGCTTTCCTAAGCCACTGAGGACCGCCTACCCAGGGGTGGAATCACCCACGGTGGGCTGTGCCTTCCCACATCAATCATTAATCAAGAAAGTGCCCACAGGCCAATATGATGAAGGCATTTTCTCAGTGGAAATTCCCTTTTCCCAGATGATCAGAGCTTGTGTCAAGTTGACAAAAATGTAACCTGCACACGTTGTCCATTTCTCTTTTAGAGCTCTTAATTCTGTGAGGTAAGTTACACCCACTTCGGAGCTTTTCCCCAGCCCTTCATCAAGTCTGCTGGTAGCATTGGAGCTGATCCTCAAGTGTAACAGCACTGCCCATAGCCAGCCCCCTTGAGTAGGGCACATTCCTAGAAACATGTGCTCATGTTGGAGTGATCTATTTTATTTTCAGTTGTAGTAAGACATGCAATGTCATTGCCTCCAGCTTTTTAAACCACTAAAGTAATTCAGAACTACAGAATTCTGGAATTCAAGCTTCCTGGTTTGGGTGAGACAAAACAAAAATAAACTCCCAACAGTGTGCTCTTGGGCTTAAAGTGTGATGCTTATAACTGTAATTCAAAGCAGACTTGATTGTGCCTCCCTTGGTATATATTTGAGAGAAACCTGGGAGTAAATTCTGATAGCCTTTCTTTCTATCCTGCAGAACTTTGGAAAATGTACTGTAGACCACAAGTTAAGCAGCTAAGACATTGTAGAGGCTGGGGAGCTAATGAAGACCTCAGTTCAGTCCCGAGAACCCATGTATAAAGATGGGCATGGTAACACATGCTTGTAATCCCAATTCTGAGAAAGTAGACACCAGCAGATCCCTGGGGCTTTCTAGCCAGCCAGCCAAGGCTATTTGGCAAGCTCTAGGCCTGTGAGAGAACCTATCTCCCCCTCAAAAAAAAAAAAAAAAAAAGCTAGATGGCAAAGGCACAAATACATACAAATACAGGAGCACACACAGAGAAATGTTCCAGATGATTTCCTTTTAGTTGTATTTTAGTTATTTGCAAACATTGTGTATTAATCTCTGCAATTTTACACAGATCTGTTTTTGTCTGTGCAGAGACTCAGCCTTCCTATTGTTTGGCGAATAAATGTCTTCTCCTCTTCTCCGTTGTCTCCATATAAGGAAATAAACATGAACCAGAGGGCTAGACACCAAGGTTGTAGTGCTGCACTGCTTTCTGCCTCCTCTTTTCTCTCCTATTTTCCCCGTGTTAACATACCAGCATGCAGCCAACTATTCTGCTGTAATCCTTTCAGAGACACACTGTTTCAGAGCCCCTAAAAGCCCAGAACAAGAAGGTAGCCAGTTGTGTCATTGTGTGTTCAAACGAGGCTTTCAGTCTTGTATCTCTAGCTTTCTGGTCCATGAATGAGCATGCTGCCTTCTCCGTTAGCCTTCTTTTTTGTTTTGTGTTTGTTTGTTTGTTTGTTTGTTTTTCGAGACAGGGTTTCTCTGTGTGTAGTTTTGGCTGTCCTGGACTTACTTGGTAGACCAGACTGGCCTCAAACTCAAAGAGACCTGCCTGCCTCTGCCTCCCTGAGTGCTGGGATTACAGGCGTGTTGTACCACTCCCAGCTTCCACGATTCTTCTTAATGTGCACGTCCAACTGATTAGTCCTTCTGACTTGGTCATGACAAGTTATTTTAAACTGTTTTATTTTGTTTTTAGTATCAAGGTAACCCCACCCAACCCAGGCCTTCCTTTGTTCAAGATGGATTTCCCAGCATTGGTCCTCATAGACACTAATCCTTCAAGCTGACTCTGCACTTGTCAGTTGATAAGGAAAAAGACAGAGCAGATTATTTTAATACAATTACATTCATCCCTCTTTAAAAGCTGTTACCTAGGGTGCATTATGACAAGGATTATGACTCTGGCCAAGACACCCCCCTCTGGGTTTACAACACAAAGAAAGAGCAAAAGGCCTGTCACTGCGAAGAGCATGGAAGCAGAGTGAAACTTCTCCTGTCAAGACATTGAACTACCTCCCCTGGACCTCTGAGCTCTCGTCACCTTCATAGACAATGCTGGGCAAACACAGGACCTGCCCCAACAATTCAGAATGTTTCTATGTTCATTAGATCTTGAACTCTTAAACAATCAAGGATATGCATTTGGTTTGTGTGTGTGTGTGTGTGTGTGTGTGTGTGTGTGTGTGTGTGTGTGTGTGTGAACATTATACTTTTTTTTCCTTCTCTGAATATTCTGAATAGGTTTTTGGTAATTTTCAAATGACACTTTGCTTTGTAGGAAATAGTGACTAAATATTCAAAAGAAATCCTAATTCTAGAGGAAAGACATGAAGGAAAGACTTAGAAGTGTTTAAAAGTATGGTCTCACAAATTAGGTTGGTGGTTTTAACCTTTTTATTGTTTTTTTGTTTTGTTTTGTTTTTGTTGTTGTTTGGTTTTTTTGTTTTGTTTGTTTTTTGAGACAGGGTTTCTTTGTGTAGCTTTGACTGTCCTAGACTCACTTTGGAGACCAGGCTGGCCTCCAACTCACAGCGCTCCACCTGCCTCTGCCCCCGCAAGTGTTGGGATTACAGGCCTGTGCCACCATGCCCAGCTTTTTTTTTTTTTTTTTTCTTAATAAGATCATGTGCTTTGTTCACTGAGCTTGATTCATAACTGAGAAACAAGGGTATTCCTGAAAGGTGCATCACTTCTAGTGTCAAACCTCACAGCTCTCATTTTTTGTCATTTTTAGTCTCTTGTCTGTTGTTTATCCTCATTCTCCACCCCTTCAACTTCTGAGCTTTTCTATTTCCTCATTTTTGTTCTCCCTCTCAATCTCTGTTCTTGCTTCTCTTTTTTTAATAAGCAGAACCCAGAGCCTTGTGCCAGCCAGCGTTTACCACCGAGCAGCATGCCCAACCTAGAAAGACATTTCTGGTCACTGTTTATATGACCTTGAGCCAGAGGCCTAGACTTGTATCATTTATCCACTAACTTATTTTTGCTTATTTAAATGTAGAATATACACACATATACAGACTACAAAGATCACTATGTAGATCAGGTGGCCCCTAGCTTGTAGTGAGTCTCCTACCTCTGCCTCCCAAGTGCTTGGGTTCCCAGTGTGCACCACCATGCCTAGCTAAGAATACATTTTTATATATAAAAGAAAGGGGGAAAGAACATCTTAATATTTCTTGTGGGGCTAGGGATATAGCCAGTGGTCGAACATTTGTCTGACACAGGCATGGCCCTTGCTTCACACTCTACCACCAGGAGAAAACTGAACATACGACGATATTCCAATACTATTGCTAATGATGCTGAAAAATTCTTGTCACCTAGTATTTTTCTGTGTTTAGATAGACAAATAGTTGTCATAGTGTTAATCTCCCCATAGTCTACAGTTAAATGCTGGCTTTATACTCTCAGAGCTAGCTGTGCTGTCCCCCACAGCAGGTGTATGTGGTAGACTGTGCCATCCAGGTTCATGGAGGTGTATGCTGTTGATTGTACAACACAGAAATTGCCTAGCCAGACAGTTGTCAGACTGCATTCACTCCATAAAATCACCCATAACCACTTCTCTCTGTCCACATGGAAGGCTGGAGCTGGGCGAAGCTGGTTTTCATCGTCCACCCCAGGCCGATTAGGCCCTGATAAAGCCTCAGTAGTTTTAAGTTCTGATGGTTTAGTTCTCAACAACACCTGAGGTAATTCATAATGATTTTCCCTGCCATCTCCTAAGCAGGAAGAGCCACAACCCTGATTGCAGGTATTTATTATATAGAATTGATATGTATGCTCTGTATTATAGATGATATTGAAGATTCAAAATTATTAACAGGTATTATCTCTGAGTAGCTGGAGTTTGGTTATTTTTTGTTTTATGTTTTATTCATTTTTCTCATTTACATTTATAATTTTCTATGAAAAATACACTGCATAGATTAACCATATGATTGAAATTTTTAAATTGAAATATTTTTAGAGTTATCCATTAAAATGGTTAAATAAAAATAATCCTGTAAGGCAGTTTTGAGTTTTTCTAATTGTTTTCAACAAGAAAACACAGAGATACACATGAATGTGGAAAGTAATACAGATATCTGGTTGAAGCTGAGTATATGGAATTGTCTTCAAAACACCTTAAAAATAATGGGGCTGGAGAGATGGTTCAGCAGTTAAGAGCACCGACTTCTCTTCTAGAGGACCCGGGTTCAAGTCCAAGCAGCCATGGTGGCTTACAACTTGGTGGTCTGTAATTCTAGTCTCAGGGGATCCGGTGCTTGGGATCCAGTGCCTTCTGGCCTTCCACGGCACTGTACACATGCGGCGCGCACACACATATGCAGGCAAAACAGCTATACCCATATATAAATAAATGAATAAACAAGTAAAATGATGCCTACTGAGGAGTTGTTTGGAGTAGAGAGACAGTTTGATGAGTGCAGGATTTCTCCCAGCACTTGTTTGTCCATCTTAGGTGGGACAAGTTCAAAGAGTTTCAGCCCAGTAGTACAGATTTCCCAATGAAATGCTACGGGTCCCAACCTGCCGGAATCTAGATTACCAGATGGAGTCTTCAGTACCATCTGCTTCTCCCTTTTGTTTGAAAGAAGAACTTATAACAGGAAATCCATATTCTATAAAACGTAAAGCTGCTGCTTATTCCCTTCTCTACAACAATAGCACATGTGTGTGTATGTCCAGGCTGCCTGAAGTGCCCCCCTCAGAGACTGGGTGACACAGGCCTGTATGACGTAACTGCCGTTTTTAGGGTTTCTTCTGTCACCTTGATTGAATATGCTACAATAACATTATCTATAAAGGAAAGTAACAGGGTTATGGGTTTTGCTTTTTATTTCTAAATAATACAATCTGAGGTGTCACTTAAAAACACACACATATTAAGGAATAATGAAGGAGACGGCTCAGTAGGTGAGAGCAAGCACGAGAGCCGTGAGCATGAAGACCTGAGTTCAGCTCACCAGCATCTACAAACAAAGCCCAGGTGTGGGTGTGCATACCTGTAATGGCGGTGTGTGGGGGTCAGCACTCCTGCCATCAGCCTGGTCTAAACAGTGAGCATGCAGTGACAGACGCTGTCACAGGGCAGTAGGGAAAAAATGACGGAGATTCTGCACATCCTGCTCTAACTTCCACATGTGCCATTGGGTCACCACACCTGTACACTCACGTGCATGCAGCGCGCACGCGCGCACGCGCACACACACACACACCAGTAAGACAAGAATTTATTTCCTGGAATATTGGACAGTTATGACGTCATGTTTCTGAGCTGTCCCTAAGAAACAATGAAGTAGAATGAAGCCAGCTGCCCTGCTTGAGTCGCAGGCCCACCCACAAGCTGAGTGATCTTGCACAGTTGCTGTCGCGGGGTGCCAACCCTTTTAACGTAAATGCTTAAACTATTGGGTATTTTTCTCATTTCTGGGAAAGAATGCATTGCAAAAACAACTAAAGGATGGAGGTTTTTGGAGGCCTCGTGGTTTCAGAGGGCAGAAGGTGTAGTGGGGTTCATATTCGGGTGGGGGGAACATGTGGCAGACTCCATATGGCACCAGACCAGAGAAACAGAAGTAGGCAGGAACAGGATGCAGAGGTTCACTTCCACCACCCAGATCTCTCTCCTTTGTTTTGTTTTTTCAAGATAGGGTTTCTCTGTATGGCCTTGGCTGTCCTGGACTCAGTTTGTAGATCAAGCTGGCCTCAAACTCACAGTGATCCGCCTGCCTCTGCCTCTCAAGTGCTGGGATTAAAGGCGTGTGCCACCACACCCAGCTTCAGACCTCACTTCTTAAATGCCCACTCTCTTCAAAATAGGATCACAAGCTGGCAGCTGGGAATTCAAAACATGAACCTGTGAGGGGAGCAGCCATGTTGTTGGTATTGTGAGGAATCTGAGATGGATAATGTGTGAACTGCCTAGAACACACAAATATCAAGTAAATATAACTTCCATCCGAAAACATGGCTTGCTAGTTTGGTTTTAAGAAAGCCCTCTTGCCGGGCATGGTGCCTCATGCCTTTAATCCCAGCACTCGGGAGGCAGAGGCAGACAGATCTCTGTGAGTTCGAGGTCAGCCTGGTCTACAAAGTGAGTCCAGGACAGCCAAGGCTACACAGAGAGACCCTGTCTCGAAAAACCAAAAGGAAAAAAGAGAGAGAGAGAAAGAGAAAGAGAGCTCTCAATCGAATAGATTTAATCATTGTTTATTAAATAAGATTCAAGTATGAGAAGCAGTATGGAGGCTGAAAACATGAAAGCGTTCATCTCAGAAAATTCCTTTCAAGCTAACAGGAGAGAAGGTACAAAAATACAAAAAAAAAAAAAAATAGAAACTATTAAAAACAACATGACTATTAAGATGCAACTACTCATTAATAAAATGTTTGCTACTTCTTTTTAAATATATTTTTGTGATTTTATTTATTTTCATGTGTATGGGTGTTTTACCTGCATGCGTATGTGTATACCATGTGCATGCATTGTCTGTGGAAGCCGTAAGAGGAGATCAGGTCCCCTGCAACTGCAGTTAGAGATAACTGCAATTATGCTGTTTATCCAGAACCCAAACATACAACCCCAACTTTAAAGCATTAGAACTCAGTGGATTCCCACAGGTAGGAATTCTGTCCAGGGTCCCATGCAGGAGGGAGAGACGGTACAGTAAGTGGACCAAATGACTTCATGGGTATTAGGCTACGCTAAAACATAAAGAAAACTCGATGAAAACAGACCACTTTGTCATAGAAATTGTTCCTTCACCTTTAGGCAACTATGTCATCTTGGATTTTTCTTTTTATATTAAAAACAGAAAAGAAATGCTTTGCTTGACATGTCAATATTCTCATCCAATTTTAGCAGGCTGTACTACAAGCCTCATGGAGAAAACTAAAAATTAGATTTTTGAACATTAAACTTTCTATAGGGCTTGAGAGCAGAGAGCCTTTGGAAAAGAAGGGCACTGGGCAGGACAGAGTAGCTGTGTTACTCTCGGTTGCTGAGCCATGCCTCCTGTAGACCCTCAGAGGGACTTGATGTGTAACTTGCTGCAAACAAGAGCAAAGTGCACTTACTTGAAGCAATAACTCATTTCTCTCCCTCTGTGTATGACATTTCCGGGTGTTATTTTGTGAGACGTACTTGGGCAACTGCTGGTGGCCACAGAGCAATTTATAACCATCCCAGCATCTGAACATCTTAGCATTCATATCCACAGCCCACCAAGCTGGGCTTTTGCATAAGAAATCAGCACATTTCTCTCATCTGGAGATGAGAGACTCAAAGGAAAGCAGACTGTGCCCACCACCACCACATGTACCTTATTAGTGTAAAACTGCGAAGGACCACAGTGTTACTTATTTTCTCCACGCTTCTTGTAAGTAGACATTAGCCCTTTGAGGGCACCTCCGTAGTTACCAAGAGCAATGTACTCTGAGTTGTGTGTCTTATATATAAACTAATGATGCATGTGAACTAGAAAACACTGAGAAAGATAGAAGATGGCATCTACCATCAACCTCCAGCCTCTGTACACATGTGCCCATACCTCACACAAGCACACACACAAACTTAAGAGAAAGGCTTCACACTGCTAAGTATCTTTACAGTTCGCACAAGTGAAACTTACTCTTCTGTCCACTTTGGCTTGTAGTGTGGAGGTCAGGAGTGTGGTGAGCATGCCCGTTGCTGTTGGCTGTTGCCACCACTATCTAGGTCTTCTGCATCTTCCCACACCGAACCCCTACAGGCATTCACCATGAGTTCACCTTCCCTCTTTATCTGTGCATGTGACTATCCCGAGTTTCAGGACTGTTCTTCTGACTGGCTTATTTTACTTCACGGTTTGTTCACGACTCATGGTATGCATAGACTATGTACGCTGTATCTGCGTTTGCATCTCACTCCGGTGTGAAATTGAATCCTACTCCACTGTGAAAATACACCAGCTTTACAGGGGAGCAGCCAGTAGACTTAGCAGCTATCAGATACAGTTAAAAAGAAAGAAAAAAAAAAAAAAAAAACACCGTATGAAGTGACCTTTGGGTTTTGCTTCTTTTTAATAAATGGCCACGCCTGTGATGGTAACCTCTTACTACCCGGCCATTAGTTAGGTCACACAAATGTCCACTAGGTGGTGCTCTAACTGCAGCATCAAATGGTATCATAAAACTCTAAAGATAAATTCCATGCCTGTTCCACCCCCACCCTCCTCCAAAACTGATTCAAACAGATAAGCCAGTTATGTTTATTTGAGCAGAGTAGACACATGTGTAGAAATTGCCCCTGAGGCTGTGAGCTGCTGTCTCTTTCTGTCCTCCCACTGCTGATAGTAGTCTGGCCAAGGCTTTTGCTTCCTTCTGGCACCTGATCCGTGCTTCTGGCACCTACCCATGCTGCCACTGCTGGCGAGTCTGGGGACACTGCAGACATGAGGTAGCACTGTCTCTCGAGAAAGGAAGCTGCAGACACATGCAGGGTGCTCACCCTATGGCCGCCGTTTTGAAAGATCATTAAATACAGATTAGGAAATCAAGTTTTCAACAAGTTTCCCGTTAATGTTGGAATGACACATTAAATATGAACTCCTGCCTAAAGCTTGAAACTTGACTCACCTCAGCCTATCGTGTTTCGGAGTATCCTCTATTTCCTTTTTTTTTTTTTTTTTTTTTTTAATCATAAAATAGATGGAAACTAGTGCACAGCAAATGAAACTGAACAGGACCTAGTTATGGTCCAACACACAGACAGATCTAGTGGGTGAAAGGAATAACCCTGGGGATGGAGTGCAGCTGAGTTAGGGGAGACAGGTGAGAACTCTGTAAAAGTCAACCAGCTTGCACTGCATGTAACTGGCATCTTTCCATGTTTGGTCCTACTATGGTAATCTCTCGCCCTCCTAGAAAGTGTGTCGGTTAGCATAGTCACAAGGAAAGGCATGGTCTCACAGGAGAGGACCTGGGGTATAGGCAACTGAAGACTCACGAGTATGCTGTTACCACAGTGCATGGTAATTAAGAAAGACAGCGCAGGCCAAAGCCCCACTTCCCTTTTCTGAGCTCCCCAACTCAGCACACACACACTGCAGTCTGAGCTCTGCTGGTCGTGTCCTCCTGCACCCGTCCAGCCAGTGCCTCTGACACTCACCTTTCCTCCGTTTCAGTCTTCTGGTATCAACAAAATGCCTGGCCTTTGCGCAGTCGTCCTGCGGCTAAGGGCATGGTTTCCTGGGCGGGGTACTGAAGGAGGGGTGTGCGTGAGTCCAGTCGGCTTGTTCTGGACTTGAAGCACTAGCCAGTGATGGGAAGAGTGGCCATGCTGGCCGCAGGTGTCAGCGATGGCAGGGGAACAGAACTGAGCCTGAGACCTTAAATGTGTGCCACAGTAGTGGACATTTAAATCCACTTTGAAGAACAAGTAAATTAAGAAATAAAAATAAGAAGAGCTAACACCTTGTTTCTTGTGCCTGTGATGAGAGATCCTCGCCTGCTGAAGGAAGAGTGTAGCGTATTCCCAGTGTGCTTGCTGAAGTGCTGACAAGTCTTAACTCTTAGGTTGCATTTCACAGGAACAGTTAGTCGTATGGCGACTCTCTGTTTTCTCAAATTCCAGTCAACTCAGGCTGGCACATGAGTTTGCAGGCATGCGCTCAGCACTTACATCTTAGTCTTTAACCTCTGGTTGGTGAAGAGACCAAAGCAGTTAGCCAGCTGCCGTCAGAAAGCGGCAAGCTATGGGGGGAGTAGCTTTGAGAGGGCACAGCGTGAACCAGCGGAAATGGCGTGCTCATGAGGGTAGAGCTGCATAGATCTCTTGGGAAGGAGAGTAAAGCTGAGCGAGAGAGTCAGGGTTTCAGTTCCCTGTCTCTTTGCACAGATAGGGAACCTTGAAGTTCAGAACTGTAGAGTGGAAATGAGGCCATCATCCCTTCCCCTTCCTGAGCAGAGTTTTCCTTGGAGGATTTATTACCTGGGAAGGAAAGTTCGGCTGCTAGAACCATGAATCCCAAAGCAGAGCTCCTTGAAGAGCTGGGAATGGCTTCTCTCTTAAGGAAGCACTGGGCCTCGGCATCACTTCCCTGCTCCCCTTTCCCTTGGTCTTGGCTGCATGCAGCTCGTCCTGCATTGGTAAAAGCACCATCAGCTGATCCGAAGCCTCTCCAGAGTGTTTCCAAATGACACCTGGAGGATCCATGATAGCGACTCTCTTTTAGCAGTGATTTTCTTTCTCGGGTTTTAGTTACTTGCTCTTATCTGTGGTGCAAAAAAAAAAAAAAAAAAAAAAAAAAAAAAAGACTCTTCATAAATAAAGCAACTCATGTTTTAGTTAGGTTGTTGCCACAGTCATTCTGTTAACCTATTGTTCTCTTTAATGTCTCACTCGGTGGGGTCTATAAGTTGTATATTAGCATTGTTGCATACGTGCAGGTTGGGTGTTCCTTATCACAAGTGCTGGGGCTATCAGGGTCTTACATTTCAGGAATCTTAGTCTTGTCTGTTTGAGGTTTATTTTTAATTCTTTCTTGGATTTATTTCATGCGGGGGAGTACTTTTGCCTGCGTGTATGCATGTGCACTGTGTATATGCAGTGCCCTCAGCACCATGTGGGTGCTGGGAATTGAACCTGGGTCTTCTGCAAAAGCAACAGGTGCTTTTAACTGCTGAGCCAAGTCTCTAGTCCCCATTTTGGATTTTGTTGGCAGTGGTCCTTAGGTTTTTTGTTTTGTTGTTGCAGCACTGGGACCCAGCCGGGAGCTCTGTGCCTGCAAATGCTCTGTCTGCCACTGTGCTACTTCTGGCACTCGGTTAGCAGTTACTGTTTTTAAGGACTTTAGAATATTTGCTTATATATAAGATATCTGAAAATAAGATCCAAACCTAATCATGAATTTTATTTACAGTGTATACGCATATATACTTAGCATAAAGTCAATTTGATACAACCTATCTATTAAATTTTGACTACAATGTTTCTCAAGAGGTCATAAGTGGAATTTTCCGATTATGTCAATACTCAGTGTTTCATAATTTGAATCATTTCAGATTTCACTTTTTCTAATTAAGAATTACACAGTTTCTTTGAGGGAGAGGTTCTACAGGGTTTGTACTGTGTGAGGATTAAGACATCAAGGAACTTCTTAGAACAGGTCAAAAATGACTGTTGTGTTATATACCGGGGGATTAACACATTTAGACAGTGAATAGCCCGCTATGGAGGTTAGTGAGAATTCTTTCCAGGTTGCCATCTAAGTTCAGCTTCTCAAAACTCTACAGTGTGTTGTCCACATTTTCCTGTAAAGAGCTCTTTTGCCCCTGGATCCAGACCATGTTGTATCTGCCACCAAAATCTTGCTAATGTGTTACACGGCTGGCAGCGCAATTTTGAAGGCGCACAGGAGCAGCTCAGCCTTTTTGCTCTTCTTACTGGGATCGTTAAAAGAAACACGTGGCTAAAAGTTGAGAGGATTTCGAGTATTAGATGAGCTGATTTCATGCGAAACACCTGTTATTCCAAGAACCATGGCAGGAGCAACCCCGGGGACTGTTGGCTGTCAAATGTCACGCTCCATGCATGAGGCACCACCCCACCCTGGAGAAGCTCTGGCTCCCTCAGAGAGACACTTGGTAACTGACTGCCCTGGTCAGTAAAGCATTTCCATAGCAGTAAGGTCAATGCTGAAAAACAGCCAGCTGTCCAGGCTCCACCCCTAGCAGCAAGCCGCTAGCATTCTCTCCTGAATGAATGCCCCCTTTAACTTGGCCAATCCACAATTCTGTATCCATTGGGGTCTCAGGAAAAGATAAGAGTTTGCTTTCAAAAGAAAAATTTTCCTTCACTCTGACATTAAATCCCAATAGCTAAGAAGAAGGTGATTTTTAAGGTAAAATCATGACAAGAGTTTTTAAGTTTTTTTTTTTTTAATTTTGTTGCTTCAAATTAGGAAATTGTAGCTCCATTCAGTAAGTCTGCAAGGCAATTTAATATTGTTAAAAATCTCACTGTCTGATGAGTTTTCTAATCATTCGGTTACATTGATGTTTCAATAATGTCTATCATGCCTTCTGTTGTTGACATTATACAGGGTGTAAATGTGTACATGTGTGCGGGTGTCTGTCTCAGTGGATGTGTGTCGCGCGCACCTTTCGCCGATAAAGGAGACGCGGCAACTCAGGATTCTTCTGGCAGCGATTTTTATTGTTACAGCTCTTCTTGATAGCAGATGGGGAAGGACCCTCTCCCCGTAAAATCCCCGGCTTATATAGGAACTATGGAGGCGTGGAGGGACGTGTCTTCTCGTGATTGGTGCTCTAGAGAATACCTAATTAGCATACCGCCTGCGTAACGTGCTTGCGCATGCGCACTGGCCATAAGGGCTTTTGTGAAGAATGGCGGAGCGGCTCCCGACATCTCCCCCTTAATTTTCAAATTAAAATGCCAAACTGAAGCCATGAATTGACCGATCCAGCTCTCCACTTCATCAGTAGGGAGCGATCAAGGTGGGCACATGGACGGAGACCCTGTACACCTGAAGTCCCGTGCAATGGGAACTCGAGCCCTGGGAGGTGTACAGGTCTATCCTGTAGCATCCTGGTGCAATGGGAACCTGTGCCCGTCAGGAATGCTAGAACCAAGATAGTGTCTCAGTGTTTGAGCATGTTAAGCCAAATCTGGGGAGATGCCCCTTGTTTTACAGCAAGCATAGCCTGCGCAAGCACAACTCTGTCACGTTGTTGTTGTTTTCTAAATTTGCAGAGCAACCAAAGACAGAAAACTAGTCCCGCCGCCAACATAAGGCCAAATGACCCCATCCCCATCCATTCTTTAACAAAAGATACAGCTCTATTCAACCAAGAAGAAAGATTATTGGCTAGTGAAGGGTCTATGCGGGTGGAATTGACATGAATTATGGAAAGTCTCAAATTTCTCATAATTGTATCAAATTGGGATTAAAGAAGGTTCCCATTCTCACTGGCAACGGTACGGGAAAGACTGACAAGATTCCCCATCGGATCTCTTGTGTCTTCAACACCGGGCTCAGTATCAGCAGATTCAGAAGAACCAGCAGCGGGGTCTCCATCCTTCTCGTCCTTCTTCACTATCCTGGTCAGCCGCACCGGCACCCAAATTGGATTTTCTTGGTCCTGTGGAAAAACACAAACAGCTCCCCCGGATCTTATTAATATTGGATCCGGGCCTTTCCATTTGTTATCAATTACATCTTTCCATTGGAATCAAGGAGCTAGCTGTCTTAGGTCTCGTTGTCATCCTTTTATTTTCTACCAACATCACCTTCTCCTCTAGAGGAGGTGCTGATGGTCTACACCTAGGGGCGAATGGCGGATCAACCCCATATCTCTCTGACTCATATTTAGCAGCCTCCTCATCCAGTTCTATTTGCTCCTCAGGATCTAACTCGTCCTCCTCTGAGGCAGATCCCAAGTCCCCGTCCTCTGAAGACGTCTCCTCAGAGGCGGAAGATTCTACTTTAAGATTTTTAAATTCATCTAAGACGGGATACAGCCCACTGGCTTTCTCTTTCTCTCCCTCCTTCAGTTTCCCTTTTAATTCGGATCTTTTTGATTGAGGTTTCTTCCTTTTCTTTAAACCTCTTTCCTTTTCTGCTTCTGATAGACTACCTTGGTGGTCGGCCAAAGCCTTTTGTCCCTCGCTAACTGTCTCTCTGTATCTTTCATCTTTTATAAGACAAAGGCAACACAGCAAGAGCGGACCGTACCACACAAAAGAAATCATACCTTGCAGAAAAGTGCCTAGGCTTCTCACGCCGTCAGTTCTGAATCCTCTTCCGACGAGCAGTCAGGGGTCCTTCAAGTCGTTCCTTCACCCAGGGGTCGGCAGGTCCCGGGTTTCGGCACCACTTGTCGCGCGCACCTTTCGCCGATAAAGGAGACGCGGCAACTCAGGATTCTTCTGGCAGCGATTTTTATTGTTACAGCTCTTCTTGATAGCAGATGGGGAAGGACCCTCTCCCCGTAAAATCCCCGGCTTATATAGGAACTATGGAGGCGTGGAGGGACGTGTCTTCTCGTGATTGGTGCTCTAGAGAATACCTAATTAGCATACCGCCTGCGTAACGTGCTTGCGCATGCGCACTGGCCATAAGGGCTTTTGTGAAGAATGGCGGAGCGGCTCCCGACAGATGTGTATGTTGTGGGCGATAGTGTAGCAACCGCAGCTGTACAGAAAAACTAGAATATACCTGAGCAGTATGACTTCAAGATCACGTGGTCTCAACTACTCATCTACAAAAGCCCTCCATCAAAACAACCAACTCCTCCCCTAAAAGAATGCAAATATTAAAATATGCCAAAACTTTAAATCACCTTTAATTTAAAAGACAAAATTCAGTGAGTTTCCAGAAGTATGTCAGAACTATAGGGCTAATGAGAGACAACAGATACAACATAACAAGGAAACAAAAAGCCTAAGCGCCAGGGAGAGAAACTGAGTTCTAGCTTTAGCGTCACCAAACACCCATGTGGGTTTGGGAGCGAGCTCTGCTATGGCCTCTGCAGGCTGCAGGTGGGTTTGCTGCGAACAGGTTACATCTGTGCACACTCAGCCTTCCAGCCAGCTCCAACCCTAGGTGCTTGGCTGGGAACCAATAGCTCTGTTAGGTCAGTTGCGTGAAACCCTCCCAACCTGGCATCTGCAATCATTTAGTTAGTATTTACCGAGTGTCTGTGGCTCCATCCAGACAGGAATGAGTGCTCCTTGATGGTTAGAGACCCTCAGGGTCTCACCTGAATCTCCTCAGACCATCAGGCTTTCCTTATGAGGGGAAATTTGAGTGCTCTTGCCCTCTGTACCCAGGACCTTAGCTGTAGTCTCACCCAGAGACCTTTCCATGTTCGTCTTTGTTAGCTGCTTGACAAGTCAGCTCCACACAGAAATACCTACCAGGCTGACACACAGGCATTGGATTCGGGTTTTGTTTGCTTGTTTGGTTGGTTGGTTGGTTGTGTGAGTGGGTTGTTTGTTTAATTGGTGTTTGTATTTCTTCGTGTATTCTGAGACTTTGGTCCTTTGGTCAGGCAGTTTCCAGGATGGCATTGCCAAGCTTTCTGTAGGAGATGGGTCTATTTCAGCCTGAACACTGCAGCCAGCACGTTAAGGACTGGGTTCCTCCTTTCACATTAATTTGTGCATTTCCCTTGGCAGAACACAGGTTCTGACAGAGTGGATATAATAAATTTAGCTAGGGGATCTGGGCTGCTGCTGCTGTTGTTGTTGTCGATTGGTTGGAGGATTTCTTCTGAAGCCCCTGTTCCTTGCTGTATTGCTTAGTTGTCCTAGCAACAGCCATCAACCTGAAATTGCAGGAAGTAAAAGGTCTTTTTTATTATTATTACCAAGCTGCCATCCCATACAGAGTCTACTGCTTGTGTCCACAGGGGGGCAGCAGAGCTTTGCGGGCTGCCTCAGCTTGACCACCCCCAAATGCCTGCTACTCCCATGATAACTTTCTGCCTATCCTGGCTAACCAGTTACTCAGGTCATTTCTTCACTGCATTCTCTGAAACAGACTCAGCTATCTTAAGCATGTGTGCTGCTTACATAGGATTATAACACCTACTTTTTCATTTTACTATTTACACAACGGACATATGTTGAGTTTTCATATCGTAGTTACTTTATCAAAGATTTTTTCATATAATATATTCTGAACATGGTTTCTCCCTCCCATAATTCCTCCTAGATCCTTCCTACCTCCCCGTCCACCCAGTTCTGCACCTTTTCTGTCTCTCATTAGAAAATAGGCATCTCTAATGATTGATAGATAGATAGATAGATAGATAGATAGATAGATAGATAGATGACAAAACAAACAAAAAGGAAAAAAGACAAATTGAAAGCACATGAAAGACATAGATGTAGAAACATGCAGTTTCGCCCACACAAAAATCCCATAAAAACACAAAACCAAAGACCATACTATAAAAGCAAAAGATCTGCAGGTGTTGTTGTTGTTGTTGTTGTTGTTGTTTTCCAGACAAAGCATTTTGAAATAGAAAACCTGCAAAATACCATTGAGTTCATTTTGTGTTGGCCATCTATTACGGGGTATGAGCCCTACCTTTAAGTATGGCTTGTACCCAGTAAGATTCCATTGGAAAAAACCATTAGGTTATCAATTGGAGATAGCTTCTGAGTTAGAGTGGGCTTGTATCCACTCCCCCCTCTCAACATTGGGACCCTGTGCAGGCCCTAGTCTCCATGAATACATTCATATATTCAGAAGGCCTTGTTTCCTTGGTGCCCTCCATTCCCTCTCTCTCTCTTACAATCTTTCTGCCTCGTCTTCCACACAGGTCCCTCATCCCTGAGGGATGTGATGGTGGCATCACACGTTGTCTAGTTGTGAGTTTCTCTACTTGTTTCCATCTACTGAGCACAGTCTGTTAGTGTAGCAGAATGGCCTCACTTTCCTATTGCTGTGGTCAAACACCACGGCTAAGACAACTTACAGAAGGAAAAGTTTATTTGGCTGAGGATTCCAAAGAGTTGAGAGTCATCACTGTGGGGAAAGCATGGCAGCAAGCTGGGCTCTCACATCTGACCCACAAGCAGGAGATAGGGAGACACTGGGATTGTGGTCAACTTTTAAAACCCCAAAGCCCACCCCCAGTGACAGAACCCTCCCCCTAGCAAAGCCACCTTACTATACTTCCCAAACAGTTTCACCCACTGGGGACCAAGTATTCAAATATATGTACCTGCGGGGACTCCACTCAGCCAAATCACCACACCAGCCTAGGGCATTTCTGATGTTGACATAAGATGAGAAACTAGTGCATATTATGGACCAAACCACAGAGAGCTAGGGAGGTCTTCCAGAAGTACAGTGTTAGCAGAAGTTTGAGGAAAGTAGGCTGTCACTGACCCCGTGCTAGGCTGATACTGGCGATACTGCTGGCTCACTTGCGATCACTAAGCAAGACTCTATTGTCTATACACAGGCATCCCTCTTAAAACCATCAAAAAGGAGTGCAGTAAGCAAGAAGAATGTGCACAGCCAAAGCACTGTGAAAGCTCCACTCAGGCCACTGCTGAATCACTGTGCAAGCAAGAGCCGCAACACCTCCGGTTATTTAGATACATGTCCATTTCCCCTTCTGAAAGTGTTTATTCACTCAGCCAAAAAAATATTCTTCACTCCACCACAAGGCTGATTGGGTGCTGGGAGTCATAAGTAAGAGAACTAACTCACACGCCAAGGACCCCTGCATAGAGGCTAATGTTACGAGGGCTGTCATGGTCAGCATTTCAGAGGAGGAACGGATTGTTGTTCCAGCTTGGTGCCTGGGAAGGCTTCAAGAAAGGTAGAGACAATAAAGAAAATTACAGACATTCTCAGGCAGAATAAGGGTGATGGGGTTAGTTTTTTATGCCCTCTTGGAAATGACCTGGACTGACTGATTCATAGTTTCTTTATCTAAAGATGGTAGCATGAAAATGACTACAAGGTTGTACTGTAATGGCCAAGCTCTCTTGATGATTTTTTTTTTCTTATTATGACTTCTCCATATACTAGTTAAGTTAAAATTGAACTAGGATTAAAACTTCAGGAAAAAGGCAGATTAAGTTTGCTTCGTTGGTTTTTATATTTTATAGGTTTAAAAGGTTGCGTATCAAATCCATATTTCATTTAATCTTATAATAAATACAAGAGCCAGTGTAATTGAGGTTGTTGGGGCTCTTTTTAAGTGGATAGAAAAGAAAGAATTGACAGGTTTGTTTTTGTTTTTTTTGCCCTGCTAGGGCTTGCTACATGTAGACTGTGGCCTAGACTGACCTTGCCCTGTCGTTCTGCCTCAGCCTTCTCAGGACTGGGATTAAAGTCATGTACCACCATCCCTGGCTTGAGGTCAATTTAATGAATCTTGCTAAATAAGCCTTTCCGTGCAGAAGGCTGGATTATCTGTGGGGAACAAAAGACGTTGAGTAGAATAGAATGTGTATCATATTGTGCAGACAAGTATTGTTTTTGTGAAACTAATTCCATTTGTGTGCTGGTTTGTTTCTGTCAGTGACTAGTCCAGGTTGCTATCTAAACTGTTGTTTTACTATAATCAGTTGTTTGGAAAACACTATTTTAGAGAGTTGCCAATGCATGTGTTTGGATTGTATTCAGTGCAGTTGCACCAACAGCTGTTGGCCTAGAAGACCTGTCCCAGTGACAAAAGAAAAATATTATCATTTACCATGTAAATACATTCAGCCTTCTATACCCCAGGTTTCTTAGCCACAATCACCCAGCCCAGATGGAAAATGTTTAGTAATGAAAAGGGTCTTCGCACACAAGCCTGTTGTTGCTGTTATTCCTTCAGTGACTGCTCAGCATTTGTGTTGTATTAACTGATACAGTTGTTCTAGGGACTATTTCAAATGTGTGGATGTGCAGGCTAGATGAAAGCTATTGCAGCATTTTATCTAGTTCCGAGCATTCACAGATCTTGGTACCTTCCTGGAAGATACTAAACAATGAAAAAAGAGATCCTGTTTACTCCAAAAGTGCTCCATTACCCAGAAAGGGAGTTTGTAGCCAGGAATGCCTGCGGTGAAATGCCTCATCCTTCATAGCTCTCTCCTGTCACCCTCTATGATGTTTTAATGGGAAGCAGTTTATGCCTCACATTTACTGTAGGGCATACTTTAGGAATAAGGCTCTCCAAACTTCCATCTCTCCCTTAAAAGCTCACTGGGAGAGTGAGCATTAAAATGCTATCTCCATTTCCCAGAACAATGGTGAATCCATGAGCACATTCACGGTCAGTTTAGGAAAGCCTGAGCCGTTGACTGTGTTTTCATTGCCTAAGATTTAGATCGTCAGTCCCTTGAAATGACAGCTTTAGAGAAAAAAAAAAAAAAAAGCGACTTCAGTCGCAGTGAGTTGCAGGTTTGAGTGAAAAGGTGAGTACTGAATTATTCTGTTAAAAAAACACAGCTGAAGACACTGACTCTTGTTAGTCCATCTGTCACTGGATTGTCTTTCATCTTATAGTGAAGTGGAATGAGACTCTTAATCAGGAAAGATTAACAACCAGGATGTCCCTAAGCGCCTTTCATTGTGCCACGTGGTCCTGCTCCATCTAAGCTTAAGGCATGCTCACTAGCATTGCATATTTTGTGCCTCAAGAACATGACAGGGTAGCAAGAAAATAAAGACAAACACCCAGGCCCACAGAAAATATTGAATCTGGTGATCTGGGCTCTGGGCTGGAGAAGCCACAACCCCAGAAGCTCAGTTTTTTATTAGGTATAGTTCAGCAGGAATGTACTGTTACTTTATGCACCTGAACAAGGAGGCAGGTTTAGCTAATCAAGGTAAGAGCAGGCTCTGGAGAGGAGCAGTCTTCATTAACCTTGAATAGCTGAGGAAGATAGCTGAGGTGGTCACTTTTTGCACACAGTTTCAACATACCCACTTGGACCAGAGAAAGGCTGTGCCATCCCTCTGAGCCTCACCTGGGCAAGGTTTTGCCACTTTAACGGCACTGAGACCATGCTTCTGTCAACACACATTCACTCTGGTCTTCACTTACTCCCTATATTTTGAATGGTAACATTTTCTTAATCCTTTGAGGGTTGATACCGTCACCATGGCTAAGTAGAGGGAAAAAATAATATTGACTTTAAAGCTATGTAATTTCAGACCTAAGGCTCCACCCTACAAGCTGTCATCCTGAGCCATCACTTCATCATCATCCTTAAAATTCATTCAACCTTTTTCCTGTGTTGAGTTCACAATTCTTGGATCCTATATTATTACTCTTTTTTATTTAATGTTTTCATTTCAGTCTTGTTGTATCCTGTAGTTTCCTGAGCAAAGAAAGTTCCAAAAGGCCTTTGCAAGCTTTGAAATCCCATCCATGTGTAACCATATATATTCTGTCCTCACACTTAGTTGATAGTTAGGTTGGGTATAGCATTTTCAGATATAAGACATTATGAAGGCATTTCAGGATTCATGGTTCTTCTGTTCACTATACCGGGCTTGTTTTCTGTGGAAGGTTTTGCGATGTTATTTAATCTGGTAATTCTGACAAAGAATGATAGTTTGTGACACAGCCGATCTCCCACCACTACCACTCCCTCAAACGCACTGAAACATATACACAACGCCAACAATCATGGCAACTTCAGCATAAAGATTTAATTATAAGAAAGTTTCATTTAATATTTCTTTGGAACTTCTGCTATATGTTTTCTTGATCATTTAGCCCTATTGTAGAAATACTATAGTTTCTAGCATATCCATAATTACAAGTTAAGATATTTCTCCACCCATTTATATTGTCTGCAGACCTTCACAGTTACTTTATCCCATGGGGGTGGGGAATGCTGGTACTCAGACAGGCCAAGAGAGGATGTTGAATCCCTGGAGCTGGAGTTACAGGCAGTTGTGAGTTGTCAGACCTGAGTAATGGAAAGCAACATCTCAGATCTCTGCAAAAGCAGCAAATGCTCTGAAATGCTGAGCCATTTCCTCAGCCCTAGCCCCAGAGATTTACAATCTTATAGGTTCTTGCATAGCTATTAAACCATGCACTTACTGGCTACCTGTAATGGTGCTTAATATGGTCAGAGATTGTACATTGGCTTTTGTTTTGTTTTGTTTTTTCGAAACCAGGGTCTCTCTGTGTAGCCCTGTCTGTCTTGAACTGGCTTTGTAGACCAGGCTGGCCTAGAACTCACAGCAATCCGCCTGACTCTGCCTCCCGAGTACTGGGATTAAAGGTGTGTACCACCACGCCCATCTGTACATTGGCTTTTGTTTTGGTTTGGTTTTGGTGTCGAGAGGTGTGTGTGTGTGTGTGTGTGTGTGTGTGTGTGTGTGTGTGTTGTACACTGATACTGATTGCAGCCAGGGCCTGTACAAGCTGTCACTGAGCTAACTGCCCCCTCTGATCTTTTGCCCAGGTGTTTCCCAGGTAAATCACTGGTGTTTGCTTGTGTACTGATGCTTTCCCTCAAACCTTTCTTCATGATACCTGCTCCTCCATTCCAGGGCTGGAGGACCTGGTTTTGTGCAGTTTTTTGTGTCTGTTGGCTATATCTACCGGTGCTATTTGCAGTGCATTATCTTGGACCTCCTAGCTTCACAAAGCTCTTCACTCCTTTGGATCATCCAGAGCACATGTCTTGTGCCAAGTAGAGCATTAATATTCTAGATTTGTTGGGTCTTATTGTTGCTTTTACTTTGTTTCATTTTTGTCTGACTGCCCAATTTGAGTAATAAGGCCCTTTAGCCTTACTACTAAATAAAATAAACTATTTTATTTAAAATCTTGAAAAATAATCACTGAGTAAATTTTTCTCATGATAAAAAAGTAAAAGCAACTCTGAAAAAATATTTAAATTATAAAAAGTAACACTTTATAGTAAGCTCTTAACTTTTTGTGGGTGTATTTGTCTCATAACATTTGTAATACCGTTTCCACCTTTCATATTAATTACTGCCATGTGGACATTATATATTATCTGGAATTTAAAGAAAATGTGCACTGCTTCTCAAAGTTTGTTAATGCAGAACGTAGTGGAACACTGGAGTTTTCGGATAATGTTTTTTTAAAGCTGCACATAAGTGAAGTTAAAGAGCCTGACTTTTTAGACAGTTGGTGAGTGTGGTTACTAATGCCAGGCCTTGGCACTGTCAGAATAACAACACTGACAGAGTTGGGTGGAAATCGCTGCAGGTCAGCGGGCGCTGCAGGACTCCAGTCACACTAAGTGGCTTGAGTTGTAAGGTTTCCCTGGCCCCTTGATTCTGTTGGCCAGTGGATCAGAAATAGGGAAGTTGAGTGGGGACAGAGTGAGTCGCACATAGATTATTACTAGTCAGCCTCCCATTAACTGAGAAGGGTGTGGAGTTGCTGTGTGCATGTGAGAGCATGTGGTGTGTGTATGTATGTGGGCTATATGGCATCATGCACAGAATGGTGAGACCATGCCTAGCTTCCCATGGGTTCTGGGATTTTGAACTCAGGTCTTCACATGTCCATGGCAGGCACTTTACCCACTCCAACCCAAGCATAACTTTTTAAAAGTAGCCTCAGGTGACATGAAAAGTATGTCTCCATCTTTATAGAAGGACTGTTTCACAGTACTTTTATTGATTTTAATGCCACAGGTGTGGGTTAACACAACTGGAAAGCTTTTTTTTTTTTTTTATGTGTCTGCAACACCTGAATAAATACAGTGCCCTGAGATTAAATATTAAACAAATGATTTAAAACTCTTCTAAAGAAAATAGAAGCTTTTTTTCCCCCTCAAAGAAAAAGAAAATTAGAAACTCTGTGGGAGAATTGTAAGACAAAAGACAGTAAAGTTTAAGCTCAGAAGTTTTGTGACGTGTATACAGAGGCTTTATTTTAGCTTTTTTCTATCTGCCTGTGCTTTGTTACTCATCATAAACCTTCTAAGCATGAATTGTCAGTAAATAATTCCAAATTAATATGACCAGAAAATACTTTTCTACTAAGCATGTTTGTCTCTTTTCATATTTGTTTATTTACCATGCTCAAGTGGATCATGACAAGTGTGTGGAGGTCAATGACAACTTGTAGGAGTCATTTTTCTTTCTCCATCATGTGGATGCTTGGGATCAAATTCAGGATGTCAGGCTTAGCAGCAAGCTCATTACCCATTAAGCCATTTCTCTGGCCCAATAGGTATTTCTTAATTTGCTCTTTATCTGTCTTTTCACCAGGAAAATTAGTGTGAACATTCATGGCACTTCATTCAGGCTGGAGAGATACGGCTTCACAGTTCAGAGTGTTGGTTGCTCTAGTAGAGGACCCAGGGTCAGTTCCCAGTACCTGCATGGCAGTTTACAGCTCTCTGTAGCCCCAGTCCCAGAGGACTAACCAGGCACTGCATGCATGTAGTGCACAGATACACATTCAGGCAAAACAGCCATATATATATATATATATATATATATATATATATATAAAACATCAAAGCAAATAAATCTTTAAAAGGGAAATTCCCTGTTGTTACGTATATAACAAGGGTTAGTGGTCTATGCCCCACCCTCCAGGACAAATCCAGCCCCACCCATAATTGTATGGATCCTATTACATCAAGTCATTATTATGCATAAATATAGCCTTAGGACTATAACATGTCAAACTCATTTAAAAAGACTTATAGTTAGCATATTTTATTTATTCTTTTGAAAAACCTTGTAAGCCAATAGGTTATACGACCTCCTTTCTTAGTGCTCTTGTTTGATCTATTTATCTGCCCCAGACCCCCAAATTTCAATGCCAAATTTATTCTCATTCCTTACCTTATGTATCATTTTTTACTTACTATCTGTTCTTCAGTGGAAGTTGCAGTCATGCGGTGTGTCAGAGTATAAGAAAGAGCAAGCGGGGCCAGAGTGAACAGAGAGGACTTCAAGAACCTGGCCCAGTGCTACCTGAGTGAGCAGGGGTCAAAAAATGTTACTCACAGCCCCAGGGAATGCTTATTAGATAGGGTATGTGCTGCAACAGCATGTGGAAGGGTTCAAATGCCAGGCCCACATAAAGCTGGATGTGGCAGCTCCTGTCTGTAATCTCAGCACTCCTAAAGGGAAATGGGAGGCAGAGACAGGAGAGCCCCCTAGGCAATGGCTGACTCCCCCAAGGTTGTCCCCCGACTGCCACACGTACACCCACATTCACACACAGGAATGTGCATACACACAAAGATGTCATCATATAAATTCTTAAGATTTATCTCTTTGGACACAAGGCAAGTGAAATTCTCACCCCACTGATATCACCCCATCCTGTTAGCAAAAGAACCAGCCAGCCACATTTCTGAACCATGACCTATTCATAAAAGCATTTTGAGACAATAAAACAAATACTGTACTAAATTACTTCCAGCCTTTTTTCCCCCTGACTTAGACTGTCCCAGGCCAGTAAACCAGGAATGTAAAAAAAAAAAAAAAGTGTCAGGTTCAGTCTGAAGTTCTGATACTTACTTATGGTTGTCCTTTTCAGGGTACCCAGAATTTCTGGCTCAAGCCTGTTCTCTCTAATCCTTTGTTTGCATATTCCCAAAGCCTGTTTCTATCTCCCTCCGTGCAAAGTCTCAATTTAGCCAAATTACTGTTCATCACCTATAGAATCAGCAAAAAAACAAAAAACAAAAACAAAAAAAACCAAAGCGGTGAAGCTGGTGCACATTACTCCTGGCCGACAGCACCCATGCAGGGATCACAGCTGCACAATCTGTTAGTCTGCCCTGGCTGGGTACCCAAGCTAACCAGGAGAGGAAACTGAGCTGACTTTGAGGGAGACCCATTAGCAAACAGAAAGTTTTACTATAAAGTAGGGCTGCTTTCTAGTTAGAGGGCCTAGCAATGCTGAGGTTACGTGCTTCAATCTTACTTTTAAGACTTCTCTAAATAATGTAATACCTAACATGCAAATGAGGAACTAATAAGAAAAGTAGGGTGACTCTAGCAAACTAGTAATGCTAGATCCAGCAAAAAGAGCAAAACCCGCAGAGCTTAGCAGACAGTTCGCAAAAAGACAGGCCTGCAGGTGAGCCAGTCTGTTAGAGCCGTAAACCTGGCTGTTGCTGAAAGAAATTCTGAAATGCACAGCGAGTTGTTGGGTTTTCACTGTGCGTGTCGCCTGCTGTGGCATTGCACACCAAGTATACTTTGACAGGAAAAAGATTTGGAAAGGACAGATTGGCTGGAAGTCCTAGAGGAGTTGGTGCACTGAACATGCTTGCACATGCCTAGGGCATGTAAGCTGCTTTACCTCTTGGAGAAAGCCATGAGTAGTCCTAATCAAGAGCTTGGAGATGTGCTGTTGTAGTTTAATAGTCATTTATTTCAGTTTAAACCTGCCACTCTGTCAGTTCCTCTGCTTGTTGTTCGGCACAGTTCCAGTGGGGTGGGCCGTCAGCGGGGTGTGTCGCTGGCTGGTGCCCTGGTGCCTGCATTTTGTCTCCCTCATGTTCATGAAATCTCCAGAGACCTGTATTTTCTTCCTTGTTGTCTGTTTTGAGTTCATTTCAGTATGGCGCGATCTAAATCTAGCAAAGAGGTACAGCAAGTGAGATGCTTTTCAGACAGGTCCTCTGAGACAGTGAATCTCAACCTTCCTAACTCTGCCAACCTCTTTAATACAAAGCCTCATATTGTGGCAACCCCAACCATAAGATTATTTTCATTGCTATTTCATAATTGTAATTTTTCTACTGTTACATCATAAATATCTGATATGTGATCCCTGTAAAAAGGGGTCGACACCCAAAGGAGTTACAACCCCTAGATTGAGAACCAGTGCTCTAGGATGAAATGGCAGTGGCTACTTTTCAGCCACATCAGCCTGTGGTCTCGTGGCACCGTCAGTACTAATGGGTCTACTGTGCTCCAAGATTAGAGTCCACCTCTTCAAGTGACCTCATTGTGCAGGTCCATAGTTGTCCCTTTGGTTCTTGACTGGCTCAGTGTAGCATCCTTAGGCACTTGCTGAAGTATCCTATATGAAGAGAGACCCAAGGAATTTCAGGGAGGTTGGAATGTTGACTAAACTCTGGAGGTCTGTCTGTCTACATTAGTGCTCCTGGGAACAGAAACTATGGCTGTCAGCTCAGGGGCTTGAAAATAGAACACTGTGGCCATCATTAAAAGTAGAATAAAAGAAGCACCCAGTACTGGTCAGGAGACGACAGGCTCCTGCATATGTAGTGGAATAAAAACATTACACTGATGAGATAGTACCCAGGATTTAAATTTGAAGCATGACAAAAGGGTGTTTTAAAGGTAGTAGGGGATAGTTGTTTGGGTTATGAAACACAACTACATTAGAGATAAAGGAAGGAGTGGTCCCTCTGTAATTGCCAATGAAATTGTCCCAAGATGGTGGCACAGAACAGTAGGTTGGGTGGAAAACAGGATGACTAGAGGGAAGGTCGATGAATTGAAAAGCCAGTAGCATGGTTAGGAGGGATGTCAAGGTCTGAAGCCACCTGCTCAAGTAAAGAGTGTTCTGAGAAGAGGGGAGTTTCGTATAGAAATTAAAGATAGGCTGTAGCTCACTGACATGTCAGCCTAAATAGTTGGATATATGATTGCTAAATTGAAAGAACAATGTGTTGTAAAATAGACTTTGAAAAGAGGCTGTTGTTTGATCATGTGACTGAACTAGAATTCCAGAAAATAGTAAAAGAAGTGGTCTCGGCCTCCAAGTTCCAGGACTGCACGTCTATATCAGAGAAAGTGTTGTGTTTTCTGTTTTTTTCTGTCATGTCCTTCTGCTCTCTTTTGTCCCTCCTTGACCTGTCTGTCTCCCCCAGCTCCTTCCTCTTACCCTTCCTCCCCCTGCTTCTGTTCTACACTGGCGTGCTACCCTTCATGGGGGCCCCATCTGTGACCTCATCTCGGCCTAAAACCTTAGACCTTGGGGTAATAGGCAAATGTGTCCCGTCCCATTGCCTCTCTACACATCCTGGGCAGCAGAATGTGCTGACATGTATACAAAGCCATCGTATGAAAACTTTCTGGAGCTGTCTTCAGGCTTGGATTGCATACCTAATTTGATCTCAAATAGTTGCTTACAGGGATTTGCAAAGACCAGGGAAATCATTGAGGAAGCAATGTGTGTCCAGCTGGGTTTGGTGTTCCTGTCCTTTCTATTCCTCTTTTCTGATTTGGGTAGCAGAAAGGGGCGTGACTAAGGAAGTAATTATTCTTTTGTCCTGATGTATTCACTGAAGTCCTGCATCTGTTGTCTTCTTGGTTTTGTCTGGTTTGGGAGTTGAGCATTCTCTGAGATTTTGAAGATACCCACTTTAACATGTGGAGAGTCTGAAAACCATCCTTTCTCTGTCTGGGCTCAGTGGTAAGACGTACAGGTGATTTCCAATTCTTAGCAGTCCCGTGTGCCTGGATCCAGGTTCACAGGTAGATAAGCATGCACAGGTCTAGAGAATGGAAAGATCTCACTGGCTCCTTTTGAGCCAAGCAGTTAAGGTAAATAAATGGCTCACCATGAGGTTGACAGTATCATGGCTGCCTGTGTGACTGGATCACAGCTAGGTCCTACACCTCATTTATACTCACAAACTCCAGGAAATAGGCGAAAACTGTGTAGAATATTTGCAACAGAGTCATTCTTAAACCAAAGGACACAGCTCCCCGTCCTGCCCTTTCAGTGCTGCCTCAGCAATCTGCAAATTCTTAGGAATTCCTGGACGGTTTCCTGCTCCATCCCCAACAGTGTGGCTCTGCTGGAGATGCGTCGTCATCAAACAGCCAAGCTTTAGCCTCAGTAATCAGGGGAGGAAAGAAATGCACAGATCTCTCCGGCAGGTCGCATTTATGCGGCTTTGAATGGTCTTTTGAGTTGATGTAGTAGACTAGACGGTAGATGTTTGAAATGAAACAAATACCAAACGGGTGACCTCATGGTTCCTTGTTGGAGAATTGAGTTCTTAAATTATTCGCTGTTTGATGTGCTGCAAATGATAGCAATCTTGGTTCAGAATTTATATTATCCTGAGTTATTACATACAGTAAGTAAGGAGAAGTAAATAATTTAGTTCTTCTCTTTGAAAATAATAAGCCTTGTTAGCTTTCCTGAAGGCTTTGGCTCCAGTAAGTCCACTGCACTGCAGGGAATGGCCACAGCCATGCGGACATGGGCAGCACAAACTGGGCTTGCTGAATTATTTTGAAAACAAAAACAGAGATGTTGGGGGCAGGGGTGAGGGAAGGAGGGATAGGTAGAAAAATGCAGGGGGATCTGGAAGGAGTTGGGAAGAATAGAGAGGGAATATAATAAAAAAAATTTGCATCAAATCCTCAAAGAATAAATAAATGAATGAATAATTGAATGAATGAATAAAATTTATGAGGAATTCTTCAGTATGTATGAAAAGAAAGAACTAAGCCTGTGGAAGCAATTAGAAGTTAACAGTGCTTACAGTGTTGTCTTGGATTCCAAAGCATAAAATCCTTTCTTGGTTTTTCGAAACAGGGTCTCTCTGTTTTGCCTTGGCTGTCCTGGACTTGTTTTGTAGACCAAGCTGGCCTCGAACTCGCAGTGATCCACCTGCCTCTGTCTCCTGAGTGCTGGGATTAAAGCTGTGCGCCACCACCACCCGGCTCATAAAATTCTCTTTTTTAATTTTTTTTTTTTTTACATTTTTGAAAAATGGTATTGTTTTGTTTCTGCCAGCAGGTGTGGGCTCCATGTGGTGGGTGTGGTGGGCTCAGTGCAGGTGCAGATGGTGGAGGAACTGATGACTTGGTGGCTGGAAGGCAAATGAGATGGTTAGATACACTCCTGAGAAGCCTGAAGGAAGGACTCATGGCATGCTATAGCTAAGACGCCAATAAAGGTGGGAAACTCTTGGAAATCTAGCTGCCCATCACTGTTGAGGTCCAGCTTCCTCATCATGTGGTCAAGGTCCTTCTGGTTCTTCGTGAAGGCGGCCAGCTCTGTGTCCATGAAGACATAGAACTCAGTTTTGGAGAGTTGACAGCTGTTGCCATCCTTCCCACTGTACTTTGGAAATGAGCAATCAGGGATTCGATGTACCGCTCAGTCTCTAGGCCTGGACATTTTTGCCAAGTCAAGGAGCAAGGTCAGGCTGTGACTGAGGCTGAGGGCCACTGGGACATGAGTGACCAAATCATGTTTATTTTGATGAGTTTTTCCAATTTCTTAAATAGACTGGCTCAAACTTAAAATGGTACCTTGTGTGGCTTTTCTATTATGTTCTGTTCATGTAGGACACCCATAGCCAAGCAGACAGTGAGTGTGCGTATGTGGCTGGCGAATTTTTTAGCCTCTGAAGGTCTGAGTTAACAAATTCTGTAAAGCATCATAAGCTGCCTTACCCTTGTGCTATGCTCAGTCTGCTTTGTGAGCACCTTCCTGTGTGGGTTCTCTGTCTGTACATCTGCTTGTCTGTCTGCCCTTGTTCTTTTAGAAGGCCCTGGTGTTCTTTTATAAGGAAAAGCACAGGAAACAGTTATCCATGTGCTTCTGGCATCAGGAGGTGACACTGTGGACCACTTACCCTCCATGGTTTCCAGATAGTGTGGGAGCATCGGTGTATCCTAGAAGCTTTATTTAGGTTTGACCTGACTGGGGCTGCAAGGAAAGGAAGGAAAGGTAAACACAGAGATACACAGAAAAGCTAGAATTCATGAATCCAGTGATACGGGAGTGACTGATGCCCAGCAGCTCTGTTTATGATACACAGTTGAACCGGGCGCTTGGGTTATTGCATGCAGCTGAACAAGGAGGCGAGTTTAGCTAATCTTTGTAGGAGCTGTCTTGAGGCAAACATCCAGGAGGAGAAAGCTAAGGTGGGCATTTTCTCCACATGCTGTCAACATTCTCCCTAAGATCCAAGGAAGGAACTGTCATTGTCATCCCTCTGAGATGAGGAAGACTTTGCCACTACCATAGAGAGTAGTCATTGGGGTCCTTGGCATGGCCCATGTCAACACACATTCACTCTGAACTATAGTCTCTTCCCTCAGAGTTTTGTCATGTAAAAGAGTTAAGGATCTTTTTGTCAACTAGTCCTTTGGTTTTAGTTTTTTTTGTTTTGTTTTGTTCTGTTTTGTTTTGTTCTGTTGAATAACTGACAGAACAATGAGGTGGAAAGTCTATTGAAATTGTTCAAACCTTTAGTTATGTTGACTGGACAGAGAGAAGAACCAACTTGTTGAAGAGGAATAGGAATATTCAGCCTTTGGTATGAGCAGTGGAGCCACAACCTGGACAGACATTATATATCATGTTACGCCCTTCAATAACTTTCTATGCAGACTTGGACCAGACTCCAACCTGCAGAGAACTGGCTTCCAAGTGGAGCCTGGGGCCCTGTGAACATGCCCTAGCGTTTTCCTGGGTAAAGAAGGGTGTCTGCACCCAAGTCAAAGGAAGGCTTCCTGATGCGCTGCGCCTAATTGGTTGCATGGCATCCCCAGTGTTGGAGCCATGCAGGCTACAGTCACAGCCTTAGAGAATTGTGTGTTCTTCATAGAACCTACTACATCTGTGCCATCCTTACCACAGTACTCAATGCAGATAAGGAGGAAATATCTCCTGTACCCAAAACAGAGAGTTTTCTTATTTAATGCACAAGTTCCTGAAGTCAGAAGCCCTGGGGAATGGTTCGATCACAGCACACCCCTTCATACTTCTGAGCTTGCATTTTCCTCACCTCACTTTTGCTCTTTACAGTCTTTTATCCTGTCAAGCATCAACTCAAAACAGCTTTGTCCTTGATACTGCTCTGACTCACTCCCATCACACCCTTCCTTCCCATGTGACTTCATCTTTCATGTGGATCATGAGTCCTGCAGTAGTACAGTTGTCTTCTTCAACTCCAGGAGCAGGGGCTGTGTCACCGGCACAATTGTACCAGGCAGAAAAGGGAGTAAGACCCAGAGACACAGAAAGATGGTGTGGGGAAGGCCATATGACCTGGGCCTGAAGGATTAGGAGTTGGAGCTGCTATGGGTCTTGAGTCAAGAAAGTGCAGTCACCCTGTGTGCTGACAGTGACATAGGATCTTGTTATATGGAGGAGAGCATTTGTGGAGAAGCTCAGATTGGGAATATATGTGAATCAGACATCGTCAAGGTATGAACCAGGCTCCAACTGGTAAGTGCTTTAGCCTGTAGCTAGCATTAGCCAGTTGTGTATTAGGAGATTGCATTACAAAGCAGTACAATTAGAGAAATGATGAGGGGTAAGAACTCTCCTGTGTCCTTCAACAGGGCTCAAACACAGGAAGGAGAGAGACTCCTGGTCATACTATCCTGCTACAATTACAAACAGCCAGGGCCTGGGCAGCTGAATACTACAGTGTGAGCTGGGAAAGCTCATTTTCCATGTACGTGGTGGCTTCATAGAGCCTAGAGACCTGTGGTTGAACACATGGCCTTTCTCTGTGACCTGAAAAGGAAGAACGGACCAGGCAGACCCCACCCTAGCAGGCACCTTCCATCTCTTCTGCCCCATTACAGCATTCAAAGCTACATGCCTGGGTTCAAATGTAGTAGTTGAGTTACAAGCAATGCAGAAGTTCCTTGTGGCTAGATGGAGGCAGTTCAGCCAGTCCGTAGAATGCTGCTGCCTGGCATGATGAAGCCTCTACTGGATCCTCCCTGAGCCTCTTGGATATTTTCTATTAAAGACCTAAGAAAAGAGGGCTGTGAGATTATGCCTCCCCACAGGCTGCCTTGTCTTCAGAGTGAACAAAAAGTCAACATTTCCATCATTGGTCACACCTTTTCTTTTTCTCCTTGATCCTTCCTGTCCTTACAAACTACAGAAAGCAAGTTGTCTTCTTCAACTCCAGGAGCAGGGGCTGTGTCACAGGCACAAATTGTACCAGATGGAAAAGGGAGTAAGACCCAGAGACATGCCTCCTCAGACATTACTGTTTCCTCCAAGCTCGGTTTCTGAGCAAAGCCAACTGACTGTTCCTCACACTGCACCTGTCCTGCCTTGCGAGGGAGGCTTGTGAGAATGGCAGCAGTGCGCGTAGGATTTAGCTCTGCTTCACGACAAAGCACATTGGTTTGTAAATACTTTTCTCCTGGTGACCAGATGTGTAGGAATTTTCCTTGAGGAGTAAAATCCTGAAATTAAACCCCTTACCTCTTGGGGAAGAGAAGAAGAATAGAGCTAGACAGTTGGACTATTATTGACAGGCACATGTAGTGAAAGTGTGGTACAGCTCTTTTCTAATCGTGAGTCAGCACAGTGTTCCTTCCTCTGTTGTCAGGGGCTACCCTCCCACTGTTCAAGCTAGATCAGTCACAAATGGTCTCCCCTGCTAGAGGCTCAGAAGGACAGTTCTCCAGCAGTCACTGCCATCAGTGTGGCCCAGCAGCAGTAGACCTGATTACAGTGGCAGCTCTACTAAGTAGGTCATGTTGGGGACCCGGTGCTGGGCTTGGGAACGCTTGTCCTGACAGCCCTCCTGTAGGTTTGGTATGGGACTCTCTCCCCAGAGATCCCACTGGAACCCGGAGGTTCAATTCACACTTGAATTTAACCACAGAGGCAGGAGGCACCTTGTGCTTCCTGTCTGCCCAAAGTCTATCTACCTGTCTCTAAGGGATGCTAAGTGGAAAAGACATGCTCTTCTCTAGGATCTCAGCAGCCCCTTCTGCAGACGGAAGTGAGTTTGTCTAACAAATGAGCTTAATCCACTCTCTGGGCTCTTACCATGCTTTAGAATGGTGGTTAAACCTTTACCTTTTTGTTGTTGTTGTTGTTGTTGGTGGTGGTGGTGGTGGTGGTGGTGGTTAAACCTTTAAAAGCCACATACAGCGTCTTAGGGCTTTTCTACAGATAATCTCACATCTAGGCACTGCTCACTCCTCAGCCCTGTGTAGTCTCTTCTCTGCCCTTTCAGTGCTTGGGGCTACTTTTCTCCAGTCTTGAGATTCTCAGTCTATAGAATCTGAAGCTTCAGGAAAGTCCTCATGTCTCAGAATATAACCTCAGCTATTAAAATTTAAGCCAGCGCAGTGGTGTATGCTTGCAGTCCCAGCACTGAGGACGCTGAAGCAGGAGGATCCTGCGTTTGAGGCCAGCCTGTACTTCACAGCAAGCCTCTCTAGAAAATAACAAAATAAAATTTACAACTGGCAGTGTTAAATAGTAAAAGGCATGTAGACAATAAAATGCATTTAAAGGCATGCATGCATGTCATTTATGTGAAAGAGAAAATGTGTGTGGTGAAATAAACTCTCTTGCTTGAGCTGTAAGGTAATGTTTCTAAAATTGTTTAATTTGGTTGGCTATGGTACTGTATTCTTTTTGTTTGTTTGGTTTTGGTTTTTGGTTTTTCAAGACAGGGGTTCTTTGTGTAGCCTTGGCTGTCCTGAACTCACTTTGTGGACCAGGCTAGCTTCAAATTCACAGGGATCCGCCTGCCTCTGCCTCCCAAGTGCTAGGATTTAAGGTGTGTGCCACCACGCCCGGCTGCTGCATTCCTTTAACCTCAGCTCCAGGATCATGGAGTCAGGTGGAGCTCTGAGTTCGAGATCAGTCTGTTCTACTTATGTTTCAGGCCAACATAGTAGAGAGACCCTTTCCTTAAAAGGAAAAAAAAACAAAAAAAAGGAGGAGGGGGAGGAAACCCTAAATTAATTTACTTATTAGGTGGGCTGATGAGACAGCTCAGAGGATAAAGGGTGTTTGCCACCAAGCCTTTCCACCGCATGACGTAAAGAGTCATTCTCTGACTATGCTGTGCTATAGCATGTGAACGTGAGCACGCGCACACACACACACACACACACACACACACACACACACACACACACACACTGAGGAAGAAGCTGTGGGCTCTGCTGTTTTGCTGCTGAGTATTAGGAGAAACTTGACTTAGATGTGCCCTCAATTAGCATCTTCATGTATGAAAATATGCTAGCTTAATATCTTGAGACACTATAGGGTTTTCTGCCACCAGAGTAAGCCTGAAAGTCTTGCCCTGGGTAAGCACACTTACAAGTGCTGAGGACGAAGTATGTTTTGCCAGGCAGGGTGATGCACACCTTTAAATCCAACACTAGGGAAACAAAAGCAGGTAGATCTCTATGAGTTTGAGGCCAGTGCAGTCTACATAATAACTTCCAGGCCAGCCAGGGTTGCACAGTGAGACCATGTCTTTAAAACAAGCAAAAGCTAGAATTTTATCTCCAAGTTGTTGCCTTGTTTTATCCATAGTGCAGGTGTGCATACAGTGAACCAAAGAGAAAGAGTGAACCAGAGAGCACACTGGTGACCCCAGGGACCTACTGACACAGGGCATTATAGATATGCTTAGGGGCAGCTGTGTAACTTTGATTTGCATGCTTAAAACATAGTGAAGCACCAAAGAAATGTAGTTTAGAAAATACAAAGTGAAGCCTGGCATTTTGTGTTTCACTCATATCTTAAGTATTTGGTTACAAATGAATATTTTTTGTGGGAATGTATTACAGTATGTCAGATAACCTCGTCCAGGCCCTGATTACTTTCTTTTCAAACCTAAGAAGTTATTTCAGCAGGTATTTTTATTACTGTACCTTCTGCTCTCTGACCTGACAGTTGGCATAATGAAAACAATCGATGTGCGCCGTCCTGACAACTCAGGCTTTAAAAGTCGAAAGCACACAGAAGATGAATTGGGCCTAAAGCCAGTTCAGCAAGTATATAATCAGTAATTCACTCCTTCTTTTTCTGATTTTTCTTTTTCCCCAGAACCGAATGGAGGAGAGCAAAGCACTCTTTAGAACAATTATCACATATCCCTGGTTCCAGAACTCCTCTGTTATTCTGTTCTTAAACAAGAAAGATCTTCTAGAGGAGAAAATTATGTATTCCCATCTAGTCGACTACTTCCCAGAATATGATGGTAAGTGGGTACTTTCTGCCAGCCTCGCAGCTAAGAAAGACTTGTGCTGTTAGCACTAGTGCAGGAGGCAGCACAGTGCAGTGCCCGGAGCCATGAGTCTATGGGGGCTAAGAGCAGCATGGTGTAGTGCCTGGAGCCGTGAGTTTATGGGGCTAAGGGCAGCATGGTGCATGCCTCGAACCATGAGCCTAGGGGGGCTAAGGACAGCATGGTGCAATGCCTGGAGCCCCAGGGTTCATGAGGGCATGCATGCTAGAGTACAAGTTACTGTTCCCTGGCTTGTAATGACATAAAACATTTTATACCTAATGTTAACAGTTATGGGGAAAGCAACAAGTTCTCCAATGTTTCAGAATAGCCAGCTCAGAGAATAATTTAGTAGATTTTCCACCAGCCATTGTAATTTCCAGCTTCTCTCCCTTTCGTGTTGTTACCCACTCTGTCTCTCTCTGACGTTGGTTACTGAAGATTTACTGTCTGTTGTTGGCCATGACTGACGACCTTAGAGAATGCAGAGTATAGTTCCAGAGGGGGAAAGAGTCCACCATGGTGGGAGGCATGGCAGCCAGCTTCAGGCGTGGTGGCCAGAGGGGGGGCTGAGAGATCACATCTTTAAAGTGCGTGCCAAAGCAGAAAGAACCAGACGTGAGGTAAGACTGACTACAAATGCTCAAAGCCCACCCCCTGTGACTCAGTTTCTCCACAAGCCACAACTCCGAAGCTCCCCTAGCCAGCACCACCAATTGGGGGCCATAGTTGAAATATCTGTCTATGAAGGCTGTTCTCCTTCAAGCCACTGCATACACTGAGGTTCAAGTTCTAGTCCAGGCCTTCCAATTACATTTAGAGTCACTTGATTTTCCTGGTCCTTCAAGCCAGAGCTATGAGATCTGCTTTATAGGGTAATAGAAAACAAATGTGTGACCAGTGTGCTACTTACAGCATTTACTGTGGGAGAAGTTCACTGGTGTTTATCTAAATGGACCACCATAGCTGGGAGAGGGAAGGCCCACAGCCCTTAGTGATGGTGACTTCTTTAAGTACACTTGCTGCAGCACTCTCTTGAGCATGGATTTGCACTGTTTTCACCATTAAAAAGTGGCTCTTCCAGCTGTGCTGTGTAGCCCTGAGGAGTAGGATATCACCATGCTAAGGAAACCTTGCTGACTAATTGTATCCACAGCCTGCCTCCCAGGGTCTCAAAGGCCCCAGTGCTCTGTAAAGCTTAATGGGCAGTGGGCAGACTGACCCGAGGCTGCCTCCTGCTGTTATGAAGTGATCATTGCAACCATACATTTTCTTAGGCCTGTGTTCTCCCCACCACAACAGGAGTAGTGTTGACAGACATTAAATGACCTGCTAAGCCTAAATGCTTAGTCTCTGGACCTTTACCAAGCTGACCAAGCCATAGTCTAGACAGTATTCCTCCATTCATAAGGACTGATGGAATTGTGGGTAAATGACTTAGCATATCACCCACCACAAAGTAGGGCCTCATCCCAAAATGCTTATAGGGTGAATGTAACAACTACAAAATGACATCATCAACAAAGGAGATCTAAGTAGTTTTGTCCCTTCAAAAACTCCCTAAGAAAAGTACCTCCTTGGACATCGAGGGTTACTTTCTTTCCCTGAAGCCTCAGGTGCCTTTTTGCTCTGTATGCTTTAGGTGTGGTGCTGGCTCAAGGAAGGGAAATGTGGCATGGTGGACAGCTGAGGTTTGCATCTCAAATACATATGTACAGTTGGGTGTGCAGCCAGACAGGGACTTTGCTTTTGTTTTTGTTGTTGTTTTTGTCTTTGTTTTGTTTTTTCAGCATGTTCACATCTCTCCAAGTAAATTTTCCTGGTTTTTTGACTGTTTTAAGAGAGAAAATACTGTCTAAACCTAAACAGTAATTTCTCTTTGCTCCTTCATTTTCTCACTAACTCAGAAGCAAATGGTAAATGCCTCAGTGCTCCTGAGGAAGCTGTGGAAGGAAATGAGTATATAAGGTGTACCTGCTCCCCCCTCAATAGCAGGCCGAGCCTGTAAGCACGCAGTCTGAGAACAGGAACAAGAACCACCTGCCACAGACCTAAGCATGCGTTCTCGCTTGTACACCCAGAAAGCCTGTGATTCTCTCCAGAGTTGGTCAGAGCCTGTGGACAGTGAACAGAAAATGACTATGCCACACACAGCAGGGGCCCTGTTTTCCTGCTTCCATACAGACAGACAGCAGTGTGCAGCCACAGAGTAGAAGCCCCTGAGCAAGCTACTCATCTGCCGCCACGTGATGGCTGGCCGCACTGCATTTCAAGGTGTTCTGGGACAGGTCTTTGCACAACTGCCGCTTTCTACAGTATCTTCCTGAGCCCTTGTAACTCTAAAGATTTCCTTCCAACAGGAGCTTATTGTAAATGTACATAAGATGTCCAAAGGAAATATGTCCACAGCTAAGTTAACAAGGCAACGGTTTTGTTCTCAAGAAAACAAAGTTGTCATTTCCTGAACTCCAAAGCCCTTGGAAGATGAGCTAAGACTGAGAAAACTCTTAGTCAGCTATACTGATAGCTTTGGTAATAAGATTATTTATAGTATTAGCAGTCCACGGCTGCACATGCCTTCCTTTCGAGGGCTTAATCATCTCTGTGTTTTCTCTTAAGGAAAGGAAATTACTATGTCCACATGGACTGGAACTGCAAATTGTTCCTAGAGACCTTGGAAGTCTGTGCCTGCTGTGATGGCTGTACTGGTTTCTTTGTAGTCCTGGGTGTTCAAATAACATAATTTATGCTTAAAACATAGCATACTTCAAGTGCGCTTCAGAGAACTCAAATCCATTTCTGATAATCTATAAAACAAATACACACATAGAAAGTTGGAGTCTTTTCCTTCCCAAACAGAGTAAGAATAATAGTTAAGCAAATGACGGGCTTATCACACACTGCCAGTCTCTTAGTCTTCCTTTCAAGTGTTTGGTGCCACACAAGACCCAGTAAGTTAACACTGCTAAAGACAGAGCACTGTTCCCTGAATGTAACACCTTAATAATGGCACACTTTGATTTTTCACGCTGGCAGCCTTAGTCACTGGCTCAAAGTATTCCTGCTATTACTTGCACAAATGAGAAGACTGTGCTTCATACTCCTTCCTGCAGCTTCTGGCACTGTGGGATGTAGGGATGAGGCCAGGTCTGTGAAAGTTTCCAAGGCGTCTGCCTGGGACTGAGGATGAATGTCCTTGGAATTGGTTAGGCCTCATCAGTGTTCTCTGGCATAGAACAAACCCACATTGTGAATCCTGGGAGGTCTTGCCCAGGAGAGAGTAAGCAATTCATCCCTTTACTGGGCTAGAGCTAGCTTGCAGTAGTGAGAGAAGCAGGCATGCCGTGGCACAGTGCACAGTACACCTGCTCAGTACCTGAAACGTGGCGCTGTGTTGATGCTAGTAATTTAGAAGTTCCAAGTTCACACTTGCCAGAATCTGTGTAAGTGTTAAACCTCTTGATTGACCCTGCACACAGTTAGTACTGGCCCAGGGCATGTCACATTAAACTGTCATACAGAACATTTAAATTATAATTTAAACATGTAATCTCATGATATTAATTACATTTATGATACTCTGCACCTAATACCTATGTTTCCACCACTCCAGCTAAGCAATTACAGCCTGAAAGTCACATCACAGTGTTTATATATATGTCCTACTAGCTGTTGTGACAAATGACACTGTGCCTTCCCCATAAAAGGCCCTTCTTTCAATTCAGTTGGAGTACCCTGGCCTACTAGATGAATTGCTAGGTTATATGGGAATTTTATCTTAGCTTTCAGAGGAACCACTGAACTGTTTTTAATAGTTGCTATACCATTGTGCATGTACCACTGGCCGACACAGGTGCACACATCACCTGTTGCCAAGGGTTGTTTTATCCCTTTTTAAATGATATCAGGCCAATAGGTGGGAAGAGCACTCATGATTTTACTTGGCATTCCCGTCTTGTATGCTCATTGGTATTTGTATACCTTCTTTTGAAAAGCATTTCAAGTCTTTTGTCCAATTTTAATCAGTTTACTTTTTTGTTTGTGTGTGTGTGTGTGTGTGTGTATGATCTTTATATATTCTAGGTGCTAAATCCTTATCATGTATATGAATTTTATTGATTTTTCATTTGATAATGTACTTTGATAACAGAAGTTTTGGTTTAGTTTGGCTTTTTGAAACAGAGCTTCTCTGTGTTGCCTTAGCTGTCCTGGACTCACACTCACTTTATAGACCAGGCTGGCTTCAAACTCAAAGAGATCCGCCTGCCCCTGCCTCCCTGAGTGCTGGGATTACAGGCATGTGCCACCATGCCTAGCAGCAAAAGTTTTTCAGTTCTGATAAGTTCAGCTTTTTCTTTTACTGCTTGTGCGTTGCGGTTGTATCTAAGCATCAACTACAGGATGATTATGCAAGTATGCCTGTTAGTTTTTTTGTCATCTTAACACATGCTAGGGTCATCTTGAAAAGGGGGCCCTCAGTTGAGGAAATGCCTCCATCAGAATGGCATTGGTAGGCAAGCTCGGAGGACATTTTCTTGATGAATGATTGACACAGGGCCCAGCACACTGTGGACAGAAAACTGGTTGTTTTGCTTCCAAGTCCCAGGTTACAGTTCACCTCTGGGGGAAATCGGTACAGGAGCTCAGGCGGATAGTCACATTGCACCCACAGGCAAGGCTCAAAAGAATTCATGCATCCTTGCTTGCTGCATCGCACGTTCTTTGGGACATAGCTCAGGATCCCCCGCCTAAGGAATGGTGCCCCAACAATGGGCTGGGTCCCCCTACATCAGTTACCAATCCTCCACAGACACACCTGCCGGCTACCCAGATCTAGATGACCCCTCAACTGAGACTCCTTTCTCAGGTGATTCTAGACCGTGGCAACTTGACATTTAAAACTGAACCATCACCAGTTTCTAATTGTGCCAAATAAAATATATCTTGGGACAGCATATGAGGTATAAATAACACCATGCAAGAAGTACAAGAAAATGCAAACCACTGCATATCTTCACATAGTGAATTTAACACAGATATGGGATGTAGATTAGTCTTCATAGGGCGTGACACCGTGACACAACATGTGCTGATTGAACAGACAAACAAACATGTAGTGAATCACAAAACAAATGTTGCTTCTCCTCTCGCTTGGCAAACAGGACCCCAGAGAGATGCCCAGGCAGCTCGAGAATTCATCTTGAAGATGTTCGTGGACCTGAACCCTGACAGTGACAAGATCATCTACTCCCACTTCACGTGCGCCACAGACACCGAGAACATCCGCTTCGTCTTCGCCGCCGTCAAGGACACCATCCTGCAGCTGAACCTGAAGGAGTACAATCTGGTCTGACCGTGCCTCCAGAAACCGTTCCTCCTTTCCTTGTGGGCTGTTGAAGATATAAACAAGAGGGACTGTATTTCTGTGGAAAACAATTTGCATAATACTAATTTATTGCCGTCCTGGACTCTGTGAGTGTGTCCACAGAGCTGTAGTAAATATTATGATTTTATTTAAACTATTCAGAGGAAGCAGGATGCTGAAGTACGGTCCCAGCACATTTCCTCTTTTTCTTTTCTTTTCTTTTTTTTTTTTTTTTTGTTTTTTTTTTTTTTTTTTTGTTTTTGTTTTTGTTTTTGTTTTAGGCAAACCTTGCGACTCGGTGTGTTTTAAATTTTCGGTCATTCACTCATAATACAAAAGCACTCCTGTCATCTGTGTTCTCTCTCTCTCCCCTCCCCTCCCCTCCCCTCCCCTCCTCTCTGGTCCCCATTCCTCTCCCAGTCTTTCCCTTCTCTCTCCTCCCCTTTCTTATTGACCAAAACAAAGCTGAATTTCCTTCTTCTTCTTCTTCTTCTTCTTCTTCTTCTTCTTCTTCTTCTTCTTCTTCTTCTTCTTCTTCTTCTTCTTCTTCTTCTTCTTCTTTCTTCTTCTTTCTTCTCGTCTTCTTCTTCTTCTTCTTCTTCTTCTTCTTTTCTTCTTCTTCTTCTTCTCTTCTTCTTCTCTTCTTCTTCTTCTTCTTCTTTCTTCTTCTTCTTCTTCTTCTTCTTCTTCTTCTTCTTCTTCTTCTTCTTCCATACCTCCCTGCTGATTTCATTTTTCCTCATATGACAATGGTCTTTACCATAGTTCCTTTTTTGGTCAAGTTTCTCTCTCGGGTGATACAGTCAGGACAGTGTCATGTGCTTGACGCCATCGTACGTAAGCTTCATGTCGCAGTGCTTCTGATGAAGGCGTGTGTGCATTACTACTATGGTTCACATCACATCTAGTATTTCTTTCTCAGCACATGCATACACACATATGTATAATATATAATATATATATATATATTGTCTTGTCTCACTGGGACCAGGACAGGGGGTGCCCATTGATGGTTAAGAGGCATGTTTTGGGTGCAGACCTTCAGCCATAGCTGCTTGTTCAGAGAAATGTATGCAAGTCCAAGTACGGGGGCACAGGCTGTGAAGGGGTCCTCGCTTCTCCACCTCATGGGCCACGTCCTTCTTCTCTTCTTGGCTTCTTTTTATTTCTCTTTAGGTTTTTCACCCTCTCTTTAAGCCACAGATGCCAAATGATCTGCCAACAGACACTACAGTTCCCCAGCAGCCGCTGCCAGAGCCCTCGGTAGCTTCTTCGTCTTCTCTCTGTTTCCCACTTCCTTCCCCACTTTGCGTTTGGGCCATAATTTTAAAATAATTTTTATTATGGATATGTGTTGCCAAAGCCAGATTTTTATAAGACAAAATAAATTAAGAATTTAAACAGTAAAAGCCAGCGTCTCACAATGTAAGCATTAAGACAGTGAGGGGGTGACAGCTTGGGTGTGAACCGGAAATACACATTGCCAAACAGTTGCTAACTGAACCGCTTCTCATGGTCCGTTCTTTTCTTTGCCCTTAAAGTCAGTGCCAGTGTCCAGATGAGCAGTGTAGAAAAGTGCCCTGTGTGGTGTGTGAGATCTGTCCATCTCTCTTTACTGGTACCAGTGTTATGTTCTTTAAGTTCAAGTGAGCCTGCCAAGAACACTGGCTGATAGTATTAATCCTGAAACCTTTGATTTGGAAAAAAACACAAGTGAGCTGGCTTTACCTCCTCCAGGACCTTCTTGAACTGGTCACTTGAACTTAAGGAAGATGTGTGGGCTTACTCAGAAGTCACCGCTTAGCGCTCTGTCAAGCATGTACTTAAGTGGTGATCATACTAGGAGAGATGTTTGGAATTCTCATGTGCAGTCTGTCAGCAGAGGCAAACAATGCCGACCGTGTGTGAGTGAGCCCGCTGAGCAGCCTGCATCATGTGTGACTTAAGTAGAGGGTGATTGCTGTAAGGCTGCCGGGAAGTTAGTCCACAATGCTAGTCTCATTAGTGCTTGGGACTAGGCTGAGTAACAGAGGAGGTGGAGAGTGAACAGCTCGCCATGTGAGTGCTGCAGTCACTGACTCGTAATGAAGTGTTCTCACGCTTTCCTCTCCTGGCCTCAGACAACACAGCTTACTTTTTTATCCCTTGCTCTCGAAAACACCTGTAATTTAATTAACAGACTGCCTGTAGGTATAGTGCAATTATGAATGCTCTGATCGTTGTACATACATCTCTCTTGATATTGCAGCATCCATACTGGCTTTGTAATCATTAATTTTTTGGCAGATTGAATGTGCTGTATTGATATGTATCTATGTAATTGTATTGTATGTCTTATAGCTAATTCACATTTTTGAATAATGTTATTTTATTTACTTTTTTAAGAGAGGAGAATGTAAATTTGTCAGTTTATTTCTGACTAGGGATATTTTTTTTCCATTTAGAAAAGAAGAGAAAAAAAAAAACCCTTACTATCGTACAGAGCGGTACTAGCATCGTGCTGTCTAAAATCATTTGCACATTCCTGAGTAGAGGTGTGCTGACCTAAGACCCAAAGGTAATTTCATAGCAAATACACAACATCTGTCAGAGCTTTTATACAAACACGGAGACCAACTTTGTAGACCTTTTGCCATTTGATCTGGGGTTGGAATATGAGCTTTTATACGATTCATATTCTTATTTGGCAAATGCACAGTTTAGCATTACCTCTCTGGTGGCCTTTATTAGAAAGGCAGTTTTAGAAGCTATTGTGACCCACTAAGGAAATGTTTTATCAGCTAGAGACCACTGCTCGCCTGAAAGGGCGACCTTAAATTTGGTGCAGCAAAACAACAAAAAAAAAAAAAACAAAAACAAACAAAAAAAAGGAAAAAAAAAAAAAAGAAAAAGACAAAAAAAGAAGAAAAAAGTAACATTTGATGGCCTACAATGTATAGAGAAAACCTCATCACAGGATTATAAGTGTTAAGAATCCTAAGGAACCGAGCTATTCTATTTAATAGAGCTGTAGTAGACGTAGTTGAGTCATCCTGTTCTCAAGCTCAGAGCTGCTGAGCAAGGCAGGGAGAGGTCACCACATTGTCTTTATGACTTGAGGATGGAACTTGCTATGCAGAATTGAAGTTTGTGGCTTCACTGTGCATCCTGGGGTGCATGACAGGATCCCTTCTTTTGAGAGAGGAAAACATTGATCACCCTAGCCACAGTGATGCCTAGATACCCAATTGTATCCACACTAGTCAACGAAGCTAAAAATACTTCTGTTGTTTTCTTGTTTGGGGTTTTATTGAAGGGGTGAGGGGCGGGAAGGGCTTCTCAGTTTTGTACAAAAACAAAGTTTACTCTTGCTTTCTCTTCTATTGTGATTGCAAGCGTTCTAAGCTGTGCCGCTGACTTCTGTTGCTGATGCTCTATCTAGATAATGGAGGCTTGTGGTGAGTGTTCTGGTGACTTGGGTATGTCTTATTCAGAAGCAAAACACAGACCGCAGACACCTTTCCTCAGCATACCAAGGCAAGCAGCCATCTCATGAGTCACTCAGCACATCGCAGTGTGCCGTTTACAGATGATGTCTCCCTTCTGTGTGTGATGCGGCAGTCCCCACCCACAGACAATTCCTCTTTGTAAATTGGAAGTTTATACTATGCCTTACAGAGCTTAAATTCAGAAGTCTGTGCCTCATATCTGAAACAAAGGGAAAAACACACCCATGCAAAAGTCAGCACGTCCTACAGAACCTGTTGGGGTTTCCTTACCATTTCCTTCGGAAGAGCTCTGTTGAATGTCCTGAGTAGCTGGGAAATTCTTCTTAGGAACCTGCGTATGCCGTTTACTGGCAGGTGGCATCCACAGCGATATTTAAAGAACACCTGGAAATAGGGGGCTTGGGGGTTTTGTTTTGTTTTGTTTAATTTAGATTACATTAGCAGGCCTAATAGTTTTAAAAGGTAATTCAGCCAAAGGGCAATTTACTTTTTGTACTTCAGACTTACATTGATTGTCAAGTTGTACGAATTGTAATTTAAAAATTTATACTGCCACATGATTGTAAATTTTAGTTGTCTTAAGTAGGAATTGGTGAAAAGCTGTTTATGCTGGATTTGGGTCAAAATGACTTATTTGCAAAAAAAAAATAAAAAATAAAAATAATAATGGGAAGAAAGGGCTGCATAACAAGATACTGCAAGATTCAGATCTTGGTTGGAAATTCCTTAGATCCCTTCAGATGAACCCCGATGCCCCTTTGTTTTCAGATTCTCAAAAGAACGAATGAAGTGAAATATAGCAGAATGTTAACCCATATAAAAATAAAGTGTACCCAAATATTGTAATGTATATCGCTGCTCTTCTTAAAATTAAACGAGGGTTCAAGCCACTCAAGTGGTAACTAACAGCATCACAATTGATACAAATAAGGTATTCTTGGACATACATTAATATTTTCTCCCAAAGAGAAATCTTTAGTTAGAAACACATACAAAAAAATGGAAGCTAATAATGTGTTTATCTGTCTCCACACACTTCCAGCGTATGCAGCACTACTAGATGTCGTAGTATTCTGGGATTCCATTTTGGTTTTAGACAATTAGGGGAAATAGATGTCTTGGTTGTGCGTGATTAGGCAGAGGTTTGGGAAGCCGGATACCTGCCATTCCACAGATAACTTGCTGAGCCTCTACACTCTTGTCTTTCTCACGGTAATTATGTCTCCTGCTGTCTCCCTGCTCCAACCACCCTTCAGTAGCGCTCATGCCTCTAGTCCTCCGCTCAGAGTATGCGTACACACCTGGGGCTCGGGTATGACCTCCCTGCTTTTCATCTCTACTGTGGAGCCGCCATCTCTCCATAAAATTTGAACCCGATGATTAATAACTTCTACATGTTACAAAAACAGCTATTTGGCAAAATCGAATCTTACTTAAATAAAGGACTTATGGCTTTCATAGGAGCTTTGGTAGTCAGGAAGAAAATACAGGGAGGAAGATGATTCAGTGAGCTATTTTTAGGGTTAGGAAAGAAAGTGGAAAAAAACACTGTGTAAGTTTGTCGGGGTCACTTTCATTGAAACACGTTTCTGGCGGATTTCCTCATAGGACTTTAATCACAGCCTCTGGCCAGACTCCACGTCCACCCTCGTGTTGGAAGCCCTGACTAGATCTGTGTACTTAGGGAGTTTTGTCAAAAACATTTTTAACTTGCAGTATTTAAAAAAAGAATCATATTTACTGTTCTTAAAATGTCATTCAAATGCATGTATTGTCTATTGTTTGGGGATGGGAACTAGTTTTGCAAAAAAAAAAGAGAAAAAAAAGAACACCTAATGTTGTATAATAATGCCCCGATGATCTTACTGGTTAAAAATACAGTATTTTTGGCCATAATTTTGTACTACAGTATTCTTCATTCTGAGTTTTGCTTCCCTTGAAGTTGTCTAAGCCCTTATGAGAATGCCGCGCATTATGAAGAGCATTGGAACACATCTCCACTTCCTTCACACTTCTTTGGTCACATGTGTTTTCCCAAAGTAGGCAGATTTAACGGTTCCTAAAACACACAACCTTTTTCCATTCATGTGCAATCAGAAATGTCAGTCCTTATAGTGAAAATATTTATTAGCTGACTGCCTAGATCTGTTCCTCAAAAAATGGCCCCTGATTAATTGTAATCTGTTTAAGAATGTAAGTAGCTGCTTGATGCAGGCTTCTGCAGAGCTGCTTGACCTCACCCTGTCAAGCAAGCGTCTAGCTTACGATAAGTAAATCAGAATCCTCACCCCCTTCCCCCTGGGTTGTTAGGCGGCACAGGGGCCCTGCCAGGAGAGAGATATATCTGAATGCTGTGAACAGGCACTCTACATGGAAAAGGATCCTAGCACAGGTAACCTTTGTGTCTGTGACGTCTGTAACCGCACACATCGAAGGCTTTGAGATCTACTAAGAACTAGCTTTTCTTCCTCTCGGATGTTTTAAAAGTGCAGGCAGTGAGGTTGGTGAGGTTGAACTGTATTTTTAGAAAACAGGTGCTTAGATAGGGACTGCAGAACAGTGGAAGCAGAACCTACTCCTGCTGTGGCCACACCTCACCAGTGGCCCAGGTCTCACTTAGAAAATGTCCTCTCTGCTACTTTACCGTGCAAACTCCATGTTAAAGAACAACTGGGGTTGCATTCAGCATGTGTGCTGAGCAATTTCTGATGTTAAATTGCCCAACTTCTTGCTTTTCTATTTAATTCTGTCTCTGCCTTAGCAATCGGTGCTAGCAGTGAAGGGTGAATTTCAAGTTGATTTTAATTGTTGGAAGTCAGTCTAGATAATTCAACCTTGTTTTCCTTCCATGCTGAGGAAATCGGTACTCCTTTCCACCATCCACCAACCCCAGGAGACGAACTAGTTACCTGTACGCTGGAATCCCTTTGTTTCATCGGCATGGCTAATACAAGCACTGGCCTCACCTAGTAGGAGGAGTTGAGCACAGTCCATTTTAACAGATTCCTATTCTCAAAAGGTCCTCACAAAACTAGACCCCATATCGTAACCTGTGGGTCTTTAAAACCCATGGCACCTAGGAAAAACCAAAAAGATGTCTTCTGTGTAGTTCTCCTACCTGAAAATCTATGTTGATATCCTCTTTTCCTCAAGAATGCAACTCAAAGGCCAGAACATATTTCTGCCCCATAAGCCTGAGGCTAAAAAGCAGGCCGACCATCACCTTTAACTGAGGAAGTAATCACACTGAGCATTCTAACCGTGAATAGCCCATCCTGCTCCCGTTTTGATGTCCTCTGCAGCTCTGTAGGTGTTTCTCTAACTTGGTGAACAGGCCTGACTAACAGAAAGAAGCTTGTGACTCTTTCCACTTAGCCAAATATGTATGGCAGATCTCTGAAGACTCTTTGAAAGTGAAAGGACCAGGACAGACACATGGACAAGTGAAACTTGGTCAACTCTTGTTATCTGCAAATGGAGCCTCCTCACTATTCTCTCTATCAGTGGCCAGGAAGCTAATCCATGTAACAAAATGCTGTCCACACAAGGCCAGTGGGGGACACCAGAGGTATAGGTCCCTTGTCAGGGCTGGAGTATCAGTGGTTATATTCTGGGAACAGAGCCTCCCTAGCAAAAATGGCCTGCTTTTTTTTTTTTTTTAATCAGTTATAGGAGGCCAATTCCTGGGATATTTTGCTAAGAAGTTAACAATGGAGACAGAGCTACTGGGTTGTGCTGATTTTCATTGTAAAAATATTCAGCCACACCCAATTTTACCTACCAGTGACAGAGATGCTAACTATTGGCTCTCTTTGCCTGCATCTGTGCCACTCTCAAGCCCTTGAGCCAAAACCTTTTTGTGCATGTGGAGAAGGCCCATAAGCCATGCCATCTGACTTCCTTTTTCTATCCCTCACTGTATCAGGGCACTAGTAACTAAAAGTCAAATTGGTGCCATATTTAGAATGGGCAGCTACGATAAACAAAATATTTAGACTCTAGAACAGCAAAAATGGACAAGCAGGTACTTGAAGCTGAAGAGAGGATGTTTGAGCACAGTATTGACACATAGAGTGATCTTTGATTGCTGGCAGGAAAAGAATCGTGTATTTAAAAAGGTTACAGAAGGAAAGGAACGGTGTCTAGGCCATATTTTGAGACAGAATACTTAAAAATAGGTTTCCCAAGTTTTGGGTGGTTAATAATGGTATGTATGTCATTAGAAACAGAAAATTAAGAAAACTTCAGGATCTTTCAATTAATGTAGTTGGGTAAAAAAATTTTCAATGACATATACATAAAATGATCCATACCCATGTTGCTGAATTTGAAGTGAAACAGGTAAAATCAGGGTGGTTGTGGAATAGGGTAAGTCAACTTCTATGAAATTCAACACTGAAGAATTATTTTAGTGATGGTAAGGATAAGCAGTTAAAGAAAATCTCTGATGAAACCATCTTGTTGGAGGGCAAAATAACAGAATGTGTGAAAAAGTCATAAGGAATCATAATTAACTATCTGGGGGAAAACTAACACATGTAAGTCTATGCATAAATACATATACATAATTTAGATTAATTTTCTCATCTGGGTTGACAGTGCTCCTTGCAAGAACCAAAGACCACCTAACAAAACCCCAACGCCAGGCACATGAAGCTTTCTTTTGGGTTGTTGGCCGGGGCTGTCCAAGAGATGCTTAAAACAGTACAGACTAATGTTATTGCCCTTGGTTGCCCTTCCCCAGGATATGGAAGGAGAGTCCCTATTGCTGAAGACAGTGCACTTTAGGCATAGGGTCCAGATGCCCCTAAGGTGGAACTGCCCTGAATGCCTCCTTCCTGAGGACTAGTTTTCATGGTGGCAGAAGGTGCCATGCAAGCTTCCAAAGCACAGAGACAGCCAGTAGTCCTACCTAGCTATGGTGCCTAGGAACCAAAACAACTAATATAGCAAGATAACCCTAAGTGTGCAGTAGTAACACACATACCTCGGTAGCAACCAACAGCTTTCTAATTGGACTTAAGACTTGCTCAACAAAAGAAACCATTCCTGGTATTAGAAACCTAGCCAACTACGCATGGCTGGTAAAGTCATAGGTCCTGGAAGAGAATCTAAAACCACCACTTTACTAAGCCAATATATACTACCTCGCTACACTCTAAATATTTGTCCTTATACCCATCATCAAGGAAATGTCTCCTTGCATCAGATGGGTGTCACTACAGAAAACCCCAACCAATCAAAATGCAGAGTTGTGTAGCTCAGTCCAAATGGATACATTGACAAAACAATTCCTGAACCTAAGGCTCGAGGAACATTTTAGAAGATGGACCTAAAAGATTCTAAGAGCTAGAGGGTTAGGGAGTTTGCTGTGAGACTCTGTCTTGTAGTAATAGCAAAGGTTACATAAAGTTTCACTGACATGACTGCCTAAACATGAGCTGAACAAGGATGACATCAATAGATGTATATGTCAAAGTGGGTAGGGAAAAGCCCATGAGGCTTCAGGCCTATACGAAGAACTACAGGCAACTAAGGAATTCTGAGAGTGGCAGAAATAATCTTCCCCAAGGAAGAGCACATCCAACGGTTATTCAACATTAATGGTCACCCATGGATACATAAATGCAAATAATATTATACAGACTAAGCAGGTTATATTTAGGTATGTTATATATGCGTATATATAGTATATATGCATGTAGCAACAATTAATGAAAAGAGGCCAAGAATTTGAAAAAGAACAAGGAAAAGTATATGGGACAGTTTAGAGTGAGGAGGAAAAGGGAATGATGTAATTATATTATCTCAAAAAAATTAAATTTTGCAATTCAATTAACCACTAACCTCTATGGTAACTTCTTGAAATTATTGGATTGGGCAAAATGCAGCAGATAAAGCATGTTGTTTATAAGGAGCACCCTGTGAACAAAAACATGTTCAAAAAGGAGACTCTGAGTTCCACCAGTGTTCTCCCCTAAAACAGATTAAAGCCTGACTGAAAAACAGACAGTTCTTAGTCTGTCAGATGGAGACAACTGCTGTGTTGTCCCCTGCCTGCCCTGCTCAACTTGGAGAGACAAGCAACAAAGACAAGTCACAGCTTACCAGACCTAATGCCACCAGAGTCGGTAACAAGGATGGAGACACTAAGAGATTGTTAGCTGATCGATGAACCATTTTGGATCAGAACTTCAATGCAGAAGATACACGGTTTTGTGAGTTTAATTCCTCAGTCTCTACCACAAACACAATGTGAAGATAGGAGACACTTCAGGGTGGGGAAAAGGAAGCTGTTGCAATGCACAGAACAATTTGTAGTTCATGAATTCTAAGATTGCCCTAGAGCATATTAGTTTTAGCAGAATCCAACTAACCCTGCGGAAGGAAAGTACCCAATTGCATACCTCCCACTGTCCTGTTCTGCCTCAGACAGGAAAACAATCTAAGGGGCAGGTAGGAAGCTCACAGCCCAGAGGAATAGGCTCATTGAAAAACTAAAACCTAATCAGAGTGCAGAAGAAACACCCCATCCCCTGACACACACACACACACACACACACACACACACACACACACACACACACACACACACACACACACACACACACACACACACACACACACACACACCTCACCATCAGTAAAGCCTACCCAAATTCATCATATCCAGACTGGAAAACTTAAACAAAACCAGTTACTCTTCATACTAAAAGGCAGAGCTAGGGCAGGTGCAGTGTGTTGAGGCAGAGCAAGTATCAGATCCAACTCAGTTATGGCAACAAAGCCAGAATTATCAGAGTGAGCTAAAAATGATGGTTGTCCTGCCTAGTTTTATGTCCATTTGACACAAGCTAGAGTCATCAGAGAGGAGGAAGTCTCAATTGAGAAAAATGCCTTCATGAACAAGCCTGTAAGGCATTTTCTCAATTAGTGATTGACTTGGGTAGACTCAGCCCATTGTGGGTGGGTCCACCCCTGGACTAGTGGTTCTGGCTTCTATAAGGAAGAAGGCTGAGCAAGCCATGTGGGGCAAGATAGTAACTCCTACCCTTCCATGGCTTCTGCATCAGCTCCTGCCTCCAGATTCCTGCCCTGTTTGAGTTCCTGTTCTGACTTCTTTCAGTGATAGGCTGAAATGTGGAAGTGTAAGCCAAATAACACCACAGGCGGCCCCCTAACCTGCTTTTCATTATAGTGTTCCGTCATCACTACAGAAACCCTAAGGCAATGACTAACATGCTATGGACTCAACAAAGAAAGGACACAAAATGAAAAACAATGGACAAGGTAAGCATGGAGATGGAAATTTTAAGAATGTTTTAAAACATGATAATGAATAATACCATTTAATGATATTATTAATAGATATAATAAGCTAAAAGCAGCGTGACTGATTTTGGCACCATTTTATCTACATAGTAAGTTCCTATCTCAAAAACATAGGCATGTATAATACAAATACATAGACTATTTAAGGAACATAGAGTTTTCCAAAACAATGTTAGACTCGTGTTGAACCCTACCCTTCAGGCATGACACAGCCATTGCCATCTTAAAATCAAGCAGCTGATAACTCACAAGAGACCCTCATAAGGTGAGGCCTGTTGTCCTCCTGAAGTAGGGGACAGGTCATGAGGCCCTCACCTTAAAGAACAGTCACTCAGGACTTCCCGTGCCCCATCATCAGCTGTATTTAATCCTACCCAACTAAACATAATCCTAGAAGGTGCTGGAATATAAAGGGGTGAAAAGCTAACTGAAGGGGGGACTCTACCTAAGAGAGGTCATTACTTATCCTGAGGTGGGACTTTCCTACAATACTTCTGTTTTGGGGATCATCTACATTCCTGCAACCGCCCCCCTCCCCCACCATGCTGTTCTAAGCCCAATATACTCATTGGTTCACCAAGCTAGGCTTGGTGACATCTATCCATGTGTCCTAAAGAAAAGTGGGGAATGTGGCACCTGGAGAGTGACATGACAGAAGCAAAGATGAGTGGGGGGAGCAATTTCATGGTCTCCACTGTGGGCGATGAGATGTGCAACTAAACCTAAGCTGCCTGGAGGTGGTATATTTGCGATGACAGGTCCCTGTGTCTGTCCTCCATGTGGTATGGAATTTAATACCGTCTAGTGTAGTAGCAACTTCAGGGGCCCAAATATGTGTGGTGAGACACACAACTGAGGATTAACTGTCTTGCCCTAAAGGAAAGTCAGATTGGAAAGTCTACAGGGGAAAGAAGCCATTTTGGTCTATGTCCTATCAGTTCGCACACCTTGATGAATGTGATCCACCAAAAGGACACAGAGATATCAAAACAAAAACAAAAAACTGTCTGTCTGATAGGCCAGGGAAGGGATTCCAGTCACTGAAAGCAGATGTGGGCCAGGAATTGAGGAAGCCACACTGGGAGTCACATCCTTGCAAAAGGTAACAATGCTACCAGGATATATAAAACCACTTCTAAGAAATTAGGAAATAAACCGATCATAGAAAATGGATTTATGCCATCTATGGTGGCACACACCTTTAATCCCAGCACTCAGGAGGCAGAGGCAGGTGGATCCCTATGAGTTCGAGGCCAACCTGGTCTACAATGTGAGTCCAGGACAGTGAAGGCTACACAGAGAAACCTTATCTCGAAAAGCCAAAACCAAAACAAAACAAAGAAAATGCATTTATTTCTAGTTTGGCCAAACCAGTAAGAAGATTCTTGTTTCTGCCAGCACCATCTCAGAGTCTGTCAGGCCCTGGGACACAGAGCCAGGTTGGCAGTTAAGAGAGAGTGCAGCCCTGCTCCACCTTAGCTCATGCTGGGCAGAGTAACACTGGCTAGCCTGTCCAGGCCATTACAGGTAGGGAGAGTCACTGAGGGCAGAGGTCCCCAAAACCCATGGATGAGGAAGCAAGAAGGTTCATGGAGAGTTACTGTGGAATAGACAGAGATAAGTGCCTACTGGCCACACCCCTGCAGTCAATGCCGTTCTTCTGAGGAAATGGCAGAACTGGTGAAATCATCCCATGCTGTGTTGAGCCTTGCTGACATTTTTTTTTAAGTGGACAGTTTGCTACTGGACCCTGAGACTAATTGCTACTTTCTTAGGAGATCCTACCAAATAGTTTATTATACAATGGTAACCTCTGGGTGTCTTACAGATATCTAAAATATGTGCAAGGACACCTAAAGGAGCAAGTGTCTTCCTCTTTCTTACTAAGCTAAAAGTTAAATTCTGTCATTGCAAATTGAGCAGCTAACGTTTGCACATATCTAACTGAATATTAATTTCCCAAGCCATCTTCAATTTTGAGAAATATGGACCCTAGGCAAAGGCCAGAGAAGTCAGGAGAAGGTTCCTTGACTCTAACTCCTAACTCCTCTCTTTCTATTAGTTAAATAACCCCATGGTATCAGGGACATTTAGGGCAGAGAGCATATAGAACAATGGTAGATCTGGAAATTGGGTGTAATATGCTTTTCCACTCAAAACAAATATATTCCCATAGATTAGGTCTTCCAATGTACAGTTCTTTCTTAGGAATGCAAAGCTTAAGAAGATTAAATGAATGTTATAACTACGCATGCCATATTTAGAGAACTCAGGAGCAGTGTCAGTCCACAGGAGCAGAGTACACCCTCTGGGATAAACCAAGGGGGCATTTGCATCTTGGGAACAGATCTGTGGCATGCACTTCTTTTCTCTGGCATTCACAACCATTCAAATCGTGCATAGACATCTGCTTTGTAAGAAACAGGGCTCCTCTCTTCCCAAGACTCAACTCTGGCAACTTCAGCCATGCAAGCTTAAGGCTTAGGTGTAAACAGAACTAATTCTCCAATGCCTAAAGAAAAATGGTGAAGGAGCTGCCCAAAGCTCTTAGTATTCTCATCCTCATGGACTGTCGCTGTCCCTAGGGTCCTGCATGATGGTGGGGAAGGAAGACTGCTATGTGGTCCCATGGTCACTCTTTGATTCCTGACTTGGCTCTAATTATCCAGTTGTCTGGGGTGGGCTACATGTGTGAGCTACGTGTACCCTCTCTAAGTCCCTAGTTAACTGTATACTGGAGTTATAATGGTGCTGACATCTTGAGACTGTTGTACAAACTAAACAGGATATGATGTGTCCCACAATGTTTGATCCATGGTAACTATTTCACAAATATTTTCAGTTATCGTTTCAGTTCAAAAAAGTTAAGAGGAAAAGTTATATAAGCACTAAAGGCAACACAGGTGGAATATTTATTATAGCAAAAATATCTCCACCCACGTAAGTAGTCCAGGGACTATTTACTAGATGTATTGAAGCAAAAGGTGATAATTAGGTCATGGAGAAAACAAATGATCCTCAAGGCACGTGTTAAGATAGTAAGAAACCATAGTAATAAAAAAAAAAAAAAAATACCCCATGGGGCCTGGCGATATGGCTCAGCCCGTAAAGTGCTTGCTGGGTGTCTTAGTTAGAGTTTCTATTGCTGCCATGAAACACCATGACCAAAAATACAAGTTGGGGAAGAAATGGTTTATTCAGCATACACTTCCATGTTGCTGTTCATCACTGAAGGAAGTCAGGACAGAAACTTAAGCAGGGCTGGAACCTGGAGGCAGGAGCTGGTGCAGAGGCCATGGAGAGGTGCTGCATACTGCTGTGCTCTTCATGGCTTGCTCAGCCTACTTTCTTATAGACCTCCAGGACCACCAACCCGGGGGGCGGGGCTGCACCACCCATAATGGACTGGGTCCTCCCCCATCAATCACTAATTAAGAAAATGACTTACAGCCAGATCTTATGGAGTCATTTTCTCAATTAAGATTCCCTCCTTTCAGATAATGCTAGTTTGTGTCAAGTTAACATAAGACACATAAGCTAGCAAGCACTCTGGACAAATCTGAGGAGCAAAGTTCTGATCCTCATTAACCAGTGTAAAAATGCCAGGAATGGTAGCAAATGCTTATCATCCCATCACTGGGGAGATGGATCCAGGCAGTTCCTCAGAATTCTATGTCCTAGCTAGCCTGAGGCTGCAGGCTCAAGCACAAGCCAGAGGGAGACTTTGTCTCAAAAATACAAAAAAACAAAACAAAACAAAAAAAAACAAACAAACAAAACAAAACAAAAAAAAACAAGGTGGAATTATAGCTAGTAGCTGACCTCTGACCTCTACATGCACACATAAAAAAATGTCCAAATTTTACCTGAAGTATAACCATCATGATAAGAAGCAGGAATATCTCAAAACAAATAAAAAGTAACAACTGAGTTCCCAACACAACGGTAGAGATTACCTAACAACAATCTAAAGGGAGCAAATATGAAATAGTCCAATGAGCAATCAAAAACAACTTGTCTGCAAGAAAAAGGGTCTCAAGATAGAAAGTCTTAGAAAATGCAAATGAGATACAGTGAAAAATTTACAACCTAAGACTATAATAGTTGAACTAAAAACACAGTTGAGAACTGAACAGCACCATGGGAGCTGGGGGGTTCGCTTTGTGGCTAAGCACCTGCTTAGCTTGCACAAGCCCTGAGTTTGACTGTGCAGAGAGAAGTGGGGGGATGGGGAGAGGGGAGTAGGGAAACCACTTATAGATAGTAAGTAGACTCATTAGCTTCTCAGTGTATGAAATAAATACATTAAAAACAATTTCTACATATGAGTAGTGAAGGCTAAAATTAAAGCTAGGGTGGCATTTCAATCACTTTAAAAAGGTTAAAAAAAAAAAAAAAAGAGGGATGGAAAGATGGCTCAGAGGTTAAGAGCACTGGCTGCTCTTCCAGAGGCCCTGGGTTCAATTCCTAGCAACCACATGGTGGCTCACAACCATCTATAGTGGGAGGTGCCCTCTTCTGGCGAGCAGGCACACATTTAGTCAGAACACTGTATACATAATAAATTATAAATATTTTTAAGGTGAAAAAGAGAAATCCTTAGGTATAAATCTTACCAAGGTAAGATTTCTTATGCTGAAAACTAGGAGCTGCTGATAAAAGAAGACAGACATGGAAGTGAACAGACGAACCATGTTCAGAAACCTCAGGATAAGAGAGATGTCAGTTCCTCCCAAACTAATATGCAAGGTAATCCACCTGTTAGCCAAAGGCCAGTGATTTTTTTTCCTGTTCATGTAAACAAGATTTATTCTGTATCAAACATTAGAGTAGCAAAGAACGGGTAAAGGAGGTAGAAAAACTTAAACAACTTTAAGAAAGAAAGCTGAGAAGAATCAGTCTACGTGAGTGCAAGATTTACAGAGCTACTGTGTGGGACTAGTGAAGACACAGACACCTGCATCGCTGGAACGGAGGATTCAGAAACAGGGCCACACAAGAATACCCACCAGAGTTTCCCAAAAGCACAACCAATTGAATGAAAAAAGATGAGATAGGCTTGTCTGCAAATGGTGCTAGCGATGGGCTGTCCACAGGGAGAAACACCTCTGTCAGCATTTGTAACACACACAGAAAAGTTAACTCAAATGTTTTATGACAAAAGCAACATAAAATCACAGAACTGTACAATGTTTAGGGGGAAAAATTAAGTAGGATATAAGACTTTGTTTCTTAGGCTTGGGCTAAAAACACGTTAATTAAGACAGAAACAAAGCCCTGATAAATAAGACTCCATCAGTTTGTGTTGTTAGTTTTTGTTTTTCTTTTTCTTTTTGTTTTTCAGAAAGAGGATGAAAATTAGAGTACGTATTTACAGTTCATATGTCTGATATAGTACTACTCTTCCCGAAAGATAAGGAGCTCAAAACTTAACAAGAAGCAAATATATGGGTCTAAAGAATGAGTCCACCTGTGGTCTTGGGAGCCTTCTGAATCTTGACCCTATGAGTGTTAATATTCAGCTTGTGATTTTGAACCATACGTTTCCAAGAAGTTACCTTCATGGGAAACTATGTGAAAGGGTACAGGAGATCTCCAAATTATTTCTTATAACTTATCAATAGACAACTATTTTGAAGTCTGTGTGTGTGTATGAAAGAGAGAGAGAGAGAGAGAGAGAGAGAGAGAGAGAGAGAGAGAGAGAGAGAGAGAGAGAGAGAGAGAGAGAGAGAGAGAGAGAGAGAGAGAGAGAGAGAGAGAGAATGGGGTTTCTCTTGTAATTCAGACTTATCTCAAACTTGCTATAAAGCCAAGGCTTGCTTCAAACCATTGATTCTCCTGCCTCCACCTCCCAAGAGCTGAGATTACAGGTGTGTGCCATGGTATCCAGCCCCAAAGTAAACATTTTAATTTGAAAATACTGATTTAATATTTTGAAAACTCTTGGTGTTTAAAAGCAGCACTGTCTTCTTATAGAAACAGAAAACAAGTAAGAAATGTGTAGCCTTGAACCTTCTACAGTGTGAAGGGAACATTGCTTTGTTATCAAACCCAGTGGAACCAGTATAGTATTTCAACATGGAATCAATAAGAAAATTATTAATGAGCTCTTTGCCCTCTGCATTAGCTCAGAAGCTGTAACAAAAATACCATAGGCCGGGTGGTTGAAAGGAGCGGCACCACAGGCTGGGTGGGTCAAGAGGCACCATAGGCTTGGTGGATGGAGTGGCACCATAGGCTGGGTGAAATACTAGGTATTTATTTCTCACAGCTGAGGACAACGTCCAAGACGAAGGTCTTGACAGACTCAGTCCACTGTGAGCCCCTTGCCAGTCTGCAGAGGTGGATTTCTTACTATATCTGTCTACTCTTTTCTTCCTATAAGAGGCCACTGAGAGCCAAGAGCCTTCAAAAGGACCACCTCCTGATTCCACCCACCAGTTTTCTGTTTTGAGGGGGCTCGACATAGAGTCCACAGCTGCTCCTCTTCGCCTTTAAAGTCTTCGTAGCACATATGACTGACAGCTACATGTTGGGCAGTATAGTTTAGGGGGTGAGTTTGTGTTCTGGAAACACTTTCGCTAAGCATCTCTTCTCCCAGCATCCCAGAAGAAGTAGATGGCACAGACTGGGGAGGGGACGCCCATGGAAACTTCCGTCCTTGCTATCATGGCCTGAAATCAGATAGAGAAAAGAGGTGGTGTAACTTTTGTGTTCTTCTGAAAAGAAGTGTCCTCTTGGATTTTCCAGATGGCCACCAGGGAGAAAAGAGACTGTTGGAGAAAGACTCAACACTGTGCAATTACTACCTGGGAAATGCAGATGAAACCTCTTTAATCTACCATGAAATAGCTAGGTAGACATTAAATGGGTCTTTATTACTGGCCAAAACTTTTTCCCCTGTTTCCTCACAATGTACTGCTGTCTAGGGAAAAACACAGCTTGCTCGGGGGTTTCCATCTCTTGCCCAAGAGAGGCCATGCCATTTGCAGCACTGACTTCCCCTAAACAGCTGTGCCTTGGCAACCACAGCTGGGGATTTGTTCAAATGTCTTCCCTTGGCAGGCAGGTAAGTGCTGTACTTCTGTCACAGCAGTGAACAGACCAGACAGGAGTCTTCCGTGAGCCTCAGCTGCCTGGCTATATCTGCAGGGACGTTATCTCAGAGGCTGAAACAAAGGTGTCTCCTGCACAGACCTGCCCATTTTGTTGGGCCAGTGCCATGCCAGGCTCTATTTTCAGCTGATAAGGAGCATCAAGGAGCTGCTGTGCTGTCACTCAGTTTCATCAAGGGTTAGTCTCACATGAAATGCAATGACCCTCTGGGTAAAGTACTTCCTGGAATGTCTCTTTGCTGTTGTCTAAGCAAATCTGTGGCGGGTCAGTGCCCTACTGGCAAGTTTGCTGCAAAGGGACTCCTTCTGGAAACTCTTAGAAGCCAGAGTGACAATGTGTGAAGACGGAGAGGGACTCAAGAGCACTTGGAGTCCAGAATGCATTTCAATCTGTGTGACCTGGAGCAAGTGACTGTCTCTCTGCCTCAAGTTATATCATCCATGAAATGAGATTATTGCTTGCCTTGTAAGACTGTCCTCAATGTTAACATTACAGAGTTGGAGCTGTGTGATCTTCTCCATGCCACCAATCCCCTGTTTCCACCTCAACAGCCATTGCTTGCTTCCTCTTATTGTCTTCAAAATAGCTTAGGTATCAGAGGGGGTACCCTAGGAGTTTGGGAGAAGGCAAAAGCAGACATCATCTAGCTAGTGGACTTCTGGGGGCAGATACAAAACAGACAACTTAAGACAAAGGCGACTTTTTTCACAAACATAGCACCAAGTGAAGACATGGAAAGCCGAGAGGAGGTAGTCAGTGCTGAATAGCATCCGTGGCTGGAGGTCATGTCTCCCTGAAGCTCCCAAAGCCACCCAAATGCCCTCAAAGAGCACCCCCAGAAGAAACCAGCTTGACCACTATGCCGTCATCCATTAATACTGAGTCAGCCATGAAGAAAATAGAAGGCAATACCTGTGTGTTCGTGGTGGGTGTCAAAGCCAACAAGCGCCAAATCAGACAGGCTGGAAAGAAGCTCTCGATATGAATGTGACCAAAGTCAGGGCCTTCCCAGGCCTAATGGGCAGAAGTCACATACACAGCTGGCTCCTGGTTCTGATGAATCAGTGCAGGGGTGTAGCTCAGTGGCAGAGCGTTTGACTGCAAATGTTGCCAACAAAGTTGGAGTCATTTTAATTTAATCTAGCTAATTCCAAATTCACATATTTTCAACAGTTACAGACACACACATGCACACACACACACACACACACACACACACACACACACACACGTAAAATAAAAGACCAAGCCAGATTCACTTGTACTATCTTATTTAAGTGACTACTCACTGTGAAGGGCTAGCTGGAGAAGGTGAATTCAGTTGTTTCTCAGTAAGACAGACCCTGGTGTGATACACTAGGAGAGAAGGGACAGAGCTGAAGAATCCTTGCAGCAGTGAGTGGCCCCTGCTCCACCGTCCTTGGTGTGGCTAGTCAGGGGCATGCTAACATGGCCTGGGATATGGTGAGCCTTATACAATTCCCTTGTCTTGAATACTGGTGAAGCTTGCAACTTGCCTCTTGCTAATAGGATATGGCAAAAGTTGCAGGATGCTGGCTCTACAACTATGTAACTTCCTTCTCCCTTTGAGGCTGTAATTGACATATTATAGGATATATAGGAAGAGCTGTGGGCAGCTAGCTGTTGAGAGTGGGCTGTAGCCAACCTCCAGCAGAAAGCAGGACCTTCAGACAAATAACTTCAAGAAGATGAATTTGCCAATCACCTAAATAAACCCAGAAGCAGATTGTTTCCCAGGTGAGCTTCCAAATGATAACCCCAGCCTCCTGACGCCCTGAATTTTTATCTTCATGGGGCTCTGAACAAATGGTCTATGTAGGAATGCCCTGATCCCTAGAACTGTGAAGTAATGAATGTGTTATCTTAAACCACTAATGCATGGTCACTTTTCATACAGTAATATAAAAATAATATAAATGGAGGTATAGTTAAGAGATACTGAAATACTTGAACCCACGTGGAGAGCAACAGCTGCACTTATTTCCTGTTTTAAATCCAATAGAAAAGTAATCCCTCGCCCTGAAGTGCTAATAAAAGCCTCACTGCCTCCTTAGTTTGAACTAGGCTACATCCATAAACCAATGCTGGTCCCTCACTGGCAAGCAACTGACCACATGTCCATGCCCATATTCAGAACGGAAACAAACTCACCCACAATGTGTGCGCTGAGAGTGAGGAGTGAGCCATTTTCTGAGGCTGAAATCATGCTGCCTTTTTAAAAAGACGGCTGGTACTTTTATGATCCTGTGGCTGCTGTTCCCCCATCAAGATAGAAACTTCATTCTTCTTTTTCCTTTGATGGCTCTGAGTCTCAGCCCCATAAGATGGTGTATCTTTTTCTCTAAGCTAATCTTTCCTATAAAAATATTCAACCTAGGTGATCCTAAATCCAGTCAGGTTGACAATGATGCCCAACTATCACTCTGACTTAGCCCATGTTCTCCTGCACATGGCAAGGCAGAGAAAACATGCACAGATCTTAATGGGGGAGACTATGTGAATAAAAATAATAGGAAAAAGCCAGGAGAGCCACAAGGTTACAATATAAATTCAACCTGTGTGGAAAGGGAAAGAGGACATCAAGTAGAAGTGTCTAAAAAAGGGTTTGCAAACCTACAATAGAATCCTCTAGAAAACAATTAGGGAAGAAATCTGAATGAAAACAAGGTAAAAGTCTACTTTGTCTCATTTGTGGCCTTTGTACAAACTCAAGAAATGCATTTTGAATCCTAGTAGCTGAGGCTCTCAGGCAAAAACATTTCCTATAGTGAGGTATATGAGCTGTATTTGGTTCTATCAAAACCAATAAAATGCAGCCAAAGTGGCGTTATAGTTATTTCTGGGGTCTGTCCTTAACAGACTTGCAACTTGTATTTCATTCTCTTGGAATGTTCATGTGACTTTTAGTCAAGGAAGGCAGGCTAGTTACTGAAGATAAAAGGTCGCAAGGGAGAGAGGCCAGAAGACCTAGCTGTCATCAGCTCCTGCTGTAGATGTATGTAAGGCTGCCTTTTGACTTTCAGCCTAGCTGAACGCAACTGTGAGAGTGAACCCAGGATGTCAGCTTGGCATTATCCAGCCAATCCACAGGACAGTCATTTCATGGAAATCACTAAATTTAGAGGTGATTTGTTAGGAAGTAATGATAAAGACAGTCAATGGTAGAATGCCCCAAGCTCAGCGATGTCCAGTGCATCATGATTTAGCAATTAAAAAGAAAAGAGACAGTGCCTTGCCTCTTGGACAAGGAACATTAGCTCCAAGGAACACTTCCTTTCCTTGGCCTCTACTAGGATTGGCAGAGCAATGGCTCTCAACTTAGTGCATAAATTGGAACATATTGAAAACATGTAGATAAACTGAATCTGGACTGGGCATGGTGGCTCACATCTGAAATCACAGCAGAGGCAGGCAGATCTCTGTGAGTTTGACGCCAGCCTGCTCTACAAAGTGAGTTCAGGACGGCCAATGCTACACAGAGAAACTCTGTCTCAAAAAACCCAAATAGATATATAAATGGGTCTAGGCTCCAACCTGAATATCCAGATCTTTTCTTTCCTTTTTCTTCTTCTTCCTAATGCTGCAAACATTTAATATAGTTCCTCATGTTGTGGTGACCCCAACCAAAAAGATATTTTGTTGCTACTTTACAACTGTAGAATTTGCTACTGTTATGAATCGTAATGTAAGTATCTGATATGTAGGATATCTGATATGGGGCCCTTGTGAAAGGGTCATTGGACCCTCAGGTTGAGAACCTGTGTCTTGGACTTTGATTCTCCAGGTATGTGTTTCCTCCCACAGGCCTCTGAGTGCCACCATCAGAGTTTGCGTCCCCTCCCAGAGATAACTCCACAGCAGAATTCCACAGAACTCTAGTGCCATGTGAGCAAAACCAAGGCACACCTCCCAGCCCTCCACAGCTGTGTTCTTGGGGATCCCCCCCAGAGACTGTCTGGAGGGAGCTCCCCATCCCCACCTCACTTTTGTGTTTGAGTAGCCCAGCGCAAATGTAGTTTCTCAGACTCAGGGATGGAGCAGCTCCTGAAATGCTCTGATTAGCACCACAGTAAGATTCCACAGTCACCCTCTAACTGTGATGCAACCTAGACCCTCCAGCAGGCCCCGTTACTCCCATGAGCCCTGAGCCTACACTCCTCCCATCACAGTCAGTTACATGGAGTGCAGCGGCTGCCTAGGGGATGGCAGTCCAGGTTCACTTCTATCCACTTGATTTCTCTTCTCTTTCCACCATGGTGCAGTGCATTTGCTTAATTGTTTGAGGAAAAAGAAAAAGATTTTCTGTAGTGACTATCTCTGGAATGGTTGACATGTAAGGCATACAATTGTACAACACACATTTCTGCACATAGATACCCCACATATTTTCTGGTATATGAAGTGTGTGTGGGGGGGAAGAGATGTTTGTATATTTATATGTAGTCATACATGTTTACATAACGATATTTTATATATATCACATATTTATATGCTTCTTTTTCTAGAATTTCTACTTCTAATTCAGAGGTCTCTTTGAGAAGTGAGTGTAGCTTTTTGCTTTTTTCTTCTCTTATTTATTTTTAGTTTATATATTCACTTTACATCCGATCGTAGGCCCCACCCTCCTCTCCTCCTGCTCCCTCCCTCCCATCCTTTTCCTTCTATCTCCCCTCTGCTTGTCCTCAGAAAAAGGGAGCACCCACCCCAGCACATCAAGTTGCCTCAGGACTGAGCTCCTTCTCATCCAGAGGCCAGGCAAGGCAGCCTGGTTAGGGCTGAATGTCCAGGTCTTTTCATCAACTCCACAGTGATTCCAAAGTACTACAAAGGCCAAACACCATTGATTTCATTCAGTATTCTCTACCATCCTATCATCTGAGACCACATCCTGATGGATGTAAAGGATCCAGGACACCTTGTGGACATATCCTCAATCTGCTCTCTACTTCCTTCTTGCTACTTGAGGGCTTGTATTAACCACTTTTCTTATTACTAAAATAAAAGTAGATAAAAACCACCCTGACAAAAGTGACTGAAGGGGGAAGAACAGCTCATTTTGGCTCACGTTTCAAGGGTCTAGTCCATCACAACCGGGAGGATGTAGTGGCTGAAGCTTAAGGCGGTTGATCACATTGCATCACTCTCAAGGAGACAGTGCCCTGCTCATGTTCTCCTTTGTAAATGGTCTGGGTCCCCAGCCCAGGGAACGGAGCCACCCACAGTGGGTGGGTCTTTCCACACTAATTAGACTAATCAAGACAATCCTTATGTTTGGCAAGAGAACCTATCTCCCAGGTGATTCTTGATTCCATCAAGTGGACAATTGAGATTAGTCTTCAATCGCAGAGAAAGGACCATACCTGCCCCCTTGATTACTGCTCCGTTTTCTGTGATAGCTAACATATTTTCCTCCTTTTATTATCCAATATCACTGTATTTGTTCATCTGATGATGTGAAAACGTTTCCTCCACCTAGTGATCAATCATGTATTCAGTGCATCCGGAAGCCCTCTTCATTGGCACTCTGATCTCTTTGACTTTAAGTAACTCATTTCATGTCTCTTGGCTTCAGCTTCCTCATCTCTGAAACAAAATAATATCCTTGGAAATTCCATCAGTTTCTCTATTTATTGTCTGGTCTCTGTTATTTGATTTTTGCTTTGGTTTTTATAACAGAAAAGCAAATGGCGGTGTTAGAATACTAAATTTGTTTGGCTTTATGGGAACAGCAGAGAATCAAAATTCTGTGTGGATATTAAATATATTCCTGCTTGTATTTATTGTCAACCTCAGAGAACAACTGGCAATTTAAAATGTTTGCTTGGTGCCAAGAGAAGATCTATTGAAAAAGAAAAAGCAATCATGTGGCATGGTTGAAACACTGCCCTCAGAATTCATCCACTGTCAGTTCTCAAATGACTGTCACTCCCAGGAAGAGCTTTGGGTTTGTATTCTTATACTTGTTCATCTAAATTACAAGCAGCCTTTATTTGACTCATACCAACATGGAATCCCAGCATAAAATCAACATGGCTTCTGTCAAATGCTGGCAGTATTTAAAGAAGTCATGTTGACATGGAGATATTCTGGGGAATAAAGGATATTCACATGATTAGTTTCTATGACATGATTCCATGTGTGAAATATATACATATATATATATATATATATATATAAACTATCAATTAATGGGTGAAAATGCTGAGATATCAAATATATCAAACTGAGGGGGCTGAAGAGACAACAATAGCTTGAAGCTCCCAACCCCCCTCCATGCCTTTTCTTGAACAAGGTCTCACTATGTAGTCTTGGCTGGCCGAGAACTTGCTATATAGGCCAAATTGGTCTCAAACTCACAGAGATTGCCCCTATCTCTGCATCTCCAGTGCTGGAAATAAAGGGCTGTGCCATCTTGCCTGGCCTAATACATGACTTTCTGTAACTGCTGTTACAGCTTGTTCTCAATTTAGTTTTTACAAGAACAGTAGCAAATAGATACCAAAATGATTCTGTTTGGTTATCTCACTGGTCCGGTTGAAAAGGAGCCACACGAGGCTGGGGAGATGGCTCAGTGAGGGGAGTGTTTGATTTGAGTTTGAATTTCCCTGTTAAAACTAGATGTGGTAGACTGTTTCTGCAATCCCAGGGCTTCTAGAGTAAGAAGGGAAGTGAAACAGGAGAATCCCTGGAAACTGGTGAGTCAGCCAGCCTGGTGAGCAAACAGCTAGATACCCTGGCTCCAAAATCGCAAAAGGCAAGGACCAACATTAGAGCTGGTCCTCTTACTTCCAAATACACAACAACAAACAACACACACACACACACACACACACACACACACACACACACACACACGGAAGGAAGTGGTAATATGATTTTTCTCTAGGCATCAGTCAATCAAAGCATTATCGCCTCTTTTTGCTCGTTCATTTTTCCTGGATCGTGTCCTCAGCATTTTGCTCCCTCACAAAGAAGCTGCTTCCACCCCCGAGGATGTCCTTGACTCTGGCCAGAGCCTGGCAATGTTAGCTCCAACAGCAAAGCCTGTAATTATCCCGGGGTAACCCCTTATGAGGTTGCAACAGGATAAAAGGGCACTGAGAGGGAGGCTGGAGGTCTAACTCCAAATCCCGTTCTGCCCTCAGCCTCAGGTGTGGTGAGAATAAGAGGAAACTAGGGACCCAAAAGTGCTTTAGCAAGTGACTGCTCGCTGGCTGCAGCTCTTGGGTCAAATGTGATAAAAGCACAGCTGTCTCACCCAGGGTTTCTGTGAACAAAACAGGATACTCAAGTGGTCGGCCAAGGAGAGTTTAGTCAAAGTCAGAGGAAACAAGAACAACCTAAACTATATGGAAAGGCAGCCACAGTACAATATGGAGAAAGGCCATTCTTCAAACACCCACAGCTTACATTTCCTGTCCAGCTCCTGGGTTTATCCCCCCAGTTGCTGAGGGTGAAAATCACTGCTATTCTGTGAGTCTCAAAGGGAGAGACAAAGGATGCTGGTATTGGAGACTGTGCTGACTGTGGATCCTCCTTGGAGCATCAAGATCAGGATTGGGATGACTAGAGCTGAGCTAAGGGCCTACGGCTCTCCATTTGGACTCCTGTCATGGGCCTTCTCGTGTTAGGGCTCCGCCTACATAAAGTAAAGGGAAACTTTAAAAAGTGGTGCAGTACACCAAGCTAGCAACATAAAGTGCCCTTTGGAACTGAAGCAGAAAGCTTCTAGAACTTAGTTATAGGAGGCCACCAACAGCTACTCCAGTCTTTGATTTAAGGGCAAGTTCAGGGACAGTGCTTCCCAGTGGTTAATCTTGACCAGAAGCATGAGGGTGAGGGACACGGTGGGAGCAGTCCCGAGGCCAATGGTCACAGAGCCAAGAGGAGTGCAACTTGGCCTGGGCACATGAACGCAAGCATCGGGTACTCCACTGTTATGTACACTCAGATGCCACATGGAACCCCACAGCAAAATGGTGACCTCAGCACTGAAAAGGCCACTGAATCTCTGCTCTCTGGGTGCCCAATTTCTCTCTGTCTTGGTCTCTCCATTTCCAATTTCCCCTACAGACTAATTTTCTCTCCTTGACCAAACAGAGGCTTCTCTCATCTCTTCTTAACTAGGCCCTTGGTTTTGGCTTCAGAATTCATCTCTGAATTCTCTGAGTTTAGCAAGAATCTTGCTAAGTCCCATAAAGAGGTATACCAGGTCACTCTGGCAGAGGCTTCATGTAACTCAAGATTACTTTATCTCTTGATGGTTTTGTTTTCTGTTCTGCTTGACTTAATCACTTTGTTCCTCGTGGACCTCGATGCCAGAGTCTATTCCCTGTAGCCTATGTGTGCAGTAGGCTACCCCATGTAGATTAGTGTAAGTACATTCTATGAGACTTGTACATTAGCAAAGTTGCTTGATGACACTTCTTAGAATGTACCCCACTGTTAGGTAATATCTGTCTGTATAAATAAATATATGAAAAGTGATTTAGTAGAATGAATTGGCTCACATAGTTACGGAAGCTGAGAAGTCTCACAACTTGCCATCAACAAGCTGGGGAAATAAGGAAGCAGCAGTGTGCCTTAGCTACCCAGGACTCCACGGAATCAGGAAGGACTCTCATCCAAGTCCTGGAGGACAAGACCAGAGAGCCACAGTTCCATAAGCAAGGACAGGTGAAGAGGAGTACCTGAGCTCTAGAATATCTAGATCTGTCTGTCTGTCTGTCTGTCTATGCATCTGCCTATCTCCCCCTACCTACATGTCTACCTATGGAGAGAGGACAAGGGGTGGACAGGACAACTCTGCTCTTTTTCTCTATTCGTGCCCTCAGCTCATCTGGTACCCACTCATATTGAAAGTTATTAAATATGATGGACTGAATATGAAACATTCCCCACAGGTTCATGTACTTAGACACTGGATCTTCAAGTTGTGCTGCTGTTGTGGGAGGTTGAGGAAATATGAGGACAAAGGATCTAGGTGGCAGATATTAACTACCGGCAGTGGGTCCCTAGGGTGATAGCCTGCCCCACCTCTGATCTGATGTCTATTTTCTGATCTCCTGAGTTAAGAGCAAGCTATGCTCCTGTCATCATGGACCAAGACTTTCTTGTCACGATGGACTGACTATACCCTCTGAAACCATGAGACAAAAGAAAGCTTTCAGCCCTCAGGTTGCCTGTGCTATGTATCTTGCTCATGCTGAGAACAGTAGCTAATACACTCTGTTGATTCCAATGCTAATCCCACTCAGAAATGCTCTCCTAAACATACGCTTGGACATGCAGACATATTAGTTTACCCTTTGTCTGAGTACCACTGAATCCAGTCACATTGGTACCTTAGATTAGGCACCACATAGCACATGTCAAAACTTGTTCCTCTGCTGTGGGTGAATGAAGCACACTTGAACTAGTGTGTTTGTTAGCCATTGTGACTAATGCCACAGTGAACACTGGTGTGCAAACATCTAGCTGAATGCCCATTTGTAACTCTAGTAGGCTTTAATTTACACATATAGTTCCTGGGTGATATGTCAGTTGTATACTTAACTTGTTGAGGAATTATCAAACTCTTCTCTCACTCCTTGTAGCCTTTAACATTCCTACTAGTCATGTGTAGGGTTTCAGTTTCCACATCAGCAATGCTTCTCATTTCTTTTATCATGTTTATTTACTTACTGTCTTAGACCTGAAGTGGTACTCCATTGATTTGCAGTTTCTTGGTGAGTGATAATATTAAATACTTTCCATAGGTTTATTGGTCATTTTTCTTTTTTTCTTTTTTCTTTTTTCTTTTCTTTTCTTTCTTTCTTTCTTTTTTTTTTTTTTTTTTTTTGAGACCTCTACATAAGGGCCTTGTCCACATCTTTACATTTTTAGTTGGATTGTTTATTCTTTTGTAGTTAAGGGCAGGCTATATTTTTTTCTTTTTTTCTTTTTATATTTTTGTTTAGGCATTAAACTTCCATGAGATACTTTCTCCTATTCTGTCTATATTCTTTTATTTTCTTACTTAGAACATGGGAGTTACTTTGATAAAGACCAAGGTTCCTGTGTTTGTGTTGGTGTCAAATAGACATTGTCTAATCTAAGGCCATTAAGGTATATACTTGTGTTTTCTTTTAAGAGTTTTATATTTTTAAACCTTTTATTTGATTCTTTGGTTCATTTTGAGGTGTGTGTGTGTGTGTGTGTGTATGTGTATAGTTGTGAAGTGAAGGTGGTTTCTAAAATGGCTTAGTGTTTATATTTCAAATGGTTATATAAGCTTTACACATTCAGATCTACATCTTTGACACATAGAGCCTTAAATATTTACTATCAGGCTCTTTACTGAAAAATGTTGGCAACCTGTGTGGTTAGGTGCAGTCTTTGCAAATAGAGTACTTGATAAATGTTTAATGGGTACAGTCACTCAGCGATCACTTATGCTCCTTCCACGGCATCCAAAGCAGTTAGTAAGGTATTGTGCGTGAGGGGAGAGGTACTTAATAAGCATTTTATTAAATTTGTTACACATAAGCAGGAATTAATTAAAGCTAGCAAAGAATCAAGGGACTTGGAGTTGTAAATGTTTTCTGCTAGGCAGACAGACAGGGAGATGGACTGTGAGTAGATAATAAAGACGCTGAACCTGCAAGACAGCTGGCTTCTTCCTGACCTCTAAGACAAGACCCTTGCGGCTTAAAACACAGACCCTGTGCACCTTTTCTCCCCCAAGTAGAGTCCTGCTGCCTGTGGTCAGGTCCAGCAAGTTCAAGGCCAGTTCGGGACCTGTTTACACTGTGTTCAAACTGAGTAACTCTAAATAGATTAGGGGAGGAAGATGCTCTCAGAGACCCTTAAAACTCCAGCCCTCAAGGAGAGACAGCCTCATCTTCCCTACTTCTCGGCAGACGGTCCTTCTCTCTCTATGTCTCGCCGCGTGTGTTTCCTTACCCCTAATGAAGAGCCTTTTCACCTGCTAAACTCCGGCACTGTCTGCTGTGTCTGAGAGACATCGCCAGCTGTGAGTCCATATGAGCCCTGCCATATGGGCCATGTTCTCCTGGTGTCCTCCATCCCCCTCTGACTCCTACAGTCTTTCCTCCCCGCCCCCTCTTCTGCGGGGCTCTTTGACCTCTGAGGGGAGGATACCCAATGGAGACCTCTACTTTAGATTCTCTTTCTGCATACTGTCTGGCTGCCGGTCCCTGGACTGGCTCCAATCTGTTGCCAGAGGAAACCTCGCTGACTATTGGACTGGCATTGTTTGATGAGCATAGTAGAATATTATTAGGACTCATGTCACTGTGTATTGCTATCATCATCATCATCATCATCATCATCATCATCATGATTTTGTTTTGTTTTGGTTTTTGCCAGTCTTTGGTTCTACCCTAGGTCTAGGTCTCTGGGCTATCTAGTCTCTGGTCCCCAGTCATCCAGACAGTGAAGGTCATGGGCTCCCTCTCCTGCCATGGGCCTCAAGTCAAACTAGATATTGATTGGCCACGCTCACATGTTCTGCATCACCATTGCCCCAGCACATCTAGGTAGCAGAAGAGATTGTTGGTTGAGTGTTTTGTGGCTGGGTCGGTGTCCACATGTCTCTTCTGTAGCCTGCAGAGGCCCTTTCTGCACCAAAAAGACTAACACGTAGAGGTGAAGGCTCCGTCCAGGCACCAGCTCAACCTCTCTACATTCAGTGAGTGGTGTGGATGTTGTCCCCAGCGGTGTGGATGTTGTCCCCAGCGGTGGGGCCCCACTGGCGGTTGGCAGAGAGCAGCTTTCTGTCCTAGCATTTGCAAGGGGTTGTTTAGGATCTCCACAGGACCTCCTCAGCTAACATCTCAACTGAATGCAACCCAGTCTCACACTGGAAGCCTCGCCTAAGTACAAAAGATGCCCAGTTTATTCTCCATATCCTCCATTCCTAGGGATCCTCACTAGGGGCACTGTCACATATTGTGGAAGTTTTCACCACACCAGATTTCCTCACCCCGCCCCAATGCTCTCCAATTCTAGCTCTATCTCCTCCCACTCTCCCTCCATGCCCCTCCACTCGTTCCCTCCCACTCCTGTCCCATCCACCCCTAGTCCACCTGCAAAATTTATCCCATGTCCCCCTTCCCAGGGAGATCCATGTGTACCCCCTTGATCCCTCCTCTTTACCTAACATTCCCAAATGGAGGATGGAAGAAAGGGAGGCCAGGGAAAGACGATCTGTTGCAGCTCCAGGGGCAACTCTGAGAATTGGGTCTGTAGAAACATAAAAGTGGGGACGATCTGTAGGCAGCCTACTTGGTCTTCTGGCAGGCATGACCTGTGATTAAATAGGGGGGTGCCTACCTCAGTGGGGGTTTGGGACATTGTGAGGAGTCCGGAGGGAAGGCCAGGGGGCAATGGTCCGGTCTTCTGGCAGGCTATCACTTTTTGCTATTTCTAAGAAGGTCTGTTGACCCCTGTGAACAGCTGCTTCATAAATCAAGGCCTTCTTCCCATTTGAAAACAAAGTCAACTGATTTTGTTATTTATTTGCTTTTATCTGTTTCTGGTTTTTATTTTAGTGTAGATTTTAAATGTTAGTCATGTTCACCCCATGCCTACTAGTATGGTGAAATAAGAACAGACCAGATGACCTTCAGTATCCACACACATCATTTTAAAGCCTAGAAACAATTCAAAGAATTCTTCGGCAAAGATTCTGGGAAAACACTGTGATTCAGAGCCTCAGCTATGAAGTGAAACAGATTCTTTCTTGCTTACATAAAACATATGGGAAATGGAATATTGTACAAGTGGTGTGAATTTGAAAAAAAAAAAAAAGCACTTTTTATTGCCTGGACTTAAAATAGAAAGAGCTACAAAAGATACTAAATATATTTGAATATGGAATGCCCATTAACCTGAGCTGGGGAATTTAAAATTTCTTAGGTGTAATCATTCTGGCTATTTGTTCTTCTAAAAGAGAGTCCTTAGGTTAGGCGGAGTTGGTTGAATTGTTTTAAGGAGATGAGACATGTTGTTGACAGTGTGCTTTCAAATGGCTTAGGAAATGCATATTTTTGGAAGAGAGAGGGAGGAGATAAAACAAATAAAGGTGTTGACATGCAGTAAATTTAGGTGAAGAGTTTACAAGTGCTTCTTGTTATGTCTGGGAAGTTCCAAGAGAGAAAAAGAGGAGAATTGTTAGTCAGACCAGAGTTGTAGTGAGGGGAGCCGAGAACCCAACTTTTACTTGGAAGTTTTCTGAGAAATGACCATGCGAGGAAGAGAATTACACAATAGCATGAAAGAAAATGTTTCTAATAGAAAAAAAATATTATATGTCCTTTATGGTCGCAGAGGTCACAGGACCCAGCAGAGAACTTTTAGGATGTGCCCAGCACAACTGTGTCCAGCTGTCATAGACCAGTTTCCCTGGTGGGTGCCAGTTGCATCTGCAAAGAAAATGGGTCCTACTGTTTCTGACTGGGTAGAATCCAATAAACATTAACAAAAGAAGAAAGTCTAAGCTGGCTGCTAGTTCCTGTCAGGATGGCATGGAAGATAGCTGGAGAGTCAAAGTCAGAAAATAATCCTGGGCCAGGTGTCTGGCTGAGAGTAGGAGCCCCAGTTTAGCTGGTGGTTTGAATAAGAAGGGTCCCTATGGACTCGTGTATTTGCACGCTCAGTCCCCAGCTGATGGACTGTTTGGAGAGGGTTAGGAGGTGTGGCCTATTGAGGAGGTGTGTCACTAGGGGTGGGCTTTGAGGTTTTGGAAGCCCGTACCTGAGGCAGGCTCTCCACACTCTTGCCTGCTGCCTGGGGGATCAGGATGTAAAGCTCTCGGCTACTGCTCCAGCCTCATGCCTGTCTGCTTCCTGCCAGGATGACCCCAGACTAACCCTCTGAAACTGTAAGCAAGCCCCCAGTTAAGCACTTAAATAAAAAAAGTTTCCTTGGTCCTGGTGTCCCCTCATAGTAGTAGAACAGTAAAGAAGACAGTGCCTCACTGAGGAAGCCTGGGGTGTGGGGTGGGAGTGCATCCTTTGGTGCACTTGGCAGCGTCAGAGGCCCTGGCAGCACTGCTGATGCACCAAAGAAACAAAAAGCCAGTGGCCAGAGGGGAACCACAGAATAGCCATCCAAACTGAAAGAAAAAACCCTCAAACTGAAGGAGTCTTTTAGTTTGATTATATTATCAGATCCTCTTAGCTCTCCAAATTCCACTGAACAACTGCTAGAATGTTCAACCTTATCAACAGTGTCCTTGTTTCTTTGACTTTTTCTCAGATTCAACAGAATAGTTCTGATCCTGTCAGAGCTCTATCCCACGAGTTGGCCCTTAATCACCTGATGCCTCATCAGCGAGTGACAGCTGCGAGGAAGAACTGGGGTGGGCCATTACCACACGGCTTTTCTAAGTGTTTGAAACATTTGCAAGGGTGCTGCATCTATTTAGTTGACGAAAGCATGCGTTTGGAAAATGAAAACAAAAACTAAAACCTCTCTGACCCCCAGTCCTTAAAGGGTAGCAGAGGACAATCAGTATAGTCCAGAAAAGAAAGTCAACCCAAACAAAGTCCCAGGGCAACGCTAAAAAGACCTGCTTTCAAATTTTTAATGAGTAAAACTGCACCCCGACCAGTGGTGCCCTCAGAGACCAGGCGCATTGGATCCCCCTGGAACTGGAGTTATAAGAGATCAGATCATATGCTGTGGGACATGGGTTCTGGGAACTGACTGGGGTCCTCAGCAAGAGCCGTTCAGCCATCTCTCCAGCCTCAGAGGAATCTAATGGCCACATTACTGTAGTGGATGTAAACATGTTTTTGTTTTGATCCCAAGTGTGGGACATGACACAGACTTGTGTGAGGGAGCGCAGTGTTTGTCTGTTAGAAACAGACTTTTTGGAGAACACGTGGTGTTTGTCCACTAGAAGAGGAACTGCCACTGTCGGGGTATGGTCTTTGCCAACTGATGAACATCCTAGTACAGACTCTGAGAGGAGATATGAGCCCAAAACTAGAGGCTTGGGTTTTTTAGTCTTGGCACTGTTGAACTTCAAGATGTTCCTAGAGAGAATCACTCCAGAGAATGAAGAAGAGATAAACCTGTTTTTGTTACGATTCCAAATGTGGGCTAGGGAACGGTCTTGTGAGAACAGGTGATGTTAATCCACTAGAAGGCAAACCACCTTGTGCAGGAGCTTGATTGTAGCCAGCTGAAAAGATCCCGTGAACAGACTCTGGGAGGAGATATATAAATGAGCCCAAAACTGGAGGTGGGGCCTTTGGAGACTTTGGATAGTTTTGGCGGTTCATCGCTTCACTTTGAGACACTCCTAGAGAGAACTGCTCAAGGGAAGGCTTCAGACTCCGGGCTCCTGCTGAGGTTCCCTGGTTCTGGTTACTCCAGGTTCCAGCAGAAGAAATCCTGCTGATTACACCAGGAGAATCGTTCCTCTGAACTGATATCCTTATGGTTTTGTTATGATGTTCTCTAATCCTCTTTTCTATTGTTTTGGTTAGTTGGGTTATAAGTGGCATATGCTCAGTTAATAAGTTCACATTTTTAGTTAGTTTTTGGTTTTGCTCCACTGCCATGGGTAAGATAGCATGCTGAAGGCCAGGAGCTGTGGGGCCAATTGACCATGAACTAAACTCTGGAACTGTTAAGGCTTGAGACCTTTGGTACATTCAGATGCTTATCTTAATCTCTTGTTATGGTGACAGAGAGATGACATGGGATGCTGTCAAATATTCATTTGTGAACATATGATGTTTTTCCCCCTCGGCCTCTAGGTACATCTCTTCTGCTAATTGTCCCCTCAGTTCTCCTCCATCATGAACATTGGCCATGATTCTTTTGGTTGCATTTAGTTGCAAGTGATAGAAAACCAGAATCTACCCAGGCCTAAATTAGAGTTTTTGTTGGTTCAAGTGATTGAGAGCATAGGGCTTAAATGGCTGAAGCTCTCTCTCTTCCTCCATCTCTTGGCTCATTCCCGTTGATGTCATTGAAGTAATGGTCCATTCGTTTCCAAAGGTGGCCTCCAACTTTAATTCATGTATCAAGTTGGCTATCTCATACTCCTGCATATGTCCCATCTTTTGACATTTGTGACGTGACGTTGTCATCCTCAAAATTCACACCTGAGGATCACACAATTGAATTTCAAAAATCAATCAATCAATCAATCAATCACAAAAACCTCCTAATGTTTTAGGTATGTTCCTATTTGTGTTGGGCCTCAATCATAGTTTTCCTTGGCTGTGGAGTGCCAGGACCCACAAGATGGACATAGTAAAAGGGGAATGCCTTTCATCCAAGGACCCTGGAAAGTTAGGGTGGGTGGGCATTCTATTCATCTGGCCAGTAAGACAGCCTCTGTGTTAAAGAGATGCAGTGTTTAGACTGACTGAGCCTGGGGTAAGTGCTTGTCCCTGGATGAGTTGTTGTGGCTGAGAACATGCCATGTTTGGCTAGGCCACAGCTGTGTCATGTGCATATCCTTGGAGCCAGAAGTAGTCATTAGTTCCCTGTAAATCATAAAGATGAAGTGGATTTTTGTGAAACAAGAGATTAATGTCTCTCAAAGGAGACTGAACAGGCAAGCCTATCTTTCACCCATAGCAGCTTCCTCTACTTCTCCTGAGAATAAATATGGCTGCGGTAAGTAACCAGGGATCAGCATATTCAAAGTTAAAGTGAAAATGCCAGCATTACTCCCAGAGAAAGGGTATGGACTCTATTTTAAATACACAAACATAGCTAAAACCCATTGGCCTCTGTGAGGAGAAATACAGACAGTGATAGGAATTCCCTCCCCTACAGTCATTTATGTATTCACTTAGCCATTGTTGATGACACATAGTGGGCAAGATATGGCCTCTGATGTGAGATGGGAGTAAGACTTTGGATTCATCAGCCTTGCTTGAGCCTTGTGATGACATTGCATAACTGCTTCTGCTTTATTTTGTAATTTTTATTTGTAAACTGGGGGGTTAGTAATGTCTAACACAAAATTCTGCCATGGGGGTTAGTAAAGGGCTTAGTGTCTCCGCAAATGTTTGATGTGTTCATACTACCAATCTGGTAATTGTCTTCCATACTTTTGGTGCCAGAGATTTACAGGATGATGGGAGTGATTCCTGCCAGGAGAAAGGCCCACATGCATTGCTACAACATCCAGAAAGGAGGCAAGAATCACTAGGAACCTGTTCTAGAGATAATTTCTGTAGGTGTTTTTTTTTTTAATTTTTTATTAATTTATTCTTGTTACACTCAATGGTTATCCTATCCCTTGTATCCTCCCATTCTTCCCTCCCTCCCATTTTCCCCTTACTCCCCTCCCCTATGACTGTTCCTGAGGGGGACTTCCTCCCCCTGTATATGCTCATAGGGTATCAAGTCTCTTCTTGGTAACCTGCTGTCCTTCCTCTGAGTGCCACCAGCTCTCCCCCTCCAGGGGACATGGTCAAATATGAGGGTGCTATTTTTTTAATCTCTATTTTATTTGGGATTCTTTTTTTTTTTTTTTAATTCCTTAATCCATCTACTTTCCTTCCAAACCCCTGACCCTAGGTAGGAGAAAAAAAAGGAAGGTTGGAAGGGACAGGGGACATAGACCTTTTTAGACTTCGTTTTGGTTCTTTAGGGTCGCTGGGTTCTTTGGGAAAATACCAATCTCAGTTGTCAGGATATCCAGCAATCCAGCAGAACCAGCAGCCATCTTCTTTCTTCATCCCTCTCTTCTAAGCCTCCTTCCTCTCTCTGGGTTCTGATATTTATACTCTCTCAGAGTCCTCAGAATTAAACTATCTGCAGCTAGTAAAGACTATGCCCCTCTCTGAGCCACAAGAGGCAATTATCAGCTATGGATAAACGAAAAGCAGTTCCATTTCTCACAAAAACCTGTTTATATAACATAACTGAGTTTTCAAATAAACCAAAACTTCCACTACAAATGTCCTTTGTGCTAGGCCCAGAGGCTGAATGAGAATCCCAGACCTTGTGAGTGGTATGTGTCCCAAGATATCCAACCAGCTGTGCTTGGGGGGATGCGGGGCTTCCGGTGCTGTTACTGGGCAAATCCCAGGCTGACCTGGATAAGTTAGTCACTGCAGGCTCCAAACTTGACTCAACTCAGATCCCCAGATGTCAGCCTGAGGTGCTGTGCCTCAACCAGCTCTCCAAGTGATGCTTAGGTGAGAGAGCCTAAATTCAGTGAGGAAAAGAGGCTCTTTATCCTAGCCAGCTGGGGCTCTCATTCTGTCTGCCTCTTTGATCCTTTCGCAGTGGGAAAACAACTCTAGAGTACTTGGGCCTTGCTGGGGACCTTGGCCACTGATAGACTGAGAGGACAAAGGATGAGAAAACTCAGTAGTAACAGGAAGAAATGAGGAGAAAGGCAAGAATCCTTGAGAGGCTGCTTTGGTCAACCTCATCCTGTGTTCACTGCCCCCCCCCCACCTCCCCAATCCCCTGAGCTTTGAGACCGTATTTAATTCCCCAGTGTCATGAGAACTACATCCCACACAACCTGGGGCTCTTTTACCAGCAGTCTGTGTCTAAGCCAGTATTTTCATTTCCTTGGTCTCTTATTTGAAGAAGTGGAATAAGGGCCACACAGAATTGCAAATGTAGCAAGGAAGCTTTATTTGTAACCAATAGTACAGGTTAGGAAGAAATACATTCAAGAGCAACAGTCCACATGAATGGTGGTACTCAAGGACCCTTAGGTTTGTTCAGGGCTTCCATTTATGGGGTTCATGAGGAGGAGGAGGAGGGGTTCATAAAGGTGGAACAATGGTGGGTCTCTGTCTTGACTTATAGGCTAGAAATTATAATCATTTTTTACTATGCATGTCCCTTCTCCAAATACATCTGACTTTAACCATATGCATGGCCCAATTATGAACAGGCTTGAGATGGTACATAGGAGATTCTGTGCAGTTGAGAACATATTTTTGCCTTATCATAAATGCATCCAAACCCAGTTTAGGCCAGATGGGCCTTTTCCTTCTTCTACCCTGATATGATGAGGGTAAAAAAGAAGAGGATCTGTCCAAGTTCGGTCTTTTTTATGTGGAGAGAATCTTATTTCATCAGCTATAGAGAGGTGTACTTGAAGCCTGGTGCAGGTGGGGTCTGAGGTTGCTAGATGTACTGTTTGGGAAGAGATGTGTGTACATCATACACACAGGCAAAATAGCCAGGTTCTCAATGCACTATTAAAAGAAGACTTGCATATAGTCCAAGACAAGCAAAGTCCCAGGATACCAGACTGTTCCCTATGCTTGCCTGCCTCAGCTGTGCCTGTTCTTTGTGGTAGCCAGCTTTAACACAGATAAATCTTGCATTTTTCTCCCTCTGCATTCAACTTAAGAATCAAGATAGATTTTCCTCTGGGTTTCTCAGTAGTGATGTTAGGTTGCAGATCCTGTGCATATATTTGTCTTGGGGCAAGCTGCCCCACGAAATGGAGGTTTGATATTTCTGGCCTCTACTCACTAGATGCAGTAGCATCCCTTCCTGAGTTGTGACAACCAAAAAAAAAAAAAAAAATGTTTCCAGATATTGCCAAATATTGCTGGGAAGGGGCCACTACCAAACCCTCCTTCCTATAGGCCAGAATGTGATTCTACGCCACTTATACATTGTTGAGACTTCACTGTAGGTTGGATGTTTTTAGGCCAATAACCTCCGGCATGTAGTATGTAACTGGCTCTTACCTGAACTGAATTTTTTCTCTCATACAAGTTGATACAGAGCCAGCTCTCTATTCAATGCTTGCTCAGTCAAGTCATGGTCTTTCATGTCTTTGCTTTTATCTAAGTTTCAACACCAGGAGGCAATGGAGGCCAAGATGAAGCCTAGTCCAAGATGATCTTCCACCCACCATGGTCTCCGTGTGGTTCTTCCAGCTGACACTGGGTCATGACATCTTTCCTCTTTGGAATCTGCTGAAATGTCCTTATTTCCTGTCTGTTTACTTTGTGTTATACTATTCCACTCTGTTCCTTTTATAGCCACTAGCCCCTGGGTAACTGCCAAACAAGAGCATGATCCAAAAAAGATCTGGCTGCCAGTGTAAATTAGACACTAATCTGAAATTACCAAAACTTATTAATAGTTTTAATATTGACCAAATTATAATATTTGGTTTATCCTGGGTTAAATAAACTATATGACCAGAGTTAACCAAGGATGGCCCCTTAAACATTCTGTTGCTTTGGCCATAACATGTCAGCTCAGGTAGAGCAAGGGGCCCACTCTCTCTCAGCATCAATCTTAGCATTTTGCTGGACTTGGGGGGAAAGGGCAGTGCTGTTAACAGACAGGAGTAAGCATGGGGTTTCCAATGGCACCTTGTCACTATGGCAGAAGACAACCACATGAGATAAGAGTGCAGAGCCCAGCCAAAATGATGAAGAGATGTGGCTGCTTGTGACATCTAGAAGACAGAACTGGACGTTTATGAGCCATAAAACTTGCCCATCCTTAGGAGAGGATGCATGTCTTATCTCCCAAAGGGATGGATGCCAAGAGCTTCTGGCCATTTTTAATCTCGCTGGTGATTTCAGAAAGGGAACTCATGGGTCTTGGATCCTCAGACACCTCCAAAGACAGACAACAGCTTCACGCTAATGTTTCAGCAACAACTAGTCCTTACCAGCTTCTCAGACTTTTAAGTCATGAATGAAAATACTGAATGCATATTAAGTTTAGGAAATCAGAGCCTGGGGTGTCATCCTTCATTCATAATGCCCTTGAATCTGCATGGCTGACTCAGACATGAGTCAATAAAATGAACGTTTATCTCAATGGGACCCAATGGTTACATTGTGATATTGGCCAGACAGGTCAGGCAAGGTCTCTGTCCTTGTTAGGAAGTGAGAGATTGATTCCTAGCCGCTGTTGCTGCCAGATGCTGGAATAACTCCAAAGGACCATGCGGGATGAATTATTCCTTCCTCTCGTGCGGGCCTAGGAAAATGATGATATCCTAAAGAAACACTGTGTCTCTCAATCTGACAATAAACTCCAAAGAAATGGGAATTTTCCCAGAAATCTCATGCTGAGAGAAGGAAAGGTACCAGCCAGAAGGATGCTTGTCTCCTGAAAAGGGGTTTCACACAGTTCTAACAATTTGTCAGACTGTGTCTGGCAAGACTCCTGACTGAGACTGCTTAGATGTGCATGTCCTTGCTCACCCCCATTTATACTTTGATCTTACTTCAGGAGCTTGAAGGACTGGAGGAGAGGGCCTATTCTCTGGGTCGTATTCCTCTTCCCCATGTGGCCACATAAATCTCCCTTTTCTGTTTTCTACTTGTAATTGGCTTATAGAGGATGAGTGGTCGTGGTCACCCCTAGCTTCTTGGGGCACAGGCTGTGACTCAAGTTAGGTAAGAATATGTCAGTGAAATACGGTATCAGTGGTAGTAGGGATAGCAGCAGCAGCAACAAAGTGAATGAATTCACAAGCAAAGTAGATGGACTTACCAGTCCATGCTTGCAAGTCATGAAGGCAAGCAGGCAGAAGAAAAAAAAAAGCTTCCCCTCCTTCCTCTTTTTGTCTGGGCTGCAGCCAGAAGGCACTGCTCACATTTAAGGCAGCTTTGCCCTCTTCAATTGATCAAGAGGAACTCTCATAGCTGTGCCCAGCACCTTGTCTCTCAGTTGATTGCAGGTCCAGTTAAATTGACAACCAAAATTAACCATCGCAGAACCCAGGTCCTCTTCTCCTGTTGGGTGATTACTAGCTCCAGGCTTGGGGCTAACAACTTAGAGATGCCACCTCCTGGGACCTTCAGAAGAGTCAAGCGTGGTGGGAGTTATCATTGGTTTATCCAGCAAATGCTTATTGACCAGTAGATGATGGTCTTCTTGTACCATCAGTCAAGCACCTGGGGCTAGCAGCGCTTCAAATCAAGACTATCTCGAGGTTCAACACATAGCGCTTTTAGCTGAAGTCAATTTATATCTGGCCTCTATCACTTGCCATCAGTGATCAGGTCCTGTAGTCACAGATCAGAGTCCTTGGGGTGTAGTTTTCTAAATATATAGGAAATGAAGTATAAAATAGACAAACACAAAAGTATAAAGACCATGCAGTTCTAGTTACTCCCGTGTCTCTGTGACCTAAACACCCCACATAGACATAATAAGGGAGGAAAAACTTATTTGTGTTCACAATTTCAGAGAGTCTCGGACATCGTGACAGAGAAGTTACAATAGGTTTTAGAGTGGTGGGAGTGTACTTCCAACTTGTACTTCCAATGGCCCACCCTATTGACCTTCTGCCATCTGGGCCCCACTGTCTAAGCCACTGCCTGAGGAGCAAGTGCTAAAACCTGAGCCTATGGAGGGCACACTTTCAGATTCCAGGCAGAACCTTGTGCTACGGATTTTTCCAAGTTTCACTTATCACTGCGAAGGGGGTCTGGAGAGTTTGAAGGTATCGTTTTACGATGATGTGGTCTTTCTGGTCTAGAATAGGCTGGCCATCATCTTGCCTCTTGTTGAGATTGTGTTTTTTTGTTTGTTTGTTTGTTTGTTTTGTTTTGTTTTTCTGATGAAAGAAAGAGACAGCAAGCAAAAGGTAGTGGTAAATACCCAAGTGAAAGTACAGGGCTGTGACAGAAGTATCAAGTGGGCACAGAGGTAGGATAGGCCACGGCAAGCAAGTTAGCAGGGAAGCCTGAACTTAGTGAGCCCCCTTGGGGTTGAGATGTACGTGGCAAGCATAGACTGAATATTTCATGGTCTAGAGGAGGCATGACTAAGGCAGCAGAGCAGCTTCTGCATGGGCCAACAGCTGTGCAGAGAGCTAAGGCATGAGGAGGGTGCAGTGGGCTCAGCATGGTGACTATTGGTGTCAACGGCAGATGCAGGCAATGGCTGTGTTGCAGGGAGTTTCATGGTCCAGAAAGGGATTTTTATTTTGTGAAGGAAATTCATAGGAGAACTTGAAACTAAAACTTAAGAGGTATACATTATGACTACCCCTTTTATGACGCGTGGACTCTAGAAGGCCAAGCGAGGAGCAGGAAATCCATTCATAAAACCATTGTCTTAGTCTAGGTCAGAGATGGTGGTAACTTTTTCAGACCTGGTGGCAACAAAAATAGAAAAGAATATACCTGGGCAGCCACATGTGACATTCTACGGTCAACTCAGAAACCTCTGTTCACAATATAAGGTGTAAGACATTTTGAAGCTGGTGCCTGAAAGGTTCTAACATGTTCGGACGCAGCTATAGAAAGGGTCCAGAAAGGTTTGGTGGGATAAGAGGTGTATCTGGTAGTTCTGAGATGGGAAAATTCCAGAAAGAAATTTGGTTAATAAATTCAGAATTTTGTCAATGGATTTCTTAATTTGAGATATCTATTAGATATCCAAATTGGTGTGTCCAGAAGGCAAGAAAGCTGAGGGTCAATGTTAGGATAAAGTTGAGGGCTAGACGTTGATACATTTCTATCTGTATCTGAAAATAACTGTATACACAACCATAAGGGTGTAATGACTCTGAGAAGGCCTGCCCCTTAGAAGGCAGAACATTCTAAACCCTTCGGTAAGACCAAGATGATATTGACAGAGCTCTAAGCCGTAGCTTAGTAGAACAGTACGTTAGTGCAACCATCTAGGTATAAGCAAGATTGGTCTTCTAGCTCTCACATTCCACAAAATACATACTTTATGGTAGGTAATAATGTGTGTTGCTGATTAAGGATGTAGGAGGTAGATCAAAATCTCCGTGAGTTCAAGGCCAGCCTGGTCTACATAACAAGTTCTAGGCCATCCATTCAGAGTTATACCCTAAAAACTTGCTAAGAAAACAAACAAACAAACAAACAAACAAACAAACAAACAAACAAAAACAAGCAGGGGAAGGAGCCAAGCACCACAACTGCCAGTTGGTGACAAAGAAGCCAACATGCATTATTGAAGAGTGCTCAGGTTGTCAAGGAGGAGACAAATAACTCATTTTCTTTTTAAATGAGCAAAGGACACGAATGGGCAAGGCACAGGGAGGCAGACACAGCACTAGCAAGCACAGGAAGCAGAGGAACCAGCTCCTTAATATCATTCTATTCCCTTCAAGCTGCCAAAAGTTAATGAGTAACAATATTTATTGCTGGCAGGGAAGAAGGAGATGAGAGCTGATGTTGTTGGCAGCAGATGAGAATGTTATAGGTTTTTTTTTCTTTTGGAATGAATCTGGCCATATCTATTAAAACAAAAAAGTATGTATATATGTGTATATAATTTATTATATATGTACAACATAGCAAAGAAAATGGTAGGTGTGGAGATCCATATATAATGACATGGTTACAGATTGCTTTATTGGCCAAACTCAACAAAAGTAAAGATGCTCTAAAGAGGACAAGTTGGATGGTGGACACTCTCTTCACAACATGGAATAGTATGTTGCTACAAACAAGAATGAATCAGAGGTAGACAGGTATTCCTGAATGAGGGGGAAAAAAGATAACAATGTTCCTATGTTTGTTCTTATTTGTGCTTATCTACGATTTTAAGAGCACAAAAGTATATATATATATATATATATATATATATATATATATATATATATATATATATATATATATATATATATATATGATCAGTTTTGTCAATATTTGTTTCCTCAAGAGAAGAGTGAAAATGTCTGTGAAACTTGAGCAAAATTGAAAAAAAATAAGCAAAATTAAAATCTTCGGATGTCTTCTTAAAGATTTCTATTTCTTTTGGTTTTTTGAAACAGGGTTTCTCTGTGTAGCCTTTGCTGTCCTGGACTCACACTGTAGACCAGGCTGGCCTCGAACTCACAGTGATCCACCAGCCTCTGCCTCCCAAGTGCTGGAATGAAAGGCATGTACCACCATGCCCGGCTAAAGATTTCTATTTCTTAAGTTCTTGAAATCCTCAACTCTTAGAAAAAGTCAGATCCCAAAACCAAATGATAGCCAAGCCAATTCCTGACTAGTCATGGTCATGTGTGTTGGATGACAGCCTTCTCTGTCCATTTTTCTAGCTTTTCCCATTGAAGTTATTGAGTAAACAGTTTCTAGGCTTCCAACTGAGAATACTTTGGAACAATATCTTGACATGCCTACTGCCAAAGAAAAATAGATGCTGCTTACACCAACGTGTTATTATTCCCTCATCTACACCTCCACCAATACTCCAACAGTTCTCACCTGCTGAGCTGTAGATGACCATAGAGGAGGCCAAAGAGTGAACAGGGGTGGGGTGGGGCTCAAGCCATTTCAGAGAGCACAATGGACTAGAAAAACTGAATGAAAAAACCTGGAAACACATCAGACTCAGGGAAATTAGCAATCATTCCCAGCCTGTTCAGTCTATGGATGAGTAAGCCCACTTGACCCTGACCTGCCACTGTGCACATGCGCACTCAAGCCACCTCTATGATCATCACTCACAGGTACGCTCATCTGGGATTTCAGAGCAGGGAATAGATGGTGGGTGCCTTATTATCATCTGTTTATACCCTGACACTCTTTTCTTTAAAGAAACCCTGGCCATTATGAGGAATAGGTCACAACAACTTCTGGAAAACAGACGTAAAGCTTCAGTGCCATTAGCTTTGCAAACTTCCACTGGGTTGCTCTTTTATGCTCTTTTTTCTAAAATCTCTTTTCTCTTTAATTCAAAACATTTTGTTGACATATATTCATCATACATAGTGTTGGGTTTCATCAAGACAATTATTTTTCCAAGTACATCGTGCACTGTGGCCACATGCATCTCTCTCCTGTTTTGTTCCTCGGTTCCTATTCCCTCCTTCCTTTCTGGCTAGTCTCCCTTCTTCCTCCTATATACCCCCCTCTCTGCGCATGTACATGTGTGTGTATACATACATATAGGTGTTAGATATGCATACTCTGTTCTAGAACTCACAAATAAGAGCAAATGTGCTATTTCTATATCAGTGTCTAGTTTATCTTGATTAATATGGATCCATTTTTCTAGTAAACAAGTTTATTTTTTTGTTATGGCTGAATAAAACTATATATTCCCTTTCCTATAGTGGGGCTGCCTTGTGTGGCCTCAGCGGGAGAGGACACACTTAGTCCTGATTCAACTTGATGTCCAGGGTAGGCTGGCTCCTATTGGGAGGGCTCCCCTTCTATAAGAAGAAGGGGAGAGAGGACTAGGGGGAGGGGTGTGATCGTGGGACTGGGAGAGAAGAGGAGGGAGGGGCTTCAATCAGGCTATACAATGATTAAATAAATTAATTACTGGGAAAATGTAATATATCTGTTGGTAGAGTCCTAAGTTGATTCCATGACCTTGCAGCAGTAAGCATGAATGTGTACTCTCTGTGGTACAGTGACTTAGAGTCTCCAGTAATATCCCTAGAAACAGTATAGCCAGATTATATAGTACTAATTAAATTCTCAAGTAATATATTTTCCAAAGAGAACAGCATCTTTCTCGTCCTCTGATATACCTTCCCTTATAGCTCTGCATAAGAATCAGGGCAGTTGTTGTCTCTAAGGGAGCAACTAGAGAGCAGGTAGCACACACATACAGGCTCTCCCTAAAGCAAGTGCTCATTTCTGTTTGGCCTCCTTTTCCATCTTCTTCATCATCATTATCATCACCACCACCACTGTCTTCTACCACAAGAGCCTTCCCCCCTGTCTTCTTAGATGATTTTCTTTCTTAGTTCCAATTTAATGAATCCCCACTAAGACTTGCTAGTATAAGACTAGTGGGTTAAACAAGAAAAACCACCTGTGAGTAAAATATGACTTAGCAGAGTCACCCAGGTGTGCTAGGGTGGAATGGAATGTACACAGTCAGCTGTGGGCCTTGCTTCTTCTAATGACAGAGAGGAGGTGGGCTTCTCAGAAGTGATGTGTTTGGAGAAGAAATGACCTAACTTTGCCTGGGGTGAGAGATGGCATTCATTGAAAAGGGGAGAGGGGGCACTAAGGCCTGCAGAGGACACAGCAGTACATTTGTCTGAGTTAGCAGGGCAGGCAAGGAGGCTAAGCTAAGGGAAAGGTGCATAGCTTTGGCTTCCGAAAGCCACTGTCATAGAGTGATGTTTCTCCTGGGAAACAGGATAGTAGGGTCTCAACTGTAAGTTTTTCTGGTAGACCACAGCTCAGTACGTCTTATTACTGGAATCCTCAGTACTTGGTACCTATCGGGCTGCCACGGGCTCGGTGAGCATCCTAAAGACTGTCACTGTTCTCTGACTGCAGAGACAGCATCTGGCAGGCATAAGCAACCCCGCTGGGGACTATGAGGAATGCACTGGAACTACAGTCAACTAGGGAAATGAGTGAGGAAAGTATTCTCTGCTAGTCAGAGCTTTCTTCAGAGCTAGCCTTTCCTGGAAAGATGTTTCAAATATCATGACATAGTATTATTCTGATCTTATGCCCTAGGTCTTACAGGTGATAAAAGGAAAGAGAAACAAATAAATACACAAATAGGAAACTAATTGCCTTGTGCTATCCCATTGTATAGTTCTCGGGAACTTAGGATGCCCAATCATAACTTAAGATTTACATTTATTTTTAACATCTTTTAAATTTATTTTTAACTAACTATGTGTATGAGTGTTTTGCCTACATGTATGGCTGTGCACTGCATTTATGTAGCACATGCAGAAGTGAGAAGAGGGCGTTGGATTCCCTGGAACTGGAGTTTACAGATGGTTGTGAGCCACCATGTAGGTGCTGGAAATTGAACCCCGGTCCTCTAGAAGAGCAGCCAGTGCTCTTAACTGCTGGGCCAGCTCTCCAGCCCCATAATGTCTTTTTCTAAGTGTGAAAATAGTAAAAACAAAACAAAAAACAAAAAAACAAAAACAAAAAAATACTATTGAATGTTTGAGTTGGGTGAGTCCTTTGAATGGATTCAAGTTCATTGCCCTGTTTACAGTTAAGGAAAGTGCAATCTACATGTGATGGGAGGGGCCACAAGTAGCTCTGTCATTAAAACCAGCAGCCAGTATCTCCTCCGAGCAACTACCCTTACCGCTATATGCACTTTGGCAGTTAAAGATGCAGGTATGTATCCTCACCATACTGTTTGTAGTTTACTTCTCGCACATTTGTGCCTTGTCTTTTCTGCTGAGTGTGTTTTGAGGATTCTCCCTAGTTTGTTAATCTCATAGAGCCATGCATCAGTGGTGGGGACAAAGTTCAAAAAGTACATAGTTAATTAGCTTCACTGGTGCATGAATGCTGTGGAGGATTCTTATACTATCATTGGGCGGTATGGTCTCTTTTTCAGTGTTGGGTGTTAAATGCACACAGGCAAGTGTTTACCACTGGCCTACATCCCCAGCCCTGAGGTGATGGTGGCACCTTCGTGATGTAGGCAATCTGGCATTCAGCAAAAACATCACATAGTTGTAATGTGTTTATTGAGAGGTAATGTTACTCACAGATTACCTTAATGGCTACATAATATCGTTCTTTGTGGATAAAGACATAGTTATTTTGGCCTATTCCTGGTTGTTGACATTTCAATCATGGGTTTTTATTGTTATATGAAGATTAAAAAAAATCTTTGCCTATAAACCTGTGGGGTTTCTCCAGAGTCATGCCCTATGGATTAGAAGTCTGATCAGAGCAAATGGGAACACTGAGGGCTTCTGGTAGGTATCACTAAGTTCACCAGGGACCATGGGCCAGGACCTGTATTTGAAGGCTAGTAACTTGAGACTGGACAAGTCAGTTATACTAGATAACTTGGAATTTAGATTTGCTCTGGTCTCAGCATCTATGGAAAACTAAAAATTATGATCGAGGCGTCAGTTTGAGGAGCAAAGTGGTGGAGTTCTTGGGTGTAAAACATTCTGTAGAGAAGCTAAGGGAAAAGTGGACCACAGCTGAGGAAAAATCCCGATTTTTTCCTGCAGGGGTCACTGTTGTAGTCAATTTATCCTGCAAGAAAACTAAAATACTAGGACATATTAAAGCCTCATTGGTCCGCGCTTCTTAAACTGTAAAGTAAACAAGACTTCGCAGCCAGATAGCATTAGCTGCCAAGTTCTTATATAATGACCACAGAGCCCCACTTCTGCTTTAATTGCTCTCTACAGAGGAACATTAGCGTCGGATTCTGTAAGTGTGCATACGTCATGTGCCAACTTGAATGGAAGGAAGAGAAGAGTCTTTAATGTGGTCCAAAGGATCCCTTGTTCTGCTCTCGTTTTTGCACCTTAAAATCTGCACAGACAAAATCAGCGAGGGTAGCTTCCTTTGTATCTTTCCATTTGAGTTGTCGAGGGTGTTTCAGATTTCCCATATTTATTCGCAGTGTTCCAGGGTCTGTCCTGAGGCGGCAGTCTGGCTGCAAGGGCTGGGCAGGGAACTGGCCAGGTGTGGCAGGAAGGCGCCAATTCTTTCTGCAAAGCAGGAGGTTTTTCTACCACCAAATGCAAATCAGCTAGCCATTTTCCACCCTCACTCACCTTCCAGCCCCTGGCCCCCTCATCCGGTACCCGCTGGGAGGCGTTAACTAGCCCTCTGCTCTTTTACCGGACCCCAGAGGCGGCTCAGCCAGCAGACCCATCTGCACTAGGCTGTCAAGCTTCGAGCTGAACCAGGACTTGCTCCAAGCTCAGATTGGCCTGGGGCATCCGGGAGGCAGAGGGAACCGTCTAGGAACCCAAAGTGTGAGCCGTGGAGAAGCTGGTGGGCAAAGCTCAACCTGAGGTGAGAAGATAGTCCGAGCCTAGCTGTTGGCACCCGGTGTAAGCCGAGCTGCAGACGTCTGGCTCGGGTCCCCTAGTGCACTGCCTCCACCCCTGGCACTAAGGTTGGGAGTTGGCGAAACTCCCTCACCTGTCGGAACCCGGATCTGGCAGCGGGAAGGGGCTGGCAGCCAGCTCCTGCTGGTTACAACAAGCTTGGCAAGTGGCCCTGCTTGCATTAGGGCGCCACCGCCAAGAAGGCAGGTGTGAGGCTCCTTAGCGCCCCAGCCTCTCGCTCCTCGCTGCTCTCCTTTGTCCCCAGGCACCATCAACTTGGAGTAGGTCTAGGGGCAACTCCCACAGATACCAGAGCTGCAGGTTCTAGAAGCCCCGCCTCCTCCTGCCACTTAGCGCTGTCAGTGCAGGAGGAACTTTCCGTTCCGCCAGAGTCTAAGATAACAGCTGGGGTTTTCGGAACTTTAGTCAGGGACTAGCTGGTCTTTTGTCTGCAAGCCACGCCATAACTGCTGCTAGCCTGCGACAGGACACCTCCAGGCCTGGAAAGACCACTTCCAGCGACACCGACGCGCCAACTTTTGATTCGTTGTCTGCGTTGCCTACCTAGGTGCTCAGCTCCAGTGTCCCGGGGGTACGCATCTTCTGAAGACAGAGCCACTCACACCATCGAACTCGCTCTTCTCTCCCGCACAAGTGTGGGTTCGGTGCCTGATCCACGAACACACAAGTGCTCCGGACTCGCAAGACCTCAGAATTGCCTTTGAGAAAGATTAAGCCCAGGAGGTCGGAGCCTCTTACGCCAAACCATAGTTGGTTCAGGTGTTTCTTCTCCAAACCCTGTGCCTTGAGCAGATAATCCGTACGGCCAGGAGGTAGACTGCAGGTCCCTGTCGCCGGTTCGGAGTGGTAAGCCATGGCCGGCTGCTGCTGTCTATCTGCGGAGGAAAAAGAGTCGCAGCGCATCAGCGCGGAGATCGAAAGGCAGCTTCGACGCGACAAGAAAGACGCGCGCCGGGAACTCAAGCTGCTGTTGCTGGGTGAGTGGCCGCGTTTATCCCGCGCGCTGAGACATTCGCGTCTCAGTTCCTTCCTGCCCCGCGGAGTTCTCGGCGACATCCTGTGTTTCCTCCCGATCCCTTCAGGGTTCACAGATGCTGCGGCACCCTGGCTTAGGACCGGGTCTTTTGCATCTGGGGGGCTGGGTGGCATTCGATAGCAGACTTCGAACAACTCAGAGCAGGGCAGGAGCTCAACTCTTGGGCTCTTGTCTGTTCCCCCTCCCCTGCCCCCGCTCCCGCCTCCCGCCTCCCCCACCTCCTTGCCCTTGGGCTTCCAGTGCGCCGATGCTGCAGAACCCCAAACTTGGATGGCGGGTGGTGAGGAACTGCCTGGCTCTGTTTTAGGTTCCCCTCTTAGCTTCTGACTACAGCCAGGTAAGGTCGTATGGGACGGCTCTGTCCTCACTGACAAAGGAAACCCTAGAAACTGACAAACTTGAGAGCAGGGGGAAATGCTAACAAGCGAGCCTTGGACGTTAAGTCCCTACCGCTTTCTCTCTTCTGATGCTAATACCTTCTGCTGGTGACCTCCTGAGCCCAGGTCAAGAGAACAGGCTTAACCCTCCTTTGATCTAGGTTAGTTTAGAAGTAGCTGGCTTGGCTACTTCTATCAGTGTCTTACCAGGCTTTTAGAAGGTCTCTGCAGAAGTGGCTCAAAAACATAAGAGAAGCCTTTAAGGCCCGATTCATTCCCCAAGGCAAGGATCACTTTCTTCTGGCTTTAGAACATCATTCAGTACATCCATTGTTGAATACTGGCTTTTTTTTCTTTCACTATCTCCCTCCCGGCCCCAAAAAGCTACAAGTATTTCAGCTTGTTTGCCATATCTTTCCAGGCAGAATCCTCTCTTTCACGGTGTGTGTGTGTGTGTGTGTGTGTGTGTGTGTGTGTGTGTGTGTTTAATTACCGTTAGCAGTCACACTTCAAGAAGGGCTGAAGGATTGATCCATCAGGGGAGGCCTTTTAATTTGTTCTGCCTTCACACCTGGGCAAGGGAGCCCTTTACTATGTAACCTGCTACTCCTGGGTTTAAAGGGCCTCTCTTGGTTTTCCTCAGACCTGCAAGTCCAAAGGGCTGACCACTCAGATCCCACACTCCCCTCTCCTCTCAGGCCAGAAGAAAGTCCCTGCCCACAGGACTCATAGCTTACTACTAGGGTGTTAGCCAGCGAGGAGGAGGAAAGACCTGATCTGGGAGGAAGTCCAGAGGGAAGCTGATTGCCGAGGAGCCTGTGAAGGAGCAGCTGTCCTGGGGTCCCCAGGGATGAATGGGAAGGAGGGGTTCTGCGTGCCGTGTGTGTGTGTGTGTGTGTGTGTGTGTGTGTGTGTGTGTGTGTGTGTGTGTGTATGCGTGTGCGCATGTGCACATACACATACACACACACAACACACACTCTCGGGGGAGTGGCGGGGTGCGGCTGCTCACGCACAGTTGGGGTAGGTCTAGGAACTCCAGCTGAGCCCCACAGGCTGCCATCAGGTTTGGTTTATCAACTGGAGAACTACGCGACAGTTTGTAGTTTGGTTAACACTAAGGTAATTATGTCTTCATTTGACTTTAGACGCATAGTTTTTTTTTTGTTTTTTGTTTTTTGTTTTTTTTTTTTGTTTTGGTCAAGAGCAGACTAAACTCTAGTGCATTTTGAAATATTTAGATTGGTGTGAAGTACTGTCAGGAACATACCAAGAGCTGAGCATATGCTGGCCCCTTGTAAGGCAAATGATGTACTAAGTGGAGTCGAAATGATGTATTGATAATAGTTAGACACAGTTAGACATTTGAAACAGGGGAGGGATGCTTCAGGCTACTCATTTACTTAAAGTCGCCATTAGCCCAGGCAGCTAGACCCTTCGGCCTTTCTAGCTCTTGCTGTACTTCTTGTTCTCTTCTCCCAGCTGGCACGAGCCATCATTTTGGTGACAATATCTTGTTCAAGGTAGAGTTCCAAATCCCATGGAGCTATCAGAGCCTCAAGGGTGGGCTTAAAAACACCCCCTCGCCCATCTTTAGAGGGTTATGATGTAATCCTATTCTCAAGCTAAAAGAAGAGGATGTGACTCAGAACATTCGAGAATCAGGGAAGGATCTGTGCTCACCTGTTTGAAGTCAAGCAGAGTGGGAGCTTCACTGGTTTCTGGAGTGGCCGAATTAGATCATGTGTTGGTCACGTGACTCAGCTATAAACGCTCCACTTCACAATGGGACATGGGGATCCTGTGTGGACTATGTTCCCAGAAGCCATGGGCTCTCAAAATGATGTATGGATCTGCAGCTGAGGGTAAGGGCATTTCTGAAGTGTGCTGTAGAGCAACAGAGTCCTTCCTGTCTGGCCTTAATAAAAGCGTAGGTCATTGTCCAGTTCTGAGGGACACAAGCTGTTGTCTGGTTATAGCTGGTAGTTGAAAGATATTGGCCAGATGCTTTCTTGGCAGGAGGAGATAAAGACGATAAAGGATACCGTTGAATTTAGTAGAAAGAAATTCCTTCTAATTGGACAAAACCAAATCGTCCTAGTAACACTGGAGGAAAAGTGATGGCCATAGGTCTCCTGTAAACCAATGGGAAAGCAGAGCTTGCACTTGTGCCTCTGAGTCCTTCACCCAGGAGCCAACCATTCCACAGGCCTCTGTAGCTGGAATGGGAAAGGAATGGACATTCCTCCATACTGACATCTTTGCCAGACCACAGATAAAAACCTCCTAGCGCCTCGATGCAGAGGCTGGAGCTGGGCCAATGGAGTACAGTGTTCCTAAAGGCAGATGCAGAGCCAAAGGCCATTTTGCACAAGGAGAAACGGAAACTTCCATGTGAGCTATGGCTGCAGACAGGGGGACCAGTAAGCTCGGGTCGGTGCAGCTAGCTAGGATGAGCCCAACCCAGAGTAGCAGCAGCAGCAGCTGCAGCTCTGTGAGTAAGAAAGGACTCCCCCACAGAGCTGGCTGGCCCATCAGTTGCTGGTGGAATGTAGCCACAAGGGCCCTGTGTGCTATGAGCTACAGGGGATGCTCTTGTGGATAGAGGCGCCAGTAGTCTTGAATCCTGTCCTGAGCCTTGGTGGCACTTTTGCTAGTCTCATGGCCTTAAGACTATGGGAAGAGAAGAATCATACTGGTGGGAACAAATTAAGTGCTTTATGTACTGTGGTCTCTGTGGCCTGTCACCATATGTGACTTCACTCCTCAATCAGAGCCACCACTATTGGCTTTCCTAGTTCCCTGCAAGACAAGCCACTGCCCCTCAGCTTGGACCCTGAGCTGGACAGAGTTACGGTGGCTCTGCACAGTGAAACCTGGGTGCTTCGACACCCCTTCTTAGCTCTATTCGGGATCCTGGTCACAGCAGGACACCCTGGACTGGTTAAGCGCTGTCGCAGGCCATCACCATCGCTGTTGCTTCAGCAGCCTTCTTATCTTCAGCTGGGGGCCCACTCTGCTGCCCTGGGTCACCAAGGGTATGGAGGAGTGTGAGAAGCCCCTCCTATCTGCCCCTTCTTTCCCTTGACTCCTCGGTACTCATACCATCCGCCTTCAGCTAGGGTGCACCATCCTGTGGCTCTGGCTTGCTCTCAGCTCAGGCTGTTCACTGCCTTACACTCACTCCCCTGATCCTGTGAAATGGTCCTATCTGGACACAGAACAGGTCTGACCCAGCAACTTTCTGGTGGAATGACAATATAAACTCATGTTAAGTATTCACTGGTTTCCTAGACCTTGTTCTCAGGATACGAGTGAGAAGTACTCTGAGGCCCCACAACTCACACTGACCCCTATATTCCACCCTACATCCAGGAGGTGCTGATAGGGTTATTCAGTACCCAGGGTGGTTCCCAGCCTCCTATAGGGTAAGCCACATGTTCAGGTGCCATCCTCATGGGTAACTCCTGGGGTGGGTGCTGGTGGCAGTGGATCCAAGGCCCTTTGCCTAGGCAGAGAAGATGAGGTCAACAGTCACAGTATAGATTTTACAGCACTTGCTGAACAGAAGTGGGTAAGCATTAATACAGAGGCCTGGTCACAAATCCCAAGTCCCCTTTTTCAGAGGCCATTTTGGCCATCAGTTGAGACACCAGGGCTGCCTTATGGAGGAGAAAAGGTTCTCGCATAGAGAAGCAGTTTCCTGTGTAGTAAGGGTTGGTGCAAAAGGTTGTCGGTGCAGCTGTGGTCTAGCATGGCCTCAAGGTCGCTCACAGGGCTTCGCATTGGCCTGTTCTTCTGATGGGCCTCCCCTAACAAGTCACTAATTAAGAAAATGGCCTGCAGGCTTATGTGACACTTTCTCAGTTGAAGATCCCTCCTCTCCAATGACTCTAGCGTGTGTCAAGTTGACACAGAACTAGCTAGTAGAACGATGGAGGGGTTTTTCTGTTCTATATTTTCTAACCTTTGTAGAATGAAACATGAATTACATGACAATAAATTTCTGTGAAAAAGTAAAACAAACAAACTCCACCATTGTATTATTACTGTAGAAACTTCCATTCCAGAAAATGGCAACTAAATGAAGGAATTGTGGGCTTTCTTTGGTTTTAGTGTTCCATAAGGCTTGGTTAAATGTCGCTTACTAATTGACTTGAGCATTTCCAGTCACCCTGGACACAGGATTCGTCTTGGAACTCTCTGGAAGGAAGGGGAAGTGGTATTTAACTTAATTATATCCTTTTGGCAGGGCCACCATGATAAAATACTACAGGTTGGGAGGCTTAGGCAACGGGAATTGATTTTCTCCCAGGCTGGAAGCTGGAGTCCACACATCAAGGTTCTGGCAGGTTTGTTTAATCTTGATGCTTTGGCTTTGGCCTGTCAACAGGGGCTTTGCTGTATGTCCTCCCGTGGCCTTTCCACTGTGAGTGTGCATTCCTGCATATTTGCTTCCTCCCACAGGGAGTCCAGTCCTGTTAGATTGGGTTTTATATTAAACATCTCTTTAAAGACCTTATCTCCAAATACAGCTATTCTCTAAAGTATTGGTGGTTGAGACTTCAACAAATAAAACGGTTGTTGGGAGGGTATAATTTAGCCCATAATGTCAACAGTGGCAGGAAGACACATCCTATCACAGCTGTCATTACCTGTGAATTTCCTTCCTAGTGTTCTTCACTCAGGGAAAGCTATCCTTGACTACAGCACAGAAAAGTATTCCAGGACAAAGCTAAGTTAGTACGTTTACCAAATAGAGATAACACATGGCTCAGATCGAAGTTTGGAAGGAGGAGGATGTCACAGTATCTCTTCTTATTGCTATGATGAAATACCCTGACAACAGCAACTTAAGCAGGGAAGGTCGATTTTGCCAACAGCTCCATCGTGGTGGGAAAGCCCTGGTGGCAGGAGCTTGAGACAATGCTTCCGCAGCCAAGCAACAGCGTGATGACTGTCTGTGCTCTGCTGGCTTCGTTGTTTGCATACAGTCTAAGACCTAAGCACAGAGAATGGTGCCACTCTCCTTACGGTGGGTCTTCCCACATCAGTTGACCTATTCCCACATCAGAGACCCACCCAATCTAAATAACTCCCCAAAGATGCTCCAGATCCTGTCACATTGGCAATCAAGAGGAAGCATCATGACAGGTCTTCAGAAGAAGGACACTATACAATTCAAACATGTGTAACTTACACAAGGTTTAAGTGAAGTTTAAAAATGAGGAAGAAAGATGTGATTTGGTTTATTTATTCCTTTTACCTTTAAGGTTTTCCTATGTTGGGGAATGGTGGCCCATAAACAATAATCCCATGTGGGTGATGGAGGCAGAAGAATCAATATTAGAAGCTCTGTAGTAAGTTTGAGGTTAGAATGGGCCACAGAGACCCCATCTTTCAATTAAATTGAATTACATTTATAAATAATGAAAAAATATTTTTGTTAATGAAGTTTATTTTACAAGTTGCATTGTTCGGGTTTAGGGATGAGAGAGGAATGCTGATACAGCTAACACACGAGGCCTGGACTTGGACGTTCCGGCCCCAGCCCTAAGTAAGCATGGTCTGTGGTTTTTAGCATCCTTGTCCAAGATGTCATTAGGAAGGCTGGCACTATCTCTACAAAATTCTGATGTTATCATCTGTGTTGATGGCCTTGAATCTTGCCAGAGAAATACAAGCTAGATCACAGAATGAGAGGCTTCTTTCTCTCCTGTGCCTCCTTAACTTCTTGTCTTTCTGTCCTGCGCTAGTAACAGTGTAGGAGTCAAAGATGTTGATACTTAGTTTAAGCTGCTGGTTCCAACTCTGGCTCTACCATTTCTTGCCTGTGAAGTTGACCCTTTGATCTTTGCCTGACACACTGTGCCATGAGCTCTTGTTGATCCTGTTTTTAGTTTTTAGTTTTCCTTTGGTAGTTTATCAGGCATCAAGGAGGTGTCATCTCCCATTTTAGCTGGCCGGTTACCAGCAGCATAGTGGTTTGTTTACATTTTTCAAGCAGCGTTTTTACAGAGAGATTTTGCCTTACATTTCGTTGAGAGTTCCCTAGACTGTAAATTGATTCCTAGTTATACTACATAATAAAAGTCTGGGTCCAACCAGGCTTTATTGGATCAAATAAAACAAAATCTCCCTGAAAACTAATTGTGGCGTCTCTGGGTAGGGGAGCACTAGAGACAACAGTGCATAGTGTTTTCTTTGTAGAGGTGATCGAATTTCTTGAAGAAGAAAAGAAACAGAGCGAGAGAATGCTCCTTTATCTCCTCATCTTAGTTTAGTCCCACGGATTTTCTGGAGTTTCAGGCCTGGCGTTCAGTATAGGAACCTTTTCTCAAGGAACTGAATAGAAAGATTGTCACAAAGCTTAATGGCAACCTGGAGATGGCAGCACAGGCAGAGTGGGGACCACTTTGGAGTGGCTTCTTAATGCAGGCACCGTAAGATGCTAGTCACAAAGCTGGGGCTTCCACGGCCCACATGCCAGGGGGAGGCAAACTCTCCTGTTAAAAAGGGAGATTTGTGAGACAGCGAATGATATTCTTAGGATCTGGGATCATATGCAGGACCCTGCAGGCAGGATTTCATTGAGCTTTTGTGATCTAGGTCTCACCGTAAAGTAGACGTTAACATAAAGTTGATGGATATTTTCTGGCCAAAATACACTTCAGAAGATTGTATGGCTCTCTATGTGGCTGAAATAAATGAACCCACCCAGAAGACAGATGACTGGCTTCCATCCATAATGCAGCAGTCCCTGGAGACTGCTGAAGGGGTTGCTAGGTATGGTGGCACACGCCTTTAAACCTAGCACAGAGGAGGCAGAAGCAGGCAGATCTCTGTGAATTTGAGGCCAGCCTGGTCTACAAAGTGAGTCCAGGACAACCAGAACTGTTACATTGAGAAATCATGTCTTGAAAAACCTAAAAAAAAAAAAAAGGTGGGCAAAGGACAGGTACCCATCTCCTGTCTGTCTGTCTGTCTGTCTGTCTAAGACAGCCTTTTGACTTTTCCCTCTATACTTTTCAAGATAACTCTTCTTCTGAGGTATTTTACATGCAGTAAAAGCTACCAGTTCTAAGTGTACAGATGACTAACATGAGAAATGTATAAACACAGGCATATAAACATTTTTTCTAGAACATTCTTGCCATCCCTGAGGGTTCTGCATGCCCCACTGTAGTTACTTTTCTCCAAATCATTTATTTTTAACTTTTTATATGGAAATGTCTTTAATTATATGGAAAACACTAGAATAAGAATTTAAGGGACATGATGAGGATCCCTTAGTGGGTAAGAATATTTACTGTGTCAACAAGAAGACCTGAATTTAAATGCCAAGCACTAGACTAAAAAGCTAGGCATAATTACTACACATGCCTGCAACCTCAATGTGCTAAGGCAAAGACAGGTGGCCCCCGAGAGCTCACTGGCTTGACAGCCTGTCTGAGACAATGAGAGTTGGGTTCATGGGAGACTCCGTCTCAAAAATAAAGTGGAGAATGATAAAGGAAGATATTTGACCTTCCTCTGGTGTCTGCATGTGCATTGTATGCATCTGCACCCACATATGTGTGTATAACACACACACACAATGCATATACACAGTCACACACCACACACATACTACGTACACATCACACACATACCACACACACACAGACTCACACACTCACACATACACACACCCAGAATTTACAAACTATTTATATTCTTTTTCTAATTCAATTGCTGCATAACTTGTGCCTCTTTTTGTTCTCATTTCTGTAGTTTCTCCACTTTTAGGAAATTTCTGAGAGTGTGTTATATGCATCGTGCCCTTTCCATCTAAGTACACCCTAAGACAGGGCAAGTTCTTACATGAACACAGTTCATTTGTGAATCTTTGATCAGTTTAAATGTGGTAGGATATTTGTGTCCAGTCTGTTTCTTGTATCCTAGATATGTCAGTTAGCCCAACAATGTCCCAAGCGGCATTGCCTCATCCCAAGCTCGGGGCTAATGTCATCTGAGAAATCACACTTGCCTTATGGCTTTTCATTTCTTTAACAAGAACATTCTAGCCAGGTGTGGTGGTGCACGCCTTTAATCCCAGCACTCCGGAGGCAAAGGCAGGCAGATCTCTGTGAGTTCAAGGCCAGCCTGATCTACATAGCAAGTCCAGGACAGGGACAGCCAAGGCTACACAGAGAAACCCTGTCTCAAAAATCCAACAAAACAAAACAACAACAACAAAACCAAGAACATTCTACAGCCTCTCATGACATTGAATTTTTGAAGAACATGTTTCACATGTTTCTCTTTCCCCTCCTCAAACCAAGCATTTAGGCTTTGTCTGACTCTCTTCTGACGCTAGTGCAGCTAGGCATTTTGGCTGGAACGCCACATAGGTGTTGTGTGTTACATCTGAGGTTCATGGCAGCTGCTTCTCACTGATGATTTTGACTTTGATTACCTGGTCAGGATGCAGCTGTCTTGCCTGCTGAATCACACAGCTCCTTCTCAAAATGTCTTTTTTGTAAACCATTTTTCCTCCAAGCCTTGCACATGTTAGGCAAATTCCCTGTCCCTGAGCTATATCCCTAGACACCAAAACATTCTCCTCGACTTACTAATCGGTTTTCTACTCCTGGCCAGTTAATTGAACGATATGACGGCTTTGGAATTGTCTTCCGTCTCTAGGAGTCTCTTAGTGCTTGCCGATAGGCGCTTGATCTGCTGCTTAAGAGCTTTCCCTTTGCCTCTCATTTTTACTTCTGTCCTTCTCCCTTCATTTATATATTACAATATGGGCTTACTTGGTTCTCAAGGGGGGCACTATTTGTGCAATGGGGTCCCTTCCAAGCTGGGCCCTGTGGCATTGGGACATGCTATCTTCTTGGCACAACAAGATGTTCCAGGATGAGCTGGTATCCACTCGGTTAGCCACTAGCCATTTCCACAAGGACCTTGATCTCAGCTGATGGAGGGCCTCCCCTTCCTTTTAAGATGCTTAGGGATTTGAGACAAAAACAGTCAAGTCCATTAGTCTATCGATTCCCAATACCTAAGCCCGAGAAAGAGTAAAGTTTTCAAGACGTGCCACTAGGAGATGAACGTTTTGAGGTTTTCATGAATCTTAAACTACAAGCAGATACAAAATGCCAAGGACTATCAGTGAGGTTTGGCAAAAAAACAACAAAACAATGCTCTGATTGAATAATCTCCCTACCTTAGAGTGTACTTTCCTGGCTGGAGAGAAGTGGGAGAAGCAGTTGGTGTGCAAGCATGAGGGCCTGAGTTTGAATCCCCAGAACCCATGTAAAGGCAGACATGGCAATGCATGGATCTGTAACCCCACCTCACCCCCCACCCCTACAGTGTGCCAGAGACAGGAGAATCTGTAAAAGCTTGGCAGCCAGATACCCTGCTGTATGCAGCAGTGAACACCAAGAGCCTGCATCAAACAAGGTGCAGGGTGAGGTCTGATAGCTCTGATGATCCTCTGATCTTCTTATGCATTCACTACGGTGTGCAACATGCCTACACTCACACACACACACACACACACACACACACACACACATACTACACACATTTTTGAAAGATGCTTTCTGATCTATGTAATAGTTTGCCTTATCTGTGCCCATGATACTTCCTAAACCACAAAGGAAAAACTACTATAAGAATTGCCCTCTGTGACAGGCAGGGGGATGAGCAAGCAGAGGAAAGGGATTCTGGGAATCTCTGCAACAAAGATGCTGTGCTCTGAACGTGGGGCTGGAATTCAGCCTCACAGAATTTGAAAAAGGAAGATTGGCAAAGGGCACTGGCCAGGATGGTTGGTATGGCTGACCTTTATCAACTACCACCATCCTTCCGGAGTGGCAGAGTCCCCTGGGTTGACGTCCTTCCTTTGTGGGTGCTGAAGGTACAGGCTGCACCTCTTACAGAGTACTGTCTGGAACCATCAGTTCTGGCCAGGGGATCCAGACATGATGGTCACTGGTGTGCATGCTCTGAGGCAGAGGCTCCTATGAACCAGGCAGCCTTGAGTGTGCACACTGTCAGAGGGAAAAAGCATGCTGTGAGAATCTGAGGACTCTGAGGGCAGAAGAAGATGCAAAGGGTCCCCACTGGAGCCCTGACTTTCAGGATGGTGGCTGGCTGCCTGCTGATGTGTAAATTAACTGTGCTGGCTGGGTTCTTTGTTGCAAATCATTTCAGCTGAATAATATATTAAGAGGAAAGTAGAAAACTCGGAGTTGATGAAAATTGGACATCAGATCCAGCAAAATGGCAGGCTCCAGGAAGGTCCTGACACAGTGAGCCCTGGCATCAGCCCAGCCTGTCACCAGCAGCCAGGTGACACTACATAAGACGTGTAGCTGTTGCTGGTGCTTGCTTACTGGTGCTTATCTTCCCCAGCAGCTCCATACATTACTGTGACAGTTGCTGCATCCTTATATCACTTTTCAAAACTATAGGCCATGTGTTTGGACCCAGCCACTAGGTGTTAGGGTTAAGCATGATGGTTAGGACAAGTTTTTGGAGCTAAGCTTGCTGGACTTAACATCTAGGTTTGTTTGTTTGTTTGTTTTAACTGATGAGCTGTACACACCATGGTATTCTGAGTAATTCAGCAGAGTGAGTCATTATTTTTTATGATATTTAGCTCCTGACACATAGTCAGTTCTGTTTACTTCAAGTGCTGGTTGGCTAGGCATGGTGGCACATGCCATTAATCCAAGTACTTGGAAAGCAGATGCAGGCAACTATCTGTGAGTTTAAGCCCCAGCTTGGTTAAATGAATTCCAGGCCAGCCATGGATAGACAAGGAGACCCTGTCTCCAACTAAACAAAATAAAACCATGTGTTAGTATTCAGCCTACTATACAAAGAAGCCTACCTTTTTTTTTTTTTTTTTTTGGATTTCCCCTCCTCCTACAAGTAATGGGTGCCCATATACTGGACAGCCTCAAATGACAAAGATCCAAAACAAAGATGTGAGGCTTTCGTAAAGGAAGAGGGAAGTCTTTGTCTCTAAGTGGGTTGGTAAATACAAACTGAAAGAAAAAAAAAATCTGATAGAAACCTTCAGACAACGGAAGCACAGAACTGAAAGGCAGCAGATGTCTTTGAATCTGAAGGCATAGTTGACAGTGCTGCAATCCTTTCTGGTGCTTCTTTTTTATTGTGTGTTGACTTTATGGGGATATAAACATATCATGCATGCATTCTGTTATCCCAGGAAGCTCTCACAAGCCATTGCCAGCCCTGTCTCTGGCACTAAAGTCTGGTACCAAATTTCTAAACCTGTGATCCTAGGCCAGGGTTTCTGCACCGTCTCCTGAGTCCTGCTGTCCATAATTATGCTGATGTGATCCAAAGTCTTAAAATTGGAATACGTTTCTAGTGCCTCTCAGAACGCGAATAGCATTGTCCTGTCTCTGGCTCACCATCCTCAGGTCAACGTTCCCCTGCCTTCTGGCTTTGAACACTTCAGCTTTTATTGCTGTTTGCCTCTGAGTCTCTGAGGTGGCTTCTTTTTCTGCCTGGAACATTCTTCTCTGTTTTCCACTCCCATTGTAGTGTCTTGACTGTTTCCTTTTTATCTTCACATCTCTGCTCAGAGTTCATCCCTCAGAAGGGCCAGCCCTGGTCAACAGCCTTGGCAGCCTCAGCTCCTTGTTGCTTGATTCTATTCCTAGTTTATTGTGGCTTCCATCTTAAAACTGAGCTGCAGTTCTACCACCTGCAAACTAGATTACAAACTCCTGAGACCTGGCCTGTGCTGTCTAGTCTCTGAATCCTTGCTGAAAAGGCAGCACCATACAAGTACACACAAGCTGGAACAATTCTCCACACCTCAGAGCCTGTACAGGCCATTGGACTAGAACATAACATATTTCTTAAGGAATACTTGTTGATATGGCTATTGTGCTGTTTTTTTGTTTTGTTTTGTTTTGTTTTTGTTTTGCTTTGCTTTTTGTCAACTTGACACAAACCTAGACAAATCTGGGAAGAGGAAATCTTAATTGAGAAAATGCCTACGTAAGATTGGCCTGTAGGCAAGTCTATGGGATATTGTCTTGATTAATGACCAATGTGGGAAGGCCCAGCTTACTGTACAATGCCACCCTCAGGCGGGTGGTCTTGGATTGTAGGAGAAAGAAGGCTAAGCAAGTCATGAGAGCAAGCCAGTAAGCTGCACTCCTCCTTGGCTTCTGCATCAGCTCCCATCTTTGGGTTCCAGCCCTGCCTGAGTCCCTACTCCAATCTCACGCAGTTACAGACTGTTACCTGGAAGTATAAGATAAAATGAACCCTTTCCTCCCCAAGTTGCTTTTGGTCATGATGTTTATCACAATAGAAACCCAAGCTGAGACACCCATTTTACAGACAGAAAAATCAAACTGTTAAGGATCATGTTGCTTAGTAATAAAACTAGACCACACATTTAATAAATCAATCTTATTATAAGTGTTATTAATTTTTTTTTTTAATGAAAGGTAAAAGGCATCAAAGAATAGCAGTCCAGGCTGATGCTTCCTGGAGTGTGAACTCAAGAGGTGCGGCTCATGGGTGTGGTCCCTGCTAGCACTTACTGTTCATCACAGTGAGACAGAAGCGACTTTAATGATGGGATGGCCAAGCATGTTCCAATATACATAAAAAGTACTTAGGAAATTTATAGTGGGAGATTTCTGGCATGGAAATTGATTTCTTATGTCTATACCCCGCCCCCAATATATACCTGCTCAGAGTTTTGAATGCAATTACGTTGGCATCCATTCAGTTATGGAGAATCAGAAGTTTCAGGGCCCCGAGGAGCCAGATCTCTCTGTTATCATCTCCCGTGTAGCATGTTCCTTAGGTTTAAGGAGCCCATTACGAACGGGATCAATACAAACGGAGCTAAGCAATATTCTTGGGATTTGGCAGGGAGAGGCAATTGACAGCAAAGAAGACTGGGAGACGATAAGACTAGAAACTGAGGATTAGAGCCAGGAAAAGAATTTAGTTAGTTCATGACCCTGTTCTTCATGGAAACTGTTTTGTTTTGTTTTCCTCAACAAGTTAGGGCTCTGAGAGCAGGCAAATGCATACTAAGCTTACAGATGCTCTGGTTCCCATCCTGCTGTCTGCTGGGACAGGAGGGCCAACAACTTGTTTCCTCTGCTGCTGGTGTTTCTTCATAGAGAAAAGATGCCCTGGAAGTCCAGATGTCTATTACCAAGTGGTGGCAAACATTCTGAGAAGCATCCTTAGGTATTTGCCAAAATTGCATGGTATACGCGGTTCCACATTGGCTGTACGGAACAGCCTGGGGCTTCTCTGCCAGGCATGGTGTGCCACCACCCTGAATACTGTGGATGTCAGGAGTATTTGTGGATCTAAACACATCTCAAATGGATAAAGCAGGACAGGAATTGATGACAGAAGTTTTTAAACTCCGTTATAAACTCATGAGATCAGTGTTTCACAGCTAGCCCATCTGTGATTGAGAGGCAGAGCTATGTGTCTCCTGAGGGTAGGAAACAATGAGATGAACCATCAGTTGAAACTAGAGACTTCAATTTATTTTGTATGCAGGAAAAGAGACTGAGTACTGGTTTATGATCACAAGCAAAACATTTTCTCTGAACCTAGAGTCCTTCTTCACCTGTAAGATGAAATTGTGACCTCATAAGTCTTACCAGTTCCGTTTTCTAGCAGTGAGTATGACTCCCCAGGACCAGAAGTGCCAGAATTATCACCTCCTGAGTCCTTGGTGGAAGTGCCAAAATGGAGTCTGCAGTGTGGCTCTTTGAATCAACTTTGGGAGTAGAGCCAGCAATCCATACATTAATAAGCCCTTTTTGTGATCAAGATTGTTTTAAATCTTCAGCTGGGAGCTTGCAGGCTGGCCAGTCTCTGTTGGTCACTGGAATCCCAAAGCTAAAATATTTCCATGGGCATCCAGAAGCGCCAGAGACTGATCTGCTCAAGGGGATACTAACATGAAGCCCACTTCCATCCTCCTGAGAAGGGGGCCTCAGAATCTGAGCAGGACTTTTTGTTGTACTTTGTTTTCTGAGACAGAGGCTGTCTTCAAACTCATGATCCCTTCCCCCAGCCCCCTGAGACAGAGTTTCTCTGTGTAGCCTGGCTGTCCTGGGTTCGATTTGTAGACCAGGCTGGCCTTGAACTCACAGTGATCCGCCTGCCTCTGCCTCCCAAGTGCTGGGATCAAAGGTGTGCATCATCACGCCCAACTTCTCATGACCCTCTTGACTCTGCCTCCCAAGAAGGGATTATGGGTCTCTGCCACTGTGCTCCATGAGGTAAACAATATATAGGGCTTTTATTTTATATTTCAATTTCCAGCTACTGGGCAATGACCACATGGACACACTCACATTTATATGGGTATTTTGACGTATGCTCCAAAAGTTGTATTCTCATAATCTACAATGGCTTTTGTAGCTCATAGACATTAAATAGTATTTTTATTTCTAGAATGGACCTAGTGATGATCAGGAAGCACATTCTAGAATTAACTCATCCGTCTGTCTATCGCTAATCTTCTTTTAAAAATTCCACTTCCGTGGACTATTGGTTGGTTGTTTCTTGGCATAGAAATATTGCTTTTCTCAAAATATAGTGACTGGCAAATTACCATATTCTGTATGATTTTTAATGAATGCAAGGAAAAGGAAAGATTTGTTTACTTGAAAGACTTCTTCTGCATTGCAATGTTAATCGGCATCACATGATTTAGATGCTTCCACGGCAGTGTTCTCTGCAGCCTGCATGCGTAAGGCCTAGAGGCACTCACCTATCGGGCTTTTGTATTTATTTCCCAGTGGCTGCCGAATTGGGAATGTAAGCTAATTGTACTATTAATCAAAACAAATAAGCAAAAGCGATAAAGCATTTGTAGAAGCATCATCTAATCTTTACAATAGTGAGACAGTGACACCCAAACTGCCCAAGCAGGGCTGCAGACACAGAACAGCCTAGACACTTTCACATGTTTTTGTAGCATCCATGTTTCTATTGTTTATAAATGTGTCAGTCTTCAATGGATAGAAAAAATCCAAAAGGCTTAGTTCCTTAATACAGTCTGCAAAATTTCCTCCTATGGTTTGGTAGGGAGGATCTGGAGGAGTGAGGTGACGTCAAAGGGCTAGGTGGCCACTAGGACACTGGAAGAAAAGCTCGGATGAGTAGCCCTATTTCTATCTACTCTTTCACTGAGGTCTCCATCTTTGTGCTGAATTTCGTGGATTCTGTGACAGTAGTGATTCTAAGCAATGCTGTTGGTTTGAGAATAGCCTTTCAGGAAAACAAACAAGTAAGGACACAGAAATGTACCAGTACCTCAAACTCAAAAATGGTGTTTTGTGTAGATGAAGTGCAAGATGAATTTATTTTCTCTCCCTTTTTTGGTTTTCTCTAACCAGATAATACAAATATAAAAACAGTGAAACCACTCTGGTTACTGACACAGTATTTCAGTTGATTAGATCTTTCTTGGTGCTGGAATTAGATTTGAAAAGAAGCCTTTGTATTGCACCATCAGCCCACTGGGATCTATTTCAGGTGGTGTTGTCACACAGGACCTTAAAGAGTTGCTTTGTGCATTAGTATGAATAGGAGAAACCACGTGTGTACATTCTGACACATGCTATTCTTTAGTGTCCAGACAACTGTGGTGGAGTCACATCCAGGCAATGGAGGAGTCTAGGAAAAGCTTCACAGGAGACCTTGAGCTCTACAGGGAGTACACTGCTGTCCCCTGAGCCCCCAGTCCCCCACCAGGGCTGAGCTTGAGCACTGTGTCAGTGTACATATAGGTTTCCTTTTCTAAACTGGCTTGTGTGAAATCCAGCCTAGGCAGTATGAAGAATTCCTTCTGGAAGCTGGAAATGGCTGTGGTTTGAGATGACCTGAGCTGGACCTTGAAGACAGGACAATTAGAACATTTCAGATATTTTATATGTCTAAAATCTTGATAATTCCCCATTTTGGATATGTATTGATGCTTAGTTGATGCTTAATGCTCATGGTAGAACTGGGATTTGAACTCACATGGCTTGACGTCAGAGCCCTGGTCTTGGTCACAGTCTTGTTTCTGTTTCCTCACAGCCAACATCTCACTAGCATCTATCCCAGAAGCTAATCTGCTACCCTAGGCTTCTCTCCTCTACCCTTTGTCTCTATGTTCTGTCCCCACCCCAGCCTGGAGTTCATTCTTTAGCCTGCAGAGTAGCCTCTTAGAGACATAAGTGACATTGCCATTTTCCTGGTACAGGCCTTTCTCTGTCTCCTTATTACCCATGGACACAAATCTGAAATCTGCATATAGCCCTTCAGACCTTCCATCTCTCATCTGATGGGACCTCTGTCATTGTCCCCCAGGATGACTCAGCTTTGGCCTCAGGACCTCTGATGGAACTTCTACATTCTCCCTTCTCTCTCAGCACACCAGATTCTGCGATGCCAATCCACCAGCCCACAGACCTCTTTCTTACTAGTCTGGCTACCTGACGCTCATTCTCAGAATGCATCTTAGATATCTCCTTCTCCTAGAAGCCACCATTGACTCCCTAGTCCAAATTGTCTTACAGGATCGCCTACATTAAAAAAGCAGAAACACACACACACACACACACACACACACACGCACACACACACACACACACACACACACACACACACACATCTTGGGATCTGGAGAGATGGCCCAGTCTGGCAAAGAACTGATTTTGGTTTCCAGAACACACATTTTGTGGCTTGAATTAGTGCCTGTAATTCAAGGTCCAGAGGATCTGACGCCCTCTAGGGCAATAACATTCTAGTGCAAGCTCTATTTACCACCTGTCTTCCCTGCCATATTCAAACTTCTTTAAATGAAGGGGCTTTTTATTACTGTAGATCCCCAGTGCTTTGCATAGTGGCTAACCTCCGTAAATACTTCCAAAATGGAGCAGTATGTTGCCACTTGACATTTCTAGTGTTGCATAAAAGAAAGGATATTTTGGCTTCAAATGTTAATAGAAGAAATATAAATTCATGACAAATTCTCCGTTTGTATGGATGGAAACTTCCTTACACCCTGACACTGCCTGACAAACAGATATCACAAAGGAACCATTTATTGCTTTCACCATGTTGCCTGGGTTATCAGATTTTCTTGATGCAGAAATGTGACCAGACACTCTGAACCTGATCTTATTTTTAGCATTAAAAGTGGCATAGGGAGAGTAGATGTCACACAGATATCCATTTCTCCCTCCTCCTTCAATACCAAAATTTTCATCTAAGCACAATAGTTAAAGACTATATTTCCATGTTTCCCTTATTGTTAGACGTAGTCATGTAGCTAAGTTACAGGCACTGAGCTATCAATGGAATCAATATAGGTAATTAGGGTGACGCTGTTGGCTGTGGTCTCTGTGTAGCAGTGTTGCAGTGTAGCAGTACATATACCATGTAGTTGCAGTTTTTCGGTATTTGATATAGTTTTCTAGGAGCAAAGAGACATTTATAGCTACATTTTTAATTGATGTTGAATCTAAAATCGAAAAATATTAAAAACTGAGTTTTCCTAAGTCCTTACATGCCTATTTAATTTTCCTTAACATTTAATATTCTTTTAAAATCAATAACTATGGATTTCACTTAATTCTCTGATCAGCTTTCAATCTTATTTAGCCTGGGGAAATTTATGATTAAGCTTTCCTGAGTATTGTTTAAAAAATAATTATCAGGTCATGCTGACCATTCATTGGACATTGATTGATTTTTTGCTTTATTGTAGGTTATACAGAACTGTTTGTATTTCTTTGTTAGATTGTTTTCTTGCTCTGTTGATTTTCGAATGCCCTATTGATTGTAAAAGATGAGAAAATCATCATGTGATCTGTCATGAAAAACTGAATTTCACTTTAAAGTACTGAGGTTGGCCCAAGGAAGAGACAAAGGAAAAACAAAGTTCTCCTGGCCTAGAAGACCTTTCAGTTCCTACTGTAACTTATGCCTAAGCTTCAATATTTCTTTTCGCCTCCGTTCCTCAATCTTTCATCAACAATTAGTTCCTCTAGCTAATTGTTCACCAATAGTTGGTCTCTTTGGCCAGCTGTTCCCCGCCTGCTCAATTCTCCCTACCTCAGAACCACCAAGACTTTCTCTTCTCTGATCTTCAAGCTGGTCTACAGGAGATGCCTAGTAGATTTGGCTGGTTTTTTTTTTTTTTTTTTAACTTCTTTGGAGTTTGCAAAGTTCAGTCAACCAGAGAGTTAAACCGTGGCTCACAAGTTAGGACTTAAGCCCATACCATTTCCTAAATCCCAAAGCATACTTATTTCTTCCTTCCACTTTTCGCCATTATTTTTCTCACTGCTAATTGCCATGGCCACTTGCCATAGCAATGTCTTTTTACTTCCTGATTTGTGCTGAAGTGTCTCTTCACTCTAAGATTCTTCAGCTCACTTAGGACCATCATTTCTAACGTTTTTGCTAACACTTAAAATTAATTTAAATTTACTCTTAAGGCAGTGTCATAATATATATATTATATAATATATACATATACATGGCCTAGGATATTCTGAAACTTGAGAATAACTGGCATGTGCTGTCGTGTCAGACTGCTAACTTTAAAAAGAAAAAAAAAAAGATCTTAGATTCAAGATATGAAAGGTATAAGGTAATTTTTGAAACACGTGCCCAAACAGGTTGAGTATCAGCCTTTTGTCCAAAATGCCTAGGAGCAGAAATGATTTAGATTTTGGGCTTTTTCCAGATTTGGAGATATTTGAATATATGTGATGCTATAACTTGGTGGTAGAAGCCAAGTCTTAACAGGAAGGTACGTTTATGCCTCATACTTACCTCATGGACAAAGTGTATTGATTGTGCCTAACCTTGAACGGTGAAGTCAAATACAGATCATCCACGTGTGGCATCGTGTCATCTCCAAAGAAGTTTCCAATTTTGGAGCAGTTAAATTTTGTTTTGTTTCAGATTTGTTTACTTTTGTGTGTATGAGTATTTTGCCAGCAAACAAAACAAAACCCAAAAAAAAACCCAGAGAGAGATCAGATCCCATGGACCTGGAGTTATCGATGGTTATGAGCTACCATGTGGCGCTGGGATCCAAACCCTGGCCCTCTGCAAGATCAGCATGTGTTCTTAGCTGCTCATCCATCTTTACAGGCCCCATTTGGAGGCAGTTTTGAGTTTGGACTTTTGAGTTAGGAATGGCCACCCTGCACTCTGCTTCGGCTGTCCTGCGTTTAAAGCCATCTGCAGTGTCATGTTCTCTTGGTCTGCACACTTCCCTTTCCATCAGGCTTTTAAGCTATTTAAGAATGAGCTGAAGAAGAAGAGTGAACAGAGCGCTTGAAATCTAAACCTTGTCTGGCTTATCCAAGCACTTCTCTCCCAAGCTGCACCTGGAGCTCCAAAGCCCTTATCACAAAACACGAGTCTTCTGGAAACTCTCCCGCCAGCAAGATTTACATCCAAATGCTCTTCACTCTACAAGCCAACTGACTCACTCCTTTCAGCATCTTCCATCTGCCTTTGATTTGCAGATGTGGAGTTGAAGATAGTTCATGAACGAGACAGCTCCTTAAACTTTCCGTGACCACAATCAAATTGCCATCCAATGAGGAAGTCTTTCTCCCTTGCTTATAATCTAACTTGTGTGTCTGTGTTAGAAGATGGGCAGGTAGAAGGAATGAGGAAGAGGCTTTGGTTTATGTGACACAGCATGTCAGAATGAGACCAGACACTAAAGATAATGGCTATCACCAGTACAGGTAAGGCTGGTTCTGTGTGTGCATCCAAGTGTGCACTTGTGTGCAAACATATCTCAGCAGATATTGGGAAATTACCACTCCCAAAGTAATTTGAATTTGCTACTGGAATAGTTAATTCTGTTGAAAATGGGGTTATATCTTGGTACCAACCATAAAATGTCTAAAAACTTATCATTCAGATAAAGTGTAGTTATTAGTTCACGATGCTCATCTTGAGCATATGAAACTTGTCTGAAGTCATTTTTCTCTGGAAGGAGAATCTTGTTGGCCAAAGCTGAGATCTTTCTGCCTAAATTATAATGAATGTAAAAGTCAGAATATGTTGATTATACTATGAGGCTCACTGGAGCTGTATTAGAAATATTTATAATTCATATTTCCTCCAGAATTCTGAACATTCTTTCTGCTACTGCTGCGTCATCTACTGAATGGACTGGTTTTTTTTTTTTTTTTTTTTTTTTTTTTTTTTCTTTTCATGCCTTTACCCTTCAATCCCTGAACGAGTTAGGCATCACCTGAGCTATGGGGGTGAGCCGCCAGAACTCTTCGATAGAAGTCCAGCCATGGCTTCGAATTTGCAGCAGTATCTTTGGCAAATCGAGAGATCCAGTTCTCATCAGTAAACTGAAGAGATGAGATTCAGCAGTCTTTATTAAGGCTGTCCTGGGTTTCCATGGTAACTCTCCAGTGATAGCAGGAGCTCATTCAAGGCAATGCTGACTCTTGCCTCCCTCCAGCACAACAGAGGAAATGGGATCAGGATGTTGTTTGTGGTGGCCAGTGGCAAAAAACCCAGGTCCCTCAAGCACCACCAGTGTTTGCATTTCTCATGGGATACACTGTCACCACTCTCAGCGCCAGGACAAACGTGAATCCCTAGTCAGAGTAGCACTTGTGATTGTACAAACACCTGTCAGCATAAATGCCTCGTGGACCAAGATGGCATATTATTACTAAGTCTTCTAGAGAGCTGAGCAAGAACGATGGCACTGAACTTGTGTAGTACTGGCGAAGTGCAGAACGGCCACGTAGCAGTTTTGTGTCTAATAGTTCATGCAATCCTTACAAGTTACTGAGGTGTGAGGTTTTGCGTTTTGCTGATGAGAAAAACAAGTGAAGGGAAGGTTAAGGAGGCGATGTCACACTTAGTATGGAGCCGAATGTCAATTTCTTGCTGTCCTTGCTCTCTGATGTGTGGTTTGCTCTCACAACACATCTGAGTGAAAACCCACGTCTTCAGAGCTCAATAGCTCACACATCTACAGGCCACCGTATCGGGTGACTCAGGTCTGAAACCTGTAGAACAAGATCACAGTGACATCTGAAAGCCCCAGTCAGCTCCAGCACCCAGTGCTGCTGTGAGCAGCTGTGTTCAGCAGGTGCTTTCCTGTCAGCTCCAGTGCCCAGTGCTGCTGTGAGCAGCTGTGTTCAGCAGGTGCTTTCCTGTCAGCTCCAGCACCCAGTGCTGCTGTGAGCAGCTGTGTTCAGCAGGTGCTTTCCTGTCAGCTCCAGCACCCAGTGCTGCTGTGAGCAGCTGTGTTCAGCAGGTGCTTTCCTGTCAGCTCCAGCACCCAGTGCTGCTGTGAGCAGCTGTGTTCAGCAGGTGCTTTCCTGGGAGGTTGCTTAGTTCATTTCTGGTTAAGCAGCTCGGAGAACTCCTTTTAAGGTAACAACTTAGCACTAACGTGAGTCTCTAAGGTACTGTAGTAGTGAGACAATGCGTTCATACCAGAAAAAGTGTTTTTCAGACAGGGTCAATGAACTAGAACTTTGTTCCTTCAAGTATCTGGGAGCTCACTGTGGCCTGGGGATCTGTTCCGGCCTCTGAGACTCAAATGTGCGTCCCTGCTGCCATGGTGTTTGTGCTTCAGGGTGGCAGTGAAAAGACATGCAGAATAGACTTCTGAGTAGGGAAGTACGTGAGCAAATATGTACATTTCCTCTACTGCTCAAAGATCTCAGTTCTGTCCTGGAAAAGAGCTATTACTAAAGGGAGTCACCAGCTGCTGATTGACATGCCGGTGTTAGGTATTAAGTAGTGAAGTGGCCTCTCAGTGAACAGCCGTTGGCCTGACTGTCACTTCCTCCTCTGGCTGCAGACTGGCCAGGCTGGGGCCTAGCCCGGGTACACTCTAGGTCTCAAAGCAGCCTTCTGGGGCAGCAGCTTCCCTGGTGCTAGTCCAGTCATTAGTATGTTCTGATTGGTCAGTGCCCAGATCGCATTGTACACACTATTAAATCTTTTGCATGTCACCCATGTTCTACCCATGGGTAGACCCTAACCATGCCGTGTGAAACAAGAAGACCGATCTTCATAGATGCTGCATAGTTTTATGTCAACTGATACAAGCTAAAGTCATCTGAGAAGGTGACTTTACTCCTCAATTAAGGAAATGCCTCTATGAGATCAAGTTGTAGGCAGGTCTGTAAGGCATTTTATGTAAGGCTTGATGGGGGAAGGCCCAGCCCATTGTGGGTGGTGCCATCCCTGATCTGGTGGCTATGACCAGGGTGTAAAGTGAGTAAATAAATAACAAAGAAGAAGAGGAAGAGGAGGAGGAAGAGGAGGAGGAAGAGGAAGAGGAGGAGGAGGAGTAAGAGGAGGAGGAGGAAGAGCAGGCTGAACAAACCATGAGTAGCTGTTAAGCAGCTCCCCTCCATGGCTTCTGGATCAGCTTCTGCCTGCAGGTTCCTACCGTGTTTTAAATCCTGTGCTGACTGCCTTCGATGACGAACAGCAATATGGAAGTGTAAACCAAATAAGCCCTTTCCTCTCCAACTTGCGTTTTTGCTATGGTGTTTCTTTGCAGCAATAGAAACACTAAGGCACAGACAAGTCAGGAAGTTGACAGACTAGCCATGCCTTTCAAGTCTTCCACTGTCTGGATTTCATTGGTCCCTTGTGTGAAGATTTTTCCCTTCCCTTGCCAGTCTGCGAACACACGCACAGCTCTTCAGCAGCCAGGATCTGGGCTGCCAAGGGTACTTCAGTATTCTGCCCAGTAAACAAATGCCCTTAAGACTGAGTTTCCTTTCCTGGCTTACAAAGCATTCTTTTTGACTTTACAGTTGATTTGGGATAGTTTCTGAAAGACACGGGGAACTTGTTCTTCTCTCAAAGGTTGATGTTGAAATTGGAGATACATAATCCAGTGGCTGGTCACCTTGCTTACGGGGTGGGGGGGCAGTGTCTGTGATTTTTGTTTGTTTTAACATCTAAACATGCATTCTTATTGCTCAGGAAGCTGGGAACATTCTGTGACTACGGCTCCTCTGAAAGCTGCCTCCTGCTTCTGCAGTTATCACTGGGGGGTTGAAAGCGCCTTTCTCTGGATTTGCCCTCTTGGCAATTTTAAAATATACGCCATAGTTGCTACTTCTTCTTCCTCCTCACCTTTATTTTCGATCTTCCTTTTATCCCTCCTGTTCCTCTTCTTCCTGTTTCTCCTTCCCCTCCTCCTCAGTCAGGACCTCGCAGAATCGAGGCTAGCCTCAAACTCACTGTTTAGCTGGGTTTGGTCTTGAACATCTGCTCTTTCCTCGCTGTGGTTACAGGCATGAGCCACCATGGCTGCCTTGGAATAGTCCTGTTAGCTATGGATACTGTCATCTGGTAGATCCCCAGGGCTTGTATAAATGAAACCATTGCCCACGGCCTGTCCATTTCTCCATTTTCTCAGCCTGTGGCAGCCATCGTTTGGCTCAGTTTTCTGTGAACAATCCTAGGTCTGACATGTGACACCATACAGTATATGTTCGTCTGTGCCTGGCTTATTTCACCTTAGGATAGGGTCTTCTAGGGCCTTCCCTATTTGCGTTATAGCAAATGACCACAGCACTCATTTTAAAGGCTGACTGGCATACCATATAAATATGTGTCACATTTTCCTAACTCCATTATCATCAATAGATGGTGATTTGTCCTCATACTTTGGCTGCTGTGAAAAATGTTACACTGAACAGGGACATATAGCTTCTTTCTAAAGTATATTTCTTTTCAGTTTGAATGCATGTTTTACCTGCATGTGTCTCTGTGTACCACATACATACCTAGTGCCCTCGGTGTCAGAAGAAATGTGTCAGATACCCTGGAATTGGAGTTAGGGGCATACAGGTGCTGGGAATTGAACCCAGGTCTTTGTAAGAATGACAAGTGCCCTTCTTGAGTCTGTGATGGGATTGAAGACTGGATAATTTAGTTGTACAGTAAAGCTTAGTTGTTTAAGGCTAAGATGTTTTTAGGTCTAGATACATGTTTTAAGATGATAGACATGAGATATGATAGATATTGATTTACATTCAGAATTTTAGACTCACCAGGATAGGAAAAATGTTTTCTTCAAGGTTGCCAAATAAAAATAGCCAAAACACTATGAATATAACATTAATATAATTCCTGATTGTTTCATGGTTCTTCTTGCTGTATATAGTCTACTTTATATATTTGTAATAATAAAAATGTATGCAGAAAATATTTTTTAAAATATTTATAATAAAATGGATTTTTTAAATTAAAAAAAAAAAAAAAAAAAGAATGACGAGTGCTCTTAACCACTGAGGCATCTCCAAGGCCCCATGTTCCTTTGTTGATAGTGTTTGTTTTGTGGCTCTGGGAATTGAACCCAGGCTCTTGAGCATGCTGAGCAAGTGTTTTATCACTGAGCTACAGTTGCAGATAGCACCAGAGTTGCACTGTGTAGCTCTGGTTGGCCCCTAACTTGCTATGTAGACCAGATTGGCTTCACAGAGATCTACCTGCTTCTGCCTCCTGAGTGCTGGGATTAGAGCAGTGTGCCAACATGCATGTCCCCCACCCCCATTGTTTAAGAGTGATTCTTGAAAAGTTTTTCAAACTGACCTTGAACTCTGTAGCTTAGGTGACTGTCCACCTGTCTCAGTCTCCCTAGTAACTGGGATCACAGGTTTGTACCACCAAGTCTCCTTGATACTGTTTAACTTGTGCCTTGCATGTGGGTCTTAGTGCTTTCAGAGTTGTGGGCAACTGATACTTAGAAAGTTCTGGTTTATGAGAAGGTCTGTAAAGGTCCCAGAATGTGGAAACACAGAGGGTAAATGTTATTTGGATCATTCAGAATAGTTAAGTGTGGCAGGCTTAAGGACATTATTCAAACCCAACACACACACACACACACACACACACACACACACACACACACACACAGGGCTACCATTTTTACTGCTTTGCTTGGCTGTTTTTGTTTCCCTCTGGAGATCACGTATAGTGAAAAGAGCTAGGAAGGGAACAATACCAAGGCAGAGAGCGGATGTGCAGCCATACCCTGAGCTTCATGGCTGTCACTGGGCGGCAGTTCTCATGCTTCTGCAGGTCCCATAAGTAAAATCGGTACTAATCACTTAAGGATGTTCTCTATAAGGATGGTGACATAACAATAATAGTATGTGTTTCCCAGGAGTAAAGGGTGTTGCTCTTCTAAGGATCTGGGTTTGGTTGCTAGCACTCATGTTGTTGGGTGGCTCACCAGTGCTTGTAACTCCAGCTCCAGGGAAGCTGATGCCCTCTTCTGGCCTCTGTGGATACCCACACTCATTTGCACATACATACACATAAATTTAATATATATATTTAATACATATAACATATATTAAAGAATAACAAGAGAAGAGCTTACTGCCCACTGTTAAAGAACACATTTTCCTAAGCTCAGAGTTCCTCTCATGCTACACAGCCCTCTGGCCGCACAGGTTATTTGTTGGAGGCTGCCCAGGATACCCCCATAAGAACTTGGGACAGGAAACTGATGTAAATCTGTTGATGCCCAGTGCTGCTTCCTGTGCAAATGTGATGTGGGAAAGTCTTTGGTTTGGATCCTAGGATCTCATGGTCTTGACTTGCATTCTTTCAAAGTGTGGTAAGCTAACATGCCACTGTAAGGTAAGAAAAGAAAGATCTATCTTCATTCTTGACAGCCCCTACTTTGGTTACCAAGCCTTTAGTTGCATTAAGGCCATTTGAGACCAAAGTGTAACATAAAGTTAGTCTAAGGTGGTCCATCCTCAGAGTGTATTTATTTCCCTCTTGTATAGGTACAAGTGTTTTAGCTGAATGCATGTCTATGCAACCATATGTGTACTTGGTGCCTATGAAGGCCAGAAGAGGGCAGTGGGCTCATGGGACTGAAACTGCAGACCATTGTGAGCTGCTATGTGAGTAGGTGCTTACTGGGAATCAAACCCTGGCCTTCTGGAATAAAGCCAGTGACTGGGTAAGTGGCTCTTACCCAGTGAGCCATCTCTCCAGCCCCTCTGAGTGTGTTTTAAAGTCTTCCCACCTACCTAATCTTCTTCCTTTATATCTGACTCTACATGCCCCAATTTGGAAAAGAAATCATCCTTGGAATACCAATGAGAAGAAAACAAAACTTAAGGGGGAAATGACTGGTTACTCAAATGAGAAGAGGAAAATTGGAAAGTAGATTTCTACTACCTGTGGCTGGTAGGAATTCAAAACAGAATTTGTGCTGGTTTTCTCTGTCCCTTCATAGGCAAGAATCCAGGAATTGTGTCTCTCAGGTATTTTAATTGGTACTCTTACTTTTTTTTTTTTTCTGATATAATGGAAATGTGTAACAGTAATGCTCTGTTTAGTTGTCTGCACCTGGTTGGACATAAAGACAATTGCTTTAATGAATACATGGTTTATTTAGTCTTAAAATTTGTGAGTATACAGGGGTATGTGATGGACTGAATGTTTATAACCCTCCCAAAATTCATGTAGTGAAGCCCTAAACATCAGTGTGATAGTATCTGGACATGGACACAAAACCAGCTGGAGGTGAGCACCGTTAGACAGGTTAGACAAGGCCACAGGGATAGAGCTCTGGCATACAGTGGCCTCATGAGAAGTGGTGACAGAATTTTTACTTGCCCATTGTTCATCCTGTGAGGATGACAGCAGGGAGGCAGGGTGGGGGCTTGCAAGGCAGGACACAGGCCCTTATGACAACTGAAACTGAAACTGACCCATGCCTGAATCTTCTGTTGTCTAAGCCAACTGCTTGGTGTTTTGGGTAGGGCCATCTCTCCTACTAAGCTAATGGAGCTTTAAGTACCAAGAGAGCACTGCTGCAACAACAACAACAACAACAACAACAAAGCCCTGAAAATTTGCAATTGGATTTGGAACTGTGTACTAGAAATGTAGAGATTAGAGGTGATTCTGGTGTGGGGTCAGAAGAAGAGAAGACAAGAGTTAAAACACCACGACCACCACTACCATTCATCATCATCGTCATCATCACCACCACCACCATCATCATCATCACCGCCACCATCATCATCACCATCATCATCCTCAGAAAATACATCAATAACAGACAAAATTTTGGGAGATGTAAGAATGGCAGTGGTTATTCCGGTGAGATCTCAGGTGATAGGCTACAGGAGTCTGAAGGAAAAGTGACCCTTGTAGAGTGGCAAAGATTTTCACTGGCTTGTATTCACCTTCTAGCATTTTGTAGAAGGCAGTTTGCCCACAATGAGATTGATATTTAGCTGGGTAAGATGCTAAGCAGCTTATTGAAGGAGTGGCTGGCTTCCACCTGACTTTTCATCAGAAACTGGAGAGCAGAGAAATTAACTAAAGAAAGTATTTCTAAGGAGAACCAAACCACACCATGATCAGTAGATTTTCCTGAAAAGACTATCAAGGTTATGGTTGGATACTGTTTGCGAAGGAGATCTGTGTGGATGTGAACCACATACTTAATTAGATATCTCAGCAGAAGCCAGGAATAGAAACGTGGTTGTCCTAGAATAAATACTGCCATATCAAAGGAAACAGGAAAAAACAGGGCACATTAAAGAAAGGATGCTAGGCTTCTTGAGGTCTACAGGGCAAGAGAAGACGGGACAGAGGGCACTATTTAGCTGTGAAAATATGTTATCCTTCAAGAAAAGGGGAAGGTAACTTCAAAGGCAACTTGGAGGTCATCAGGGCTGCTACTCTGGTCATAGGCCTAGGGTGAAGGCCAGGTTCCTGAGGCAACCATCTTTCCAGCTTCTGCATAACGGGATGCTCCACACCAGCACCTGCCTCTGGACTGGGGCAGCATTCCCGGAGAACTACGTGATGAGACTCATCTGGGAGAAGAAGTTGGACCTGATATCATCAGTCCTGGAGTCCACAGTCTCATCTAAATGTCATCTAAATCAGGAGTGGGTGAGATTCAAGTCACGAGTTGCTCTCAGGCAGGGCCCCAGCTGCAAACTGAAAGCAGACAAGTTCAATGCTTCCAAAGTGCTGTGGTGGGACAGACAGAGGAAGGAGCGTTATTCCCACCCCTAAAGAGGAAGTGAGGGAAAACAAAGGGTGGCACAGCAGGCGCAAAGCCTCACAGAGCAAGGCCTTACACCCAAGGTCTGAGAATTTGCTTGCTCGGTGTAACACTCAGCCTTCCTAGTGCAGTGTCAGCCCCAGCAACAAGGCTTTGTGGGAATCCTGCCGTGGGAGGATCTGAGATTTCTGCCCTCTCTCCGGCTGAGAAGGGGAGGTTTGGAAGGCCTACGTTATAGTCAGCTGCCGCAGCTTCTGTCTGTACTGACGATTCATCTGTAGTCAATACAGTGTGGTTTTATAGAGTGGCTTTGCATGTCATTCTCTGCTTCTGGTCCATGGTGTTTCCAACACTCACCAGCCATCATTGATTCAGGTTTCCTAAACATGTCTTTCTTTGTAGCTTCTCATTTGATCTCTTTCTCTTTCTGTGTGTGCATGACTCTCTCCCTCCCTCTGTGTGTGTATGTATCTGTATCTGCGTCCATATCTGCATCTGTCTCTGTCTCTGTGTCTCTGTCTCTGTCTGTCTGTCTGTCTGTCTGTCTCTCTGTGTGTGTGTGTGCGTGTGTGTGCATGAATGTGTACTTGTCTATGTGTGCATCCTTGAAGACACTAACCTTAATTTTTTGAGACAGAGTCTCTTACTGAACCTGCCGTTCATCATTTCACCTACACAGACTGGCTAGTGGAACACTCCCCCCTCCACCCCCATCCCCCAGGATATGCTTGTTCCCCACACTGCTAGCCTTTGGATGTGGAGATCCAAGGCTATGTAACTACCACACACATCCTTTTTAAAGGAAAAGACGTCTGATTGTTTAATGGGTATGAATGTTTAGCCTGAATGTATATCTGTATACTACCCCCATACCTGGAACTGGTGTCACAGGTGGCTGTGAGACACCATGTGGGTGCTGGGGGTTGAACCCGGATCCTCTGGAAGAGCAGTCAGTGCTCTTCACTGTGGAGCCATCTCTCAGCTCCCACACCTGGTTTTAATGTGTCTCCTGGAGACCTGATCAGGCCCTTGTTCTTGTGTAGGGAACATTTTCCCCACAGAGCCACCTCTTCTATCCTGGTATCTGTTCTTATTCTAATTTGCTGACGATCTGTCTTCTTGTGTGGAAATCCCAGAGAATCTCAAAGCAATTCTTTTCCAGAAATAAAAGATGCTTTCATCAGCTTGGGTTGTTATGAGGGAATGCCACACACCAAGTAGCTGAAACACCAGGCGTTAATCTCGCTGTCTCTGAGGTCAAGGTGCCAGTGTGGTTGGGCTCTGTGAGCTTTCTCAGCTTGTGTGACTGCTTTCTCATGGTGTCCTGGTAAAGGAGAAAGAGGAAGTCTGGTGTCTCAACCTCCTCTGAGGGGACTAGTCCCATCACTGGGGCTCTAACCCCATGATCTCAAATAACCTGAAGACTAGCCCTGCTCGTAAAGTCACATGGTGGGCTCAAGCTTTTGTCTAGGAATTTGTAGAGAGGAGGAAAAACATTCATTGCAAATCAGAAGACTCAGGGGTGGTGAAGATTTTGATCCTTACAGTGTTCTTAAGGCATCTATCCAGAAAATGGCTTCCCTGTGGACTCCAACTCATAAACCCATTTGTTTGTTGCAACATCCTTGATGGCAGCATTCATGAGGCAGTTCTCTTTGGACTCTTTGGTAGGACTCAGTGGTCTGTCCATCCACGTGGGACAGCACCTGACACAGATCTCAGCTCAAGAATTTATTTTACTTTTATTTTTGGTTTTCTGAGACAGGGTTTCTCTGTGTAGCCCTGGCTGTCCTGGACTCACTGTGTAGACCAGGCTGACCTTGAACTCACAGCAATCCTGCCTCTGCCTCTACAGTGATGGGATTAAAGGTGTGTGCCACCACACCCAGCTCACTTGCTTTGATAATGGCTATTTGCCTCCTGAAAAGAACAGATTAAATATATTAAAAAAGAAACAACCCAAGAGGTTGAAATTCTGGTTTTGCATAACTTTAGGATAGTATTCATTAACTAGCTCTTCCAAAAATAACAAGCAAATTAATGGGTGTATGGGAAGAAATGTGCTTGGCTAGATACACTCAAAAGACGAGAGAGATTTAATAAGATTGAGGTCGATTAGCCTATTAACTAGAAAATCACCTTCTCAGAATCACTTTTATAGGATAGCTTTTAAAAAAGAAACCAGTAATTTTGAATTGCTAGTAGATTTCCCCCCAAATCAATTAAACAGGGACTCCCAGGTCAGGACAGAACAGTTGCTTTTTTTTTTTCCTGAGAATAACAAAACACATACAGTGTTTCTGTTTCATTTCAGGCTGTCCAGGGAGGAATGCAGGTCTTCATGCCCTAGTAAACATTTCCTGAATTACTCCTTTGTTTGAATTGTTCCTCCCCACTAACAGGAAGGGGAGATGTCTCTCAGCACAGCGAATTAAACTTATCAAGGCATGTTCTTTGCCAGCATATAATCTTTTATCTAGTCTGACTTTATAGTGGAAAAACACTTCTTTTTTTGTACTAGTAGCAGTAGAAGTTGAAAAAAAAATGTGGATGTCACATAGTTTATTACAGAAGGTGGAGCTAGCTGAGGCTAGCTAAAGAATAAAAACTGGAATCAGGACACTTTGACTTCTAATTTAGTTTGGTTTCCTGCCCATAATATTGGCTTCCTTTTAAAGTGGACTGGCACTTATTAGTCATATTTCAGGCATGATAAATGACAAAGAAACAAAGACCAAAACTCATGACAGCACTTAGGCCACAACTCTTCTTTGACGCGCAGACATGTGAGATGCAGAAGGCCTTGGACCTACGAACACCCAGTAGGCTCTTTAAAAGCTCTGTGAACACCCAGTAGGCATGTCTTTGTGCCAAACACTGTGTGGCCTGAAGGATCAAAAAACTGGCATGTTTGGGAGCTGATTTAACCAGTAAAGTGCTTGTTACGGAAGCACACAGTCCTGAGTTCAGACTCTGGCACCTATATAAAAGCTGACTGTAAGGAAGCTAGTCTGTAACTTCAGTGCCGAGAAGGTTGGGACAAAGAAGAGGCCCCGAAGCTTGCTGACTGGCTACTTTATCCAGCTGCTCAGTTTTGGCCTCAGTGAGAGACCCTATCTCAAAGTGAGGTGGAGAAGTAATTGATGGAGAAGTAATTGATGACGACACTGACATTGACTTCCTTTAGACACTCACACACACTCACACACAGTTGCTTTTCCTACCCCAAATTGGCATTCACCTGGGAGCCAATGTTCAATATGGGAAGAGAACACACTTGTTTAGATTCTAAGAAAGAAAGAGGAATGAAGGGATGAAGGAGAGATAAACATGCTTTTTTGTTTGTTTGTTTGTTTGTTTGTTTAGATCACAAGTGGAGGATGAGAAAAAGACTTGTGAGAGAGCAAGTGATGTTAATCCCCTTAGAAATCAAACCACAATGTCGGGGAAATTGATTGTTAACCAGCTGAAAAACATCCTTGAACAAATTGTGAGAGGAGGTATAAACGTGAGCCAAACACAGGAGGTGGGGCCTTTGGAGACTTGGGATAGTTTTGGCTGTTCATCGCTCCACTTTGAGATGCTCCTAGAGAGAACCACTTGAGGGAAGGCTTCGGGGCTCCGGGCTCCGGCTGAGGTTCCGGGTTCTGGTTGCTCCAGGTTCCAGCAGAAGAAATCCTGCTGATTATGCCAGGAGAATCGTTCCTCAGAACTGGTATCCTTACAGTTTCATTATTGTAGTCTTTAATCTTCTTTTCCCATTGTTTAGGTTAGTCGGGTTATAAGTGAGGTACTCTCAGTTAATAAATTTGTAATAAAATATAATTGTTAAGAAAATTAAGCCTACAAAGGGAAGAAGGGATGAAGGAAGGAAGAAAAGAAAGAAGAGAGGATCATTCTGACAGGGGCTTTAGTCTGTGATGGTCTCATGCAGTTGGGGAATTAATAGGGCCTTCTTAGGCCGTAAGGTACAGAAATCTGGGACTATGAAAGAAGCAACATATTAGTGGCCCACTGAATAGACCAGTTACTTGGTTGACCATTTTTCCAGTTAGCCTGAGGAATTTTCTTGGGTTCTCCATTTCTAATTTCTGCAGTTAACACAAGTGAGGCCCCAAATCAGTTTTTTTTCTCATTGGTATTTGGAAGAATTTGTGTACAAAAACAGGTACTCTGATTCCAGCACTCACTGTAGCCTGCCTGTACTTTCATTTAAATCTTCCAGGGATTGGTGAATCAATTCATGGTTGATCACTTACCTTACAAGCTCTTGTAAGACCTTGGGTTAAGGGCCCAGCACCCAAAACAAATAAAAACAAAATCACAAAAACAAAACAAAAAAAATCTAATGAAGAAGTTAATATTGAGGTTCTTTACGTGGCTACCATAGTTAGGAACCAAGTTTACATTTCCAGGGACACAAAGGCCAAGCTGCACACAAAGGTTCAGCTGCAATGTCTGCCAATGGTTGAAGGGGAGGCATTTGTCTATAAGATGTACAGAGAGTTCCAGTGAGGTTGCTGTAGAGCAGTGAGACAAAGCAGACACTGAAGGGTGTATTTTCCCCTTCACTGCAAAGCAACTAGACCGGTAACGCTGAAGTCAAGTAGGATAAATGATCTAATAATTGCCGATGCCTCAGAGTTGGCATGGAGCTCTTTCTATATGTGATCTGGTTCTTTTAATGATCATATAGTGTCAGTTATTGTTTCCTGGTCTCATTTTTAGAAGCTGAAGTGCATTTAGCCAATGGTGGAAACATGGCTTGAGCATGGATTTTTGGTGTCTGGATTATGTGTGGTTTTTTTTTTTCCATGTCATCCAACTTCCTTGGTAAAGATTCATAATTGGACCACCAGGATTACTGGGTGCTTAAGAATGAGACACAAGGCAGATGCTGGGTTTTTTTTTTTTTTTTTTTTCTTCTCACATTTTTTTTCCTCACATTTGTTTAGATAGCATCACAGACACATGACTGGACCATGCCACTCATCCTGTTACCCGAATGTCCATGCTTACCCTGAGGATGAGTGATGGTGTGTAAAAGCATGAGACTGCCATCTCAGAAGATTTTGTAATGTTGGCCTGTGGTTTTTGGATAGAGAAGAGTGTTGCAAATGTTTTGATCAAAGCATTCCCCCCAGAGTAAAGGAAAAAGAAGGGGGAACCCTGGGCACTTGAGTATAGACTTGTGATGGTTTGAATAAGAATAGCTGCCATAGGCTCATATGTTTGAATATGTGGGTCTCTGGTTGGTGGAACTCTTTGGGAAGAATCAGGAGGTGTGACTTGATTGAAGAGGTGTGTCACTGGAGGTAAGCTTTGAGGTTTCACAAGCCCAAGCCATTCCTAGTCAGCTCTTTCTGACCTGTGCTTGTGCCTCAAGATGTAAACTCTGCCTGCCTGATCCTATGTTCCCCCACCATAGTGGTCATGTTCTCTAGCCCTCTGAAGCTGTGAGCTTCAAGTAAACTGTTTCTCCTATAAGTTGCTTTAGTCATGGTAGAAATATAACTAAGACAGGTCTCTAGCAATATTGTTTCAGTAGTAACTAGATCTGAAGATTTACATTTACAAAAATTAATGACTATTTATTCTATAAAATATCTATCCCATATTGAAAATTATGTTTCCTATGGTTTATAATGAGTACTAGGGAGTCTGGATGTTTCTGTGGCTTTATGCGCTGTGGTACACTGTTGAGCACTCTTAGTTGCTCTTCTCAGTGTAAGAAGACACACGCTAATCCTCACACTCTTCTTGCTTTCTCCAGCTGGTTGGAACCTGAGCTCTTTCCTAAAAGCACAAATAGGTGTGCTCTGAGGTCGGCTTTAATGGATCTTAGACATTTGTTGTCATTAGACCGATGCACCTCATGCTCCATCCCCTCTCCAATCCAATTCATAAGAACAAATGGAGCAATCAAGAAGCAAGGCAAAGCTTTGAAGTAGCAGGTGTTATCTGGCTTAAAATGATCAAGATTTTTCTTGAACAGTGACTGTAGATCCATTGATGTAATGGTTATCGATGCGAGGTTACTGTGCTGAGCTCGGCAGGCCACACTTTGACAACCTTGTTTGTTGGGAAACCTGGTATGACAAGATGTTTGTCCTACTTTACAGAAGGTGACAGAGTTGTGAACTATCATCTAAGACATGCAGTCCATCGATAAGTTAGGTGGTAGGGTCAGGTATATGCAGATTAAGTTACATACTTCCCCAAACAGTGCAAATGCAAGGTGTAGGGGTTTATGGATAAACCATGAAGAATTTGAAGATGAGACAGCAGAGTATTTGAAAGAAAAAGGAAAGGGGGCTCATGTGAGAAAATACCATCTTCCTGCAGGTGCAAAAGACAGAAAACTTTGGCTCTGTGTGAAGAGGAGAGTGAACAAAACAGATCCGGTGCTATAAACCAGCTCTCTCCTGTGTGTGCTTGAATAACAGTAAGAGTCTACAGAAGTACCCACACAGGTCCAGAACGAGTAGATGAAATAATTACGGCACTCTCTTTCAAACAAGGCACCAAACTCATTACTACTTGCATTTGTTGCTATGTGGCCAGATAATGCTAAATTGATTTTTATCTACCTTGAAAAATATATGTAGCCTATTGCAGAAAGGGTCTGTAAGCATTGGCATACACGGCAATTTCAATGTCTGAAAAACAGAGACAACAGAACCTCAGTGAAATACAGGCTCTGAGCAGGAGTCAGCATTATGTCAGGCAGTGATCAAATGCAGTTAAAATGGGGATTGCTATAAAAGGGAGCATGGGGCTGCACTCCCATCTGAACAGGGACAGCCAGGGAAGTTGCCCCTGTGACGGCAATGACGAATGAAGATAATTAAGCCCCTGAGAGAACACAGGGCCTATTGAAAGATGCTCAGAGCCTCACAAGTCTAAAACAGTATAAGGGTGAGCCAAGTGAGCCTTGCAGGTAAGATTTAATTGCCAGACCATCCATGTGCAAATCACATGGCACAGAGACCTGTTTGTGGTCCTGGAGTCTTTGAAGAATTGTTACTGAGTAGAAGACTTAAGGGACAGTTGATATCCAATGAATGAACCCTTCCAACAGTAGGCAGCCATTGGTACCTGCGGTCCTGGGGCTGTGGGAGGTGGGAATGCCTCTAGGTCACGAAAAGCAAGGACTGGTGGGGCTAGAGCTCTCGTCATATCATTGATAGCGACCATCCTTGAGCTGTGAGGATTACTGACTGTTGTTAAGAGGCAATTTTGGTTGATGCCAGGGCGTTTCCAAATAGTACCTGTAATTCCGAGGCCTTGAGGCAGGGAGGAGACTTGCCCTAGTTTTTATACACAAGGGCAACAGTGTCAAGTGTGTGAAACTGGTCATCATAATCTAGATGCTTCAGTACATAGTAAAAACTGTCGTAGGACCCAGAAGACAGGCGTAGAGAAGGCTGAAACCTTGCGCCAGAAGCTTTAGACCCAGGGTTGTGGGCCGTGGAGACACTTCCTAGCTCTGGTAGGAAAATAGATTAGGGGTTGGTTTTCTATTTGTGATGGCTGCCTCTTTTAAAGCTCTAGGATGCTGAGAGGTTTCTCCACTCTAAAGCAACCACAAACCCAAGACTTCAGGCAGTGTCAGGAGGCCAGCAACTGGTCCCTTAGGCAGGATGGTGTCTGGCAGCTTGGATTTGGGGGTTCAGAAGGCCCAATATGAGTTTCTCCTTTGGAGAAAAGCAATTGCTCTCAGAACAACCAGCTGCCCAAGTTAAATTTACAACCTGCAAGGAGTATAGAATTCTCTTGTGATTAAGACTGCAGGTCATTATTATGTATAATTGCTCTATGTCAATTAGTACTTTTTTATATTAATTTATTCTTGTTACATCTCAATGTTTATCCCATCCCTTCTATCCTCTCATTCTCCCCCCCCCCATTTTCCCATTATTCCCCTCCCCTATGACTGTTCCTGAGGGGGATTACCTCCCCCTGTATATGCTCGTAGTTTTAAAAGTTAAAAATTCAACAGCCAGCATTATTGTCATTAGGCACTGTGTCCCATTGGTTATAATGTTAGATTATGTAATTCGACATGATGCAGAATGGAAAGGGACGTCACTGGGAACTGACTTAGACTGAAGAAGGTCCAAATGCACTGGTTAGCTCCTTGTCTGGCCAATGCATGTGCACTTGACCAGCTGTTAGTGGAAACAGATCATGGCAGGTTTCCCAGGGCTGGTACTTACTCATCTCAGTTCAGAACTTGTGGCATTGTTTCTCACTCAGCTCTGTTTTCTGCATGGCAGCTAACATTTAGTGGCCAACATTGCCTGGCTAGTGACTTTGTAGGAATTAGGAGAAGGGTTACCCTCAAAGTAAATCCACTGCAAGTGTGAGTGGATGACAGTTCCTTAGCAGGATGCTTCACATCATAGTGGAGAAGTTGTGCTTTTATTATCCTATTTTCAAAAGTCCTTTTCTGTTGTCCTTTTTTCACAGCGACTTAACAACTAGATAAATACATTCAAGTCAAGATGCTAACAGCAGTGGTTGTGCCAGGCCCTTTGTGCCAATGCTATTTTCACTGTTTGGAATGCTGCTTGTTTGTTTGTTTGTTTGTTTTTCCTCTCCCACTTCCTTGTGGAAAACTCTTAACATAACAGTGATTACTCTATAGAGCATTTTCAGATCTTCTCACTCGAGCTATTTCTCTAAATGCTAGATGTATTTTGTGTGTCTGTTTTTATGTCTCTTACACTGCTTAATAAAAATTAACCTGTCTGTCTCCCTGACTGTCATTCCTTGAGGTCAGATGTCCTGTTGCTCCTGTTCTATCCCAGATCATACTTTATTATTCAGAAGTAAATAGGAGAGGGGTGGGGAGGAGAATAACTGGAACATAGGTTTAAGTGGCAGAGGGGAAAAGAGGGTAGAGTTGGGGGCACTAGGAATGTTTGGGAAAGCCATATGGAAATCTATTACACCATAAGATCCCCAAATATATATGTATATATAAGTGTGTGTGTGTGTGTGTGTGTGTGTGTGTGTGTGTATGTGTGTATAGAAATTTTGGAATATATATTTATATAAACAAGTTTAATTGTCATTACCATATATAGGAGATAATGCTGCTCCCAAAAGCCATGGGTTGACAAATGAAAAACCCAGTATCAAGTGTGAGATAATTCCACATGTGTTGTTGGTTTGAAGTGTCCTGGAGAACCACAAAATAATAAACAGTATTGCCAACATTTCTGATTGCCCGCAAGGACTTGATGATAAGACTCTGTTTTTGAAGACGCACCATACATTGGTCACAGGACATTCAGAAATCAAGGTGAGATTGCTTAGGAAGCTGGAGACCTTTCATCGAACCAGAAAGTGTGATGTAGGCTTCTGAAGAAACAAAATCATCAATGATCTTACCTAGCTGAGAGCTCTACCATGGCAAGGTATGCCCATTGCTGTAATAGCAGCACAAATGTTATAGGAGCAACCATCTGCTTTCTGATTGGATTTATTATTTTTTAAAATTTGTTCACTTTACATCCTGAGTGGAGGCCCCTCCCTCATTGCATCTATCCAGTACCATCTCCCCTCCCTCATCCCCTCTCCCTCCCCTAGTCCTCCTCCCCTAACATCTGGCCTCAGCTTATCAAGGCTCATCTGGACTGCCTGTATCCACATCCTCTGTGGCCTGGCAAGGCCACCCCACAAAGGGGAAGGAATCAATGTGTGGGGACCAGAGTCCATGTGGGAAGTAGCCCCTACTCCCCATATTATGGGGCCCACAGGACACTGTGCTGCCTATCTGCTACATCTGAGCAGACGGTCTAGGTCTTCACCATGCATGGACCTTGGTTAGTGCATCAGTCTCTGCACCACCCCCCTCCTCTACCCTATAAGTTGGCTCCACTGGTCTCCTTGTGGAGGCTTCTGACCTCCCCACATCCTCCTATTCCCTAACTTCCATAAGGCTCCTTTAGCTCCACCCCAGAGTTTGGCTGTGTCTCAACATCTGCTTGGATCCCCTGCTAGGTAGAGTCTTTCAAAGGACATTTATGGTAGGCTTCTGGCCTGTTCCTTCTCTTCAACTCTGTCCAGTGTCTATTCTATTTGTCCTATTTGTCCTTCTGAATGAGAATTAAGCATTCTCCCTAGGGCCCTCATTGTCATTTAGTTTCTTTAGGTCTGTGTATTGTAGTGTGGGTTTCCTGTATTATGTGGCTAATATCCACTCGTAAGTGAGTATATCATGTGTGTCTTTCTGGGTCTGGGTTACCTCACTCGGGATGATTGTTTCTAGTTCCATCCATTTGCCTGAAAATTACCTACAGTTCGTCCTGCCTAAAGAGCATAACAGAATCATCATCAAAGAGACTAGAGAGACTTCATCTAACAACTGATGGGAGCAGATGCAGAGTACCACAGCCAAACATCAGGTAGAGATTGGGGAGTCCTATGGAGGAGGGGAAGGTCTGACCTGGGTCCTTTGCATATATGTTATGGCTAAGTAGTTTGGTATTCTTGTGGGAATCATAACAGTGGGAGAAGAGGTTGTCCCTGACTCATTTTCCTACTTGTGAGACCCTTTTCCTCCTACTGGGTTGCCTTGTTCAGCCCTGATGTGATAGGATGTTCCTGGCCTTATCTGTAGTTTGTTATAATGTGTTTGGTTGATGTCCCTGGGAGGTCTGCTCTTTTCTGAGGGCAAGTAGAGGGGGATGGTTCTGAGGGAGAGGAGAGGTGAGAGGGAGAGATTGGGGGAAAGAAGAGAGAGAGGACGGAAGCTGCAAGATATAATATATGAGAGAACAATTTTTTTTAGAAACCCTCTCTATAGGAGGAAACACATGTCTGGTACTAGAAATCTGGCCAAGACCCATGCTTGGGAAACACAGGCCCTGGGATAAATATATTACTGTTATTCTGCTAAATGGATATTATATCAAACTGCCTTCTAAGTGTATATCTTTATTTCTATAGATTTGTGCAGCTCTGAAATCTCATCAGATAAGTTTGTGCCATGGCTAGCAGTTAAGTCAGAAAGTCACATGAAGTCACAGTGCAGAGAATAAGTGCTATACGCGACTGAGGCAGGAAACCCCTTGGCTCTTTGTCTAGGTCCTAGTTGTGTCCTGCATTTCATCTGTGGCTAAAGCAGGAATGGGTTAAGAACTCTGAAGAGAAGCTTATCCTAGTTTTTATTTCTTCCTGGAGTTCCAGGAGCAATGGGACTCTCCATATACACCCAGAAAACGAAACAAAAACCCCAAACAAACAAAACAAACAAACAAAAACCAAAAACCTTATGTTTTTCTAATTTGAGGCACATTTATAGCTTGCATTCCTCAGAGTATTAGAGGAGGCAGATGTAGCTCAGTGATAGCACTTGCCTTCCATTGAGTAAGGCCTTGGGTTCAAGCATCTAAACTAAGAAAGAAAAGGAAGGAAAGAAAGAGAGAAGAGGGGAGGGAGGGAAGGTGAGAGACATGGAGGAGAGAGAGAGAGGGAGGGAGGTCAATTAAAAGTGTTTTCTGGGTACTGAGGGGAACCCAGCATCAGCTCCAAGGACTGTGACTGGATTGGAGAGACAGATGTCTAACATGGTAAAAATCTTCCTGAGAGTTCAGGAACACTGGTTTTGTGTGTATTACAAGGTTGCGTCTTTAGAATTTTACTGCTTCCATTCCAGGCTGCTGAGTTATAGTCATTTCTGCTAACTGTGCCTAACGGTTCCCCAGAGATGTCGAGTTGTGAGTGAGACTCATGCACTGTCCATGGAGAGAACTGAGATCTGCACGCAGGGTTGGTCCTTGGCAGTTGTGGTGGGACAATGTTAGTCTGTGGAACCCTGTTCATCGGGAACAGCACACTAAGCACAGGTTCCCTTCAGCACACCCACCAGGGCTTGAGATGAGGTAGTGAGAGTTGAAGGCAGCTTCCGGTCACTTCTGGTCTTTCCCCTGGTATTAGCTCAGGAAGAGTGTCCTGACAGGCATTTCATCTGCAGTGTTTCTGGCCACCGGAAGAACGTGGTCGAGGATGCTGGGAGAGGAGGCTACAAGAGAGCAGCCCTGTATGATGACAGAAGCTTTTATGATTTCTTACTTAGGTCTCTAAGTAGTCCAAGTCCAGCTAGAAGTTTTTGCTTGGACAAAAATTACTGAAAGCCAGTACCCTCCTTTGAAGAATTTCATAATCAGCTTTGTTTTTTTTTTTTTTTTTTAAATACAGCTTAATTTCAGTCATCAGAAAAATCACATCCTTATATTAACCCCAGCACTTACATTTGTATTTTGTGCAATGAATGACGTTTGTTTAGTGACACCATAGCTGATGAATTGACTCATAACTGGATTTTTAGAGAGGAGCATGTCACACGCAGAAGGACACAGAGTCCTGTTACAGTCTATGCTCAAAACCATTTGTGATGCCAGGCATTTTTATATTCACACTTGGCAAAGTATTCATGGACTGGAGGCAATGCTGAGCAGATAGCAGCTTCCTCCCTGGGGTGTGTGGAGCCTAGGTGGGCACTTTCCATCTTTCTTGTTCTAGGAGATAAATACAGGCCGTGGTTGGACAATATTCTAAAGAATTCATGTCTTAGTTAAAAAAAAAAATAGATGAAGCAATGAAGAGGCTGGTGGGCACACTCTAACAGCCCCGGTGTGTCTTTCTGAGCTCTCTTGTCAAAACGGTTGCATTTGAGTTTTGCCACAGTAAAATTCATTTCCCGTCTCTGTTGTGACCCAGATTTACACTGTCACATTCACATGCCTGTGAGCAGCAGTGTGGGTTTCTTGAGATCAGCCAGCAGCAAGAGGGAAAGGAGAATAGCTGTGTTTTATCATCGGGCCACCAGTATTTAACTTTGGGAGCAGCAGTCCGGAAGGGAGTGGCCTGGTGGGCTGGATCTGGACACAGGATCCAAGCTGGGAATCCCACTATTACTGCTTACCTGTAAGACATCAAGGTTCGGGAAATTAAATAACCTCTGGGCCAATGGTATCATCTCCTGCAAGGTGTGTGTCTCGTGCCTGTTCAGCACAGATCCCGTGGAATGCCTAGAGGAGTGGCTGTCATCATTAAACAGAAACAGAACTGGGATCAAGCACTGGAAATGTTTGTAACAAAGATTCTTCCTCTTCCCACAGTTACTACAACCCATTTGGAGTTCAGAAGTGTAATTCACTCACATTGCCTCCTCACATCCCTGGCAAGATATGCCAAAGAATAAACCTAAGCATTCATTCAGCAAGCATCAGCTGTGCGCTGCTAGGCCATGTGAAACGCTATAAGCAATACAAATTTAAAGATGTCACAACAGTAGACAACAGTAGGATGGGGCTGTGTGGCCAGCAATGTCACACAGCCATGCAAAGCCTTCTGGGAAGAATTGTGATGGTCTGGAGGTAGGCAGAGGATTTCCTTCAAGAGGTGATGTTTGAGTCAGACGTTGAAGGATCCTGGGAATTTGGGGGACTGACACTTTAAGCAGACCAAGGCTTCAGGGAAGGCTTAAATTAGAAATCTGTGCTTCTACATGAAGTGATGGCCACTTCTTTTTCTGTTCCAAAGTGATCACAGTACTCCTATTCTTACAAAACACAGATATATCTCTGCTTTTCAAAAAGAGAATTCTTTTCAGTGGACTTGGGCTGAATACCGCCCTCCCAAGAACACAGTGAAGATACTATATCATTGACTGGAAACTTCAGCAAACACAGCAGGGCCAAGGTCAATTTCAGTGCAGTCCACTCCAAGAAAATTGCAAACTCCATCAGACCCCAACAGGGGGCTTCTTTCCACAGCTCATGAGGCCTTTGTTCCCTGCCCCTGATGTAGATACCAGGCAAACTGTTAAGTTTGGAAATTGTTGTGGGACCCACTTCAAACTTGAGAGACTACCATAGCCCTTCCCACAGCTGGCTAGCCCTATGCTGTTGGGGATGGTCTGATGTATTTTGATGCTAATTACTGCTTGCTGTCTCTGTGACCCACCTTTTAATGAATAAAAAGCCATTCCACCTGGGCAGGGCAGATAAGATAGGTGTGGCTAAGGGTCCCGAAAAGGAGAGAAAGGGAATCCTGGGAAGAAGAAAGATCAGAAGAGAGACCAGAGAGAGACCAGAGGAGGAGAAGAAGGCCACCATGGGTTAGATGGAAGAAAAGCACATGGCCAGCATGGATGGAGATTTGGCCCAGATGAAGAACATTAGCATGTATTTGGGCTTATGGATGGGAGGTAGTTTGATAAAAATTATTAGAAGCAGATGGCATAGGATCCCATACCTGCCCCACTATGGGAAGTTGTTTAGAGGATTAATGTCTGCCCTGCACCAGGTTAACTAAGGCTATTTTAAAATATAACCAGTTTCAGTGTCTTCACTAACTGCTAGCTGGGCCTACTGATCATACTGGTAATACAGATAATTTAAAAACAATACTATACGATGTTATCAGTCACCCCAAGTTCTTCTGAGCCCAAGAGATAAGAGATATGGTGTGAGAGGCACACTGTGACTTGCTTTAGTAATTATACTGTGTAGGGACAGCTGAAGCGCAGGGGTGAGGGCAGCCATGGAAACACCTTCCATCACTGCATTCATGACTCTCATGTGGCTGTGACCAAATACCAAAGGCTGTAAGGGAGGACAGATTTACCTGTGCTCCTGGTTTCTGAGGATTTCAGTCTTCCTGAAGAGGAGGGCGAGGAGGAGTACCCCAGTCCATGGCAGTAGGGAAGAGCGACTGAGCGCACTATGGTGGTAGACCAGGAAGTAGAAACAGTGTATCCGGGACCATGGGTATGCAATAACCATGAAATCCCATCCTACCAAAATAGTGCCACCACTGTGGAAACAAACACTAAAGAACATGACCTTTCATGTACATACAATAAATAAATCTTGTTTAAAAATGACCCTGTAGGGAACATTTGAGATTCAAAACACACACACACACACACACACACACACACACACACACACACACACACACACACAAACTGTACGTGTATATGTATATATGTGTGTGTATGTGTATATATGTATATGCATATATATACACACCTATATCCCTGTGATTTATATATAAATATGTATTTATATATAATATATAAAACCCCATCTATATATCCCTGTAATTGTCATTTACTTGGTCTGTGCAACTGTTATCTTACCACTCCCACCTAACCACATCTACTTCCCTGTGCTACAAAGAATTCTGTACATGAGTCCTTGGATATAGAGGGCAGTTTATATTCTGAGATGTTAGGCAAAAAAGAAATGGCCCAAAATACCATTTTCTCCTTATTTTCCACTCCCTCCATTTTTTCTTCCTTTTCCTCCCCATCCCCTGTTCCCCCTCCAAAGTTCTACCTAAATAGCTCTGCCTAGCCCTAAATTACTGATCTCCTGTCTCTGTCTCAGCCTTCCAAGTGCTGGGGTTTTAAGGGTGAACATCCATGCCAGCATAGGAAGTGCTTTCTAAGTGGTGACCAACTGTATATCAGGCAGCTTCATCATTACCCAGCCTCCTCTTCCTCCTCCTCCTCCTCCTTCTTTTTCCAAGACTCACTTTGTAGACCAGGCTGGCCTCAAACTCATAGTGATCTGCCTGCCTCTGCCTCCTGAGTGCTGTGGGATTAAAGGTGTGCGCCACCACCGCCCAGTTTACCCAGCCTTCTTAAAGGCACATGATAAGTGGCAGGAATGAAGACATTTGTCACAGCTATTTAAGATGGGGATCATATTTCTCTGTTTGGCCATGTATATCTATATGGCATAGCTGAAAAGGAGACATAGAAAAGAGAGAGGTTGTGGTTCCTTGTAGATGTACTGAGACCATCCTGATCTGGGTGTAAAAGGGCAGAAAGATTCCTGCTGCTCAGCCCTCAGGAGACTTTGCATCCATTTCAGCCTTCAAAGGTCAGGAATATTGCCCAGGTGTGGTAGATGGGCTTGTAATCCCAGATCTTGGGAGGCAGAGTCAAGAAGACTATATGCTATTGGCCAAAGGGCACTACATAATGAATGAGACGCTGCCTCAGAAACAAAGAAGCAAGGAAGGCATTTGTTCCTGAGATACAGCTGGACCTCTGTGATGGGGGTCTACCCTCTGTAAGGCTCAGGGACAGTGCCAAAGAGGGGTGGGAAAAGGCTTGATAGGAAGAAGAATGCCACCTTCTGGGAATGATGCAGCTATTCCAATCATGAGGGAAACTAAAGTCACTGTAGGCATGCACTGAGCCAGCACAAAAATGGGCCTATCACGCAGGGATGGAGGAGGGGCTCAAGAGGCCGTGCTCTCTTCCTACATGAACTAGTGGCTGCCAACACATTCACAGACATCAATTGCGTAACCACTGGTGATCCCAGCGGGATCCAATGGCAAGTTTCAAGCCTGTGATCATATAGATGGTCTAACTGAATGGGTCTCAAAACAAAACAAAGCATATGAATATGGAAAAGGAACTTGTAGAGAGAGAGGTGATTTATAGGAGTGGTGGGAGGAAACAAGGAAGTGGGGTATGTGGTGAGGATGCATTGAGTACATGTATGAAAACGTCAATGAACAAGTTTAATTTTATGATAAACGTTTGACCCAAAATTTGTCTTGTCTACAAGAAATGTAGGGATAAAGATGGAGCAGAGATTGAGAGAATGGAAAATCATTGACTGGTCCAACTTGAGACCTGTCCCGTGGAAGAGAGCCAACCCCTGACACTGTTAATGATACTCTGCTATGCTTGCAGACAGGAACCTATAGTAACTGTCTTCTCAAAGGCTTTATCTAGCTGCTGGTGGAAACAGATGCAGAGACCCTCAGCCAAACAGTAGGCTGAGCTCGGGGAGTTTTGTGGAAGAGAGGGAGCCAGAGGGGTCAAGGACACTGCAAGAAGACCTACAGAGCCAACTAACCTGGGCCCACCAGGGCTCACAGAGACTGAACCACCAACCAAACAGCAAGCATGGCCTGAACATAGACCCCCCCTACACATATGTAGCAGATGTGCATCTTGGCCAACATATGGGTCTCCTAACAACGGGAGTAGTAGCTGTCTCTGACCCTGTTGCCTGCCTCTGGATCCCTTTCTCCTACCTGGGCTGTCTTGTCAGACCTCAGTGGAAGAGGATGCACTTAGTCCTGCTGTGACTTGAGGTGCCAGGGTGGGTTGATATCCCTTGGGGACCTCCCCTTCTCTGAGAAGAAGGAAAAGGGGGTATTGGGAAGGGTGTGTGAGCATGGGACTGGGAAGAGAGAAGGCAGGGGGTTGGGATCAGGCTGTAAAGTGATTACATTTTTTAAAAACGTGTTAATCAAATGGTTGTTTGTATCTGGTGCTAAACCAGGCATAGGCCGACTATGGGTTCTGGGCCAAGGGACCAGTACTTCGTGATGGGCAACACAGCAAGAATACAGTCTTGTGTAGCAATTAATGTAGCTGTTGGGAATAAAAGGGGGAAAGAAAAATATAAAGTAAGGGAATCAGGTATGAATGAAGGCTTGAGGACCAGTAAGACTCATAGAAGAGCTGGGCGGTGGTGGCACACACCTTTAATCCCAGCACTTGGGAGGCAGAGACGGGTGGATCACTGGGAGTTCAAGGCCAGCCTGGTCCACAAAGTGAGACCAGGACAGCCAAGGCTACACAGAGAAACCCTGTGTCGAAAACCCAAAAACCCCATAGCAGAAGTTACCACCCTTCAGTGGGCCAAGGAGGAATGCTAAGAAGAAAGTCAGGCTTGTGTGGTCTATGTGGAATTAAAAGGACTCAAATAAAGCTAGACGAAGCTTGTTCTGCCTTTAAATGGGTGGCCACTGCTTACATTGCCACCTAGGACAGTGCTTCCAAGAGGTCAGGCCTCATAGTTCATGAGAATGTAGAAAACTAAGACTTAAAAACAATCACAATCTTGGTAGCAAATAAAAGTAAACTAATATTCCATAAGTGAAAACATATACATATACACCTTAGGGACAGGACATTCTCCACAGTTAAGTGGAGAGTGGGGACTGACTTTCACACGAACTCTGGTGTCCCATATTTGGCCATGTCCCCTTGATGGGGAGGCCCGATGGCACTCAGAGAAAGGATAGCTGACTACCAAGAAGAGACTTGATACCCTAGCATCATATTCAGGGGGAGGAGTTACCCCTCAGTCACAGTCATAGGGAAGGGGAATGGGGTGAAAGTGGGAGGGAGGGAGGAATGGGAGGATGCATGGGATGGGATAGCAATTGAGATGTAATATGAACGATTTTTTAAAATGTATTTATTTATTTATTACATACACAGTTCTCTGCTTGCATGCCTACACACCAGAAGAGGGCATCAGATCACATTATAGATGGTTGTGAGCCACCATGTGGTTGCTGGGAACTGAACTCAGGACCTCTGGAAGAGCAGCCAGTGCCCTTAACCTCTGAGCCATCTCTCCAGCCCCCACTATGAACGATTTTATTTTTCAATAAAAAAAAAATAGAAAAAAAATTTTTTTTAGTATGTGAATATTGGACTTGCATGTATGCCTGTGCACCACTTGAATGCCTGGTACCCTTAGAGGTCAGAAGTAGACACTGGATCTCATGGAACTGAAGGTACAGAGAGGTATGAACCATAATGGGGCTGCTGGAAACTGAACCCCAGGTCTTCTACAAAAGCAGCAAGTGCTCTTAGTTACTGAGCCGTCTCTCCAACCCATTGACCCTTTTATTAGTCGACAACCTCTAACTTAAATGTTAGAATTTGGATTCAAGACTCCTCTGTCTGAGAAAAGAAAGTGTTGGTCATGAAGCAAGTCACTTGAGTGGATCAGATACAGCTTGCAAACTGAGGGGGCGTTGGACAGAGTTCCTCTGAGAAGCGTATCAGTGGACCTGCCATACCAGATCAGAGACTTTGAGATTAGCCCATGAAAATGGGGAGCCAAGCAAGGGTTTTGAGCAAGAGAGCGGGTTTTCTGTTGTAGTTTTCATCTGTATCTGTATCCTCTAACACGTTTGTTAGATCAGAGAGAGATGGGTACTGTGATACTCACACACTGTCTGAAACAAACATACTGGCCCTCTACTAAACTAAACAGCTGTGTGCCAGGTAATTATCTTCATTTTAGAAAAGGGAGGCTGGTGGGAAACTTCCTTCAAGGTCATTCAGTTTGGAAGGGAAGAGCCTTGGTTTGAATCCAGGGACATTTCATCCTAAACCTGGACTTCTAGCTCTTCTGATGTAGCAGGGTAAAAGGGAGGAGGGGAGAGGGAGAGGGAGACTGACAGATTGATTTTGTTTCTTTCTATTGACTATTGTCCTATAATTTCACAATGTACTACCAAAGACTTGAGAGCAAGGTTAAACATTCTATTCAAACAGGAGCCCTGGGGGTTAGTGTGATGGAGTAGGTGACTGTGAAGGCTGTGGGATGCTGATTGATGCAAATCATCTTGGAAACAGCTGCAAGGTGTTTCCAAATGCAGCATTTCAGTGCAACATCTGCCTTTCTGGAAGATTCTTTCAAGGTTGTCTCCTTTCTCTGTTCCTAGAGAAGAATGGAATCTCGTGTTGTAAAGCTGTATTTAGATCTTAGCTATATTCCTGGGTGACAGCACCTTGAGATGTGTAAAAATACATTCAATGTGTAGAGCATGCCATTTATTATTATTATTATTATCATTATTATTGTTATTATATATATATATATATTTTTTTTTTTTTTTTGAGACAGACTTTCTCTCTGTGTAGCTATGGCTGTCCTGGAACTCACTTCGTAGACAAGACTGACATTCAGCTCGGAGATCTGTATGTCTCTGTTTGCCAAGTGCTGAAATAAAGGCCTGGCTAGTATGCCATTCTTATTGGGATGTTTGGCTGTTGGTTTTCTAATCAGAAAAGTGAATAGGATAGCTAAAAGTGCACTTCAGCTCTGTGAAAATGGGCCCATGTGGGAGGTTTGTATTGATGAGTAATAATATCATCCTGATAAATTCACATGTGTATGGCCTAGGAGCTATTTGCTTGCCTCATGAATGAATTAATGGTCCCTTAAGAAAGTTTCCTCCTACGACTACAGAGATGGTACATCAGCCAAGACTGGGCCTGCTGCTCTTGAAAAGGACCTGGAACCCTATTAGAGGATCTTACAACTTCTTTTGGCTTCAGATGCACTCACATACATATGCACATATACACAAAAATATGTATATATTTATACAGCATATACATAAGGCTATGTGTATATGCTGGATGGATGGCTCAGCAGTTAAGAGCACTGGCTGCTTTTCCAGAGGACATGGGTTTGATTCCTAGCACACACATAGTGTCTTCCAACTATCTGATCTGGTCTCCATGGATACCACATGCAGATGGTACACAGACATACTTGCAGGTAAAACACCTGCACACATAGAAATAATTTTCAAAAATTAAAAAAAAATTAAGATTACTTCCTTCACCATATGCTAGACTTTACCAGGTACTCATTCTGTAGCTGAGATGGGTTCTCATGGCTGGGGAACTGTGGGACACCTTGTGGGACAGAAGGAAAGAACATGTGACATCAAGGCTGTCGTGGGAAATGCGGAACATCTGAGGGTGGCTTTGTGGCACACAGAAAACAGGAACAGTGCTCAACCTTAGCTCTGTTCCATTTGTGAATCTTACCCATGATTCCTACACAAAAAGGACACATCAGACTCCTCTGATGCAAAAGCTATGTATAGAAACTGCTCTACACAGAGAGATAGCTTAGTGGATTGGCCAGGGAAGGCTGGGGATGGTGGGGCCTTTGCTGTGTTTGTAAGTGGCTTTGCATCACTTTTCTCGACCTTTGAGAGGAGTGGAGCCATTGCTTTTCCTCCCCTTTAATGTTTCCTGGTTACACAAGACAAAGTCTGCAGAAGAGCATTTTAGAAAAGGAACTTCTTGGTACTGAAGGCAATAACTCTGGATGTTCATAATTAAAATCCGGTATGAGCCGACCAAGGAACTGTGTACTTGTACAGGTAACCCCAGCCCTCAGCATGGCTCCAGGTCACCTGCAGTTTACTCTGTGTATACTGACTAAAGATTATAACCCGAGAGGAGAGGAAAAAGGCAATATCTAGCTACCTTCCATGCTTCTCCACCCTGGACGAACAAACAGCCCCCTCCCGTTTCAACAAACATGTACCAATAAAGGCAGGGCTGGCCCAGGCGATGGCTTTTGAGAATGCGATATAACTGATGCCTGAACTCTAAGATCATGCACTAAACAAAGAATGTTCTTTGCTCTTCCAGGAACCCTTCCATACTAATAAAATACCTCACTGTGTTTTACATAAATAAAATTTCCAGGTCAAAGCCAGACTAATTGGCAGTACTAACACTTTCTTTAGCAGACAGTTCAATGGTCTTTCCCTTAAGAGACCCAGGAAGGAGGTGCCCTAGCCTCCCCAGCTGCTGTCTGAGACTGATAGCTATTTGTTTGCCAGACCAGTGGTGCTTACAAGAAATGCACAGTGAAAACTAATGGCAGGTTTTGGCAAATTGGTCCTAAAAGTTAATGAATCAAATAGATCCACGAAAATTCTCATTCAAGCTTGACTTTAAAACTGGAATGGAGAGCACTTAGGTGCTACTGTCTAAAAACAAACCCATCTAAACTGTTCTGGCTTCTCTCTCTCTCTCTCTCTCTCTCTCTCTCTCTCTCTCTCTCTCTCTCTCTCTCTCTCTCTCTCTCCTCTTCTCTGTCTCCCCTCCTCCTCATCCTCCTTTTCTTCTTCTTCTTGTTTTTGTTTTTGTTTTGTTTTGTTTGGGTTTTTGTTTTGTTTTGTTTTTAGACAGAGTCTCACTGTAAAGCCCAGGTTTGTTTGGTCTCAAAAACCTTTCACTTCAGCCTCTGGATTGCTAGGATTACAGTGTGTACCACCATACTGGATGGAGTTTCAGCTTTTCCTGATGTGGTCGGCATGTAAGTTCCCATTACCATAGTGTGCCAGGCACATGGGTGGAGGAGAGAGGTGAACATGCTCTGGCTCCTTCATTTTGCTGTGACTGTAACTGTCCAAGGCAATGCAGAAGTCTGTCTGTCTGTTTCTTATTTACTTAACCCCTACAGGTTCTTAATGCCTCTCTTCCGCTGACCACACTGTGCCCAGAGAAATCACTTTGCTATATGTAAAACTCCCGTGCCTTTCCTTAGTCACTCTCCTCTAGAGTTTGGAAACATCGCATCTCACTTGCAGCTTGCGTGTTCACCATCTCGTTCAAGTGTTTCTGAAAGCTGTGGTCACCTGCACAACAAGATCAAGCCAGTCAATGCTCCAGCAAAGATGGGTGGAGCATGTGAGCCCCTATCCCTAACTGAGGGGCTATTGGTAGTTAGTGACTGTTGAGGGGCTTCGATGTAGCCCCTGGTAAGTTTTCATGATCCAGTAAATGACTTGACACCACCCACAAGCATGTAAGCAACCATAAATAACTCAATGGGCTATTGTTTTTTTTTTTTAATACACATTGAAAAGAAAGACTCCAAAGAGTGAAAAAGAATAAGAGGGGGCAAAGGAACAGGGAGTGAGTATAATGTAAACCCATTATGTACATATATGAATTATAAAAGAATTAATCAAAAAATTAAAAACAGGGAAAAAAGGCTACTACTGACAAAAATTAAAGAATAGTGCTGAAAACTATGAAGTTGAACGTCATGAAGTTGTGTCATAAGCCACAGTCACAGCCTCACTTAAGCAAGGAAAGAAGATATTGGAGGGTGTAGGACAGGACAGACAGTAATGACCTTACAAAGATGTCCACGTTGGAATCCCTGAAATTTGCTGTCTTGGTCCACTTTCTATTTCTGTAACAAAATGCCTGAGAGCAGGTGATTTATAAAGAGTTCGTTGGCTTTTGTTTGGAGTATGGGTAGTCTGAGAGCAAGCACGGCTCCCACATGTGCTCAGACCTGGTGAGGGCATATGGGACAGACCAGCATTCAAGTTTCTTGTTCTTTCAAAGCTGCAAGTGCCCTAATAGCATCTCAGCTGGAGGTAGAGGCTCACCGTGCTCCTGCCATCTTTCCCTGAACACTAACTGGCTTGGTTTAGTGCAGGTGAGCACAGCGTTCAGAACCATTCTGAGTGAACCAGTGAACTGCAAGGTGTAAGCAAGATGTGTTTTTGTTTGTTCATTTGGTTGGTTTTGTTTTTGATTGATCGATTGATTGATTGTTCTAAGGGAGAGTGACTAAGGAAAGCCACAGGAGTTTTAGCCTGGTGCAACCTTAATTACTTTCCTAAACTGTGCACCTCCATGTTCCATTATCATAGTATTTTGGTTGTTGAGTTTCCATCACACGAACTGTTGAGGACACACTGAAATGGTAGGACTGGGTCTTTATAACTCTCATTGGCAAAGGAGACCTTGCAGCAGGGGTGAGACTATGGAAGTTGGGAGTATGTCTGGTTTAAGAAGAGTTGAAATTCTCACAAGGGCCCAATACGGGTGGGTGAGGAAGGGGAGTGTCAGAGAAGGAGCTGAATTGCCAGAAATCAGCGCTAGAGACAGAAATTTGAACATGGCTTTGAAGATGATACAGGGAGAGGCCACAGCCAAAGAATGAAGTGGTTCTAACGATGGAACAGGCAAGGAGTGGGTGCCTCTCTGAGGCCCAAGAAATAACTCATCCCTGCTAGGCTCTGCCTACAGGGTTTTTGAGCTCTGGAACTATGAGAGAGTAAATGTGCATGTGTGTTTCAATGGAGGTGAAATAGACAGAAAAAAAACCCACCCACTTAGAGCCACAGTTCAATTGCATTCAGCATCTTCATTATGTTGTGCAATTATTACTCAAGCTGGTTCAAGACATGCACATCGCTCCTGAAAGAAACTCTACGGTTTGTGCAGTAGCTTCCTTCTTTCCAAGGCAATCAGCAATCTGTGCTGTCTCCATGAACTTACACATTTTGGGCACTCAGTATAAGTGGATTAGTATAATACATGGCCTTTTGTGACTGGTATGGTGGTTAAGGGTTAATTCATATTGTAGCATAGGCTCACACCTCATTCTTTTTATAAAACATAATTTATGTTTTATAAACCATTCTGTTGTATAAAACATAATTTATTTATCTGTTGATATACATTTTTGTTATTTCCATGTTGATTATTGCATATGGAACTTCCATAAAATATAGGTACCAGTTTAAGTACATGTTTCAGGTAATTTGGGGAATGAACTTGGGAGTGGAATTGCTGGGTTACATGATGACCTTTTTAGAAAACTTCAAACTGCTTTCCATAACAGCCAATCTACTTTACATCCCCATCATCGATAAATAAGGACTCAAATTTCTCTGCGAGGATGCTTGGCTTTCTGGCTTTCTGTTGTTCACTTTCTATCAGAAAGATTTATTTATCACGCTGCAAGGAGCAGTAGGTTGTGCAGTAACAAGAACACCAGAAATCGATTTTCTAGTCTTGGCAATTGCTGTATCTATCCTAGTAGCTGTGAAATGATATCTCCTGGTTTTTACTTGCATTTCTCTGGTGATTTAGGTTGAGTACTTTTGGGCCATTTATTTATCTTCTTTGAAGAAATGTCTCAGATGATTTTTCTTGTGCTTTTTGCCTTCCTGTTGCTGAGGCTCTACAGTCCTGTACATGGTTCCAATGCAACACCTTTGGCTTGTGTTGTTTCATGCTCCTGAGTTTGTGGTCAATTATAAAGCTGCAAAAGGCAACTGATGCTGGAACAGGGTGCAGTGGCACATACCTTAAACCCCAGCACTCAGGGAGGCAGAGGCAGGGGCAGGCAGATCTCTGTGAGCTCAAGGCCAGCCTGGTCTACAATGCCAGTCCAGGACAGCCAAGGCTACAAAGAGAAACCCTAACAAACAAACAAACAAAAAACCAAACCAAAACAAAAAAACCCACTGTGGGATTATGGAAGTTTTTGAAAGCTGAAGATGCTCTGGGATGCTATTTCAGGTATGTTTGACTACTGTGTCTATGGTTTGACAGTGGTAGAGTGGCCAATATTCCCTCAATCATGTTTAGTCACTAAGTCTAAAGAAGGGCAGTTGCTTTGAACAGTATTACCACTAAGACTGCATGCAAAAGACACAGAGATGCACTTAGAGCAAGAAGATGCTTTATAGCAAGTGAACATCAGGGATGCACTGCAGGCACTCAAAGCAGGTAATGCATCTTCAGTCCAAGATTATTCTGGAAGTATGATGAAGCAGAGGAAAAGTACCAATAAAAAAACAATTGGGTTTAGTGGACAGACACAGGACATATCAATAGAGGCACACCATTTGAGGAAAGACTGACAACCCTACTCTGTCTTGCATTGATCACAACACATATAGGTGTGATTAATTCCACTTTCTGTCTCTACCTTGAGAGGTACATAGGTAAAGTAGACCAGGTCCAGATGTGAGAAATCAGGAGGCTGGAGTCACATTATTGGAGTAAGTGACAATTGTCAGGTAGTCAGAGGGTACTGTGAAGTCAAGTTATAGGGACATGCCCAGGAAAATCATGGCCAGTAAGGGAAAGCTAGCCACACAACTTTATATCAGCACCTGCTCCATTGGACAGTGTTACTGTTTAAATCCAAATCCAAAAATGTCATTCAGAGGCTCATGGTGAATTTAATGGCTGTGTGTGTATGTGTGTGTATGTATGTGTGTGTGTGTGTGTGTGTGTGAGAGAGAGAGAGAGAGAGAGAGAGAGAGAGAGAGAGAGAGAGAGAGACAGGGAGGAGGAGAGGGGGAGAGGTGAGGGAAGGGAGGGAGTGCCATGGTGTATTTGTGGAGTTAGAGGGCAATTTATAGGAGTCATTCTCTCCTTCTACCATATGAATCCTAGGGATCAATCCTAGGCTATCAGGCAATGTGTCAAGTGCCATTACCCATGGACTCATCTGCCTGACGCCAGCTGATAGATGGATTTTTGAGATTTGATGGATCATGGGCACTCTGATTTAGCCAAGAGATCAATCCAAAGAAAATCCTAGAAGCTGAGGTTTGACTGGAGGACGTAGGTCACCTTGGTATATCTTTGAAGGGTACATCTTGTCCCTAGATGCTTCTTCCTCTCTCTCTTTCCCATCATGGTAAGCCTCTGTACTCCACTGTATCATCTGCTCTGCTGGTCCTTGACTCCCCATCCCAAAGACAGAGATAAAGAGAAATGCCCAGACAGAGATGAAATGGAAAATAAACTCTCATCCTTCATGTCAACCTGTGCAGGTATTTGGTCACAGACACCAGAGTCTGACATGGTGAGTGATCCTTTTGTTCCTAGTACAGAGCTAGAGATGCTCTGGCCAGCATGTTTCCTTCGTGAGGAGATGGGGATGTTCTGCTTTGCTTTCAAAACTTCTTCTGTGCCTGCGGTTCATCAAAACAATCAGTTTGAAATACCCATTATGCAAAAAAGGTATGTTTTGGGATACCATATTCTGGTCCCATGCAGCCACAACTTGGGTTCTTATGTTTTGGTCTCTTTTACTTGCTCTAGGATGTTGCAAGTCCTTCTGGACATCACAGGCATTTGAATTTTGGGTAACTGGATCTTCCACCACTGCATCAACTACAACATGGCATGAGTTGGGGTGGAGGTGTCACAGATCTGGAGAAGGGGTGGTCTGTGGTGGTTTGGTCAAGGGTTGCCAGAATGTTCTGTTATGAAATTGAAGCACTACTGGTAGGTCAAAGCAGTTGTCCTGAACCTTAATTCTATTCCTGTTAATAAAATGATATTTGTATATTCACTCCAAAAGTAGGAATTATTTATCTAAAGATATCTGTGTATATTGTGGTCTCCATGTGATGTAAACTGTTGTTGTTAAATTACCAGTATTACCTAATAATGTTTATTATCAGTCCTATAATAATTATTATGGCAGTATAACTCACTAGCAATCAATCAAGACACAGACAGCTGTTATACATTTTTTAAAATATTTATTTATTATGTACACATTGTTTTGCCTGCATGTACCCCTGAATGCCAGCAGAGGGCACCAGATCTCATTATAGATGGTTGTGAGCCACCATGTGGTTGCTGGGAATTGAACTCAGGACCTCGGGAAGAGCAGGTGGCGCCCTTAACCTCTGAGCCATCTCTCCAGCCCCACCGGTTATATTTTAAAATAGCCTTAGTTAACCTGGGGCAGGGCAGATATGAATCCTCTAAACTACTTCCCATAGTGGGGCAGGTATGGGATCCCTGTACCAATCCCATGCCATCTGCTTCCAATAACTTCTATCAAGCTACCTCCCATCCATAATCCCAAATACTTGCTAATGTTCTTCACCTGGGCCAAATCTCCATCCACACTGGCCATGTGCTTCTCCTCCATCTAACCCAATGGTGGTTCTTCTCCTCTCTCCTTCTCAGGCCTCTCTTCCTCCCAAGATTCTCTTCGTCTCCGCATGCCTGGGAACCTTAGCCACACCTAGGCCATTTGCCCTGCCCATGTGTGATGACCTTTTATTAATTAGCATCAAAATACATCAGACAACAGTAAACTATCAAAATCATCATTAAAGAGAAAGTCCATTTACAAATAAAAACTACATTATAATTTGGCTGGCAGATGTTAAGTTCTTTGTTGCTTTTAAATATTTTTTTTACATGTATGTGCTTCCATGCATGTATGTGTACCATATGCATGCCTGGTGCTTACGGTGGGCAAAAGAGGGATTGGATCCCTGAAGCTGGAATAACAGGTAGTTGTGAGCTACCATGTGGGTGCTGGAAACTGAACCCAAGTTCTTTGCAAGAACAAGTATTTTTATCTCTGAGCCATCTCTCTAATCTCCAGATGCTACACCCTCCTTTAAAAAAAAAAGAAAAAGAAAAAAGAAAAAAAGGATTTAGTTTTTAAATCATTATTATGTTTGTGTGTGGGTACCCATAGAGGTCAAAAGAGGGTGTCAGATCACCTGCAGCTCGAGTTACAGGTGGTTCTGAACCTACTGACCTTCTGGGAACAGTGAGTGCTCTAATCCATGGCGCTATCTCTTCAATCCTCCCCCCTTCCCCCCAGACAGGGTTTCTCTGTGTAACCCTGGATGTCCTGGAGCTCACTTTGTAGACCAGGTTGGCCTCAAACTCAGAGATTCACCAGTCTCTGCCTCTCAAGTGCTGAGATTAAAGGGGTGCACCACCACTGCCAAGTCTGTAATGTCATCTTTAATCAGCAGTTTCTTGTCACTGCCTTGGCCTCTTGTACTGTGATGGTTACTATTGATTGTCGGCTTGACATAACCTAGAGTCACCTAAGAGATTCATGTGCCTGTGAAGGATTATGTAGATAAGGTTAAAGTAGGAAAACCCCTCCACTGTGGGCAGCACCATCCCGTAGGCTGGGGGCCTGGACTGAGTGTAAGGGAAGGAGTGAGATGAACCAACTGGACAGTTCATTTCATAAATCCTGCAAAACTGGCGTTCCACCAGGTTTCGGTAGCTAAGTGAAGACAAATGCTCCTGCTTCTCTGAGTTGCAGAATTTTATTCCCGGAGTTCCTCAGGATCATATTCACACGGGCTGAAAGGAGGTGATCAGACAGATGGATCTGGTGGCGGTGTCCGTATTTATTATTTCCCAAGCTACGTTATGGACCTAAAGTGCCCCCAGAGGAGGCGTGTTTCCCACTTGACACTATTGAGAGGTGGTGGTGCCTAATGGAAGGTTTTAGTAGGAGGAGTTCATTTTCCATGTGTCCTCAGAGAGTGTGAGGGAAAGGTCTCTTCCCAAGGCCTACCACCACCTTGGAGTGAGTGGTGTGCTACCCACCACTTCCATAATGCATTTCCTGTTGCCACATTCCCCAAGGCATCAACGCTTATCTTTTATGGAGATGTAGACAGTTGTGAGCAAAATAAACCCTTTCCTTTTTATGTTAACCATCTCAGTGCTTATTGGAACAACAGAAACATGGTGACTGACAGAGGGGCAGAACCTTGACGTGCAAGATTAGGCCCTGGGGCAGTGCCGAGAGATGCATAGTTGGAGCCTGCATTTTGGCAAGAGCCTCCAGTGATTAGAAGGCACACTGACTTTTCAGACCACTAGGAAATTTCAAGAGGAGATAATGAAGGTTTCCTTCGAACCCCATGGACACTAGACACGGTTCAACATCTGTCAGTAGCCATCCTTACAGAAAGGGCAACTGTGGTCAGACTCAAAACAACTTAAACACACACACACACACACACACACACACACACACACACACACACACACACACAACTCCACTCTTTCAACTAACAATATACAATAAAAATGATGAAAGTCACAAATGGAAGTTTACAGGAATTCCATAAACTTAGAGTCATTTATTTTGGCATCTGGACTGAGAAGAGCCCAGGGTTCCCAAACTAGGGGTTTGTGTTGCCTATTGACCTTGGCTGTAACCTGAGCTCTCTTTCCTTCCTTGACTGCCCCCTCCTGTCCTAAACTAAACTAGTTGGTATGGCCTTGCCTCTATTTTCTGAGCAAATTCACAAAACAAAGGTGGTGCTGTCTCTTAGTGTGTTTGGGGAATTAAGCCCATTAGAGATGGGGTGAGGCTCTTAAGCATTTCCCAGATTCCTAAGTGCTGCCTGGCAATTTCTAAGCATCTATTCATGTGTAATTTGTGTAAACAAGTTTCAGGTGCAAGTACCCAAAGAAACCCATGGGTGTTCTAGTTCACTATGGTTGACAGGGGTGAAAACCCAGGCTTGACAGTGGAGTTCCCATTAGCACAGCTAATCGCTTTTTAACATAATTAGTTAATTAATTTTTTAATGCATATTAAGTGCTTGCCTGGTGCCCAGAGAAGTCAGAAGAGGGTGTTGGATCACCTTGGAACTGGTTACACACAGATGTGAACCACCATGTGGATGCTGGGAACCAAACCCGAGTCGTCTGCAAGAGCAGCAAGTGTTCTTAATCACAGAGACATCTTTCCGTCATGCTGGTGGCCCTTAAGTACATCTTGGAAATTGCTCAGAGCCTGAGACTATAAAGACTAGCAAGACAAGGCCTCTGACTTTACCTAGCTCCATGCCTTGTGGTAGCTCCAGAAATACAGACAAATGTTAGGCAATCCCAGAGGCATTGGGCCACAGCAGAAATAAGTGGGAAATATCAAGAGATGAAAGTGAAGTAATTGGCTCGAATCTTGGGGTAACCGGGACAAAGAAATATAGAGCTGTGATGGGAGGGGTTCCATGTGCAGTGTGCCAGAGCGAAGAAAAAGAAATCTACATGTAACTGCTATAAAAGATGGGGGAGCAAACCATCATGAGATGATGGCAAACGTCAAGTTCAAGGTGACAGGCAAGATCTCCAGAGATTCCGATAGGAAGTCCAGGGTTAGACTTTTGTTTTGGTGGGTAAGGTGTGATAATTGTGCCTGTGAGAGAAACTGGTTGAAGAGAGGGAAAGGTTAGGAAATTGTTGAGGGTGACAGTGAAGATGAGAGGCTAGAAGATTTCAAACAAGAAGCTGAAGGAGTGACTGCTGCAATTCCACACTGGAGCTGAGTGATGACACCAACCAAGCATTTTCTGAAGTTGTTTGGGTTCCTTATTAGGTGCCAAGTATGCTCACTCTTGGACTGAAAGCTTTGGGTGCCACTAGCAAACATTGGGAAGGGACAGTGGGGTGGTTTGAGTGACACGGTCCCCTTTAATTCTCAGGCACTTGAAAACTTGGTCCCCAGATTGTGCCTGCTTAGGAAGGATTAGGAGCATGGCCTTGTTGGAGGAGTATGTCCCTGGGCTGGGCTTAAGGTTTCAAAAGCCTTGTGCCATCCCCGGAACATTCTCTGCTTCCTGTTTGTGGACTGGAATGTGAGTTCCCTGCTGCCGCCCAGTGCCACACCTGCCTTCTGCCATGCTTCCCCACCATCATAGTGACAGACTCCTGCCCTATTGAACAGTGAGCCTCCAACAAATCCTTCTTTCTATGAGGTGTTCTATATGGCGTGCCTCACAGCAATAGAAGAGTAAATACAGAAAGTACGCGTTGCTGAGAGGATGTTAAAAATGAAAGGATGTGTGATCCAGAAAGTGTGCAGGGAGTGAATATTGTGTTGAGCAACAATGGGGCCTTTGAGAAACCCAAGGCATTCATGAATGCCAGGAAGTTGACTTGATCTGGAATTACGGTCAGAGAGTAGGTTGTCACAGAATAAGATTTCAAAAGTGGAAGTTTCCAGTGTCTGTCAAGGTCTGAGGCCCCCTATTTCTTATGCACATCTTTGTAAATAAACTCGGTCTTTATATTTATTAATTATGGAAGAGGTGAGGCACCATCAGATGAAGTTGAGCCTTTGGCCAAAGACAAGGGTCCACAGGGGTGTGGGCCCCAAGGCCATTTCTCTTGGCGCTTAGGTATTCTGGGTCTTAGATTGTGCAACTGGGTCAAACAGAGAGACTTGAGTCTGTCACTTGGGATTCATCTTTAGTGATCTACTTTATTCATTAATCACTTCTTTCTTTAGAGACAGGATCTGACCAGATTGCTTTGCCAGCTCCAGAACTTTCACCTCATATTGAAAGGGGTCCTTCCTCAGACTAGCCCATGTGTAGTCATCTGGCAAAAGGATTTGGATCCTGAGCAATTGTTTATAGTGGAAAATAGCTCATAGCCTTTTGAATGTGTCATTCAGGGACTCGTGTTGTACTGTCCTCATGCTCACAAAGTAGGTGCTGTTTGTGTAGGGAAAGTGAGGCACACAACGGTTAAATGACTATGTCTGTGGGTACATAGTCAAGAGATGCTACTGTTGAGAAGCCTGGCTATACACCTGGGCCCTTCACCCTTCTTCTGGGTTGTCCCCAAAAGCGCTGGTTCCAGGCACTACTTTTGAAAGGACATCACAATTTATGGTTTCCCCTGCAGCCTGTCGCAGCTGAACTTGTAACACGGGTTTCTTGTGCACGCTGGGAATAAGGTGTTTTCCTTCCTTTAAGCTTCCCCTCACACATTTCTGCAGAATCTTTGAAATGTGCAGGGCCAGCTAGGTATCCTTAGAAGGAATGTTAGCACTATAGTGAGCGGGCACCACTAACAGCCACACCAGCAGCTCAGGCACAACTAGGAGTATTGCAGCAAGCCAGGGCAGAGGGGCATGTGAGCTACACAGTCACTTTTTTTTTCTTTTTTAAAATATATTTTATTAATTTATTCATTTTTTTTCTTTATTTTTTTTTATTAATTTATTCTTGTTACATCTCAATGTTTATCCCATCCCTTGTATCCTCCCATTCCTCCCCCCCCCCATTTTCCCATTATTCCCCTCCCCTATGACTGTTCCTGAGGGGGATTACATCCCCCTATATATTCTCATAGGGTATCAAGTCTCTTCTTGGCTACTTGCTGTCCTTCCTCTGAGTGCCACCAGGTCTCCCCCTCCAGGGGACATGGTCAAATGTGAGGCACCAGAGTACGTGAGAAAGTCGTATCACACTCTCCACTCAACTGTGGAGAATATTCTGACCATTGGCTAGATCTGGGAAGGGGTTTAAAGTTTACCTCCTGTATTGTCCTTGGCTGGTGCCTTAGTTTGAGTGGGACCCCTGGGCCCAAATCTGCCTATCATATTGTTCTACTTGTAGATTTCTATGACCCTCTGTATCCTTTTATTTTGCTGTTCTCCCATGCGTCTCTCATTTAGAGTCCCAATAGGATGCCTTCCCCTCTGCCCCAGTTTCCTGGTAAGTGAAGGCTTTTGTGGGACATGCCCCTTGGGCTAGTATGCAGATATAAGTGAGTACACAGTCACTTTATATTAAGTCTGAAGTAAAGGAAATGAGGAGTAGAGCCATAATACTTCTAACCTAGCTAATATTGCCAGACACGAATTTCCGTTTCATTAAAAGGGGGCATTATCAATTTCAAGTGCGCAAGTAGCTGGATTGAAGTATGCTTAAAGTATATAGCATTGCCTTGCAAAGGGTACAGCAGCCAGGAATGGTGAGACTAGATAGGACAGACAGGCTGCTTCACAATGGAAGAAATTACTTTTTGCTCTTGGCTTAGGAACCAGCAAGTCCACTTACTGTATGACAGCTATTGTAATGGCTGAGACTGGGCATACCCACGAGGGCACAGCAATCAGACTTTGAAAGCTCCAGGAGCAGAGGGCTTGCCACATCAAGGTTTCCTTTTCACTTTGCAAAGCTAACATCGCTATGAAACTGGAGAAGTTGATTCTGAGAAATTGAAAGAACGTGCCCCTTGGGGTCATTGAGCAGCCAAGTACTGGCTGGGACAAGCCATTACCGTTTGCTTCCCAATCTTTGTTGCGGAAAGGGAGGACTTGCGGCACCCCTCCTGAATTCCTAGAGCTTCTGGACTCTCCCTTCTAGAGTGGTGTGGGCATGCACTAAAGGCTGTTTTCTTAGAGATTCTGAGTATAGATACCATCCTCCCTTCTCACGGACCTCAGTTCCAATTTCCAGGACTGAATGGCCCAGAGGATGGAGCAGAACATTTGTCTCAGAAATTATTCCAGGCATGACTGCCAATGTCACAGCATAGAATGAGATAAGGGCCACAGCATTCTTTAGACCCATAAGTCCATTTTGGGTGCAACTGAGTTTCAAAGGATTTATCAGCAATCAAGACTATGGAGGTCTAATTTTACCCCAGTCTTTTAGGTGGACTTACAGTCTCCGTGCCCTTTATCAGGTGCTCCACTCTGTCCCGGTGTGGTGACTAATTTTTTTGTCAACTAGACAAAAGCTAAGGTTCTCTGGAAATAGAGACCCTAATTGAAAAAATGCCTTCATTGGGTTGGCCTGTAGGCAAGTCAGTAAGACATTTTCTTGATTAATGATTGATGTGGGAGAGCCCAGTCCTCTGTATGTGGTACCACCCCGTAGGCGTGCGCTTCTGGGTTGTGTGAGAAATCAGGCTGTCTGAACCATGAGGAACAATCTAGTAAACATCGTTACTCCATGGCCTCTGCTTCTCTTCCTGCCTCCACGTTCCTGCCTTGAATTGTTTGACTAGCTACTCTCTGTGGATGGGTTGTGACCTGGGACATGTCAGCCAAACAAATCCTTTCTTCCTTCAGTCACTTTTGGCCATAGTGTAAACTAGGACACCTGGCAATGAATCCTTTTTGCATTTTCAGCCTATTTGTCTATCAGCAAGTGGTCTGGCTTCTGTGTCCAGTGGGTTGGTCCAGGAGTTGCTTACTTCTGGATGAGAACAGACAGATCAGACCTCAAGATTAAAAGTAGAAAAATTACAGTTATAAAGTAGCAATGAAAATAATTTTATGGTTGGGGGTAATCACAACATGAGGAACTATAATAAAGTTTTGCAACATTAGGAAGATTGTGAACCACTGCCCTCGACAAAGCCTAGGTTTCTAGACAAAACCAGGAGCCAGGGAGGCAAAGCAGGCCCAGTGGGCCTCAGCTGGAAGCTGGGAACATCTCAATCTGGTGACCGCAACCATGCTTGCCAATCCCATCACCCTTTGCCTATTTGGTGGCTTCTCACAGACCTCACACTACAGTATATACACTCAGTGGTGAGGAAGGAGCAGTTTTGAATTCTTTTGAATTTGTATCATTATTAATGCCTTGAGAATTTATTTATTTATTTTCTTCTCCTTCTTCTTCTTCTTCTTCTTCTTCTTCTTCTTCTTCTTCTTCTTCTTCTTCTTCTTCTCCTCCTCCTCCTCCTCCTCCTCCTCCTCCTCCTTCTTCTTCTTCTTCTTATTAGTAGTAGTATTTGGTTTTTTGAGACAGGGTTGCTCTGTGTGGCCCTGCCTGTCCTAGAACTTGCTCTGTAAACCAGGCTGGCCTCGAACTCACAAAGATCCACCTGTCTCTGCCTCCCGAGTTCTGGGACTAAAGGCATGCACCACTACCACCTGGCAAGAATTTAATACAATGTGTTTTGATCATTTATTTCTACTTTCCCCCTAACTCCTTCCAGATCCACATCTCTTCCCATCCCTTTTCCAACTCAGTGCCCTCTATGTTTTTATTTTTATTTTTTTTTTTTGGTTTTTCGAGACAGGGTTTCTCTGTGTAGCCTTGGCCATCATGGACTCGCTTTGTAGACCAGGCTGGCCTCGAACTCACAGCGATCCGCCTGCCTCTGCCTCCCGAGTGCTGGGATTAAAGGCGTGCGCCACCACACCCGGCTTCCCTCTATGTTTTTAAATAACCATTGAGTCCAATTGGTGCTGGCCATATAGTCTTGGGTGTGGAGCTGCCACTGGAGCATAGTGGACCTGCCAAGGGCCACACCTTTAATGAGAACTGACTCTCCCTTTTCAGTGACAGGTAGGGGTACTCACTCACCCTCCATCCTTGAATGCTGACTCGCTTGACTTTAGGCAGGTAAGCACAGCTACTGTGAGATCATGAGTGCTGTGGTCCTGTCATGTTTAGAAGGCACTGTTTTGCTTCAGTCCTCCCCACCTTCTGGCTCTTAAAATCATCCTCCTTTTCCTCAATGATCCTTAGGTGGGAGATGTTATGGACAAACCATGTGTGACTGAGCTCTCATGATGACTTCCTTTCGAGTACAACACAGAGCTATTTGAAGGAATGTCTATTTTGAGATCACTCAACAGAGAGAACAAGTTAGTGCAGGATTATGCTCTAGTTCAGACAGAGCATTTGGCTGCTGGGGTTTCCCTCAGCCTGTGCATCAAAACAACACTGCTCCCAGCTCTATGGAACAAGTAATTCCAAAGTACTCAAGATTTCGTAGAATATATTTTGAACATGCACAATAAGTGGGAAAGTTCTGGACATTTAAAGAATCCATGTTAAAAATATTATAATTGGGTTGATGGTAAACTGCTTTTCTGGTGTTTTGGGAGACAGAAATTTGTTCATTGATGATAGTCCTAGGGAAAGTGCAGCCAATACTTTTGAGAGGATAGCCAGAGTGGTGTGGTTTTGAAACTCCTTGACTTGAATCCTCTAAGAGATTGAGTCTGTGAGACTCTCAGTCAACACCTATAAAACTGTTTCTTTATACTAATCAATGGTGAAACTCTTTCAGTAGAGGCAAAAGTGATTTATCCAGATTCCTTCTCTGGCATGTGGGTGTTAAAGAAATTATAGAGCAGATACTCAATCCCCTTTCTCCTAAATCAGCCAACTGAGGTGTCCAAATTCATATAGCTTGTTTTTTTGAGTGTGTGTGTTTTCAAGTGATTGCAGTGTAACATGACCTCCCCACCCCCACTCAGCCTTAACTCTTTAGGCAGTCTATGGCTGTGCAAAGTGCCTTGGTGTCTACTCTAAGGTGTTTCTCTCCCCTTGCAGTGCTGAAGGTTGTGATTAGGGCCTTGCCAGTACATCCTAGGCAAGCATTCTGAATTGAGTCACAGCACCAGTTCTAGCATGGAGTTCTTAGTTTACAATCGCCTGCCAAGGATCAGTATCCCAGTTGCCAATATTGTGCTGTTCCCATGGGATCTGTTAGCTTTCCGTGCATGAGCATAGCATGGCCCTACCAGACGTGCTGGAATCCAACAAGGAGGACATGCTCGTTTCTGAGCAGTTGGCAGCTAAGGCGGGATTTGGATGTTTGATGTTTCAGGTAGGCAGATTGAGCTCATATTTTCACCATAGCATTTACTCTGGCAAACATTTACTTTGTTTCTGAGGACAGCCACAAAATGAGGAAGGTTTATAGCATGCATCAACTGTTGTTACAAAGCTGTTGGTGGATGGAGGGTAGTGGTATCTCCATAAAGATCGCGGAGGGTGAGGATAGCTTTCAGATTAGAGAGAAAATAAATTGCTGACTGTACAATGACTAACTTGGTTGTGATAACACTGTGGGGAGCTGAAAAGGACCACTTACTGGAGTTATCATGCCACATTAAAAGCTAGACAGATTACCTTGCCCAACTATGTTCATAGAAGCTTTATTCATAATAGCCAGAGTCTGGAAACCACCTAGATGTCCCTCAATCAAAGAATGGATAAAGGAACTCTGGTACATTTACACAATAGAATGCTACTCAGCTACTAAAAACAAGGAAATCATCAAGTTTGCAGGCAAATGGATGGAATTAGAAAAGATCCTGAGTGAGGTAACCCAGACCCAGAAAGACACACATGATATGTACTCACTTATAAGTGATTTTAGCCATATAGTACAGGATAAACATATACAATTCACAGGCTCGAAGAAGATAACTAATAAGGAGGATCCAAGGGAGGATGATTAAATCTCACTCAGAGGGGGAAATAGAATAGACAGAGGCAGTGGTTGAAGAGAGGGAACAAGTTAGGAGAGGAAACACCAAAAGGAATGAGGGTGGAGATCAGACCTGGGGAGAGTGGAGGTGGGAAGACAGAGGGCTTGCAGAGAGAACAGAAACCGTGGAAGGAGGCATCTCTGTGACAAGCTGGAGACATAGGGCAGGGTGGACTTCTGGGAGGATATGGGGGTGACTCTAGCTGAGATTCCTAGTAGCAGGGTGCCTGGAGACTGAAATCGACATCCTCTAACCAGACAGGACTCCTAGTGGAGGGAGGGGAACAACAAGCCATCCACAAAAACTTTGACCCAAAATCTACCCTGCCTACAAGATGTCCAGGGATATAGACAGAGCAGAGACTGAGGGAATGTCCAACCAATGCCTGGCCCAACCTGAGACCCACCCCATGGGAGAGAGCCAAGCCCTGACACAATTAATGATACTCTGCTATGCTTTCAGACAGGCACCTAGCATAGCTGTCCTCTGAGAGGCCCCACCCAGCAGCAGATCCAAACAGATTCATAGCCAAACAGTGGACAGATGTAGGAACCAGGCCCAACTGGGCTGTCTGCCTGTCTTGCTGTTTCATGTCCTGTTTCTAGCAGCTTCCATGTCTGTGTTTATCTTGGTTAGCTAGTCATGTTTACTGCTCTGAGAATGCACCCCTCCTTTTCTAGAGACTTTCCCTCCTGTGTGCAATCACCTCTTGAGGAATTTCACCTGGGAGGAGGATTCCTGTTTTGCTGCCTATAAGAAGGCTCTTTGGAACTCTGGGAAGGAGAATAATAAACCACTGCCTTGGCTGCTGCTGCGGCTGCTGCTCTCTTAGCATGAAGGACCCGCTGTGTTATTGTTTGTGTGTGCGCGCGCGCGCGCGCGAGCGCATGAGTTAAATCCGCAGTCCCTTGCCCTCAACTCGGTACCACGGTGGCGCGGGTGCCACAGACAGAGCATAGGGAGTCTTATGGGAAAGTGGGGTGATGGATAGAAGGACCTGGAGGGGACAGGTGTTCCACAAGAAGACCAATAAAGCCAACTAACCAGGGCCCAGAGGGGCTTGCAGAGACTGAAGCACTAATCAAGGACCACACATGGACGGGACCTAGGCCCCCTATACAGATGTAGCCGATGGGCAGCTCAGGCTTCATGTGGGTCCCCTGGTAAGGGGAGTGGGGCTGTCTCTGACAAGGACTCTGCTGCCAGCTTTTTCATCACTCTCCTCTGGCAGGGCTGCCTTGTCAGGCCTCAGGGGAAGAGGGCATGCTCAGTCCTGATGTGACTTGATGAGCTGGGGTGGGTGAGCTGAGGAATATGGGAGGGGGAAAAGGGAGGGAAGGGCCTATGATTGGAATGTAAAGTGAGTAAATAAGTTACTTAATTTTTTAAAAGCTAGACATATTCATCAAATTGAATATTCTCAATGTAGGATCTATTAGTCCCCTAAGATGAATATGTTACTCTGTGGACGAGAGATTCTGTCTCGATGTCTCTTTTACCTTAGCAAAAATATAAGACAATAAAAAAGGACATGTTATTATGCCATGTGAGTGAGATTTCAGGGACTATTCTGCAAAATGGCTTTTGTTAGCTGTAAACAGAGACTCTCAAAGACTAGGGGAACTATTTTATTCCCACTTGTTTTAAAGTGAGAGAAGAGAATGTTCCTATGTTAACCTGCAGGGAGCAAGAGTATGTGGTGCGCACACACACTGTGGCTATAAATTCCAATAAGTAGAAATGTTTTCTCTTCTAATAATTATTAATAGACTCAAAGCAACCTGAAGAAAAATTCACATCACTTGAAAATACCATAATGTCTAGATGGGACATGGCCTTTTTATCCTTTTTTTTTAAATTTATTATTATGTATACAATGTTGTCTGCTTGGACACCTGCAGGCCAGAAGAGGGCATCAGGTTACATTATAGATGGTTGTGAGCCACCATGTGGTTGCTGGGAATTGAACTCAGGACCTTTGGAAGAACAGGCGGTGCTCTTAACCACTGAGCCATCTCTCCAGCCCAGCCTTTTTATTCTTGCCTTAACTATCTTTCAGGTGAAGTTTGATTGCTCTGCTGAGGCTGGGCTGGCATTAAAGACTCACTTCTTTCCAGTGACAGCCACAGCACTGTTTCTGTAGGTCCCTCGTCTGACAAGCTCCTTGCACACTCTTTACCTATGATGGAGTTAGTTGCGTGCTAATCCCATAGTTTTGTTCGACTTTGGTTTAGTAATCACAGTGAAGCAGATGGTGGCTTAAAAAGCTCAAGTGTAGTGAGATATAAAAGTCAAAGGTTGCTGGTAGGTCTTAGTCTGCCACCCTAGTTCCTGCTTGGAGATTTTCACACAAGCTGGTCCTCAAATCTCCTGTTGCTTGCTTTCCATCATGCCTTTATTGCTCCAGCTTGACTGAAGTATTAATGGTTTTTTCCATCCCTCCTCCCTCCCCTCTTTCCTTCCCCAGTTTCATGTAGCCCAGGATGATCTCAAAAATCTGTAGCTGAAGATGACCTTAAACTTCTGATATTTGTGGCCTACGATTTAATAGTAGCTGATATGACTTGTTGAATTGGTAGTATTGTTGATTGGTAACAGTGAGCTGGTGTGTCCTTCCTGGTTTCTGCTCGTTAATTCTGAATTATCTGGCTCTGTAGAGCATGCTTGTCTATCTGCAGCAGCATCTCCATGTAGCCACAGTGGAATATTTACACAAGTCCTGCTACAGCAATTATGACTCCAAAGTGATCAACATGTTCCAGTTGAATCTGAGCCAACCTTGTTTTAAAATATGCAGGGTCCCCCAAATAACAGACAGGCAACAAGTTTTTGCAAATTTTTAAGGCATGAAATGCTCTTTAGGTTAATTACTGGGCCTTAAAAAATTAGGTGTTTTTTTTTTCTTTTTTGTTAGACTCAATGATGGTCTGAAAATTCTTAATGTACATATCTTTCTTCCCCGAAGAGCAGAGGCAAGGGAAATACTGGAAGGCACAGTCGATCGGGAAAGCGATAAGATTTAGGATGAGGTTGGTAGATGTTTTATGGATTGCTTCTCAGCCTGTTCTTTGTGGATTTGGTGAGTCTTCCCTGCAGTTCTGAGTGCCTTGTCCCTTTCTCCTTTATTTCCCGAGAGCATTCACGTTGTCACTGTGCTCTTCATCATTTCCTTATAACTTGTTGGCCAGATTCCCTCCTGGATGACAACCAATCTGGAGATGAGAAAATACCTCCATCAGATTGCCTGTCGGCCAGTTTATAGGGACTTTTGTTGGTTAGTGATTGATGTGGGAGGGCCCAGCCTCCTGTGGGCAGTGCCAGCCTTGGGCAGGTGGTCCTGGTTGTACAAAACCCAGCAAGGTAAGAGAGCCAGGAGGGGCAAGCCGGTAAGAAGCGTCTCTCCACAGGCTCAGGTCCTGCCTCAAGTCCCTGCCCAGACTTCCCTGAATGACAGAGTTTCGCTTGTAAGCCAGGTAAGTCTGCTCCTCCTCCTGGTTGCTTTTGGTCAGAATGTTTTATCACAGCAATGGAAAGCAAACTAGGACAGGGGCTCACAAGGCCGGCTACACTCCTTCAGCCCTAGTTAAAGCTCCCATACACGGATCCTGAGCCGTCAGTTTCTTGGCCAGCTGCTCTGACAGCTAGTTCCTTTTGTTTATGGCAGCTACGAGTCCTTTTCTCTGCTTTGAATTGGGCTAATTTGTTGTTATGTTATTACATTTGGTCCAGAACTTTAAGTGTTTGGAAGGTCTTCTTGCGATGTGGGTGAGGCCAAAGGAGGCTGTTTACAGGCATCCATCACTATCTCAGCTGTCTTTAATGATCAGGCAATAAAGCCCAAGGGCAGTCAGTGGTTCTCAATTATCCTAATGCTCCAACCCTTTAATGCAGTTCCTAATGTTGTGGTGACCACCAACCAAAAAATTATTTTCATTCCTACGTCATAACCATAATTTTGGTACTCTTATGAATCATAATGTAAATAGTTTTTTGGAGATAGAAATTAGAAATTTGGTGAGAGGGGTCAGGACCCACAGGTTGAGAACCACTGGGGGCCAAGGGCCGTCCATAGCTAGATCTATGTTGCTGTGTCTGGCTTTCCTCATCAGTTAGCACCTCATCGCCAGGATCAAGAAAGAGCATGCTGGAATCACATGTATATTATACATGATTATATATTGTATGCTATATGGTTACATATATATATATGTGTGTGTATCAGGGGATAAGTTTATGCTAGTTGGTGTGTAAAGAGATATTTTTTTCCTATTCAATTAAAAATAAAAGCCAAAGATTCATGAGGCTTGATGCTTCACATAGTTTAGCTATGGTGTTCTCTTTTCACAATGAATCCCATCAGAGCTGTGGTTCTCAACTTTTCTAATTCTGAGACCCTTTAATGCAGTTCCTCATGTTGTGGTGACCCTCCCCCCAACCATAAAATTATTTTGTTGCTACTTCATAACTTTTGTTCTGCTACTGTTTTGAATTGCAATGTAAAATGTGTGATACACCGGATTGGCTAGTGGGAGGGGCTCTGCCTATATCCCTGAGGGTCTGTCCATGCGACATAGACGTCAGTCTTCATTTCTATTTCTGAATGAAACTTTTGGTCAGCTTGTAAACAACATGACCACTGCTCTCCATCACATGCTTTTTAAACAAGTACTTGCAGTGTGTTTGTGTGCCAAGAGCTCTTCTAGGCACTGAAGACAAACAAAGATGGCTCCTTCCTCCCAGAGCTTAGAGCCCAGCTTACCTTTCCTTCCCCCCTTTATTTCTTTTCAATTGTTGTTTTGTTTTTGTTTATTTTGTTTATTTTTTGTTTTTGTTTATTTTTAAGATCGTATTTTCATTATAACATTTCTCTCTACCCTTTCCTCTCTCTCAACCCTTTCATACACCTCTCACTTTCCTTCAAATTCATGGCTTCTTTTTCACCAACTGTTATTGTATGTATGTAAGTATTTGTGTAAACATATATATTCTTAAATATAATCTGTTGAATCTATACAATGTTACCTATCAGTATGTTTTCAAGGATGACTGTTTGGCACTGAGGACCGATTAGGGTGCTCTTCTCTCGCTCTTCGTTGGAACTCCCAGATTTATTCAGTTGTCTGAATTTCTTAGTGTGGGTTGAGAGCTTTCCCCATCCAGTTTGGCATAATCACTGGTGCCCTCCTTACTTAGCTCGTGTTCGGGTAGTCGTGTTGGCCAGCCTTTGTGACTATAGCTTCTCACATTACTAGAAGACACAACCTCACAGAAAACTCCCCGGTCCTCTGGCTCTTACAGTCTTTCTGCAATGATTTCTGAGCCTTAGATGTGGGAATGTTTTGTAGATTAAAGAATTTCTTTTTCTTTCTCTTGGTCCCCTTTGATTATCTAAAATCTTTAAGGGTCAAAATATGAAAAAGGAAAATACAGCGTAGATCAAGACATGGAGAAGTTATCACAAACTTTTGCTCATCATACTGGAGTACTTTAGGCTCATCATACTGGGGTACTTTAGGCTCATCATACTGGGGTACTTTAGGCTCATCATACTGGAGTACTTTAGGCTCATCATACTGGGGTACTTTAGGCTCATCATACTGGAGTACTTTAGGCTCATCATACTGGGGTACTTTAGGCTCATCATACTGGGGTACTTTAGGCTCATCATACTGGGGTGCTTTAGGCTCATCATACTGGGGTACTTTAGGCTCATCATACTGGGGTGCTTTAGGCTCATCATACTGGGGTACTTTAGGCTCATCATACTGGGGTACTTTAGGCTCATCATACTGGGGTACTTTAGGCTCATCATACTGGGGTACTTTAGGCTCATCATACTGGGGTACTTTAGGCTCATCATACTGGAGTACTTTAGGCTCATCATACTGGGGTACTTTAGGCTCATCATACTGGAGTACTTTAGGCTCATCATACTGGAGTACTTTAGGCTCATCATACTGGGGTACTTTAGGCTCATCATACTGGGGTACTTTAGGCTCATCATACTGGTGTACTTTAGGCTCATCATACTGGGGTACTTTAGGCTCATCATACTGGAGTACTTTAGGCTCATCATACTGGAGTACTTTAGGCTCATCATACTGGAGTACTTTAGGCTCATCATACTGGAGTACTTTAGGCTCATCATACTGGGGTACTTTAGGCTCATCATACTGGGGTACTTTAGGCTCATCATACTGGGGTACTTTAGGCTCATCATACTGGGGTACTTTAGGCTCATCATACTGGGGTACTTTAGGCTCATCATACTGGGGTACTTTAGGCTCATCATACTGGGGTACTTTAGGCTCATCATACTGGGGTACTTTAGGCTCATCATACTGGGGTACTTTAGGCTCATCATACTGGGGTACTTTAGGCTCATCATACTGGAGTACTTTAGGCTCATCATACTGGGGTACTTTAGGCTCATCATACTGGAGTACTTTAGGCTCATCATACTGGAGTACTTTAGGCTCATCATACTGGAGTACTTTAGCTTTAGAAATGTCCTCAATGGAGCGGTGGGGGGCTGGGGGTGGGGTGGGGAGGTGTGGGACAACACAGTGGTGTCTGCATAGGTAGAACTAATTCTCTTCCTGGCATTAATTTTACTTCACAGTCTCGCATTCATACTGAGAGTGAAGTCAGGATTCAAATCTACCCCATTAAGAAAGTGAAAGCCCATTTTTCATTACAATTTCATAGCTGCAGAAGCTGCTAAGAGACAAAGTTTACCTACAGAACTTACACCGGAAGGGACCTTAGATTTCACCTGCCATGCAAGAACATTCAGAGTGTCAATCATGAGAGTGAAATTTGAATTTTTATAAATATGGAAATTGAAACAAAAGCAGGCAAATAATCTTGTTTCCTAAAAGGATCAGATAAAATGCAAATATATGAGCTCAGTGTTGAATTTCACATAGATCCTACCACTGGATTTACATAAAATTTTTACATTTGATAAATACGTATATATTTGTTTCTCTTTGGGATGAGGTAGCTCGCTATGCAGTCTAGCCTTGCCTGGACTTGGGGATGTTGGTCCTTCTGCCTCCCAAGTGCTGGGATTATGAGTGTGTGTCACCCCCTTCTACATCGATTTTCTTTGGCAAGATCATCAGTAACTAACAAATAGTGTGTGAGAGTGCACACCTGGGCCTGCCACATGGGTAGTACTATCAGTTTCTGAACATAAAAGTTATTCTGAGATTAGTGTTTGCTAGGAGCTCCAGGACCTCAGGTGTTAGTAGAAAATAAACCTCTTAAAAGAACATTAGAGTGTCAAAAAACATTTGGAATGATTGAAGAATAACTCCCAAGACTCAGGGTTTGCTCAGGGCTGGAAAGCAGAGGAATATCAATGGTTATGAATTAACATCGTTAGGACAAAGTACACTGTATTCTGGAATCATAGACATTTTTTCTCCTAAGTGGAGGGGGTACTTTAAACGTCAAATATCGCTTAGAACTCTCAGGGTTTGAGCTGTATTGTTCCTGCTGGGAGCAGTATGAACTTAGAATGTATATTGGGTGCTATGGAGTCCTTTCAGACATCTCCAGGCTGACTTTCATTCTTTCTTAATTTGAATGTATTCATGTGCTCCTGATGGGAAAAGGCTCACATGACTAGTTGACATAGCTATTTTGAAGAGTATTCTTGTATGTGTCTGAACATTTCAAAAGCTCAGGTGACCCTGTGACTTCATCTGCCGTTGGGGAACACTGCCATGTGTGCTTCTTGCTGAACTGGGTTTCGAACACTGCACTGTTGACATGCTGAGCCAGATGATTCCTTGTCCTCAGAGACTGACTCCTGGAATGCAGCATCTTTTGCCACTTTGCACAGTAGATGACAGTTAAGGACCCACCTTTGTCCTGAAGGTAAATAGCTCCATCAAGGACCACCCAATCTAGAAGAATGTCTACTATGGCATTTTTTTTTTTTTTGAAATATCAGCTGAACTACAGTGGTCCTCAGTTAGAATAGAGCTACTTCATAGAAATATAATCTGAATCACACAAAAAAAACCTTATGTTTATGATTATTGCAATTATAAAAGTAAACAGAAACAAGTGAAATTGGCTATTTTTAGTATTATCCTTTATTTGATCCAGTTGCCTAACATCACATCAGTATGTAATCAATAAAAGTTATCAATGAGATTTTTTGCATACTTTCCAGAATTAAGTATTAAAATCTGAGGCGAGGCCTGAGGAGATTGTTCAGTTCATAAAGTGATTACTATGCAAACAAGAGGACCTAAGCTCACACTTAGTACCTACATAAAACTTTGAGTATGGCGACACATCCCAGCACGGGGTAGAGAGACAAGCAGATCAGCAGGACTCACAGTAAGCCCCAGATCCCAGTGAGAGGCTGCCTCAAGAAATAAGGCGAGGGGCTGGAGAGATGGCTCAGAGGTTAAGGGGACTGACTGCTCCTCCAGAGGTCCTGAGTTTAATTCCCCAACCACATAGTGGCTCACAACCATCTATAATGAGATCTGGTGCCCTCTTCTGGCATGCAGATGTACATGCAGCCAGAGTGCTGAATACATAATAATTAAAAAAAGAAAAAGAAAAAAAGAGAGAAGAAAAAGAAATAAGGTGAATGACTTTTGTGGAGCACACCCGAGGCTGACCTTTGGCCTTTATATGCAAATGTATATGCCCACACATGTACACACTCCAGACTAGAACATACCTTAATCATGAATCAGATGTCTACTTTATGACTAAAGTGCATTCTAATCAATCCTAGTCAATAGCCACATATGGCCTTCCATACCAGAGAGGACAGCTGAGATTTAGAGAAATGGACTTTAAATATAAGAGGGCAATTTTGCACTCAGCAGCAACTGGAAATGAGGCAGAGAAGGACTAAGTGGATATTTTTTTTATTAATTTATTCGTGTTACATCTCAATGGTTATCCCATCCCTTGTATCCTCCCATTCTTCCCTCCCTCCCATTTTCCCCTTATTCCCCTCCCCTATGACTGTACCTGAGGGGGACTTCCTCTCCCTGTGTATGCTCATAGGGTATCAAGTCTCTTCTTGGTAGCCTGCTATCCTTCCTCTGAGTGCCACCAGGTCTCCCCCTCCAATACAGGTCGTAAACTACAAACCCCTACCCAGCTCTAGCCAATGGACAGGACATTCTCCACAGTTGAGTGGAGAGTGGGGTATGACTTTCCCACATACTCTGGTACCTCATATTTGACCAAGTGGATATTTTTAAGTGAAAACAGCAGAACAATATGGCATGTTGAGAATTATTTTGAAAAGTGAAATCAATCTAGGATTTTCATGTTGTATAGAATCACTGATATATTTGTGACTCTGTATATGTATAAGCGAATAGAAAGGGTTCTGGACCAACTACTCCACGGAGAGGACTTTTGGAGGTGCTAGCCAGTGGGGAAAAAGAGGGGAAGTGTTACTGTGAAACTGGCATAATAAAGGCTTTAGACTTGCACACTTACAGGTGTAATGCTTCCAGTGGATCAGTGCGGAGTGCACCAGAGTCATTAGTGAATATTTTCAAATTCCTTACTGTGTTTCATGCTGGACCTAGTAAATGGAAATATCTAAAGAGTTCAACACCAAGCTCTTCAGATGATACTATACTGTGGCTATGGTGCAGAGATAGGAATGTGGTGAAAGGACAGAGTTGGGATATATATATATTAGGAATAATAGCTATTGATGTTTCTTACAGAAGTAACTGGATGAGAGCTTACTGGGAGGTCCCTGGGGGCACACTGGCAAGGCTGTGTGTGTGTGTGTGTGTGTGTGTGTGTGTGTGTGTGTGTGTGTGTGTGTGTGTGTGTGAATGTAATATGATCAGGCCCATATTCTTTCAGTGAAGATAGCCCCTTTGAACTTTGGAGATTGAGAGCTTTTAGTGGCGTTGTTAACTTACCCAGAGCCATTCAACTTCATGCCAAGGCTGGACAAAAGTCTTTAAAGAATGCCTAGACACACTCTTAAAAAACAGAGGTGCAAGGATGCAAGACCCTGGAGTGGCATTCCGCAGATAGTGTCTAAGGAAAGGTTTATAGGCCTGAAAAGTTGTTCACTTAAGAGTCATGAGTCATGGCCAGCATTTGATTGGAGTGCTAGGGGAATAAACAATCTCATATTGAAAACCCTACTTCCTTGTATAGCTGTGTTCTGCTTGACCGCATAGCAACTGCAGGGTTAGTGCCAGTGGAAGTGAAGCCAACTTAATTTCATTTGACAGAACAAGCCCATTCAAAATGAGGAATATTTCGTACTGGATCCTGAGTCAGTGCTGGTGAGCATGCAGGTCTCTTACATTTCTGCCATCAATCTCTTTTGTATGTAGAAAAAAAAAAATAAGGAAGGAAGCAACTGGTTGTTTGTCAGTATTTAGAGCTGGTATTGGTCCTAGAAACACCCAGAAAATGCATGACTTAGCGGGTGTTTTGTTCATTTATCCTGGAGTGAACAGGCCCTTTCTCTGGTTACTGTGGAAACAACCTTACCATCCTAAAGAAATGGACCTAGTGCTTCTGTCCTAATGATAGCATACAACATGAGGACAATAGGTTTACACTGCCTTCCATTGTGAGGTGATAGTGTTCCCTAGCAAGTGAGATGCCTCATTTACTTTTAGTGCTCAGTTTTACACTTACTGTGTGCATCCATGTATGCTGGTGGTGTGATACCTTTATCCTCCACCTCTGAATCACTTCATTTGTGGGAAGAATCCAAATGTTTGATTGGCTTTTTTTTTTTTTTTCCTGAACGTGAGAGTCATTGGGCATTTGATAATGATACTCACATTTTTTGTTCTTAGAAATTAGAAAGTCTGATGCTGAGATCTGACTCTGACTCTGGGACAGAGATATCCTAATTAAGCAGCAGGAGAAGGCAGGTTCTGAAGTTAATTAATCCATACAAAGGCCACTTAAAACGAGTCTGCTGAGAACAGGTCTATTTCACGGAAATGGTTTCATTGAAATACTGCAGTGGAGAAACTTAGGAGAATTTCATTTGGAAGAGTAAATTATAAACATAAACTTGCTTGATCTCATTTGTCCAGAATTCTAAGTTATAATGTTTAAAAAGCCTAGACACGTAGGTTAAGTTAGGCATGGAATAAGTACCAAACTTTTTGTTGTAATTTTGGAGCAGAGTGTAATACTGGCAAATGAGTGTGTCCCAGCAGGTGGGACTTGGTTAAGAGTGAGTGAACTTCTTAAGTTTTCTGCCACACCCCACGTAACTGTGGCCTACCTTTCCACACTGTTTTCTGTTTCCTACAGTAAGTTCTGCTCTAGCTTGGCGGCTCTCTTCTGTGTGTCTTCCACCACATACGTTATTTTTGTGGGTGGAGATCTTGTCCCTCTGCACATGTCACATACCACTCAGGTTTAGTCCCCATTTGTCATTTAATTTAACTATTCCATCTTTAATATAACCTACCTATCATCTATCTATCTATCTATCTATCTATCTATCTATCTATCATCCTTTATCTAAACTCAGTAAAACAATTTCTTTATGGGATGAGGGGGCAGAGGCATGCAGCAGGGACTTTCCTTTGCATAAACAAAACTTTTACTGAATTGGGAAGATTAAACTATATCCTTAAAAGTTTTGCAAGTTGTGGGAGATTAAAGGTGGGGGAAATTTATGGTGCTGAAACATCAATTTGATGATTCACTGTATATCACTGTTTTTCTCCATCTGTTACTTGCACCCATTCAAAGCCAAAAGCATAGTTATGGCAGATTTGGACTGGACAAAGCATCCCAAGTGTTTTTGACAGTCTTATCATTTCCATAAGATTTGCCTGGGAACTTACATTTTTCCATGGTTTAACATTATGTTCACAGGTAATACCAACTTGGTTGTTAAATTTAGGTTTTCTTTGTGATAAAATAGACTTATTATGAAATTTACCATGTTAACCATTTTCATCAAGTGTATTTACAATGTTGTGTAACCTACACCACTATCTGTTTGTGGAACCTTTTCATCATTCTTGAGAGAAGCTCATTAAATTCATGAAAGTCACCTCCATTGCCTCTGTACCCCTCCTTACCCCCCCCCCAAGTGCCTTGTAACCTTTCTTCCTCCTGCTTCTGTGAACCTGATGGCTTTATCTGTGCTTTTTAGATAAGTGGGGTTAAATAATATTTGCCATTTGTGTCTGCAGTTTTTCACTTGGCGTAGTATTTTTAAGGTCCATCGACCCAAAAGCCCTTCCCTTTTAAGGCTAAGTGATGCTCCACTGTGTGTGCACATGTTTCAGCGAGCATCATCACTTGATAAACACAGATTTTCAACTATGATAGTCGCATGCTTACCATCTTATAGTCTTTCTCTGTTCGTGCTCCTTTCAAAAATTTCTCCTCCTCCTCCTCCTCCTCCTCCTCCTCCTCCTCCTCCTCCTCCTCTTCTTCTTCTTCTTCTTCTTCTTCTTCTTCTTCTTCTTCTTCTTCTTTTGGTTTCTAAAATGGGATTTGTTGATTCCAGGCAACAGATTACTTTCACCCTTCCTGGAAAGGCAGCTGAGACAAAGGAGCCATGCTCTGCCCTTGTTCTACATTACATAGAGTAGGTTTCCAGGGCTGTATAGAAGAAGCTCTTATCTCCCCCATCACCCAAGGGGAAAAAAAGAGTTCCAAGCTTTCTGAAACTCTTTTAAGACTGGTGAGGAAAAACCAAACGATAAACTAATTAATTTTTATTGAAATATTTTACTCCTATCTTGACATACATTATTTCCTTATAATTAGACTGTGGTTCATTGTAACTTATTCAGAGGGCTTGAAAACTAAACTGTAAAAATAGGATAGCTCCACCTTTGTTATATCAACCCTGAAAACAGAATTCACAATGGAAAAGTTTAGAGTTGAGCTTCGGCATCATATAATGCTTTAGAGCTCTCTAGGGAATTCTCCTGGCAGCCAGGGGGTGTGGCTCACTGAGTAGAGATGATGAGAACAATCTTCTTACTTAGCTCTGGAGTAAACACACACACACACACACACACACACACACACACACACACACACACACACACACACACACTAGGACACAAGGGTGTCTTTGGAACAGTTTCCATTTGCAGGTTTGGCTCAATGGTTTGAAAGCTGATCCTGAAAATGTGAACTCTTAAGCCAGGACCAAGCCCCCAGAGAAAGAGAATGGACAGATTTTTTTGTGTACCACCACACTGAGTGGTGTGAGAGTGGTGCACAGGTGTACTGTTTCTTAATGGATTTGTTGTTTGTTGTTTGTTTTTTATAAATATGATAGGAAGAAATGGCCAAGGAAATTGATTTTGTTGGATCAACCACTTCCTTCACTTTAATAAGTTTCCCCCTAGTATAAGCTTGCACTTACCCTGCACACATGTGCTTGTCACCACCCAGTGTGGGCACTGCCTTTCCCATGGCACGTTGTGCTCTTCTTTTGGAACACACTTCTTATGCATTCATAAAAGCATCAGGACACAGACACCAATGCCTCTGTCACTGTGTTACCCATCTAGGAGGGTTGGCCGGTCTTTCCCTCTGACCTACCCAGTCTCTCTCATTTCATTGAACCCATGCTGTGGTCCGATAACATGTCAAACCTTCTATGTGCAATAAGCTGCTTGGGGGCGGGGCCACGTCTGGCTCATGTTTTGTCTGTGCTGCTCTCTGCTTTGTTGAGCACAGGCAGCCATGCCCTAGCCACAGACCACACAGGAGGTTGTTCTTGTTGATAAGAAGCAGGCAGGGCTTAGGACCAAGCCCTAGGAGGATTGCCTCCAGAAAGAGCAACTCCATTCCGAGAACTGAGCTTTAAATACTGCCTAGGAAATTAAGGAACAAGTGGCATTTCTCATATGTAATCAGTGTTTATGATGTGGAGCTAAGAGTCTGGGGAGAAGGAATGTCCCTGGTTTATGTCAAAGCTCTAGTAGCATGGCTTTAAATCAGCCATGCGAGAGGAGAGAGAGCAAGGCCAGTTAACAGTGGAGGAGACCCAGCTGATCGCCCCTTCCTTCCCAGGTGAAGGTTTTCCCATTTCCAGTGATAGTGCTTAGGGAAGATGACACTAGATGTCACATTTTGGAGCTGTTGTTTTAAAGTACAGAGCAAAGCAGAGGCAATGGCTTTTTTTTTTTTTTTTTTTTTTTTTAATAAGCAGTTGTCTACAATCTGTTGGGTTTTTTTTTTTTTTCTTTTAGCTTCTTCTGACTTTAAAAGGTTTTTCCTTTTGCCTGTCCTGCTAATGGAAAGAGTGGCATAAAACGATAGGTCCAAGGTCCCCTAGTCTGTACCAGCAAGAACTTCTCTTCTAGTTTCTGTCCCCTGTAGATGTTTGTAAGATGTGGCTTTGTTGGCGTTTGGTTTAGAATTATCTAAGAACTCCCTAGAACCCCTTTTGGGGGCACATAGTTGACTATCATGGAATGGCTAAACTGCTTTGTGCAGACCTCTTACACAAAGGATTAAAAATACATCTCATTGTCATCATCAGCATTCTAAACACAAAAATGTGAAAATATGGCCATTTTTACTCACATTCAATAGTTGTAAAACTCTTCCCATATTTGCTTACCTGCCCTTCTGTCACCATCTGTCTTGTTTTGTAGTGTGACATGAAAGTTGGTTGCAGATTCCATGGTATGATACCTCTACATGTGCCTGGGTGAAGAACCTTTCTCTACGTAAACAGAATACCACATCACACTGAAGAATATTGATAACATGTCTATAATGATATATATGTACTATCCAGTCTATACTCAAATATTCTACATTGTCTTAAGAATGTCTGAAACTTGCCTCCCTAAGGAAGCCCCGAAGACAAGGAAGCTGAGACAGATTTCAGAGGGTGGGAGAGTGTGGAGGAGAGAACGAAGTAGCAACACGTGGAAAATACGGGGCTGGGCTTCTGGGTTGTAACTCTCAGAGATTCTAAAGCCTTGGAAGAGTGTAGATTGCTTTTCTGAGTTCATGGGCAAAATGAGGGGATAAGCAAGATGGTGTCTAAGGGCTCTTGTGATGCTGTCTTTAAAATGTGATTAGAAACTATGCATGTTTGCAATAGATACTTTTTATTTCAAGGAAGTATTTTTCTGTCTTCTCTTGATTATGGACTGTCTAGTTTGGTAATAAAAGTTATGAAGTTACTTGCTATTTTATGATTCCTCCTCTTGCTCTTCCTCCTGCTCCTGCTCTTCCTCCTCCTGCTCCTCTTCCTCCTCCTCCTGCTCTTCCTCCTCCTGCTCCTCTTCCTCCTCCTCCTGCTCCTCGTCCTCCTCCTCCTGATCCTCTTCCTTTTCCTCCTCCTCCTCCTCCTCCTCCTCCTCCTCTTCCTTCTCCAATGGGACAGCCACCTATCAGCTGCTGGAGCGCTTGTGCCCCTGAAGGGGAGGAATTGTACAGTTTGTTTTCTTGTATCACTTCTTCAAATGCTCTCATTTTTGTGTGTGTGTGCGTGTGTGTGTGAAGATGGGTTTGCCTTTTTCTCAAAACACTCTCTGATATGGACCACTCATACTCCATATTAACTGGTATTGTGTTCTTAAAATGTTGCTTGAGAAATTATGAACTGAGAGAGTTCCAGAAAATATCTGTGCGTGTCTTAGGATATGAAAACGTTGACAAGGGCATGGCACTCATCTCTGATCTCACTGTGATCTCATGGTGCTCAGTGTGTTCTGGTTGTATCCCAGGGAACCACAATTGTCCCTGGGAGAAGATAGTTAGGAAACATGTCTGGTTCTGCGTTGCATCATAGTCCCATTGCATCGATGACTGATTGAGAGATTGCTATCCTCCTTCCTCCCTCTCTCCCTCCCTCCCTCCTCCTAGTCTTTTTATTCCTATTTTTCTCTCATTTCCCCCATTTTCCTTTCTCATTTGTGCATTCGTCTGGTGTATACAGGTACTGCATGCCTGGTGGGACAGTTGCATATGGACCTCCCAAGGTCCCATGGCTGAGGTCTATCTTGCCAGGAGCTCACCGCAAAAGGAAGGGCTACATTTATTGCCTTTAAAGTCAAACTTGATAATTACAATTAGAAAGAGGTTTGTATGGTTCACCAGTGAGATAAAAAGCAATGTTCAGGCAGTATTTGATTGGGGAAATGTGAAGCTGGTTAGGAGAGAAAAAACGTTTTTATGTGGGAGTTTATATTTTTTAACAGACTCTTTTGAAATTTAGACTTAACTTCTAAATATGTTATCATTGATCTCCTAACCATTCTCTTACATAATCATAAAATTATTTTTCCTTCTAAAAATGAGTAATTTTATAGCATGACATAATAACTCTCCTAGAATGTGCCTTTTTCTTCTCCTTTTAATGAATTCTTTGAGATTTCATATAATGTATTTTTACTGTATTCATATTCACATACCCCCAACTCCTCTTAGACACACCTTCCTTCCCTACGTACTCAACTGCAGTTTCTTTTCTTTTTTTTTAAACCTATTGAGTGCAAATTCTGTTGTTTCAGTACTCTTGGGTCTGGGCACACCCTGGAGTATGGTCAACCTACCGGGGATCACATTATTGAGGAAAACTGGCTCTCCCTTCCCCAGCAACTATCAAATGCCATTAGAATCTCGCTTAGTCGTGAGACTTCATGCCCACCTCCCTTTTTGTCTGCCCTGAACGTGCACAGGTCGCATGCATGCCAACATCGTCACTGAGTTCATATCTGCAGCACCATTTGGTGTTTGAAAATACCACTTCCTTGAAATTACCTAACACCTCTGGGTTTTATAATCTTCCTTGAAGATATTTGAGCTCTGGGGACAAAGGGGATGATACAGAATGTCATTAGGTCTGAGCACTTTTCAGTTTTTGTATTTTCAGCAGATTGACCAGTTATAGTTTCTATATAAATTGCTATCTGCTGCAAGAACAAGCTTCTCTGAAGGGGTTTGGGAGATGCAGTGTGAGAGTACACTAATAACTATTAGGACTCAGTTTAGTTGTATATCTATTTATCAGGAAAAAACCATTAGATCAGAGAACCTCTCCACTACAGATTTCTGGCTCCATTAACAATGACAAATATGGGTTCCATTTAACGGCATGAGCCTTAGCTCAGAAAGTAATTGGTTACGTCCATAGCATTTGTGCCACCATTGCAGAAGTGGGCATATCTTCTCAGGCCAGTTGTTACTGTAACCCACGGGAGTCACAGGTGGCTGAGACTGATGATTGCTTTGTTGTTGTTGTTACGTGTATAGCATCTGCCTGCAGGATGAAAATTAGCCAGTGGGGATGAAATTTCTAGGTGGATACCATCCATATTGCTTTTAAATATCTTATGACTCAAGTATGTAGTGTTTTAAACAATAGTGTCTTACATCAACTTCTAAAGGGTGGCCAAGGGCACTGGCAATAGCTTGTAATGTTTGGAGGCCCTGCACAACCCCATCAGCCAACAACTAAAAAAAAAGTAATACATTCCTGATACATTTCTCCCATTAAAAATTATTTATTTATGTTTTACTTATTTAATGTTGATGAAAGTTCTATCTGCATGTCAGAAGAGGCCATCAGATCTCGTTATAGATAGATGTGAGCCACCATGGTTTGCTGGGAATTGAACTCAGGACCTCTGAAGAACAGCCAGTGCTCTTAACCACTGAGCCATTTTAAGAACTCTGATAGCATGTGATGTCTAATTAGGGTACCGCTCTCCGTACTCCTCCCTGTCCCTGGATCCACATGGTTTGTTGTTCCCCTTTCCTTCTTTATGTCACTGTATTCTATGTGTCTTCCTTTGGAGGTCTCTTCCTCACCCAAATGCCTTACTTGTGCCCTAACCTCTATGGGTATTCTAGAATGTGACATTTTATTGATATATATTCTTTTCAAAGCCCCTGACTTATTTTTTCCCCAAGAGCAATTTATGAAAGTATCATTTCCCCAGATAGCCACCAACATTATCAATTGGAGATAGCTTCTGGGTTACGGATCATTTATTTTTCTTTATAATTTCTTAAGAATTTATTATGTGTGTATGTGTGCATGAGTGCATGTGTATATATGCACAAATTTGGGGGGTGTCATGTAGGAGAACTTGTCTTTTTAATATCTGAAAAAAAAAAACACAAGGAAAAACAAAAGAACATTTGAATAAATGGTGCCAGAAAACAGAACAACTTGTGGAAGTCAGTTTTTCCATCAACCACGTGGACTCAAGGGATAGAACCCAGATCAGCAGGCCTAGTGACAAGTTCCCTTATCTATGAGTCATCTCACTGGCTCTATGCTTGGATTTTCAGAAGAGAAAAAAGGAACTGGAGAGAAGAATCTGAGCTTATGAACACTGGGTCTTCTTCCAGAGGACCTGGGTTCAATTCCCAGAACTCACATGGCAGCTCACGACCATCTGTAACTCCAGTTCTAAGGATCCCATTGGTGCCCTTTTCTGACTTCCATGGGCCCTGTATACACATGGTGCACAGATGTACATGCAGACAAACATCCATATATAAAAAATAATTTAAAAACAAAAATAATATGTAATTCAAGTATGTTGATATAAAAACTAGATCCCCGGCTAGTAATAAACTCTTCTTATGTGAGCAGTTCAGAGTAGGGTACTTTATGGTAATATAGCTTTTGTGTTTTCATGGTGAGATTTACATGTTTATATTAAAATAACATGAATAACCCCAAACACAGTGCTAGCTAAACACTCACCTTAAGTTCTTGAAGGCTGTTGATCACTTAATTTACTGTATATCAATCAGTCTTTTCAGTTTGTATATCAGACTTTGAGTTTGTTTTTACATACCATATAGGCCTGGCTTTCCTTTTCCCTATGTGTAAAAGTAAAGGCTTTCCATGCCTACCCTAGCTATGAATAATTATGCAGAGACCTTTATATTTATTAAGAGATTCAGATACTCTAGCTGGGCAGATACTCAGCTATTTTAACCCAATAATACTGGCCTGGCCTGCTTTCCAGCCACATGGCCCATTACCTAACGTGTTAGCTTCACCCTTTTCCATCTGTACCCCCATGGCATGGCAACTTTTCTGGTTCCCCACCTGAGACACTCACATACATGCTCTTTCTCTCTCTCTCTCTCTGAGCTCAGAGTCCCACCTTTTCTTCTCCTGCCCAGCTATTGGCTGCTCAGCCCTTTATTTAACCAGAAAATTTAACCTTTATTTAATCAGAAGGTGATGGAGAACAATGTTCACAACACACCGAGACAGGAGATGCTTCATAATAATGACAGTGCCAAAGTCAGACTGTAGCCATATCCCTGAGTACTGAAATCAGCGTTTGAATACACAGTGCACAAAAACATACTCCAACATCTGTGTGTGATTAAGATCTAATCCCAATGCACTGAAATGGCATTTACTATATCAATGCAGTGCTGAGCACACACATTGTCTTTGTGAGCATTTTCTTTTCCCTTCTTCCCATCTCTTCTCTTGCATGGTCTTGCCACACTAATGACTGAGGTTTCATTATTTTATTAGTGACAAGTACTTTTGAATTTTATCTGAATAACACACAGAATTGCTAGTTTCCTGATGCTGCTTTGGGATTTTGATCCGCCATTCCCCAGGAACTGTTTTCACATTGAGTCATATCTTACTAAGTAATTGACCCAGGCTTCGGGAGAAGGGGAAGGGCCCAGGAAAAAGCTCTAGTCTCAGCTGGCAGCTGCTTCAGGGCTGTTGGCCTAATGAGTTGGGGCCACTTACAGTGGATGAGTGAGAAGCTGTGAACATGGCAAAATCCCACTCACTCTAGTCTCTGACTGGGTTTACTGCCCACCCCAGTGGTACTTTGTAAGAAATAGGAGCAAGCTAAGGTGGGCAGTGTGAGTCTAGGTCAGCCAGCAGTTCACTGGGTGTTACAATCCAAATGAGGGAAGTTAAGGCCTTGCCTATCTGCAGGGCAGAGTTTTAGTTACAAAATAATAATAATAATAATAATAATAATAATAATAATAATAATAATAATAATAATTAGTTCACAAGTAGAAACCAAGTCCTTTAAGTAATCCCCCCCCCCAAAAAAATTCAGATTTTGAGGAAGAATGGAGACAGAGAGATGCTGAAGAAGAGCTGGCAGCTGGCCAGTGTCTGTCAACCTGTGTGGCAGGACAAGGACTACTGATTTTAGTTTTTCACTGATTTGTACACACATTCTGGATAGGGCATACGTGCCAAAAACTTCTCAGCTGTCTTAAAGAAAGAAATGAGGTTTTTCCTTTAAATCAGAGACAGAAAAAGAACAGCGATACATGTCAGGAAGATTGGAGCAGGGGGCGGAAGAGACAAGGCAGACTGCTTGGACATGCTCCCCATCTGGACGTGCAGAACTTAATTTTTATTCCATATATGATTGAAAATAGAAACTGAACTGACAGTTGCATCATCCGTCAGGGAAAAAAAAATCTCGTCTTATCTTTGAGCCCAAGTATAAAAAACAAGACAATGCCAACTAACAAAAACCCAAAAAAGCAATTGTAGTGTGTGACGCTAATGGTGGGGGAAGCATTCTGTTCCATGCATCGAAGCTCCTTTTGTTCATAAATCACTTCCGTGTTTCTCCCGAAGACAGCTTGACCTTGGAGGAATGCTGCCAGTGAGTTGCATTTGCTTCTGTTTGGATTTCAATGTGGAGATGATGGTTCAATTATAGGACATAAGATAGACTGATGAAATAGCTGCCTTCAAGATAGTGTAAGTGCACTTTTATTTGTGTTGTCAAACTTGATGTCACACTTTGTCGCGATGTATTTGGGCCTTGAGAGCTGGTTTGGAGGTTCTAGCAGGGGAGCAGAGCTGCTTATATGCACTTGACCTAAGACTGGCGCTGTTCTACTTTGGGAGATTGTCCTTTTCTACTGAGCGCACAGCTTTGGGAGGGATGTACAGAGAAGATTATACTTGGAGTGGGAGGAAGGAAGGGGACACCCGCCTAGCCAGCCATATGAGACGAGTCTATCCTGGTGATGAATGGTGACAAATGTCATAGCCAGACCACCCTCCCAGCCTATTCTGTATTTGGAAGCTCGAGGTACCGTAGGGTAATGGTTATTTCATGATGGACATTTGTTTTATGTGTAACCACCTGACATCATTGCTGATTTTCCTGGGTATTTTAGCTTGTTGCAGTTAATTGTATCTATATATGGCCTAGGAAGCCAGTAACTGACGCGAAGAGACTGAAATGTAATTCAAAGCTGTAAGCACTACGCTGGGCACAATCTAAACTGCTAGTAATGTACTAGTAAGCTAAAACTAAACTAATCTAATCCTATGTCCTCGTAACCTACTATATCCCAAGCACTTGCCAATCTGATGGTCCTTGGGCAGCTTTCTCTCCAACAACTCCCTCTGTCAAATCTCCACTTAAACTGTCAACTCTAGGCTCCGCTGCCTCTCCCAAAAGCCCCTCCTTCCACTGCCTGTCCTTCTGACCAGCTGATTGGCTAAACAGAGCTTTATTGACACCCGCTACATCCACTCAAGGCATTCCTCCACGTTAGCTAGTTCAGAAATGCTAGCTGACTTAGAATAATTGTAGTGCATTTAACGAGCAATAGGTACCATATTTACTTGCTTGCAAAGTCTCTTTCAATCCTTAAAACTATAGGATGAAAGATGAAAATTTTATTGGTTTTTAGTGTATCACTCTTAGGTACCCAAACAAAACATGCCCTAGATAAACGTTGGAAAGAAATGGATTTGGCTATTGCTACTTATCTCTTCAGCTTGAGTGCATAGTGGGCACTAGCAGTAGCTGAGCAGTGTGGCTGTGAGCCCTGGCCGGTGTCCTCACTGGCCCTTCCACCCTCAGAGCAGAGAACTTTATTCGTGCTCTGCCTACACCACCTCACAAACTTCCGTCCTTGTCTTCCCTCCAGCCCTATGGAAATGTACTCCAGAGGCGTATTTTTCTCAGGTCAGGGAAAGGCTGGGTTAGCCCCATAAACTGGCTCAAGGATTTTGCATAGAGAAATTCCAGAGCCTTGAATACCTCAAGAGCAAGGCTGGACGCTGAGGAGATGGTATGGACTACACATATACACAGCCCCTTGTCTCTGTACCCTCTGTGTTCCATTGAGGGGGAGGGAAGATGAAAGAAGGCCACAACCAGACACTCTGATGTTGAACTCCCCTGCCTAACTACGAGAGAGGTGCCGTGACAAACCCTGGCATACAGGAGCGTCTGCAGGCTTTTTAGTCAGCAAGCATCCGATTGCCAGGTGCAGGTTGGTGGCCAGGTATTTGAGGAAGAAACAAAGAACACAGTTATTTTTAATCTAGTTGTGGGGAAAATGGAAGCCAAGATGAGATTTTCAAAACCACTTATATTTAAGGGAGAAGAATGGTTGATGGTTGGTCCATAGTTGCCAAGGAAGTTGGGGGGCGGGTTGTGAAATGAAACAAAATGGTAGTTCTAGGTGTGGAAGGCAGGTGGTTTCAGGGCCCAAAGGTGTGAGGAAACATGGAGGCCAAGGCTCACAATCTTAAACGCTGTCTGGGCTCCAGCAGTACCGTACATCTATGACTAGGCTCACAAGACAGCAGAGACTAAGGTCAGGTTTGGGGGACTTGGACTGAGCAGGAGAATGTTTGTCTTAATGAAAGGCTTTCAAATTAAGAGAGCTGAATGATGCTTCCACCAAATTAAATGGAGATTGGATCCCTGAGTCCAAATTTGAGTCTCTGGTAAAGAAATTAAACTGGCACTGTTACATTGTGCTGATGCTCACAAAGCCTGATGCTGCCTCACCTTTGTTGCTCAAATAATTTAGCTAAAAAAAAAAAATCTTCATCTGGAAAATGATTATAGCTGGGCATAGTGCTGCATACCTTTAATCCCAATTTTGAGAGGCAGGAACAGATGGATCTCCATGAGTTTAGGACTAACATGGTCTACACAGTGAGTTCATATGTAGGGCTACCTGTGAGACTCTGTCTAAAACAACAAAAAAGGTGAGAGGAAAAAGGTAAGGACACAACTGTTTAACATGCTAACAAAAGTCCAAATGGTGCTTGCGTGGAGGACTTGTCGGACTCCCTCTCCTCACGTGATGGAGGATGAAAGGGTTGGCTACAGTGGAAAGAGGGGGGCTCGTGAACTAAGGACAGAAGCTGACTTCTGGGGGCCAGAAGAGTCTGTTTCCTTAAGTGGCATGGCTCCAGGTTGGTCTGTATGCTCCAGTGGATGGCCCCACATGCCAAGGTATATGAGCAGCACAAGTTTGAGTCAATGATTGTTTAGAAAAGAGAATAAAACACAAAGTTAGGGGTTTAGGGAGGTGGAGTGGATCTTGGAGGAGCTGTTTGGAAGAGTAATTGAAATATATTGTATGAAATTCTCAAAGAACTAAATTTTTTTTTAGCCTAGCACACTTATAACATGTGTAGAAATCCCTATTATTACTCTTTCCACTTCTGTGATAACCTTACTATGACTAATAGTTATCCTAGTCAGCAAGTGCATTAATGTGAAACAGGCACTGGTGAGTTCTACAGTACTGTGCTCCCTAAATTCATGATGGATTTAGAACCTGCAAATGTGAGCTTGTTTGGAAATAAGGTGTTTTGAGTGTGATAGTCTGATGGGCCACTTAGAGTGAACTTGATTGGATGTTAAATCAAAGATGGCTGTGTGCCTCAATAAGAGTGATGTGGGATGTGGGCCATCAGCCCAGGATCAAGCACTATTAGATATTTCTCAAATTTCTTTGCTATTAAAGCTGCCACCACTTTTGACTCCATTACTAACCTCAAAGATTATAATTCCTGCTTGTGCGTTTGTCTCCTAAGTGCAGTGTCTCTCTCGAGTTAAGACATTGGCTTCTTTATCTCCATTTCCACAATCACCTTTCAGTATTATCAATTATTATAACTAGTTGTGAATACTTATTTCTATATTGAAATGTGATTTTAATTCTCACAATAAATGCTGACTTGATGGTATTATATATAATACCGTTAATTGATGTCAAAACCAGGCTTCAAAGAGTTTAAGAAACTCCTCTAAGGCTATATACTAGAATACTAAGAAAGTGAGACGCAGCGGTTGTAGTGTGCTCTTAGCTGCAATGAAACATTGCCAGCCTCAGAGTGATTGCCTTGTCATCATGATCATGCTAGACCATGGTCCTTAGCCCTCCCCAGGGAAGGGCCGTGAGGACATGTTTGTATCATAGGGATGAAGTTAAAGCAAAGGTTCCCCACACAACTCTTCTTTGTTCCTTATACTTCTTGTTGCTATGGCGAGGGAATGCCAAGAAATGATGGGGAGGGGGGAACAAAGAGCTGAATCCTTTAACAAGACAATTTCTCTTATGTGCTTGGGAGCCTGAGGTTTAGTGGAAACCCACCCCCACCCCACCTTTAGGGGACCTCTAGATAGATAATCAGTACGGATAGTAGCTGTCTTAGTTTCTTTTCCGGTTGCTGTGACAAAAGATCCTCACAAAACCCATCAGGCAAAACTGTACAGGCTCTTGCCATTCCTCTTGGTCACTTCCCAGAGCTAGAAGATATGATTCGACTGCTAAGACAGTTGCAAGATGCAGAGAAGTCAAGATGGAGGCCACCTGGAAAGTTCCTCGTAGCTGGCTAGCTTTATTAATACTGGAACATCATGTCCCTTGACTCTATGCCCGTGCACTGTAGTCTGATGTGACCTGGGCAACCCTTCCCCTACAACCTTGCTGACTATAACCTAACCCACTCTCTGCTCACTGCCCTTGGCTTTCTCTGATGAGCATAGCAAACTTGATCTTTCTAGGGCCTTTGTTTTATTTCCAGCTTTATTGTGTCAGCTCCACACAATGCCCTGCCAGGATCTGCTTGCAAGGGCTCTAATAACTGCCACATGTAATTATTCCCACCCCATCCTTCCTTTGAAATCTTGGTGGAGGCTGCTGTGATATCATAACTCAACTGTGCATGCCTACAAAACCAGCGTCATATAGATAATGCCACTAGCAGAAGCTGTACCTGGACCCACCTGAGCTATGGCTTTAGTAGTATCTAAGTGCCCTGATGGCTAAAAGTAGGAAACAAATCCCAGGGTGTTTGGGGGCATGCAGGGTACCTCAGTGTAGGAGTCTCTGCAAACACCAGGGTAATGATCCACATGAGACAACGAGAGAATCTGGTTCAATGCAACCTAGTTAGCAGTGTTGGTTCAAACTTCTGGAGTCTGACCCCAGGCAGTTTGTTTTATCCGTATTTAAGTACAGCATAATTTTGGAAAAAGATTTTCTGATAATAACTCAGTCTCATGTATTCAACAAAGCTCAAGACACCAGGCAGTTTATTTTAACCTCATTTAAGCACAGCATAATTTTGGAAAAAGCTTTTCTGGTAATAACTCAATGCTGTGTACACAACAAAGCTCAAGACATGTTACACTGAGACACTTTATAAACTGCATATATCCTGTTGTTGTTAATTTAGCAGTATGACCTAATAATGTTTATTATTAGACCTATAATTATTATTATGGCAGTATAACTCGCTAGCAATCACACAAGAAACAGACACTTGCTATATTTTAAATTAGCCTTAGGTAACTTGGGGTGCGGCAGACATTAATCCTCTAAACTACTTCCCATAGTGGGGCAGGTATCCCATACCTGCCCCAATCCCATGCCATTTGCTTCTAATAATTTCTATCAAGCTACCTCCCATCCACAATCCCATGTACTTGCTAATGTTTTTCATCTGGGCCAAGTCTCCATCCACGCTGGCCATGTGCTTCTCCTCCATCTAACTCATGATGGTACAACCCTCTTCTCCTCTCTCTCCTCCTCAGGTCTCTCATCTTCCCAAGATTCTCTCTGTCTCTCCAAGTCTCTCCAAGCCCAGGAACTTTACCCACGTCTATCTCATTTGCCCTGCCCAGGTGGGATGGCTTTTTATTAATTAGCATCAAAATACATCAGACCAACCCCTAACAATATCCTCTTCCATAAAGATAGAATTGTTGACTCAAAAACAGTGCTCAAGATAGGAGTCTAGGGAAAATGACTGAGCAAAATAACAATCTGAGGGAGTCAGGATTGGCCTGGCCCTACAGATGGTCCAGAAGTTAGCTAGACTGTTGTAAAGGACAAGTGACATTTCCCTTATGGATGGGTTTTATTGACCGAGAAGCAATGCTCAGGATAAAGGTCTAGGGAGAAAGAGTCTGAGATGAACAAACATAGTAGTCTGGAGGATTCAGGTGTGTCCTGGCCCTCCAGATAGCACAGGTCACAGGTTATTTATTAACCCGTGTTAACCATTCCCAGGTTTCCAGGTGGGAAACAGGTATGCATCTCCCCTTGACGTGAGAACCCTGAGGGTTTAACATTCTTGGTTTCCCCAGTGCTTATCTATGAGCACAAAGACCTCATGGCTCCTATACATCTAGGTTCTCCCCTCAAATGGAGGTCTTTGAAACAAATTTTCATCTTGATACCCTTGAGCCTATAATGGCTTCCCCAAGATCCATTCATCCATATTTTCTACTGTACCAATGCAAAACATGTGGTTTCTTTTCAGTGGTGCACACCACATTAGTAACCACAGTGTCGTGGATGCATCTCTCCACACCTTGCTTTTCTGAACAACCTGTGAAGTAATTAAAAAAAAAATTCTTTGACAATGTCATACATGCATGTAATGAATTTTAGTCATTTTCACTCCATTCCTCTCTGTCATCCTCCTGCAAACCTTCTCCATACGCTCCCTCCTGCTTTCATGGTCTCTTTTTATATGTGACCCACTAAGTTTAGAGTCATTTGCGTAAGCATGGATGAGAAATTATTTTCCCAGTATGCTGGCAGCCTAGCAGTGGCTGGCCCACGGAAGAAAATGACACTCCTAACCTTGCAACCATTAACTACCAATAATCCCTCAGGATAGGGGTGGGGCGGGGCTTCCTGGAGCCTCTACCACTCACAACATATGTTGCTGGGCTCCAATCTCATGCAGGTCTTACGCAGAGCCCCAGAGCTGCAGTGAGTTCCTGACTGCAATGGCATGGCTGGAAGATATTCTTGCTGCACATTTCCCCATTCCCGGGCTCTCGGGGTTTCTTCCGCCCCCTCCATCATGTTTCTCTGGCTCGAGCTGTGGATTTTGCAAGGGTTTGTTCTCTGTTCATCTTTGTTCCAAATTCTTTTTGCTAATTTGGCTAAAAGCATCTAGTGAGGGAAGAATGGGAAAGGGGGGGGAGATGAGGTAATTGTGTTATGATATCAAAAATGAAGGAGAAAAACATCTAGTAACACACACACAGCAGTCTGGATCTATGCTGCCTGTCAGATCAGTCTGTTACCTTTAAGTATGATTTATTTAATTATAAGTAATTAGAGACAGGACAAAAGGCGAGTCAGAACCATGGCCATGCTGACACAAGAATGAGCTCTGGACCACTTGCCAATTGGTTCCTCTAAAACTATTTTCATCTAAAACTTTGTCAGGATGGCACTTACTGCCTGACTCTCCATTTGCACCCTAAGCTAACACCAGAATCATCCATTTTTGCTTAGTCTTTTCTTATGTCATTCTTTCAAACTTCCATCTTCCTTCCACAAGCTTACTTTCCCACATCATCCAGTATATTTAGAGCAATCCTACATCCCGGTACCTATTTTCCAGCTATTACTTAATCTAGTCAGGATATTAACCAAAATTAGCCATGAAAGGTGGTATGAATCTTTAGATTGTGAAAACAAAGCAAATATATTTAAGGGGCTTTTTTGGATATTGGTGAGTGACGTGTTGGATATTTCTCAAATGTTTTCTTCACGAAATGAGAAGGCATATGGCGTAAAGGTACTAGAGTGACAGGGAGATGAGGATAAGTGTCTTTCAGGAGCATTTGTGAATGGCAGTGCTAGACCAGTGTGAGATGAGACAGAGGAGTTGGCTAGTGTGTCAACAGCCTATGGGTCAGATAAACCCCCAACTGTCGAAGCCCGTGCTTCACGTGGGTGTGTGGTCTTGCCTACAGTACCACTTTGCAGTTTCCTCGGCTGCTCAGTTCTTATGCTGAACACTTCAAAGGTAAATTTATATGTGTGGCTGCAATGGAAGAATGAAACTTCTGTGTCTGCTTGTGTAGCTGTCAGTCTGAATAAACTTGTTTTGTATTTTTCCAGAGTTCCAAGGAGAACTTTAACTTTTTTTTTCCTTCCCAAAGTGGATGAGAGAATACAGTACTTCCATAGGCCTGCCGTATCAGGAATCTTATGTTTTCATTGTTGCTATTGGCCCCTCTTTAGATGCACTGGCAGAACTACCAGAGGTTGGTTAACCAGTGTTTATTTTGTTCAATTTGAATTTATCCCAGGGTGACGGATTATGACTGCCTTGACCATCTGTGCTTCAACAGAATTTCATACTGTTTCAAAATAGCTCCTTTGTCCCCTTGCCTACGTTCATGTGGACACAGGAAGATCATTTCTTCCTCAGTTTTAAGGGTTCTGTCATTTCCTGGATGCTCTTGTTCTATTTTTTCCTGCACTCTCAGCATGAGCAAATATCCAGCTCTGGAGCAGTTGTCATGATGTGCCAGGGTAGTTCTGACTGCAGGCTCTCTCTGAGTCAGCAGGGCTAGGGTTACAGTACCCCCTGCAGCTTCCACAGGCTGAGAAACACTGCCTACCAGCATCCTGACATTGGGACTGCTCAGGGAAATGCTACTGTAAGAATGTGTGTGTGCGAACTCTGGTGCCCCATATTTGGCATGTCCCCTTGATGGGGAGGCCCAATGGCACTTGGAGGAAGGATAGCAGACTACCAAGAAGAAACTTGATACCCTAGCATCATATTCCTGGGGAGGAGGTCCCCCTCAGTCACAGTCATAGGGAAGGGGAATGGGGTGAAAGTGGGAGGGAGGGAGGAATGGGAGGATGCATGGGATGGGATAGCAAATGAGATGTAATATGAATGATTTTATTTTTCAATTAAAAAAAAAAAGAAAGAATGTGTATGTGCGTGCACGCGCATGTGTGCACGTATTTTCAGAAGCAGCAGTGATCTGTGGGAGGTTCTAAAACCATTCATTAAACTGCATATGTTGGCCCTTCTTGTAAATCAATCATGAGTCAGTCTCAGTCGGCAGAAGGTGAAGTCATGATCTTTCTTATAAGAAGAATGAGTGGTGCTAATGGAATCTCTGCTGTTTTGTTTTATCTGCTAGCCATAAAGCATATCAGGATAGGATGTTTCTTGCCATTGATGTGATTTATCCATTTCTAGAGAAAGACTCATGGAGGTCTAGAGAAGGCTCCAAAATAGAGTTTAGTTGCAAACAAGTATTGTATTACTTTCCCAGGGTCTTATAAATGAGCAGTTGACATAGAATAAACTCAATTGTATAGCTTGTCTTTTATCCTGGTGTGTGTGTGTGTGTGTGAGAGAGAGAGAGAGAGAGAGAGAGAGAGAGAGAGAGAGAGAGAGAGAGAGAGAGAGAGAGAGAGAGAGAGAGAGAGACAGGGGGAGGTGGGGTCATGTGGAGGCCCAGGATCTTACTGTGTAGCTCAGCCTGGCCTCAGTGTTCCAACCCTCCTGTAGTAGCCTCCCGAATGCTGGGATTACAGGAGTGTGCCAGAGAGCAGCTGAATTGAGTAGCTCTTTGCAGAAGGATTGGTGGTTGTCCATCACAAGCATCTCTGGACTGTGTAACTGCATCCAGGAAATAAATATAAACTAGTGCCAAATGTTTCCTGAAATAAAGTAATTAATACTGATCTAAAAAATGCTTATATTGAATTTTTAGTGCATCCCACCTTTACAACAATATAAAGATTTGATTATATAAGTAAATAGCCCAAATTAATTTAGAATGAAAACTTACCCTGAAGTTTCTCTGTATTTTAACTCTTAAATGTATTGATAGCAAATGTGGAACATGTACTGTTTTCTGTACCTTAAATTTAAAAACTAAGAATTCAAAAAGTCCTTGTGATTAAAAGATAACTAGTGTGGCTCTTTAGTTTTGATTGCTCTAAGAGCAAGAGAGCTGGATAGACGGCTCAGCGGTTAAGAGTATTTGCTACTTTTGCTAAGGACCCAAGTTTAGCCCAGCACCCACCTGGGGGATCACAACCATTCATACTTCCTGTTCCAGGGAATCTGATACCCTCTTCTGACCTTCATGCACACACATATGACGCAAAGACATACATGCCGCAAAATACTCATATACATTATATTTAATCTTAAAAAAACCAACTTCTCACAGATGCTTTGGATTTGAAAGTACATCTTAATCAACATGATATTTTGATTAAGTAAAAGGTCATATGATTGCTCTTGATGTCAATTGAGGGACTGATGCCTATGCCCCTCCTAGTTGTCAGAAAATACTGCACTTGTGTCTCCTGCTGTTAAATGATGTTGTTTGTCTATAGCCTGTCTACAAGCTCTTGTGTACTTTAGCTCATCTCTGTATTAGTAAGATGGGACTGTTACTTCATTGTTGCATGGTAGTATTTGGGAACTAACAATAGGAAAAGAGTCTACACATCAGTAGAGTTGGGTTATTTTTACATTTTTTATTGCAGATTTGCTTATTTTGTGGAGGTGTACGTGTGGTACTGTGTGTATGTGGGAGTCAGATGACAACTTGAAGGAATCAGGTCTCTCCTGCTGCCATTGGGTCCTAGGGACTGAACTAAAGTCATGGGCTTTTTGGAGGGTACTTTTGCTTTTATTAGGACCATGTTGGCCCTACATGAACTTTTAAAACATATCTCTCATCCATAGTTGGTCAAGTCCATGGATGTGACATCTATCTATGGGAAGGGCTGCTGTGCCTAGAATCATGCCTCCCCCCCGCCCCAGTCCATAAAGACAATTGGACATTTTAATAAATCCAAAAGACCATCAAGTACGATACAACATTCTTTGAACCACTCTTCTCCCTTTTAAATCTTACACTGTCTTTTAGGCTTCATCACTTAATTTCTTTCCATTCTTCCTACCTATTTATTTAACCCCCATACTAACTTCTTTTGCTCAGAGTGGCCATGAATCTGTCAACAGTTGTTTCCAGTTCAGTTGTTGCACAAGACGTTACTCATCCTTTTATGGTTTAAAAACAGGAAGTCCTCTAAGGCTGAGGATGGACTCTGGGACCGTGCCATGGTTTGATGGTGACATGAGGCTTGGGCAGACTTAAATAAGTGACTCTTTTTGCTTCTTTAAAAATATTTTTTCCCCTCGAAATGGAAGAGTAGATCTTGTAGGCCTGGGGGCATTTATTCATGAAGAAATGAAATTGTAACTTGGTAGAGAAACCCATCAATTCAACTGAACATGGTGTAGCAGCTGGAGCATGTTGGCTCTGCTTCTTAACAATTAAACTTTATTGTACAACCCAACTAGCTTACACAAGAAGTTAAAGGGAAAAAGGAGTGAACCTTCTGGTATCCGTTCCACGGGATGGGTCCCTTGGTGTCTCTGGCCTGGGTGCTGGTCTGGCCGGTTCGCTGATCATCTTCCCGATCCACATGCACTCAAGCCCGGTCTCAACCTCCTGCTCCTCTCTCCTCTCTGCCTGCCTGTCTCATGTGCCAAGGGCAGTCTCCCTCTCCCATTGAGGGTCTATTAGAAACACAATAGTCCAGGTGGAGTTCCTAGGTCCCCTTCCTGAATTCCAGGCCCAGGATGGCTCCACCCAGTCTATCTCAAGGTTAATCTCAGGGAGTATCCGTGGTGTGTCCAAGGGCAAAGCCCCCCAAGACTGCTTTCACCTGTGACAAAGCTTACAATCCTTCCCACGGGAGCATTTCTGTCCCAGTTGGACTCTGTCAGAAATTTCCTTCAAAAGGGACCCTGAAGCAGCCTTTCCATCCATCCCACAAAAACCTCTATAATACTGTCCACAAATGCATTCTCCCAGGCTCTGACCAGGGCCAGGGAACTTAGCTGAGGAGGGGCAAAGAATCTGCCTTTTGTTGAGTCCTCTGCCCCTTGGGTTCTGCTGTGGACTTGAGGAATTCTTTGGCTTTCCCCAGGATTTGGCAGCTTTTTTCATAAGCCCATATCTGCTGAATGACAAGCTTCAGGCAAGCAGCCCTTGCAGCTGTAGAAACTTCCAAGGTCAGCCCAAGCCGGAGTGGACCGAACAACATTACAACACTATCGTGTGGGCAGGCCTCTGCAGGTGAGGACCGATGAGGTTTAAAGATTACAAAAGGCATTTTGAATTTATTTATTTTGGATTCCACAAAAGGCTTAACAAAGAACCTGAGACCCCACAGTGTGCTTGGCACCACGCCTTCATGTCTGCATCGGAAAGCCACGCAGCAGGCACCTGGCATGGGAGAGCTGGCTTTGTATGTCTAACAGGTCCTCCCTCTCGTGGCAACCCCCTCCTTACTACTCACCATAAGTAAGTCATCGTGGAGGTCCATAATCCATAAATATCCATTTATGAATATATTTCAGATTACTATTGTGTCCTCTGTCAAGAGAAATAAGTTCCCTGCTAATAGAGAGCCCATTCGGTGGTCACATGGGACATATTCATACCCCTTTAGCTTGTTGGTCATGTAAGTTAGGTGACATCTCCGTCAGTCTTCATTCTTGTGAGTTATGTTTTACTGTCTCCACAGTGTATGTTGTAACCCTAGGCTGAGAATACTGGCTTTTGGGAGGTGGAGGTTGCAGGGCCAGGAACTACAGTAGGCCATTCCCTGAGTCAGCAGCTTGATTAGGGAGCCAGTCTTTCTGGAGTCTGGATAAATTCTAGAACAATTGGTTTTCTGTTTAGGTATCTTTTATCTATCATTCAAAGGATTTATTTTGCTTTGGCCTCTATATCTTCCTGGCTCCTAAAAGCAACTTTTTCTTTTCTTTTTTCTTTTTTTGCCACCCTCTACCCCTACAATGAGCTTTTCTGCAGTATTTGAAATTAAAATAAACCTTTAACCTTGTATTGCTTTCTCAATTCCAGAAGTGTAGAGTCTTAGTGCAGACAGTTTCTGTGCCTGTTTTCAGCTACACATTTGTAGCCTCGCTGTTTTGTATCTGGGTGAGATTCCTGGGTGGAATTTCAGAGGCCTCTAGAGAGGGAAAAAAGAGATAGGGACTAGGAAACAATCTTGAATGAGAAGTTGAAGGGATAATTTTACCGACAAAGGACAATCCTTTGTGAGTAGCCCACAAAATGTAGCACTGATATAACTGGAAAGAGGTGAGCTGATTTCTGTTGGAATATTGCAAAGTAATATGTCTTATTATAGTTAATTTGATCGTTGTGCACAACACAGGGTTTTCATATCTCATAACAAGCTTATTTGAACAACAGATAATGTAAAATAATAGGTGTCATAGGGAGATACCCAAATTGCAATATGGATACACATAGGACTGAGGCTTAGGCGGCACTACTGGACAGTAAAGTCAAAAAAGCTCCCAAGAAAGTCAAGAAAGAACCCTAACCCTACAAGGCCAGAGGCCCACAGCCGTCACCCACAGTTAGCAGGGAGCCTGTGGAGAAGAGAAGAGAAAACACTTTATCTTTATAAGCAGTGTATGGCAGAGTAGCAAGAGACATGTGTCTGAGTGTCCTGGTCAAAGAAAGAACCCTTACTTAAAGGGAACAGGGGCAAAAGCTCCTAAGTGGAGCTTAACAGCAAGAGACAGGGGAGGCAGTGTGGGTGTGAGGGCACGTGGGGGTGGCTTGATCCTCCCCTGCTGAGAGCTCAGCAATCATAATCACAGAAAGAGGGCAGGAGGTCCTCTGGTGAGCACTGGCCTGAGTGTCTGGCCAGTTGTTACTCGCTGGCTTTGTTAGGGAAGGCAGTTACAGTGAGATGATCACTGGCTTTGTTAGGGAAGGCAGTTGCAGTGAGATGATCACTGGCTTTGTTAGGGAAGGCAGTTGCAGTGAAATGATCACTGGCTTTGTTAGGGAAGGCAGTTGCAGTGAGATGATGACGATAAGCAAGCAGCTCACACAAGCTGGCCCTTGACACTGTTAAGAACTGAAAAGCGCAGACATGCCTAACTTAACAGTGGTCATATGCTCTGAAAAACATGATAGGCAATTTGACCATTGTGCAAACAGAAGAGACTATACTTACACAGACCCAGGAGATACAGCCTCTACATCTAGGCTGTGTATATAGACTGCAGATCTATACCAAACTGTCACGGGAAGAGCATGTGCCAGTGCCGACCTGGATGAGACCCAGGCCTGTGTAATCTTTATGATTCTTGGTTTCTCTTCTGGAAATAGATGGTTCCAGCTAAGTTGTAAGGCAGCATAAGTGAGAGCAAGAACACCCCCACTCCAATGATTTATTTGTTTGTTTTCTTATCTTTGCCTTTGATGGTTCATGTCCTTCAGTCTCTTCAGTCTCTTCTTTGCCTCTAACCTATTCGTATGTGTGTGTGTGTGTGTGTGTGTGTGTGTATGTGTGTACGCACATGTGTGTGGGCACACATGCGTGTATTTGAAACCAAAGATTTTATTGAAGAGTATTTAAAAATAATGATATTAATAAGTACTTTTCTTGTTTAGTCTTAAAACTATTCTAAACTTTTTTGTTTTAATTCTCCAAATACAGAGGAAGAAATCAGTGGCTTTTGAAACATTTTTTTTTTTTTCTGGTGTGAGAGGACAGGTCTTGCTACTAGGAGCTTCCTCATCTTGCTGCAGATTTTCCAGCAGTCTTGAGTGAGTTTCTTGGCTTCAAGCTCACAGTGACAACTTGCTAGAAGTGGTTACATAATCTCCTTGTTCACATTGGCCTCTTTGTCTGTAACACACAGGGCTAATGTTTGTTTGGGGTGAGCTGACATGGGGCCAGAGGCTCAGTCCTGCTGGGTGGAAAAGAAGGAAGCCTAAGAGTACTGTAATCCCAGAATTCTGTGGGAACAGAGATAGAATTTGCCTTAGGACTTTGGGGCAAGCATCGATAGTCGGATTTCGGAGAGGGAGTCTGTACTCTGCTCAGTTTTGTGCAGTTCTTTGGGTGGATCTAGGAGAACCTCGGTACTGTGAGAGCTGAGTCTCAGGAAGGGAAGCACCAAGACTGACATGTACACGGGGAGCTTCATAGGAAGATTCTGGCACATCCCAGCAGGCCCTAGGCAGGGTGTATCTGCACGGTGGCAGCTTGTCTGGGCTTTACATAGTGTGTGGCTAGACTTAAAAGTTGCTGTCAGGTCCTTCAGTTTGTGAGCCAGATCATCTTCTCTGACATCTGTAGAGTCCACGTGAGTCAATTACAGGTCTTTCTCTTGACACCCATGTGTACTTGCAGATTTTACATAAGCCAGCCTGAATCCCAGGTTTCTTACCTGTGCACTGAAGACACAACAAGACTTATTTCACAGAAAAGTGCTGAAGATTAAAGGAGATGATTTGGATAGAGCCCCCAGGATAATGACTACTTTAATGCTTGTCAGTACCAGCATCCAGTTAGGACCCAGAAGAGGTTATTGACTATCAGAGTAAGGCTCTAGGGTCTTTCTTTGCTTGTCTCCATGGTTGGAGTCTTTTGACACACATGGAACAGAGGGTAGAGCACAGAGAATTGGCATATTCTATCTTCCATGTGTTGAATAGCATAGGTAGTTGCAACTTACTTAGATTTAAAAAAATATCTTGTATTTGAGAAATTCAGAGATATGCTACTCAGGAAAGGGCTTCAGGCTATGCTGTAGCATGGACACAGCTCGAGGATGCTAACTGAAACAAGTCAGGCACAAAATAACAAAGATTGTATAGCTTCATGTGGATTAGGTGCCAAGAGTAGTCAGGTTGACAGAAATGAAGGGTGTTTACCAAGGTTGGGGGCGGGATTCAGTTTTGTAATATTTTAAGAGTTCTGACAATTGATTGCACAACACTGAATTATTTAACATGATTGAACTGTAGAGTTAAAGGATTATTAAGAAGGGATCTGGGAGATGATTCAATCAATACAATGCTTGCTGACTAAGTATAAAGACCCAAATTCATATCTCCAGCATCCATGTACAAAGCCAGCATCGTGACATGTGGCTATGATCCCGGAGCTGGGAAGGTGGAAGCAGGTGGAGCTCTGGGACTTACGGGTCCATCAGCTGGCCTCGCTGATTCCAGGAGTCTCAGACTCTGTGAGAGACCCTAACTCAAAAGATTTAGGTAGGGAGCGACTGAGGAAGACACATAACGTCAAGCACTGCTCAATATTTATTAGTGATGCCAAATGTCAGACACCAAAGCAGGCACACACACACACACACACACACACACACACACACACACACACACACACACACACCAAAACAACAACAACAACAACACACAGACACCAACAAAATGAAGCAAAAACAACCCCCCCAAAACAAAACAGCATTAGTATAATGGTTAGTATTAATTATCAACTTGGCATTGAGTTGACAGGCCTTCAGGCATACCTGTAAGAGTGTCTACATCAGCGTTTCTCCACCTGTGGGTCAAGGCCCCTTTGGGGGAGAGGGGCCTAACAATCCTTTCATAGGGGGCACATATCAGATATTCCACATATCAGATATTTACATTATGATTTATAACGGGAACAAAATTACAGTTATGAAGTAGCAATGGAAATAATTTTATGGTTGGGGATCACCACAACACAAGGAACTGTATTTAAGGGCTGCGGCATCAGGAAGGTTGAGAAGCACTGGTCTAGTTTAAGGCTAGCCTGTGATAATAGCTGTGAGGAAGAAGTATCCTGATAAATTTAATTGAGGTGAGAGATGCATCCTAATTGTGAGTAGGGCTGTTACCTGAGTAGGGAGCTAGATCTGGTCAGGAGGCCCAGGCAAGGTCAAGAGTAAAGGCCAGGAAGAGGAGTAAGCCTGTGTGAATCGCCTAAGGAGGGTCAGTATGAGAGCGGGCCAGCGCGGCTGAAGTATAGTGTAGAAGGAAGCAGCGGGCCACACCACCAGGCCCGCTTGTCTACCTTTGTCTGTCTTCCTGAGGGAAAGGGAACACACTGAGGGTTTAATGGAGAAACAAAAGGGAGAGCAAGTGTGTGGTTTGGCAAATCTTAAGAAATACTTGTTTTTACCAGAAGAATCTTATAAAACACTTAAAAGTTTTCTCTCACTCGGGCCTTTGCCAGAGGCCTTACTCTGAGAGTTTTCCGGGGCCTGGTTAGGGTGTATAGCAAAGTCCATATAAGTTTAAAAGTCACTAAGTTTAATCAAATCAGTAACTATTAGGTATTCTAGCCTCCAACTCTGGAAAAGACTTCTCTATAAATAAAATGTTAAAAAAAAGTACAACATGGAATTTATGTGACTTAGGTTCAATACTGGTAGAATTTGATGACAATTGTACAATCTAGGACACTGGAAAGTAAGTGACTAAAGAGAGTCACAATTAATTATCTCATGAAATTAATCTTTGGTCTTAGATATAGAAAACATTTCTATATTGTTTTAGTTGATATTTTTCACATATGATTTTCTTATAGCAGAAACACTATTAGACAATTTTTCTCTTTTGTAACAAAGTATGAAAATAATGTTCACTTTGTAAAGTACACTTATTTAAAGGGTATAGTGTGAGTAATTTTACTTCTGAGATAGTTTTTCCTTCATTTTAGCTCGAAACCTTATTAACAACCAAACTGCTAATCAAAATTATGAAGCAATACTTAGATTTGGGGAATAACCGTGAACATCTCGTATAATTGATTCCATTTATCACAGACAATATTAGAAATATTGAGCTTTATTGCATCAACACTTCTACCACCTTTTTAGCAGATTCTCAATCTGATAGAAATATGGAATCTTGGCATCCTGTTTTCTATACGTGTCTGGACTTCCCTGTACATTAAAGACCAATGGGATAGTTCAGCGATGCGTGTTTCTTGGTGTCTCGGGCTAGTGTTGGGAGTTTTGCAGACCTCCTGAAATACAGATTGGGGCATGAGCAGCAGCCGTCGCCTAGACACTAGGCATGACTGCGAACGATGCTTCATTGCACAAGGCTCAAGTACATGTCGGCAAGTTAGTTATCCTTTTCTCTGAGAGTTTTGCTGCTCGGGTCTTCCTGCACACGGAAGCCGCTCCATCACTGTCAATACGAGCAGGCAGCAAAGCCTTCGCGTTCAGGATGGTCAGACATAGGTGACTTGTTTCAAAGACTTGAGGAAAGGGAGGTGGGGAGGCATTGCCTGGGGCTCAGGACGCGCTGCCTCTTAAACTCTTTCCGAGCCCATCCCGCCCACCTGCCAGCCACGAGGTGATGTGGACTAAGGCTGCCGGGGCTCCCTTTGGAGTCTGCGAACTGTTCTTCACTCACTGTTTTTCTCTTAGGCACTGGGGAGAGTGGGAAAAGCACGTTCATCAAGCAAATGAGGATAATCCATGGGTCCGGCTACAGCGACGAAGACCGGAAGGGCTTCACGAAGCTGGTCTACCAAAACATATTCACCGCCATGCAAGCCATGATCAGAGCGATGGACACCCTGAGGATACCATACGTGTGTGAGCAGAATAAGGTACCACTTGTGAGAGGGTTTGTTCTATCTGTGAAGACACACCTTCCTACCCGGGGCAGTGGAAGTCCTTGAACAAAAAGGTTTGCTAAGTGCTTTGGCCTGGTGACAGAGTACTTGAGATCCGTACTCAGTAGTGGAAGAGCTACTTGGGGGGCATGTGGTGGGTTTAGCTAGTCCCATTGCTCTTATTTCTCCCTAAAATGTTGTGTAGGCAGTGAGGTTGTGGTGATGTGCAGTATACAGAGAACCTGACACTTGGGAAAATTTGAAGTCGCTCACTTCAGGGGCTGGCAAAAGAAAATGCCTATTTTTTCCTTTGAGCTGAGAGACCCATGCCTCAGTGGGGAAATGATGCTGCTGGTTTTTGCAGCATCTAGTTTTTCAAGAATTCTGTCTTCGAAAGTATCCTCCCCACTGCACTGTAGACGACTGAGAGAAATTGTTGGAGTGTGTTTGTGTTGGGGACTGGCCCTTCTAGGGAACTAAGTGACACTTTATGAAAACAGTTCTGGTATCCCAGCCAGCAAAGTGCTGTCATGATGTGAGCACAGCAAGCGGACACTTGCTTTCTGTTGCCTCTGGTCATTTGTGATACGTATTTCCTAACAGTGAAGGGAAAAAATAAAAGACAAGAAATCTGGAGGAGGCAACTAGAATTGCATAGGCTACATTGGAACAGATTGAAGTTTATTAAATCCATATTAGGAATAAGAGTTTAGCTAGGTGCTTATAATTCCTGCACCTAGGAGAGACAATAGGATTGTGAGTTTTACGGCCAGCCTGGGCTACATAGTAGCACCCTGACTTTCAAAACAAACAAACAAACAAACAAAAAATGTTTTATTTCAAATAATTAATACTATGTTATGAATGGCATGATGATAAAATTATTCTGTGTCAAATGACTAGTGAATCTGTTTAAGAATAATGTCACTGCTGTCACTGCATGGCGACATGGGCTTCAGTACGGTTAATTTTATCAGGAACTGTGGCACCTGTGCTCATGTGTATCTTCTATGTATAATAGAGGACATTGCAAAACAAATAAGGAATTTAATAGTTTATTCCTTGGCAATTCTTTATTTTGGACACAATAGACAGCAAATTGTAGACATCCTCACACTGTCAATGTAGCTCGCTTGTTTACCGTCATTTGCTTGCAGTCTCAAAAGTCATCTGAAGGACTATGTCTGGACTACAGATCCAACTTCCTGCCATCACACCGGAAGTATGTGGTGGGAACTCATATGCAGAAATGTGCGAGGTGCATGCTAAGCCACTTGGGAGGTTGTAGACAAGACCATGGTGATACGCACATCCATCGCTTTTCAGTGCATGTGTTATCTTTGGAAAGTGCACAGTCTAGTGATACCCTATGCCCTACTTAGCATCCTAGAAGCAGGATTTCTGTGCAGATTTCAGATTCTTTTAGAGTGGAAGCAAGGCGAGAATGACCTCCTGTTGATTTCCTTCATCTGCTTTCCCTGGCTGGAGCCTGCAGACTTTCGCTGGTCTTAGTAGGGCAGCTAGATGAAGCTTGGAGTTCAGGGACATGCTTATTTATTTATTTATTCATTTATTTTTGGACATGTTTATAAACATAACAACTGGCGAGACAGTCGAAGTAGAAACAAGTTTTTCGCTTTCCCTGGTGATGTATGTTTGTGAAACCTAATCAGATTTGGTATTCAAGACCTCTGGGTTTTGGTTTTTGTCTGCTTTTTCTTCGTGGTTTCTTAAAGGTACTTTGGGTTCTTATTTTAAACAAACAAACAAAAAGATGTTATGAGGTTTGACATTCCAGCACTTGTGCTCGCTTGCTCTCCGTTCTTTCCCATAAGCCACCTCTGCATGTCTGGCTGTCCACATTCATTTCCTGTGCCCCAGTCAGGCATTACAAACAAGATTACCCTCTCACAATTGTGGATAGCAAAAGCCAAGGTGAACTGGCACGAACTGGAGACATGGGAGGAAATCCATTTTCTGCTTTTCCCCTGGAGTCTGGTTGCTAGAAGTTCGTGGCTTCTGTCCACTGTCACTCCAGTTTCTGAGCCTGTTAGGCATCATGCCCCTGTGTATCTCTGTGCTTACAAAGTGGTGTCCTCTCTGTGTTCAAATTTGCCTTTACAAAGCCACCACCAATCGAGGATGACCTCAATTACCTCCGAGTGACACAATTTCCAAAGAAGGGTGCACTTTGGGTCCTAGGTTGACAGAATATTTACTGGCAACACTATTTCACCATCCAGTCTTCCCACTGGTAGATTCCTATCTACTCTTGTGCAGGATATGTGAGCAAATTAAATATTTTTCAAATTGAATTGTACCTAAATGATGTAAGTTTATTAGTGGGCAAACTCGAAACCAAAATTGGACTTCTCACTTATTATTTGTCTAGGTTGTTTTCTTCCATCCCTTCCTTATTGTTTTTCTGTTGTCTGTTATAACTCTAATAACTTTCTCTGTGGGCTAGTCCTGAACCCAAATATGAAACTTTACGACAGTATCGCGCGTTAGATAGAAAGTGAAAACCTGATTAGGCTGGTGTTCTTGTACAAGCCTGTAACCTGAGCCCTGGCTGTCCTGTAACTTACTCTATAGACCAGGCTGGCCTTGAACTCAGAGATCCATCTGCTTCTGCCTCCCAAGTAATGGGATTAAAGGTGTGCATAGCTTTGATTACTTTCTTCAACCTCACATATTTGTTTAAGGACACAATTCACAATGTATGTGCTCACTTTGTTCATGGGGCTGGACTTTTTGTTTTTGTTTTTCGAGACTGGTTTTCTCGAACAGCCTTGGCTGTTCTGGACTCACTTTGAAGACCAGGCTGGCTTCCAACTCACAGGGATCCACCTGCCTCTGCCTCAAGTGCTGGGATTAAGGGCGTGTACCACTATGCCCGGCTTGGGCCCAGATTTATGTCTCACTTGTGTTTTATAAGCATGTAGGAATGTGTGATTCCTGCACTAAATACTACAAAGGCATTTGCTCATTTTCCTCTTGACTTTTCACTGAATCTGGACGCACTTCATGTTCTGTGCTGCCTGTGGCATTATGAGCATAAAAGCCTCATCATAGAGGCAAATGTCTTTATTCTCCTCCAAGGTTTTCAGGTCTGAGTGGAGAGTTAGAAACCGAGCCTCCTGATAGCCCAGGAAAGCCAGCCTAACTTCTAAAGAGCCTTTTGCTTCCAGATTTGGTGCTTCCTAGGATAGGAGAAGCTTGCCACCTTTCCTGGAAACTGCTTCCCAGCCCTCTGGCTTACGGGGACTGTGCAATGTGCCAGGTCCATGGAACTTACCAACAGTGAGAGCTCATCCCAGCAGTAAATAAATAACCAGCTTTTAAAAGAGGGTTAATAACTAAGTAGACCAGGAAAGCTCACGGACACTGCCAGCTATGGAAACACACACACATGCACCCCCAAGAACTGGAAAAGAGAGATTCACCAATAAGAAATGAAGACAAGACTTCATTACTGTGAAGTAAAAGCCATTAAGGTTTTCTTTGTCCTTGGCTTAACTGAGCAATTATTCCAGTAATTAGAAACTCTAGACACAATCTGGAGCATAATGGCTCTAAAGGTGTGAGGCAGACTTTTTCTTCAGAGGGCAACACACACTGACTAGAAGCAATTGCTGAGCTCAAAAAGACCTTTGATGGCAAACACACATGTACATACACACACGATGTAGATACACACACACACACACACACACACACACACACACACACACACACACACACACAATATGTGACTTCCAGCTTCAGTTCCAGGTCTCAGATCCTGAAGTGGCTAGAAGCTCATGTGAGGAAGCAGGCATGGTTAAGGGCACACTGTCAATTTATGTCACATTTTAGCAGGAGAGTTTCTCAGGGCTTAGGGTATTTTAAGATCTTTATTTTCTAATTTCTAAAACATCCAATTTGAAAAGTTGGGCCCTGCAAACCTTTGGGAACAGTAAGGCCAATGTTGTGACTTGGGCTGTGGCCCAGGGTTGCTGGTTTTCGGTTAAGTGTTAACCTCAGGGCCCTGCTTCCCATGCCCCCTTGGGTACTAAAAAGCACAGTGGACTTTTACTGAGAACTTGGAGTTCTACCTGGTGTCATAGTAAGAGCAACAAATTCTCCACTAGAATCCCAAGCAGAGGTTTAAATTAATCCGCTGGAATGAGTGTGGCTGTCGCTTGAAATTTGTGAGTTGGGGATATAAAGAAGAAGATGATGATGATAACTGACTGTCTCTGTAATTTCCACTACAACTAAACCTCACAGCCTTTTAAATCTGCCTGGTAAATGAAGACATGTGAGGGCCAGTGATGAGCAACAAGATTGGCTTGAAAACGGCTGCCAGACCTCCACCATCATGGGTCGCATGCACTCCCGGGAAGGGCCTGTCCCAGTCGGCACTGCCCTACCGCCATAGCGTCCCCACATGGCTGAAGTTGACATCTGATGATTTACAAATTAACCTGACTCCCTCCCAGATAGGTGTGATCCCGAGAGACTCACATGGTGTGACACAGGCCCGTTTTTTTGTGACTGGTAATAAAATCCTGAGAATCCGTAAGTCCAAAGGCCTTGCCCCTGATCTCCCGGAGGATCTCTATCATTTGATTAAGAAAGCCATTGCTGTCTGCAAGCATCTTGAGAGGAACAAAAAGGATAAAGATGCTAAATTCCAGCCGGGCGTGGTGGCACACGCCTTTAATCCCAGCACTCGGGAGGCAGAGGCAGGCGACACTGTGAGTTCGAGGCCAGCCTGGTCTACAAAGTGAGTCCAGGATGGCCAACACTACACAGAGAAACCCTGTCTCAAAAAACCAAAAAAAAAAAAAAAAGATGCTAAATTCCACCTGATTCTGATAGAGAGCAGAATTCGTCTGTTGGCTGGTTACTCTAAGACTAAGCAGGTGCTCCCACCCAATTGGAAATACAAGTCCTCAACAGCCTCTGTTCTAGTGGCATAAATTCTCTTGTGTACACAGCAATAAAATCACTTTGAATAAAAAAAAAAGATTGGCTTGAACATTGAAGCATTAATTTACATAATGTGGAATATATTAATCCCTTCTATGAAGTAGCCTTAAAATACTTTGATAACCCGGTTACAAACAATCAAACAAATGTGAGACATGATAATTACATAATTTTAATCTAATTTATTATTATCCTAAACATGAAGGAGAACATGCGGAGAAAGCCCCTTACTGTTGAATAATATGTAGGGAATAGCAGTATCCATGATGATTGTAACATCTATGTTAGCCCCAAACCCTTTGCAGCTGCTTCTCCCATGACAGAGCTGTTCTGCTTGGTGTTTGGTGCATGGTGATTGGTGTGTGGTGGTGTGTGGTGGTTGGTGGTATGTGGTGGTGTGTGGTGGTGGGTGGCAGTGGGTAGTGATGGTGTGTGGTGGTTGGTGGTGATGATGTGTGGTGGGTGATGGTGGGTGGTGGTGGCTGCTGCTGGTTGGGCATCTAGGTTGGTGCTTTTCACATGGCTGTTTTCTTTGAACCCAGTGGTTTTACTGATGAACACAAGCCAAGGGCTAAATTCCCTGCTTAAGGTTGGTTTGGAGTCCTGCCAAGATTGAATTTAGAGGAGTGTATCTCAGGCAAAAGACTCTGGAGAGCTTTCTTTTTGCATTAAAATCTTTCTTCAAGGCAATGGCATGGGGAGGGGTTGTTTCAAAATGGGGCATAATAGTAATGAATCCAAGGGAAGCAAATTATTGATTGAGATTTCTGACCCCTAAAGTGTGTGATTTAGAAGCTCTAAACTAATATAAAATAATTTTCATATTTATCAATTGCTTTGCATTTTTCTTAAATCAAATTTAAAGATATTTTGGCATGTTCTTTATGTAGTTAGTATAAAAGATAGAAATTCCTTTGTCTAACTTGGCCATTTATAATGTCTGGTTAGAAATTATGTGCTTATGTGTGAGTGAACAATTTATTAAAGATAGGAAAATGACTGGATTTTCTGATTTTCTTTTTTAAAAAACCTACTTTTCTAATAATTTTTATCAATGGCTATTTATTGTCCTGGTCTTAGTACTTTTTGCCCTTAAAATAACACAACCTACAAAAGTTTCAACCTAAAATCTACCTTCCCTACAAGATGTGCAGGGATAAGTATAGAGCAGAGATTGAGGGAATCAGACATCTGGCCCAACCTGAGACCCACCCCATGGCCAAGAGCCAGCTCCTGACACTAATAGTGATACTCTGCTATGCTTGCAGACAGGTGCCGGGGGTAGCTGTACTCTGAGAGGCTCCACCCAGCAGTGGTTCAAAACGGATTCTGAGACTCACAATCAAACATTGGGCAGAGCATAGGGAGTCTTGTTGAAGAGTGGGGGGAAGGAGAAAAGACCTGGAGGGGACAGGAGCCCCACACGAAGACCAACACAGCCAACTAACCAGGGCTCAGGGCTTGCAGAGACTGAAACACCAACCAAGGACCATATATGGACTGGACCTAGGCCCCCTACACAGACGTAGCCAATGGGCAGCTTGGTCTTCATGTGGGTCCCATAGTAAGGAGAGCAGGGGTTGTCTCTGACAAGGACTCTGTTTCCTTCTGAGTCAGCAGGACACTTCCCTCTGATTGGTCACCGCATGTGCTCAGTCCTGATGCGACTTGCTGTGCTGGGGTGGGTTGGCAATGGGGGCTCCCCTTTTCTGAGGAGTAGGGGAGAGGGGATAAGAGGAAGAGGGAGGGAGAATGGGGCAAGGATGAGGGGAGGGAGGGGGTTATGATTGGGATGTAAAGTTAATTAAGGGCTAATTTTAGCTCACAATTCCAGGTTATAGTCCACTGTATCAGGAAATCAAGGAAATGGGGACTTAGAAGAGCTCATCACATCCTAGAGCAGAGAGAAGTAAAGGCACGCATGCTTACTGGGCAACTTGGTTAACTCATGCATGACCCAGAAGTAGTGCTACCTGTATTCTAAGTGGGTCTTCCCACTCATTTAACTCGATTAAGGAAAATCCCTCACAGGCATGCCAGTGGGCCATCTTGAGCTAGGAAAGCCCTCACTGAGTTTCTCTTCCCTAGGTCCTGTTGGGTTGACGATGAAAACTAATCATCGTATTTATTTAAGTAATTGTTTAGCAAAGCCAGGATGGTTGGCAAAAGGTACCTTGCTTGCCCTTTGGGTAGCTTTCTGTTAGCTTCTTGCCTCTATGTTGAAGTCAGTTAAAGTGACTGGCTACAAACATGTGAGTGAGGCCATCATCCTTGCCTGGTGCCCAACAATTCTCCCTCAAATCCTGAAGACCTGCCTCTCCCTTTTCAGTTCTGCTTTTTGCTGATGTGGATCATCTTTCCTGTTGAGGAAACTTCACCTTGGAATCCTTTCCCTTCCTGTCCCCTCCCCATCCACCCTCCTTTTGATTCATGATCTGGGCTAGTTGATGTGTGGAGCCCTTCATAGTGTAAATAATCACCCCAAGTAAGAAAGTCTTTTCAAGGTCTAGTTAGCTCTTGATGGACTCGCATGGGCAACAGCTGGCATGGAGTTAAGTCTCTGTCCTCATCTATATCTGTATCAGTCCCCAAAGCCCTCAGTGTGCTTGTCTTTTTCCCTCCATTGAGGAAAGAGTGGCATGTGCATTCTCAGGTGGGCTCTGTGGCCCTCTAGCGTGATATATTTTTACCCCTTGACTGTGGTACTGGGCAAAAAATAACTGGAAGTTCACATGCTTGTAGCTTCCTTTTTCCACAGAGTACTTGGTAATTGGTAGTATCGCTTCTGAGTTGCAAGATAACCAGGAGACCTTGTGCAGCCAGGGTCTCTGACACCAGTGTGGGAGGCTAGAGAACTGACGGTGAGCAGTACTTCTGACTGCGTTTGGTGAGCTGCAAGCCTGCCTTCCTGTGACGGTTAAGCCCAGGGCACTGACTCTTCTCAAGCTGAGTGAGCAGGCAGCGTTCTTGACATCTCACTGGACCAGAGGATGACAAAGAAGGAAATGATGCCCTGTTAAATGCAGCTGCCTGTGGCACTGGGGAGGCAGATCAGGTACTAAAGCACCCACAGTGCAAGCATGAGGCTCTTAACTTGGATCCACAGAACCCACATGAAAGGCGGGCGTGGTGGTTTGTGCCAGTTATTAGTCCTGAGAGGATGGAGACAGGTTTGAACCTTATTGGTCAGCAAATAGAGCTTAACTGATGAGCTGCAGGTGGGCAATGATTAAGGCAAGACACTGGAACACAACCACCTCTGGCCTGCACATGCACATGCATGCACACACGCGTGTACACACACACATATGCCTGCACGCATGCACATACCCACTCTAACAAGTACACACACACACACACACACACACACATACACACACACACACACACCATGAAGAAAACAGCCTGTTTATGAGCTAGAAAGGAAACTTAATAAGAAATATGGTCTCTTTAACAACAAAGCTCCAAAGGAATTGAGAAATAAGATAAGGCAGCGAAGCATGCGGTGAGCAGAATAAATCATGCTGGGTGTAATGCTGCTGTTTCCACATGGCTGCCCCCATCCCAGAATGTGACAGACATCCTCATAAGGGTTGCAGTGCGTTTGAGAAGACCTCCTACACCCCCAGGGGCAGGCCTGTAACAGAACAGAACAGGGGAGAAGTATAGGAGTTCAGTTGACACACCTCCACCCGCATCTCCAGCTCAGTGTCAGCTGTGGCATCCATGGTCACAGCTATACTTTCCACCACTCCATGGGGACCTGTGCTTGGGGACCATAAATGCCTTGGCACTAGGAGGGGGGATGAGTCCCAGCCAGGTGAAGTATGCCAGGTCCTGAATCTTCTAACATGGATTCTGTCAGGTGCCATATTTTATAGACCCAAAGTCAGCCATCACAATGCCTCAATAGCCAGGAAGCTGCTCGAGACTGTACTCTCTCATGCCACTTAGGGATGGGACAAAGCCCTTGGCAGCAGTAGCTCCCATAAAGTTGATTGTGAAGACAGCCAGCGCTGCGAATGCAGGTCGTCTCAAGAGCACAGGGTGAACTCCTTTCTCGCTAGCTGATCTCTGACCACCTTCTGAGACTGTCTCTGCCAGTGCTTCCACCAGGGTACCTGCAGTCAGAGGATCAAGAGGATGAGGGTCACTGCATGCCCTGGTTGCAGCGAAGGGACTAGGAAGCATTGCGTGGAGTAGGATGGGCACAGCTCAATAGAGAGTGTTTTTGCTTCCATTCTCCTAAGAGAGAACTAAACCCGCTGGACATCGCTGGAGATTTATCTTCCAAACTGGAATGATCAAAGCATGACAGTGGGAGCATCTCCAGGAAAGGTAAAGGTGGGAGAATGTGTTCTGGCAGTGGTACAGAAAGGAGTGTTCAAAAGCTCGCCTAAGAGGCTGAGGTGGGACTGCATCTATTTATACAGAATGATCAGCAGAATATAGCCAGTATCTAGCTTCCCGTTACTATAATAAAACATCTTAATCAAAACGGGTTAAGAGAGGAAAGGGTTTGTTTCCGCTTACACTTCCAGGTAACGGCCTGTCACTGAGGGAAGTCAGAGCTGGGACTCCGGCAGGAACTGAAGCCAAACCATGGAAGAGTGTTGCTCACTGGCGAGCTCCCCCTGCCCTCCCGCCACATTCCCTGGCTCAGGCTTAGTTATCTTTCTTAGACAGCCGAAGCCCACTTGCCTAGGGATGCTGGCACACACGGAAGGGTGGACGGTCCCATGTGCATCACTCACCAGTGCATTCTCTCATAGGCATGGCCACAGGCTGACCTGGTTTGGGCAATCCATTCATCAGTGTCCACTCTTATGAGGTGACTCTGGATTGTATCAAGATGACAATAAAAAGTTACATAGCATAGGAGGCATGAGAAAAGAAAGCTGTAGGAAGACGTGTGTGTGCAAAGTGACAAGAGCTGGGCTGGTAGCTTAGACTTGAGGCAGCAGAAGCACAAGTTCAAGGACTGCCTTGGATACAGCTTGAGTTCAAGCCCAACCTGAATAGCCTGGAGAGAACTTGCTTTAAGATGGCACTAGGAATATAGCTCAGTGTGGAACAGTTGGGCCAGGATGCTCTCAAGGCCCTAGGTCCTGTTCCCAGCACTAAAGTAAATGCTTACTCCATATTACTTTTCCATGAAAGAACAAACAATCATGTTAACTTTGGCTGACAAATAGAGTGGTAGGGATGATCTCACTGTTACTTTTCTATTCTATTCACACTTCTTCTAAAATGTGGATTAAGTTTTTCTCACCAGGCTGATATAAATCCCCCTTACTTTACTTTTTTTCTTCTGTATTAAAAGTGCAAAGTAAATTCGACCTTGTACATTTAACATACGCATCAGTAGCCTAAAATTTAATCACAGTGACTAAAGTCTTTTTAATGCTTCAGCAATGACCTCAAAATTTTCACAGATCGAATCAGGGTGTTCCATCATCTCAGAGCTTTTAAGTCACAAGGTGCCAGCAAATGGACCCATGTGGGCAAGGTTTGTCCTGTACAGGCTTCCACTGAGCCCCCTAAAGCCTGTTCAGAGGACACAGTGGGAATTAAAAGTGTGCCCTTTTTTGTGGCTATGAAGTTGGGTAACTTTGCCAAGTCACTGCCTCTCCATAATATTCATTCCGTGTTTATAAATAAAGGATCTGGACCAGTTTGTCTGGCTTGTCCTATTTAAAGAATGGAAATTCCATCATAGAATTTTGGAATAATACAATGAGAATAATATGGGAATTCATAAGATTAGGATCACCTTCTTTTATCCTCTATTCCTTCTTGCTTAAAAAAATAACTTTTTGGAAAAAATTGTCTAGTTCTCTGTCTTGGAGCTTGATTTCAACCTTCTGAAAAATATTTTAAAAATATTTGTTTCCTATATTTTTGTTTTGTTTGTTTGTTTTGAGACAGAGTTTCTCTGTGTAGCCTTGGCTGTCCTGGACTCACTTTGTAGATCAGGCTAGCCTCAAACTCACAGAGATCTACCTGCCTCTGCCTCCTGAGTGCTGGGATTAAAGGCCTGTACCACCAATGCCCGGCCCTATATTTTTTATTTTATTTTATGTGATTGAGTGTTTTGCCTGCATGTATATCTGTCTATGCACCATGTGAGTGTAGTGCCCAAGGAGGCCAGAAGAGGGTGCTAGATCTTGTGGAACTGGAGTTAGAGTCAGTTGTGAGTTGCTGCCATGTGAGTGGTAGGAATCAAATTAGAGTCAAACCCTGAGGAAATATTGTTAATATGGCAAGAATCTTACATTCCCATAGCTTAGCAGGTTCTAAAATCACCTCTCCCCACAAAACAGTCCCCACACCCCACCCACTATCCACCACCACCACCACCACCAAGGTCTGGGCTTCATCGCTTGCAGATCTTCTTGGAACTCTAGAGAATCCTCAGACATGGTGGCCTTTTCCTCCTCTGTGCATGTTCTCAGCCTTCCTCCCCCCATAACTGCTAATTATAACCTCTGAGCCTGATATAGAAAGTACCGAAGAGAACATTCCATCTCTGATCCTTAGGCTATCCCAGGGGTATCTTGGATCAGAAATGGAGGTTTGCTCCTTGGTGAGATGCCCAAGGGCCACAGCCTGGGAACAAAAGCTGGCTTTGCAGAAGAACAGCAGAGGGTGCAACGTTAGTCCTGTGTTCCAGCTCTATTCACATTTCTCTAAAGACCTTTGGTTAATGCATAAATCAAGTGCTTGTTACATCTAAGGTTGCATCAGAACTCTCCGACTCCAGAAACCAAAATCCACGGATGCACAAGGCTCTTATGTAAATGGGGTAGTCTGCATACAGCAGACATGCATCTTCCCAAACACCCTAAATCCTCTCTAGATAGCTTCCGCAGTGTGGCATAAATGCTCTATGTGCAATCCAGACTGTATGTATCCTTTAAAGAATAATGACAATAAAAAGGTCTGTCTGAGCTTCAGTACACAACTTTTTCTGCACACTTCAAGTATGAAACTGAAGGCTATAGAAGGCTCCTGAGTAACCCTGTGGAGGCATAAAGGATTGAAGTGTCCACTAGGTCAAGCCAGCTCTTGTCATGCCTAATTGTGACAGTTGGAGGCCGAAGAGCTTGGGGATGTGCCCCAAGTGCGTGAGGAGGAACGCTGGGCAGCATCTCATGAGTCTTCCACATTCCTCTCATAAAACATTTTCAAAAGCAAAGGGCTCATGGGGTCAGGTCTTCAAGCAGCTTGAGTCTGCTAGAATGGAAGTTCATTCTAGAGAGAAAGAAGATACATTTGTAATGTTTTTAATTCATATTTTTTTCTAAGGGAGTGAATATTTCTTTTTATTTCCACCACTTTCCCCCTCAGCTCTTTTAGAGAAGGATGTGAAAGCACAGTGAACACAGCTATACCCTTAATCACTGTTAACATCTTGTGGTTTCCTCTCTCTTGGTCTCCCTCCCCCTCCCATTTCTCTCCTCTTTTATCCCCTCTCCCCCTCTGTCCATATTTCTCTCTGTGTGTCTGCCTTCTCTCTCTTCCACACACATGCACATGTGCACAAGACATACATACTTTTTTTTAACCTAAGTACTAGTCAAGTGTGGACATGATGATGTCTCTCTAAGTATCCCACCATGTCCTCCTTAGAACCAGGGTATTATCCTGCATCATCCATGCCATTGTCACACCTAAGAGTATATAGTGAATAGCTATGATATTTTCTAATACAGAATGAACAGTCAAAGATGTCCATGTGTTTTTCTTGTGTGTGTGTGTGTGTGTGTGTGTGTGTGTGTGTGCGTGTGTGCATGTGGAAGCCAAGTATTAACCTCAGATATTATTCATTGAGCTCTATGAGGTGTTAAATATTGATGTGGTTAAGGCTGGACAGTGGTGGCACACTCCTTTAATTCCAGCACTAAAAAGGCAGAGGCAGGCCAATCTCTGAGTTCAAGGTCAGCCTGGTCTATGGAGTGAGTTCCAGGATAACCAGGACTATACAAAGAAACTTTGTCTCAAAACAAAACAAAACAAACACCTCTCTCTCTCTCTCTCTCTCTCTCTCTCTCTCTCTCTCTCTCTCTCTCTCTCTCTCTCTCTCTCTCACACACACACACACACACACACACTAGTATATATACATACATATATACATACACACATATATATGTGTATATATAGGTGGTTAGAAGCAGGATCTAGAATCACCTAGGAGACATGCTTCTGGCTATGCCTATAAAGGATTATCTAGATCAGTGGTTCTCCACCTGTAGGTCACGACCCTTTTGGGGGATCAAGTGATCCTTCCACAAGGGTTGCCTAAGACCACCCCAAACCACAGATATTTGCATTATGATTCATAATGGCAACATTACAGTTATGAGGTAGCGATGAAAATAATTTTATGGTTTGAGGTCACCACAACATGAGGAACTGTATAAAAGGGTCACAGCATTAGGAAGGTTGAGAACCACTGCCTTAGACTAAATTGGACATGTTTGGGAGGGATCATTTAGATTTAGAGTCTGTTAATTGAGGCAGGAAGGCTCAGAGTTGGGCAGCTGAGAACCAGCATTCTTCAGTTGCTCTCTGCTTCCTGACTGTGGATACTATAGTGTAAGCAGCTGCCTCAGGCTCCTGATGGCATGACTTCCCACCATGATGGGATATATTCATGGGCCAAAATCAGCCCTTTCTCCCATAAGTGGATTCCTGTCAAGTACTTTGTTATTGAAACAAGAAGAATAAGAAAGTAGAAGAAAATTTGTACAAGGATTGGGTTGGCTCCCATGATGAACCTGGGTTGGCTCCCGTGATGAGCCTGACTCCATGAGTCCTTTACTTTTGAAAGTGTTTTATGAGAGGAATGTGGAAGAACTTAGAAACCCCGAAGCCCAGCAAGGAGAACTTGAACTATTTAGGTTGGAGTTTAGGAGCCCGGAGTTGCCAGAAGAAACAAAGACTCTGCTATGGGTTAGGCTAGGGCTTTGGTTTGATACTACAGCGACGAATCTGACTGTATGTATTTAACCTGCTCAAGTCCTGAGAAGTAAAGTGAGGCTGAATTTAAGAGAGGTGAGATAATTTCTTGGGTGAAGGAAATTTCAAAACCACATATAATTCAGGCTGTGGCATGGCTATTCTGCAATATTCTTATCTAGATCTACACTGAAAGAGCAAAAAGGTAAGGAAAGTGGGAAGTTCTAGTGAGGAAAGCTGTGTGGGCAAATTTAAAATTGCACAGAAGGAGAGTGGAGACAAAGCATCAACTGTTAAAGAGAAACCTCACACTTTTCATCGCAACAGTAGGAAAGGTACCCTGAAGACAAGACCCATAAAAGGCTCCCACCTATAAAAATGCAGAATTAGGTAAACTGATAAAGCCCAAAGTGATAACACCACAGAAGAGATTTCCTACTCCCAAATGAATACTTAGGAAAGTGATTCTGTAGTTCAGCCACCAAGGCATTCAGAGGATACTACTGCTGTGGTCCTAAGCAGCAGAGCTTAGCAGTGTCATCCACATCGCACTGGTTTTGCAGACATGAAAGATGCAGTGAAAGATGTAGCTGAGTCTTGTTCCACAGTTTCAGAGAGCTCCTGAGGCCAGACAGTGTGTGGGAGGATTAGACTTTTTGCAAGGACACCTTGAGAAGCTACTGCATGAACCTATGAGGATGAGGCATGGGTTGCAATGAAGATCTGAGGATGTGAAAGATGCCAGGACCTTGAGTCATGTGCTGAGGAAAGCCAAAGGCACAGAATGGAGCCAATTCAAGATAGTGTGTTCTACAGGCCGAAACCGGAGAGATGGAGAGATGGGGCTACCCAAGCCCTCCGAGCCTAGCGGATCTCCAGAAGCCGAACACAGAGCTGTATGATTTGCTGGTTTCCTTGCTGGGTTTTGGTCTTGTTTTAATCTGGCCATTCATTGTTATAACTCTGTTTCTTCCCCTAGAGTGGGAATGCTTAGTCTGTGGCACTGTATATTGGAAGAATATAAGGTTTTTTGTTTGTTTGTTGTAGGCATTCACAGTTAAGTGATTGCTTCTGTTTTCAGATGAGATGTGTACATAAGACATTGAAAGGGTCTGTTAAAGACTGTGGGAAATGTAAGTTTCCCAGAAAGCATTTTGGGTTAATAGATGACCAAGAACCTAGAAGACAATGATAGAGCTTATGGCTTAAAAGTGTTTTGGTGTTGAGTTAAAAGGGGTGGGCTTGTGGTGGCTGATTAATATTGATAGTCAATCTGACCAGCTCTAGATGCACTTAGGAGAAAGATAGGGCTGTGTCCAAACTTGAGAGGGACTATCTAGATTAGGTTAGCTTCTGGGCGTCTGTAAAGGATCATCTAGATTGTATCAGTAGATGTGGAAACACCCATCCTAACTGCAGCACAAATGCAGAGGAGAAAGGGAGCTGAGCACCAGAATTCATCCTTCTCTGCATCCCGACTGCTGATGCAGTGGGATCAGCTGCTTCAAGCTCCTGGCGCCACAACATCCCCACTGTGAGGGGCTGTACCCAGGAACCGCAAGCCACAGCCAACTCTTTCTCTCTTAAGCTCATTCTTGTCAGCTATCTTATCTCAGCAATGGAAAAAGCCACTAAGACAAACCATCCGCTTTGTTTTTTGAGACAGAGTCTCCCTCCGCCCCTCACCTAGGTATAACCAATTAGGATAGGCTAATTGAGCCCAGGAATCTGCATCTCTCTACCTCCCCAACACTAGGATTATAAAGCATGTGACACCATCTTGGGTTAGAATTCAGGCCTTCTTGCTTGAAAAGCTAAACTACAAAATCACTTACTGACTGAGCTCTCTCTCTCTCTCTCTCTCTCTCTCTCTCTCTTTCTCTCTCTCCCGCCTTCCCCCAGATGTTGTTGTTTTGGATTTTTGTTTTTGTTTCTGGTGGTAGGTATTAGCCAATCAAAGCCCTGTCAAATTCTTCACATGTCTCTCAGTATTCTTTAAACACTTCCATGCATTTTGGCACAGGCTGTTCCAGGCTAATCTGCTCCTCCTCTCCCTGTCTTGAACACAGCCATTTCTCCAAGGAGACTTGGTTCCTTCTACAGAGGACATGTCAGAATCAGTGTAGGTGGACTCCCTGCTGCTTGGCTAGTATATATCGCTTGCCTTTACCATGAACAGAAACAAGAAGATACAAGCATGCAAGCATATACACAACAACACATACATAATATGTGCATACACACAGAAACACACATGCACATCTGAGACATTCATTATTGAACTAAAGCATAACTGTTTCTCCACCTTGCCTTGTCTCTGACCATATTTATCTTTCCTGCAGATCACAAGACCTTCACTAAGCAAGGCAGTTTCAGACTTATCACCATCACAAACTACTTTAAAATGAAGAGAATAAACATCATGTTTTCTGACTCTTAGCAATGATAAACTGTGGGTCCTCCACCCTGACTGCCCGTTGTGCACCAGGGTCTCAGGATGCAGAGGAGCTGGGGAGCAGGGACTCTGGGGGTAGTGAATAAAGCGGGTATGAATGATGCAGGAACTGTTTCTTTTATTTTTTAATTAAGTTATTTTCATAAGTACTACTGTGGTATAAACAAGCATAGAAGCAAAATCTAGTGAGGCAATAGTGTTACACACCTTTAATCCCAGCACTTAGAAAGCAGAAGCAGGTAGATCAGAGTACAAGGCCAGCAGGGGCAGCTTTTTATAAAATATTGACAAATATATAAGAAACATCACTCGAACAAAATATGTGACTTAGTAATGATTTTGTACCATTTTTTCCCCAGCTCCTTGATTTCTCCCAACATATTCATAACTATACAGGTATACCTTAATTCACATATTCCAAACATATTTATATAATAAATCATTTAAACAGAAAATGCACAGAAAACAGGATGGTACTATTGGGAAAAGGTTGAAAGGCCTCTTCACTTGTGCAACACAGGATGACATACAGACCCAGTTTTTATTTTTACTATTTAAATAGAGATACAAAAATAACCCAAATAATCACACCAAAGCTCTCAGCAGAAAGACTGTCAAAAGACTTGTCAGTAAAACATTGGTTTTTAACTACAGATGGATAGACTCAGGAGTTAATGGTAAAAAACAAATGGAAATAAAACCATGAATTTATTAAAATTTATTCTGGTGAACACTAATGACCAATCAGATGAGGGAAAAATGCAAGTATAAAAGAAATACCAAAAATGCTAACCAATACAGAATATATGCAGGTGAAATTTTAGGTGAAAATGCTTGGAGAAATCTGTATCCTAAATGAAGAAAAAATGAAAACTGGATAAAAAGTAACATTCAGAATAAATTTTGGGAATGAGTAGCTATGAAATACCTACTCCCTATATTTCAATATTAAGTCTGCCTCTAGAGAATTTTAGCTTATAGTTTTCATAAAAACTATAGTTTGAATTAATATTTTCTATAATTGGCTCCCACAGTTGTGACATTTTAAATTCTTATTTAAAAGACAGATTATCAAAGATGGCTGGAAAAATATTATTTTAAACCAACTTACTTCTACCAAAACTAAATATGTCATACATTCTCAAGACAGTTGCCTCTTTTCTCAACAACCACATATATATATCTATATATATATATGTATATGAGAAAGTATACTGTCAACAGTCTTTAGATGAATAGGAAATTTTTATAGTGAGCATTTTGAAGGTAATTTTTCTTCAGTAAAATATAATAAACGTTGAATCAGAAGTATTGACATTTATAGAAAGCTTCATAGATTTTAGTCCCTTTTCGGATGTGCTTCTATTCATAAACAATGAATTTATAATACAAAGATATTTGCAAGGTATATTTTAACATGCTTGAAAATATTCAGTATGCTGTGAATTTTATTAACAAGGTACAAGATATAGCTAATTATATATGTTCTCCTTTATAGATGACAATAACTGGAAACATTTCATTCTTTTAAAAATTTAAATAATTTATTCAGATTGCATCTCAATTGTTATCCCCTGAACTGTATCTTCCCATTCCCCCTCCCTCCCTCTTTTACCCTATTCCCCTCCCCTAGACCTCTGACAGAAGGTGACATCCTCCCCCACCATATGATCACAGCCTATCAGGTCTCATCCAGATAGCCGGCTTCCCCTTCTTCTGAGTGCCACCAGGTTTCCCCACCAAGGGGAAGTGGTCAAGTAGGGGGCACCAGAGTTCATGTCAGAGCCAGTCTCTGCTCTCCACACAATTGTGGAGAATGTGCTGTCCATTGGCTAGATCTGAATAGAGGGTCTAGTTTTTCTGCATTGTCCTTGGTTGGTACAGTAGTTTGAGCAGATGACCCTGGGTCCAGATCCGCCAGCCTCAGTGGTCTTCTTGTATGGTTTCCCAGGAACTGTTTCTGAGGACAGTTCTTTTATTGAAACCGTGCAGCTAACTTAAATAGCAGGAAGGGAGGAGAAAGGTCAAGGGAGGAAATACTGTGGGGGGTTGGGGAGGGACCTAAGAGCCCTCCAAGCAGCCAGATTAGCAGATTGTTGGTCACATGACTCCTGAGACACCAGAAGCTTAACTGAGACACCAGAAGCTTAACTGACTTTATCATGATGTGGCCTTTGTCTCTGTGGCATTGAGAGATGTCCGGGAGGTGGGCAGCACTCTGCATCTGTCATTTGGCTTAGAAACCCACACTTGTATATTCTGGTTACATTTTCCTCCTCTCTTCAGTGGGTTTGGAGGGTGAGACAGAGGCAACAGTGGTGACTGGTGTTGTCTACAAAGATACAATGAAAGCAGAGCAGGAAGGATGAGAGAGGATCCAAGAGATTTTATCAGCATTTAAGACTTTCACACGACTAAATTCACTAGATAAGAGTGAGGATGCTGAGGAAGAGATGGAACATAAAACACTGTAAAAAGACCCCCTCAAAAAAGGCAGAATATAATTACTTGTTGGAGTAATGCTTTTATGTGCTTGCTAAATCGAGAGATGGTGCATCCAATGAGACTCAGTGAAAACTGGGAAGACACAGCTGTTTTTTATGACTCTCAATAAGGTTCTATGGAGCGTGGAGGTGGGACTCGGTTGTTCTTGGCTTTGACGGTGACATTTTCTCAGTTGTGGCATTTGATCCAGCCTACATGCTCTACATGGCTGTTCTTTGGAAATGAGGAATTGATTTATTTTTAAAAGGTTCTCCTGCCTTTGGCAGAGGACCAAAAATCTCTTTCAAGTCGTGGAAAAAACTTCTTTTTGAGACCTGACCTCTCCCTCACCCCAGCGAGCCATTGGGACGTCGGAGTAGTAGAAGCAGCAGGCTTTCTCCTCGTGGCTTCAGTGGGCTGTCCCCCGTGAAGCACTGGATTGTGACCTCTAAGAGGAAAGTAAGATGGCGGCCATGGCCATAGTATACACAGAGAGGGGGTTTTCAAGACTGGGCTTGTCATTAGGGCCTGAAACCCTTCAGTCTTCAACTGAGAAGGAGAAATAAGCCCACTTCGTGTCTCTTCATTTAAATCATGTGGTGCCTCAGCCGCAGGACAGGGCTTCAGGCGACTTATAAAAATGGCTCTTCCCTCAGGGCTGTGAAGACAGGATAAGTAGCTAGGAGTCTTGGGGAAGGGTGGAAGACATCCAAAGCCAAGGGAAGGGCATCTGCTGCACAAGGCCCTTAGCTCTGCTTCTGCTCTCTGCTGTCCCACCCAGTGACTACCAGCTCCATGTGGCCATGGAGTCCCCAGAAGGCTCCTAGTTTGAATCTGGGTTTTTAAATGTAAAGTATAAAATATGAACTGGATTTCAAAGACAATATAAAGAAAAAAGTTAAAGTACACATGAATAATTTTACATTGATTTTCTTTGGAAAGTATCTTTTAGATATGTTGAGTTAAAATGTTTTTATTAAAATAAGTTCCCTTATGTCTTTTTATATTTTTAAATGTCTTACTTAAAATGTTTAAGCTTTACAAATGCCTCTCATTATGCTTGTATAAGGTAGTTGCTCTAACCTATTTCACATAAAGGGGGAAAAATAAAGCCGAAGAGTTGGCATATTGGTTAAGAGCACAAACTTCTCCCCTGCAGTTTAGGTCCCAGCACCGGCATGCAGTGCACAACTGCCTACAACTCTCACTCCCAGGGATCTTATGTCCTCTTCTGGCCTCTACAAGCACAGCATTCATATGCATAACCCCCTTTGACCAACACACAGACACACACACACACACACACACACCCCTAATTACAAATAAAATAAAAATCTTTAAAAACATAACAAAAAGGAAAATGTATTTGTTACTATAGACCTCTCAGGTAGCTGAAAGAAGGAGATCACTTTGGCAGTACACATTTGTATAGAATCATGTATTTCAACGCTACGTATGAGATAAGGCAGAAATGGTGGCTCTTTTCTCCCACTGTAGTCCCTTCTCTGTTGGGAAATGACCTATTGGCTTGTGTCCCGCTTCTTTAAGATCTGAAGATTTCTGACAGTATGTGACTCAAAATTTGCAACTTATTATTCCTCATTGGTTCATTCATTCAGCCCCCTTTATCATTTTAATAGTTTATTTTTAATTCAGATATATTTCTGTCTTATCACAGTGCAAGAAGGAATTGTGATTTATCCTGGATTAAAAATTCCTGGTCTGTAGATAAGAAAAGAGCTGGCCACAGACTTAAGTGATTTACAGTATGCTGCCATAAGCCTGAGTCTGAGAGCTGTGCAAACTGTAATCAGTTCAGGAGAAAGGCTACTAATATTTGGCTTGGTTTTGGGGTAATTCATAACTTGATGACTCATGATGTTATTCAAAGACACTTTGCCAAGTTTATTTGAAGAGATTAAAAATAACAAATATAAACACTGAAATATGTCTGATTCATCCTGTATCAAAAGAACTTTATTATTAAAGTTAAAAAACACCTTTCTTCATCTTAATATGCCTGCTTATACCTTCATATATAGTCTGTTCACTAAACTGCAACCTTGGCCAGAGTTTCCAACAGAGGCGGCAGTGTGCATTATGTATTGTGTTGATGTTGTGTTGGGAGTTTGGCTTACATCAGGGAGAGGGTCCTCTGAGACTCTCTACGTTGAACCTACATCTCTAACCCTACATCCTCTCAGACATCACTGAGCACAAATGATCGGAGGCTCTTGACTTTTGAGAACCCGATGAATGAGACTTATGCCAGGACTCCACGGCTTAGAGTCCACGGCCCCCTCCAACGGAGGCGCTGGAGTGAGTGCTGTGTATTGGGGGATTTTGTTTTGTTTTTGTGGTGGTGGCTGCATTTGCTTTTGCTCTTTCTCTTGGTTTGGAATGGGCTGAAAACTTGGTGGCAAGGCTTTGTGGGGAGCTCCTGCCTCTTTGAGCAATTCCAAAGGCACTGTGTGGTCTTGTGAGGTAACCAAACAGGCTTCTGAAATTTTACAAAAAGCAGGTCCCCCCGTGAGAGCAGGTCTCACACACAGCAGAGATGTAGTTTGTATAGTCTGGAGCAAATGGTCAAATATTTAAGGCTTTAAAAAAATGACCATGTTTATTAGGATCTGTGAAAAGAATTTCTCATGGAAGGTGGTGAAAAAGATTTGTTTCCATTGCCCTTTACACAAGCTGGCTATGATGGAAATTGTTTAAATTCTCAGTTCTCTGCTGAAACTTAACAAAAGTGGATGATGAAGCCTGTTCAATGGATACTCTGAAGCCACAGTAGGTAGCAGGTGATAGGACCTTGCAAGAGGTCTGCATTCCTATGTGTTTTTATGCACAGCCCACGTGCTGATTTCTGTATTGCAATGCTGGCACTGTGGGCTATGTGGGCTGTATGCCCCTGTGCACTGACTCAGGCAGTCGGGTATTATTGTATTTTTACAAAGTCTTTTTAGAAGTTAGTGGAAACAAATGTCCCACAGGAAGAGACACTTGGAAGTGGCAGGGAAGCCAGCATCACATATTTCCTAAGGTCACCTTTAGCTCTTTCTGTTGGCTACTAAGTTAGTTATTGGAATAATTTTTCATGTCCCTGCTTTGTTGACTATGGAGGCATTCTTGTCTCCAATTTATGTTTCTTACCATTTACATCTTTACCTTTCCTTAAATCACACTGAGGATCAGCCACGAGGCTGGTTTTTATCACAGTCTGATGTGCACAGTTGAGTAATCCAGGGCTGACCCTCTGGACTAGGTTATTGTATTCTTAATCACTAAAGAGAAAATGGGGGCTTCCACTTCCAAAAAGATGGACTAGGTAAGTTTCCCCATCCCTCTGGCTAATATAACTACAAAATGTAGGCATTGTACATAACACAAAGCTATACAAGTTGTGGCAGGTAGAATGAATAAGTAAGGAAGTCTAGAACAGGGTTCAGGGGCCAAGAACTCACTTGTATGAGCTCCATAGGCTTTCTTACTGCCTTATGTATTAGAGACTCGCAGCTGGAGATGGCAGTGACTTGGAAGTCCAGTAGGAATAAGGACCCCTGGAAGTAGCAAGCTGGCCCCACATATCCCCTCTGCACACAGGACAGAGTCAGTCCACTAGACAGAAGAAGATTGTCACATAACATAATCCTCCAGTATCCAAGTTAACTTAAAATCACTCTCTACACCATGTATTTGTGTTTACTATATCCTTGAGTGTTCATTTTCTTTATTATTTTAAATTCTCGTGAGTTTAGAAACATTTTTCATGAATTGCACAATGTGGAAATAATGTATTTTGGTCACATCTATCCTATTATCCCTTTTTAACTCTTCTTATACCATCCCCACCACATCTCCTTCATGTCACTAAAAGAAATGTCCATTGAGTTCAATTGGCTTATGTGAGCCCAGATATGGGGCCATTCACTGGAGCCTAGGCAGCCTACCAGGAACCACGCCCTTAAAGAAAAATGATTCTCCCTCCTGCAGTACTCATCAACTGCCAAAAGTAGCTCCTCAGCAGGGTGTAGGGCTCCATGTGTCCCTCTCCCATGCATGCTGGGACATTGACTGGCTTCATCTTGTGCAGCTCTAGTACATGTCCTCACAGCTGCCCTGAGATCATGAGTGTAATAGCCCTGCTAAATCCAGAAACTCACCCCATGGCCTGTCTGCCAGCTAAGCTCTACATGTCAAGGTCTACAATCCCTCCCATACAGCGCCTCTAGTGCGGGACCAAATGTTCAATACACAATGAGCCCATGGGGGACACTCCACATTTCACCCATAATAACCCCATCAGTTGCTCCAAGATCGGTCATTGCATTGTGGGAAAAGCCTCTTCCAGTGACACCCTCAGCTAATACCTGGGTGTTGACGGCCAAATACAGACTAATACACTGACCTTCCTCCAGCCGTCCAGTAGTAATCACACTTGCCGTTTTTAAAGATGCTCACCATCATGTTGAGCCCTATGAAGCCACACAGTCTGGACCATAAATCTAGTGGGTGGTTTCTAGATGTATTTCCCCTTAAATAATAACTGTCTTATATGTTGAGTGTCTGCCATGGGCCTAGGCTTATTCAGGGTGTGTTGTTAGATCGTGCCCAGCTTGTTCTCATTTACTCTACAGATGAGAAACTAGAAACAAAGATGTCAAATCATATGCAGTGGAAATAATATATTTGGCTTTGCCTCCAGATGGCTGACTTCAGTGTCTTGTGGGACCTCAGTCACCATCAAAAACACATTTACAGGTACAGCGATAGAAGCATTGCTATAAACTGGTGACACTGGCTGCCAGCACCATTTGTGCTAGTCTGTGTTGACAAATGAAGTTACATCTGCTACTTGTCTCTGGGTTGTTGTATGTCATAAAATACCTGAGTATAATATGTTATACCATAAATCTATTTACTTTCAATAAAGTCTTTTCCTGCAAAGTTTCTAGAACATTATTATGTAACAGGTGCATGGCCCTTAGCCTCAAAAAGTTGATGATTCATAAAGGTATTGTGTTAAGTGAGGTGAGCTAGGCACAAAAAAAGACATGTATTAAAAGTTAATTTCAGAGAGACAGAGTCTTTAGAGGCAACATATGTTGGAGGTAGGGAGAGGTTAGATAATGGGTGCTAAATTGCAATTACATGGTAGGGCTGGATTTTAATGTCCTGAAGTACAGCAGAGTGGCTATGACAAAAACATGCAGCATGTTTTCAATACAGAAATGATAATCAGCTAGCAACTTACTGCGTGCATATGTAAAACCATCGTTGTACCCCAGATATGTGTATAATATGTGTTGGTCTTTAAGAATCTCTCAGTACAGAGTGAAGGCCATAAGTCAATAGAACATTTCTCAACTGTGCAATAATTATGGTGTCTTTAGGTTGCAGGTAAAGAAAGTCTCCATGAGGCTAAATTCCATGGCCATAGCCACACAGCTGGGAACTGGGTGGCGGGGCTGGGGTGAGGGTAAGGAAGGGGGAGGCGGGTGTTGAAATTACTGGTCCAGCATTGTCTGTCTAGCAGGAGTGGAATTCATGTCCGGATGAGCTTGGTATGGATGGCTGTAAGAAAGAGGTCATGCCTGGTTCTGCCTCCTCTCTGTTTTGGTTCTGGGCTCATTGAAACAATCTGGAATTAGAGACAAACCAGTAAGCTTTGCCACTCAAACGGCCTTCACTTCACTTCCGCTCCCTGGAAAGTTCTGCTACGATTTCCAGGAAAGGAAAGTTTTCTGTAACAGCCTCTGCCAGGCTGGAGCAGGGAGGGGGAATGTTCCCAGAATAAGACTCAGATTCTTGAGTAAATGGCAAGCTTCAATCATCCAGAATATCTTCATCCAGATTGATGTCTGCTGTATCAAGATCCTCTAATTCCAAGTTATCCAAATCGACTTCTAGTTCTAATAAGTTCTTTTCTTCTTTGGGGGTAGTTTGAGAGGCCATGATAACCTGATCAGACACTGGGATCACCCTGATTGCAAACAAAGGGGAACACAGCCACTTCCTCATCTTCAGAGGAGTTGATAGGCGGCATTACTATGTTCTCCTTGTTAACTATGTTCTCTTTGTTAACTGAAACAGACACTTGCTTTTTTCATATTGTCATTAGACCATCCATCCCCTCATAATAAATACATCTTTTGAATTAAAAAAAAAAAAGACTCAGATTCTTATTGGAAATACTAGTTTCCCCTTCAGAAGCAGGGCTACTTCTGGAGGGATGTGGAGAGCCATGCAGGGACCAGCCATGTGATGTGAAGACTGGGAGTGAGCGCTGTCTGACACTTCCCAGACAAAGCCGCATGGCTGGCGGCACTGAGCATGTCTCGTACTCTTTCCTGTATGTTTCCGTTCTCTGAGAATATTCTTCTAATAACACTGTCAAGCACACAGTGTGGTGAAACTCAATGCATTGTAAGCACTTTACTGATTTTCAATTAAAACACAAAAGCTTTCCTGGAAAGATAAATTGTTCATCTTTAGGTCTAGTGCAGATGCCCCTTCTGCCATCAGGATGCATCTTAATCCCTTTTCCTGAAGGAACGAGTGCAGGGAGCACAGCCAAACAGTGATTCTGACTTTCTACGGGAGCCACGTCTTCCACCTGCTTCCTTGTCTTGCTGGCCACTGTTTTCAGCCAGCATGCCCCCAGACTGAGCTTGCAGTGTGTACGGCTCTGCCATGGGCTCTGCCTATGTCCCCTGAGTAGAAGCAGAAGCCTGGGATGCAGGGGTGGGAGGGCATCAGCATTTTAAACTGTGAGTCTCTCACTTTTCCCCTCAGGGTGGTCATTGTGGCTGGGTGTCATGTCAGTGTGAATTATGAAATCATGGAAGAACGCAATGCTAAGAACATCCTGGTACTAGCAATGAACTCATAGGAATAACACTTTTTTACCCTGGAAGACTCTCTAGACACCCCTATTCCTGGCCACACATCTAAGGCAAGTAGGAACATCTAAGGCAAAGGTTCTCAGCCTTCCTAATACTGTGGTCCCTTAATACAGTTCGTCATGTTGTGGTGATCCCCACCTATACAATTATTTTCACTGCTACTTCATAACTGTATTTTTGATACTGTTATGAATTGTAAATACTGAATATGAAGGATATCTGATGGGTAACCCCTGTGAAAGGATCATTTGATCCTCAAAGGTTGAGGACTTGAGCCACTGATCTAAAGAGTTTATATGGTTCTTAAAACTCTAGGCCAGGGCTTTGAGTAAGGAGGGAATTCTAGGTCAAAGCTTTTCTATGACTCGGTAACAGAGCTAAAGCATCTCTACGTGTCCTGTGAAAATCTGTCTCCTGGACCAGTGGTGCTAGATTGATCAGCCAAAGTCTTCAAGCCACTGGCCATGCCTTCTGTGGATAGATCACAGGCAAGTTCCCCCAGGAGAGAAACTGTTTCAAAAAGGACACTTTTCCATCATCACAGTTTGAAATGCCATTTTTGCTAAAGGAAGGAAAAAACCCAGGAAATTCCTCCCCTATGTACTCATCTTCAGGGAGCACAGTGTAAGAGTCCAAGGGCAGTGTAGACATGCCGCTATTCCCAAAGCAGTTTCCCAACATGGAGAAGCACTCCAAGCCATCACTTTTCTTTTCTTGACAGTTTCTTGCAGAGCAAGCCCAAGGCTTACCTGGCATCAGGCAACTCCCTGGTCCTTTCATGAAACATCCGTGAAGAATGCCAGTCTGTTAAAGAATATGCTTTTTCTACTCACTTAATGGAACGAGTGAGTTTCTTTTGAGTTTGGCTATATCATCTCGGAACTATCTGAGCTGTCTCCCACACTGAGGGAACTATCTGAGCTGTCTCCCACACTGAGGGAACTATCTGAGCTGTCTCCCACCCTGAGGGAACTATCTGAGCTGTCTCCCACCCTGAGGGAACTATCTGAGCTGTCTCCCACCCTGAGGGAACTATCTGAGCTGTCTCCCACCCTGAGGGAACTGTCTGAGCTGTCTCCCACCCTGAGGGAACTGTCTGAGCTGTCTCCCACCCTGAGGGAACTGTCTGAGCTGTCTCCCACCCTGAGGGAACTGTCTGAGCTGTCTCCCACCCTGAGGGAACTGTCTGAGCTGTTTCCCACCCTGAGGGAACTGTCTGAGCTGTCTCCCACCCTGAGGGAACTGTCTGAGCTGTCTCCCACTCTGAGGGAACTGTCTGAGCTGTCTCCCACTCTGAGGGAACTGTCTGAGCTGTCTACCACCCTGAGGGAACTGTCTGAGCTATCTCCCACCCTGGGTGCTGAAGTGTCTGACGTTGTGGAGATTTATAGTCTCTAGTTTACTATGTGCACATCAAACCAGGGAATACAACCCCTCCCGCTCACCACTCCATTTTGTTTTCAAGATAGGGTTTTTCTGTGTAGCGTTGGATGACCTGGACTCACTTTGTAGACCAGGCTGGCCTCGAACTCAGAGAGATCTGCCTGTCTCTGCCTCCCCAAGTGCTGGAATTACAGTTGTGTACCACTATACCCAGTTACCACTCCATTTTTAAAAATCATTCATTTTTCCCCCATAGTTGGGGTAAGCCATATTAGCTAATAGCTCCTACAACAAACTCCTACATTTCACTGCCTTAATACAAAGGTAGTTTATCTGTGTTCACATAATGTTTATGTACTAGTTTGGAATGGACCCTGGCCTTCTTGGACCACATTTGTAGCACCTACTATAAGCCTGCCTTTTAAAAATTTTCTCCTTTTTGTATTTTCTTTTTTTTTCTTTCCTTCCTTCCGTCCTTCCTTCCTTCCTTCTTTCCTTCCGTCCTTCCTTCCTTTTCTCCTCCTTCCTCCTCCCCCCCTCTAGCTTTGGCTGTCCTGTAACTCATTATGCTAATCAGACTAGCCTTGAACTTGTAGATATCCATATGCCTCTGCCTTCCAAGTGCTGGGACTAAGAGTGTGTTCTGCCATGCCCAGATCTTTTGTATACTTTTTAGGAACAAAAGTCTTCTTAGAAGTTGGGCATAGTGACATATGACTTTAGTCCCAGCACTGTAGAGGTGAAGGAGAAGGAGGTGAATGTGGTTTGAGACAAGCCAGGGCTACAAGGGAGTTCCATTCCATCAAGGGCTACATAATGAGATTCTGTCTCAGAAAGGGGGGTTAGGAAGGGAGGAAGGTAAAAAGAAGAAAGGCAGTGAGGCAGATAGGCAAGCTCTTTAAGCCCTGTGGTAGTTTGGATGCAAGCTCATAAGGAGTGGCGCCATTAGGAGATGTGGCATTGTTGGAGTAGCTGTGGCCTTGTTGGAGGAAGTGAGATCTGCTGCCTGAAGACCCAGATGTAGTAGTCTCAGCTACCTCTTTAGTGCCATGTCTGTCTGTGTGCCTCCATGCTTCCCACCATGATGACAATGAACTAAACCTCTGAACTGTAAACCAGCCCCAATTAAATGTTTGCCTTTATAACAGTTGATATGGCCATGATGTTTCTCCAAAGCAATAAAACCCTAACTAGGACAAGCCCTTTTCACAAGCTGAAGACTTAGCTGGGTTGGGCCTTGCCCTAAAGTTATCCTTCTTGGGTTTACTATGAAGAAAAGGCTTCTCTTTAATGGTGCCAATCTTCTTAAGAATTAAGTCTCTCTTACAGCACATACCTTTGTGGTAACACTAACCTTGTAGTGCTCTTTTTCTTTCCAGCATGTAGATTTTATATATATTTTTTTTTCTGCCTTACTTGCTCATTTTCAATCTACATCAACATGAGAGTTATCAGTAGTAACTTTTCTACAGATACACTGCTATATTGTCTTTAATTTGCTTCACCAAAGAACTTGATCCATTACTTTTAAGTTTAGCCTCATGTAAATTCTCAGGATATGGGCAGAAAACAGCCAAATTCTTTACCAAAACATCACATGAATGACCTTTAGTCAAGTTTCTAACACTGTCTTCGTTCTTCTTTAATACCCCTTAAGCCACGCTGCTCTCACCACTACTACCTCCCAGGCACACAGTCCTACTCGGATGACCTTTCTAACTCTGCCTACAGCATTCAACTACTTTTCAGTGCAAACATTCAAAGCCTTCCACATTTCCCCCCACACAGCATGGTCAGGTTCTTCATAGCAACAACCCCGCCCCCGATTCCTGGTACCAATTCTGCATTACTTACTTTTCTCTTGCTGTGATTAAATGCTGTGACCAGAAGTAATGGAAGGATATTTGTTTTGGCTCCTGGTTCTAGGGGAAGCACCCATCAAGTTGAGGAGGCATGGTAGCAAGTGGCTGGAGTAGGAAGCCAAGAGATCACTTCTCAACCTCACAAAGGAGGTAGAGTGTAAAGTAGAAGCAGGAGGGGGCTGGAGAGATGGCTCAGAGGTTGAGAGCACTGACTGCTCTTCCAGAAGTCCTGAGTTCGATTCCCAGCAACCACATGGTGGCTCACAACCATCTATAATGTCATCTAATGCTCACTGTATACATAATAAATAAATAAATCTTAAAAAAAAAAAAAAAGGTAGAAGCAGAGCAGGCAATCAATCCCCAAAGACTATCCATGCAACATGTTTTCTCCAGCAAGCCTGAATCTCCTAAAGGTTCTATAACCTCCCCCAATCAATGCAACTAACTGGAGACGCAAGCATTTAACTACCTGAGCCTATGGAGGACATTTCTTGTTGAAAATGCTATACCAACAATCCAAGTTTTGACATCAGAATTTGCTACCTAAGATGTAAGATAATTTTAACAGACTTTTACTAAAATGTATGCCATCCACTATACAATACAATGTAGCAGAAATACTGCTGCCAAGTACTCAAGTCTGGGAATGTACTTAGCAGTCGAGTTTTTACTCAGCATACACACAAAACATTAGTACACATACAGCCCTGGGTTTGTTCCTGAGCACTTCTGACACTACCACAATATGACACTTTGAAAACTCATGAGTTTCTCCTATGCGCCCAGCATTGCGATGACAAGAAGAATGTTACTCTATAGATTTCAAATCATTTATTTCTAAGTAAAAAAAAAAGTACAAATAGTGATTTCTCTACCTACATGAGATATGGAAATGTTAATTGCTAATTGATTACTTAACTGCTCCTGTTTTTGTTTTTATTAAAATAATACAGATGAATGACAGTTTTGAATCCTGTATTACCAGACTTAAAATGAGAAAAGGAGGTTGAGGAGAAAAGGAGGTTGAGGCTCCACTAGTAAAACGGCAGCCATCAAGCATGAGGTTCTGAGTTCAGATTACCATAGAAGAGCTGGGTAAAGCAGTCCAGGTCTATAACAACAATGACAGGGGTCAAGGTTAAAATGAGTGGATCCCCGAAGTTCACCCGCTAAGCAGTCTAGCTGAATTGATGCTCTCTAGGCTCAGAAAGAGACTGTGTCTTAAGAATAAGGAGAAAGTGATGGGAAAGACAGCTAACACTGACCTCTGACTTTCACACATATTCAGAAGTTCATGTGCACACATGCATGTGTACACAACACACACACACACAACACAATGTACAGTCCCTTGTCAGATTCCTTTTTCTTGTAATCTCAAAATTTGGATGTTTTACTATTAGCTCATTCCTGGACTCTCTGATATGCATGAGTTGTCTTGGGTTAAAAGAAATGCACATATATGACTTATATGGTATCATATAATTATATGATTTGTCTTGGGTTAAAAGAAATGCACATCAGAAAGTCTAGGGATGAACTAATAGTACAGCATGAAAAAATTTTTTGTGAACATGGTGAAAAAGAAAATCACTGATCCAACCAAGGTTCTAAGAACTGCTTTGCTGGATGCTGCTGCGGTGGCCTCCTTGTTAACTACAGCAGAAGCTGGGATGGATGCAATGGGTGGAACGGGAGGGTGGGGCGTGGGAGGCGGCTGTTCTAACTCCTAGAATAGTGCTTTGCCCTTATCAATGAACTGTGACAGGAAGCTCGAGTGAGGTTCCTCACCAACAGCCTCAGAGAAGTCACCTGAAGAAAATGACTGAAGGGAAGGCTGGCTGGTCACCCTAACCATCAGTTACTGGCTCCCATTGACAATATATAGTGGTGTGCTGCTAGCGTTGTCCATGCCTACAGGTAATTTGTTTTATGCTTTTGAATAAAGACATTGTATACTCCTGATACCGGGTGAAAGAGCTATATGCCAGCGTCATGCTTTCAGCTTAAGTCACCGAAGCATTTTTTTTACTGTTGTGCTACGGTCAGGATTGTAGTGTTCCCTGTGTCACCACGTGAGAAGTGCAGAAGCACCGTTTCTGTGGCGAGTGAGAGTAATTGCACACAAAGAAGAGAATTGTCTGGCTTGCGTGACAACCTTTGTGGAGTGGAATTCTGTTTAAAGTTTAAAAAAATTACATTTTACTTCATACCCTTTCCATTCACTTGTATTAAACTTAATTGACTATTTTCTTGGTCCTTTGCAACCTAAATTATGAGAGCTCCCTTTTATTCTGTACTGTATTAATTCCCCTTTCTCTTCCTGGTTCATTTTATGTTTACCAGAACACACCATTCCATAGCTGCCTAAGGGAAAAGTTATGGGAGGGGAATTTCTCTCGTACCCCTTGAATATTTTAGTTTTCTTCTGGCCTGAACACTTTGTCAATGTTTTTCTGAATTCCAGGTCAAAAGCTGTCCTCATCTTATTCTGAAGCCATTCATCTACTGTCTTTTAGCCAACATTTATTTTCAGCTTGAAAGCTATATCACATTATAAACATTATAAGCAGTAAACAATTTTAACAGTATGATCTTCCCTACTGAATAATTTAATGTCTTCTCTTACCTCTCTCATGTTAGAAAGGTGCCCATTTTCCATTGATTGTGCTGTTTCCCCCAGAGCCCTTCACTCTGAAGAGCCATAGGCTTCAGCTCTGGGACTTTCCTTGGAGAAAGTCTCTATGTTGGTGCTGCCTCTATCCTTCAGTTAGCCACATACTAGACTGCCTGGGTGGCTCTTGCATTCTTAATTTCTACCCCTTTCTTTTGGAGTTCTATGCCTGCTCAAGGACTTCAACTTTCCCTCACCTGGTTACTGATATTAAATATTAAGATATTCTGTTCACCTCCAAATGCTCTCTTAATTTCATTTTTCTTGTTTCAGAGTTTTTCTCTGATTCTTGAAGGAAGACATCATTATAAGATTTCATATAGTTGCTGTTCTGTTTGCTGTATCATTTCTGTTTCTCCCAATTAGCTTCACCTTATTTATATCTTCGCTATTTTATGTTAGAGGTCGCCTTTACCTGCCTTTTTACCTTGGCATTTATATTATTCTTAAAAATTAGCACCTTTGAAGATGTGGAGTCTTCACCATTTAGCAAATAGACTTTTATTTTACTCCGCATACTTCTTTTAAAAATTGTTTTATTTATGTGGATATGTGTCACTGTGCACATGTGTGTTCCCTATGGAGGCCAGTAGAGGGTGCTAGACCACCCGGAGCTGGAGTTCCAGGCCTTTAGAAGATGCCTGACACAGGTGCTGGAAACCAAACTCTGGTCCTCTGCAAGGGCAGTGTGTGCTCTTGGCTGCCGAGCCCTCTCTTCAGCTCCACATACTTCTTTTTGAAATGCACTTTCCTCCAAAACTATAATGTGTGTCCACGTAGTCAGAGGCTGTAGGAGCAAATCACAGAGTTTTGACAAGGTAAGGTGATGAAAGGAGGTAGGAACTTGGGTGTGTCTCCTACAGACTCTTTGCCAACCCGCTTCTTTCTGGGACACCTTCTTTCTCCTTTCTCCTTTTTCTTGGTGACTTTGTTTGTTTCGTTGGTTTTTAGAGCTAGCGACCAGAACAAGGGCCTTGTCTGTATCAGGCCTGTGCTCCTCCACTGAGCTCCAACCCCATGCTACCATCTCTTTGTCTTCAGTGGTACACCTTTAGGCCCAGAAGGAACCTGAGTGTTCTGAGGTCTGACTCCCACACTCCATCTTTCCACACCCAGTGCTTGGTATTCGCTGGACCTGCTTCTGCTTTCCCTAAACTTTCTTATTACTTCTCAATCTCCAGTATACTGTATTTATTGCTCTTTGCAGGGCTTGCTTTAAAAGCCACCATGCTACCATCTTAACAAAATGTTGGGGGAAGTGTACGTGTTGAGATTACTGGGCTTAGAAGGACACATGGCCATTCTTGCCACACTACTTCCTTGTTGTCGATGTTTGTTGTACACTGAATATGGGTGTCTCTGCACTTCGGTGTAGGAACTTGTATTTTATGTGTGAATTGCTGGGCACTCCTCCATATCCACATGTTCTGTATTGCAGATTCGGCCAAACTAAGATTATTGTACTAGGTGTTATAAATAACTAGAGATGAATTACAGCACATAGGATGATGTGCCTACATATATGAGAAAATACGGCACCATTTTACAGAGAGACTTCAGCATCTGCGGGTTTTTTTTTTTTTTTACTGGAGAGGGGCTCTGGGATCTATTCTCCCCTGGGTTTCCAAATATCAAGGGGTGAATATGTTCCGGTTTCATTCATTCAAAAGAGAGCAGCAAGCCAGCTGCTCTGCTGTGCTCTGCAGGTTACCCAGAGCCATCACTTCCTGCTCTGGGACTCTGCCTCCTCATTAACTAGGGATGGAAATGCCAGTTACAGTATGATGACATTATCTGCTGTTTTAATCCACCCCAACAGGCAGCTGTGTTCAGAGGGTTATGTCATTTCAGTGTGATAAAGCGTCTACAGACTGAGTCATTTCCCAGGGCTCTAGATGCCGCATTAAGGAATAGACTTTTGTTGTTGTTTGTGCTAAAACATTCTTCCCCCCTCAAATTCTTCTAAGCCAAGTCATTGTCATTTGATTCTCCTTGCCCAAATGTATTAATTGGGGTGACAGAATTCTTACAGAGTTTCCTTCCTTCCTACATATCTTAACTTCATATATTTTTGTCAAACCAATACAATTCTCAGGGCTCCCCTAGATTCCTGCCGTGATCTATCAGTAAGAGGAGGGTTTTCAGGGTCTAAGAGAACATGTTCCGAGAGGCTACACTTTTAAAAAAAATCTCAGTGGACTCAGAGGCCCTAAGTCTCCTTCTGAATAGCACCAAGAATCCATCTGTATCTCTTGTTGCAGGGACCTGCGCAGCTTCTGAGATCTGAGGCTCTCTACCAGGTCTCAGCCTGACCCTGGTCCTGGGAGGAAGCTAGAGGAAGGAGGCAAAGGAGTGGAGGGATTCGGAGAGGGAGAAAGGAGGAAGGAGCATCAGGGAGGAGTGATAAAATTAATGGGGTGATGCACTGGGAACAGACCTCCAGGGAACTCCACCATCCTGCATCTCAGTTGCTGGTGTACTTCGCACCAGCTTCCCCCATGTATGTTTGTTTAAATGTGCTTGCATCTTCTGGCTCTACCTTTCCCTCCCATTTAAGGTCAGAGAGACTTTTATTCCCTCACACATCCCTCTATTTTGGGTGGTGTGCTGTGCACAGACTGCATGGGTTGTTCACTCGGACTCACATGTGACTGCAGCAAATGGCTTTTGTGATGAGTTTGCCAGTCTTGGCATCTTTCTTCCCCAGGGTGGCAAACTGTTCCTCCCCTGTTTCTACTCCTTCATCCCCACTGCCCAGCTGCCCTGCTCGGAGATGTCCAGCTAATCATGATGGAGCCATTAACTAGCTTACCAACCTCCCAACTTTTGTTTAATGATGACTCCTTCCTGTCCCTTGGCCCAATATTTAATCTACTGGCTCATGGAGATCCTACTGTTGGAAGGACCCTGCTGTTCAAGGTTGCAGTTCTCCCTGTCTGGATAGCTGTTCTGAACTAGGTGTTAGGTGTAGGACTTCCTCTCCCCAGCTGGGCCTCTGGCTCACTGCCTAACTCTATCTGGAGAGTGTCTTTAGACATAGATGCCCCTAACCACATTGGATATATGGCCCTTGACACAGCTCCCTGCTAGCTCTCACCTCCCTGTGCCTATGGGATAATTAGGTGCTGTGTCCCCGTTCATATGATAGGAGTGTGCTGCCAAATGTAAAGCAAGCATCCTTAAAGTGCCTGGTTTCAACCAATTATGAACACCTATCCTGGAAGCCACCCACCCACTCCCCAAGGGCTATATAGCCTTTGCTCTTCCTGATTAAAGTTGAATTGGTGCCTGGTGTGGTTCCCAGAGTGTTTGACCTCCATTGTGCTTAAGACCTTCCAAGCCCTGTGCCTTTGTCTTTTGCTCTTCTTGTCTTGATGGGCTGGTGGCCATCAGCCCCCGAAGGAAGAGGAGAACCACATTCTACCTATTTTGAAATGTACATGCTCACAGCTTTCTACCCACACAGTGGTCCCACCATCATAGCAGCTCATCCTCATCTCTCTTCAGTGTTACTCAAGACTGGGGTCTGATCCAGTCAATCCCCTGCTCTCAATGACTCTGAATTACTTTAAACTTTAGCCAAGACTCCGCAGAACATAAAGTTTTCAATGAATGGGATCCTTGACTCTTTTCTATTCTGTCTCTCACCAGGGTCAGACATCAGTGCTGTCATCAGTACTGTGATTGTTGTACCCTCCTTTCACCACCCACTTGTTTTTTATTTTATTTTATTGTTGATAATACATTTACTTTTATGCAATATATCCTGATCTCGATTTCCTGTCCCCCATATACTACCAAATCCTTTCTATCTTCCTACCATTCCAACTCCACACCTCCTTTTTCTCTCTCTTAAAAAAAAAACCAGGCAAATAATAAACAAACAGATAAAGAAGACTAAAACAAAATCAGCAATCTAACAAAAAAGAAAAGAAACTTAAGAAAGAGCAGGAGAAATAAACACACACACATACACCATAAAAATTCAAAATCAGAGACTATAATGTGCAAGTAAAAACTAATAAGACAATAAGATTTTTAAAAGCACGCATGCACACGCGCGCGCGCGCGCGCACACACACACGTACACGCACACACACCCCTCCAAGAATCCCTTGGAGTTTGTTTCGTGTTGGCTGTCTACTGTTGAACGTGGAGCCTACCCCCCAAGCATGGTTTGTATACCAGTGCGACTCTCCCTTGAAGAAATTAATTTTTTTGTGTGAGCTGTTATCAATTAGAGATAAGTTCTTGGTTAGGGATGGGCACTCAGGTCTACTTTCCATCTCAGTGCGGAGACCCCATCTGCCTTAGGTCTATGTGGTCCCTGTGCATGTCGCCACAGCCTCTGTGAGTTTGTGTGCACATCAGTCCTTTTGTGTCTGGAAGACTCGGTTCCTTGGTATGTTCTATTCTCTCTGGCTTTTATAACCTTTCCGCCTCCTCTTCAGCAATGTTTATTATGATGAAGACATTTCATTTACTACTGAGTGTCCCAAGGTCTCTCACTCCCTGCATGTTGCCCAGTTGTGGGTCTCTATATTAGTTCCCATCTAGTGCAGGAGGAAGGTGCTCTGATGGTGGTGGAGTGAGATACTACCTATGGGTACAGCAGAATGTCAGTAGGAGTCATTTTGTTACTATGTTCTTTCATCAGAACAATAGTACTTGGTTTTCCCCTAGGTCCTTGGCCTAGTCTCAGATTGATGGACACCCAAGCAGTGTTACGCATGTGTTCACCTCCTAGAGTGGGCCTTAAATCCAACCCACAGTGGTTAGTTACTCCCACAACATTGATGCCTTACTACATCAGCATACCAAGCAGGCAGGTCACCATCGTAGATCAAAGGGTCTGTAGCACAGTTGATATTTATCTTTCTCCAGTAGTGTAAGAATACCTTCCTGTACCATGGACATTAGTCACTAGGGATGAAAACTCTAGTTGGCACTAGCTTGACTTTTCTGTGTTCAGTGAGATAGCTAAGAGTTGTTATCAGCAATAGGGTTTTACTATCAGTTTATGGAGAGCAACCAATATCCTTGGAAAGAGCCTGAGTTGTTTTAGGTTTCTTTTTTTAAATTTTTATTTAATTTAATTTTTTAAAAATTTTATTTTATGTGCATTGTTGTAAGAGTGTCAGATACCTTGGAACTAGAGTTACAGACAGTTGGTGAGCTGCTATGTGGATGCTAGAATATTTTAGGTTTCTATGGGGCTCCTTTGGCCAACAACACAATTAGATGTCACACATTTCTAGAACTGGGGGTTTCACTTGGTGGCAAGTAATGACTAGTTGGAGCTTTGTCTCTCCTGTTATTTGTTGATTTCATTTAGATTTCTTTTATATGTGCATATATTTTAAGAAGCTTCTAAAAACAAATAACCTAATAAAATAACAATGCTTCTAAAACTAGTAGGTTTCTAAAAGATCCTTCAAACGGCCTTTAATGTTAGCTGTCCCTCCCTGTACTCTCTACCTTACCCCTCTCTTCCCTCCCTTTCTCCCATTCTCTTCTCTGCTTAATCCTTCTCAGTAGCCACATACTTGTAATTCAACTGTATGTTCAGAGTGAGTCAGCTTCATTGTGCAGTGTGATGTCTGTGTCATCCACAGAGGAGCAACAGCCTGTAGTAAGCATTTACCTTCTTCCCTAGGCATTGTGGGAGCTGCACCCCCAAAGTATTAGCATCTCTTAATTGGCTTTGAATATGAATGAATCTTGGATGCCCCATAGGAGCTAGGGTAGAGTCATTAAGGAATACAGCCTGGATCCCAGAAGCCGTCAAAACCAGCGATGTTTGTCAGAGTTAGGTGTTATTACCAAGCATGCTGCTACATGGGGCTTTGTTTTCATAAAAGCCAAGCTGCACAGCCCCAGCACAGAGTGGCCAGAGAAAACTGGAGGCTTTCCTTTAGTCAAACCAAGAGCACTGCCCTCTTTGAGTTTGCCCTGGAATCTGTCAAATATGGCTTTGCACTTTTGGGGTTCACCTAGATATGGCATTTCACTAAATCCAATACAAGTGGCACCCTATTACTTAAGACCCTCCTCAATCCACACAGTCTATAATACTTCACAGAGCCCAATTCCCGGCTGTACTCTTCCCTGGTGTGATGACTGTCGGGTTGCAAGAATGCTTGGGCAGCCTGGAGGCTATGAGGCTGCAGTGGAAGCCACCAGGCCATCAGCTGCAGATGTGGAGCATTATGAGGGTTTTACCCACACCAGGCGGTGACAGAAGCGAACATTCTTTGCATAAAGTAAGCTCCAAGAAAGGCTGTTGCTCACCCAACCTAATACTTGTTAGCTAGGCTTTTTTCTTTGTTGTTAATTTTACCTTCAAAAGTACATGAAATAGAACTCTGACACACGTTGTAAATGATTTGTCCACAATTCCTCCCCTTGCAAAAGGAAGGCAGAAAAGTACAGTTCATCCTAAACCTATTCTGAGGGTCTCTCCTGACAGCATGTATGTAAGAGCCTCATCTCTTGTGAGTATTCACCCCTCTCCCTGGCTCAGGCTTCTTTTCCTGACAGCAAACGTGCCACAGCTGAGTCTGGAAGGATGGAAAGAAGTTCTCGTGCAAAGGGAGGAAGGAAACAGGTAGTGTGTGTTGGGTGATGGCCTCATTCAGTTCCTTGTCACAAAAGAGAAAAAGATGAGGAATGGCTCAGAGGTTAAGAGCACTGGCTGCTCTTCCAGAGGTCCTGAGTTCAATTCGCAGCAACCACCTTGGTGGCTCACAACCATCTATAATGAGATTTGATGCCTTCTTCCGGCCTGCAGGCACATATGCAGGCAGAACACTGTATACATAGATAATAAATAAATAAATAAATACATCTTTTTTTTAAGACGAGGAACGCATTTGAGGTGCTGGGGCACACTTGAGGTGCTGGGACACACAGACTGACAGGCTATGTGAAGATTCACGTGGCACCATGAGAACTTGCTGCAGAGTGTAGATTTTATGTGGATACTGAGAGGCGAAATTGTCTAAACCAGTCATGTCTGCATGCGTGCATGCATGTGTGTGTGTGTGCGTGCGCATGTGCACATACGTGTATGTGTTATGAAATTAGAGTTGAAAAAAAAAGAGTAGCATTCTTATGACTTACAATAAGTGAAGTTGTGCAGTTGATAAAAACAAATAGTGCCCAACTCTGGTGGCTTAGCACAAGCATGCTTTGCTAACTATCTAACCAAAGGACGGAGGGCTCTGCTTCACAGCCACTAGTCAGGTTCCCGGCTGACAGGCACTTGCCCATTTTATGATCGTCATAAGCCTCCATGATTCATTGCAAGAGACAAAAAAGCAGACAAGCATGAAGCAAGGAAAGGCCTCTGCTGGCCTTGCAGATTATTCACATCTCAAGTGAAAGATGGTCTGTCCCTGTTCCCAGGAAAGAAGTCCCTGAAACATTGGCAAATCCTAGAAATGCCCACCTACACAGCAAGCCTTGTGTGTGGGCAGTACAGCCACGCGGGATGCCAGAAGATGCGTAGTAACCACTTACTTGTGGTTTTCAGAGCTGAAATGGGACACATGCCTATAGTCTCAGCACACGACGGCTGAGGTGACAGCGTGAGTTTGAGTCCATCCTAGGCTATATGGTGATCGCCTGTCTTTTAGGAAGTGTGTGTACAGAGCAGGGCACACTCAAACCTGTAGAGCGGAAGTATGAGAAGCTTGGTGACCCTTTCCCCAGTAAAACAGCCAATTCGTGAGTGAAAAGTTATAGATACACACTATTTAAAGCAGTGGTTCTTAACCTTCCTAATGCTGTGACCCTTTAATATAGCTTCTCATGTTGTGGTGACCCCCCAACCATAAAACTATTATGTTGCTACTTCCTGTGAGTTTGTTACTGTTATGCATCATAGTGTAACTACCTGGTGTGCAGTATAGCTGACTCATGACCCCTGCGAAAGGATTGTTCAACACCAAAGGGTCATTTGACCACAAAGTGGTCATGATGCACAGGTTGAAACCACTGAATTAATGTCTCTGGCAGTTTCCCTGAGAGCATGTAGCAAATGAACACTCGTCTGAGCAAGTTGGCTGGCTTTCAGTGGGAGCATGGAGAGTTGCTGGTGACCAAGCCTCCATCTACTGTTGCTCTTCTTGTTGGTGTCCATGTAACAGAAACAACATCCAGGAGGGCATGTCTGAGAGTTGGGGGCTTCTCCCAACTGCCCCGGCTCTTAGTCTAGGGCTCTGATTTCACTCCAAGCCGAGAAGGCTGCCAGTGTCTCATCCGCTCCAGCCCCGTGTTCCGGAAGTCCTAGTTCAGGCAAGGACTTCTGAGAAGACTGAACATCTTTTTCTTCTGGCAAAGTTCATTTGTGGGTCAAGGGCTCTGACCCAGCCATGAAATGCTAAGAATTCTGGACCTGCCATCATTCCCGACTAGGATGCTTCTAGAGTCCAGTTTTCATGCCAGGAAGGTAACATAAAATAACAAGGACTGTGAACTCCATCTCCCTGCTGTGCATGGTCCTCACTGTAGAAATGGACTGTTGTCCACTGTATCAAAAGTTGATCACTGTCCCCTCCCTCAGAGCAGGTGCTGTGGAAATGAATTCCGTCCCAAGGAAGAAGATGCAGGTGAGCATAAAAATGTCTGGTCCACAGTTTCCACAGTTGCACCAGCGGGGGCTGCTTGTATTTGGAACACAGCGTGGAGAACTTTGTGCCTAATGCCATTATCCAAAATAGTGAACACTTTGGTGTACACAGTAAAGTAAAGCAGCTCTGTGACACTGGTAACAATGGTAATGGCAAAGTCAAAAGAGTGAGAGACAGCCTTCCAGAGATTGAGAAATGGTGGGCACGTGAAAACAGAAGCCACCAAGAAGCAAGTCACAGATCCATTAGTTAGGTGTGAAAACTTTACTGAAGAACTCGTTGCAGAGCTGGGATGTGGTCTCATGGTTGAACATTTGCCCAGTGTGCATAAGGCCCTAGGTTCAATTCCCAGGGGGGAAAGTAGGGGGTGAGGGATTAAACAAAAAGACAGGATGGAAGGCAGGAGGTGCTTACGCATAACTTCTGGACCAAGCAAGCCAGAAGCTGAGCTTCAACATGAATCACATTCACCCCTTATGCTATAAGCATCATGCACTTGCCCAACTCCATACCATCCCAGGATGCCTCAGGTTTTCCCCCCACCCATGCCATGCAGCGGTAAAGGTAAAAATCTGACTACAGTGCCTTATATGTAACCTTTGACCGATGAGTGACTTATACCAACTAGGAAATAGCCTCTAGGAGCCTGGAATAAAATATAAAAGGGATGACAGGAATGCCTAGGGGACCAGAACAGAATATAAAAGTAGTGGGAGGAATCTGAGACTTCAGGCCATAGAAGAGATTTTGCAGATTAAGACAAGCCCCTAAACAAACATGCAAAACAAGAAAACAGTAACAAACTGGCAAAAACAACAACAACAACAAAAACAAAACAAAACAAAACAAAACAAAAAAACAAAAACAGAAGGTATGATGAGGTAAAGATTAAAACCCAGAGTAGATATGATGCATTATGTATGTATACAATTTATGACAAACATAACAAATAAAATAGTGCTTATTATTTTAGCATTGCTGAGACCAAAACATAGGAAATAAGCAAAGGAGGGAAGATTTAATTTGGTGCATTGTTTTGGAGGGTTCAATGTAGAGTCACTTGGCCTTATGCACCTGGGCAGCTCCTTCTGGTGGTGGAAATGTGCAGCTGACATGTCTTTGTTCATGGAAGACAAGGGAAGGGAGAAAGAAAGGGACGAGGACAAGATACTCACAAGACCTCCTCTCTTCCAGTTAGGTATTTCCTTCAGCAGGGCCCCACCTCCCAAAATCTCAAGAGCCTCTCAAAGCAGACCCACCAGGTAGGGACCAAGTGCCCAGTGTGAGCCAAAGACAATAGTTTATATTCCAGCCAAAAAAAAAAAAAAAAAAAGATGTCAGTGCTATTGTATTCAGCAAGACTCTTTAGAAATGGAAGGCTGCCATCATATATTGCTGGTGGGAATTAAAATGGAGGGGGTCACTGGTTTGGAAAATACTGTCAGTTGCTTAAAGGGTTAAGTGTAGAGCTCTCCAGCAATTCTACTACTCAGGTGTGTCTAAATTCCTACCCAAGAAGAATGAAACACTTATCTGCATGTAAATGCTCCTGTGCTGGGAATATATTGTAGATCCACCAAAAGTCGTTGAAATGAACTGTTGTGAAAATGATTGAGTCAAGAGTGGAAGATAGACCTGTGTGTAATGATTGGCCCTCTGTCATCCTCATGGGCTCAATCTAGTCATGGGGCTAATAAAAGAGTGGTTGTCTAGGGAGCAGGTCTGCTATGAAACCCAGTTAACTTTGGTCTCTGGGAAGGTCTCTTTGTCTCACTATGAAATGACATACACTTACTGTCCCACAATTCTGACAGCAAGGAAGCTGTCATTACTGTCCCACAATTCTGACAGCAAGGAAGCCGTCATTAGATGCAGGTCCCTGACCTTGAGTCAGAACTGTGAGCCAAGAAAAGAACATTTTATAACTGGCTTAGTCTGTAATATGACATTATTAGAACCAGAAAAGAGATGAAAAAGAATGTTCACAACCAGAAAGCATAAAAATCCAAATAGCCATTAACTGAGTGGATTAAATTAATGTGGTGGTCAACCAGGCATGAAGATACATACCTACAATATTAGAACTGCCCTGGTGAGCAGGAAAATCTTGCAAGTTTGAGACCAGCCTGGGCAACACAGAGAAAGACTGTATTTTTTTTTTTTTAAAGTATGGGTTCTACAGCCCCTGGTAGGGCCCAGTGGATGGTGAGAGAGACTTCCATACCAAGGTGTGCTGGCACAACGGGTGTCACAAAATAGAGAATCCCAGAAAACTAGAGTAAAACCTCAGAATGGGCCCAGAACAGAACGGTGGTTGCTTCCTCTGTCTTCACGGAAGCCCCCTTGGGTGCTGGTGGCCTGGCACCTCCCCATTGTGCCAGTGGGATGGTTGGCTATGGCACAGCTTATGCCTGTTCACCATTGGTCCAAAGACTGTATAAAAATGATTGCTGTTACTCAGTAAGATAGATCTACACCTCGATGCTGGTCTTAGGGGTCTGTTTCTTGGGTTCATGACACCACCTCCCTCACCTCCTCCTGGATTCCAGTTCCCACACAAAAGTCGTGTATTTATCGAGTGAAGTGTTATTCAATAGTAAAGAAAAAAGAATTGCTGTACTGATACAAACTACTGCCTGTATAAATTTTGAAAATGTATGGTAAATAAGAGAAGCCAGTCACAAAGGACCACATATTGTAAGCAACCATTTATAGCAAATGTCCAAAAGAGGCAAATCCACTTAGAGAGAGAGTGACAGAGTGTATCATTGGCTGTCTCAGGCTAGGAGACTGTGAAGGGAGTAGAGCGACCATACTTTCAGGAGAGTTTCTCCAGTACATTACCACAGAGCAGGTGGTAGAGAGCAACAGATGCTTATTTATTCCCTTGGTCCCAAAGCCAGGAGTCCCAAATGGAGGTGTCCTCCATGCCCTTTTCAGCTTCTGGTACTCCGATTATTCTAAAAATACTTTTTATTTTCTGAAATTATAATCACATCACTCCTCTTCTCTTTTTATCCCCTCAACCCCTCCCATATAACTCCTTGCTCTCTCTCTCAAATTAATGGCTTCTTTTAAAAATATTTCTGCACATACAATAAATATGTAAATAAATGTGTAATAAATATATATGTAAATAAAAATTATGTAAATAAATATGTTCACAACACATAAAAATATGTGTTGTTCATAAGTGTATATATATATACTCTTCTCAGTCTGCATAATGTTACTTATATCTATATGATTCAGGGCTGACCACTTGGTATGGGGTAACCAGTTGGTGCGCTTTCCCTGGGAAATATTATTTCTCCTACTCTCAGCATTCCTTAGTTTCCAAGGTGAAGGCCCCTTGAATTTTCCTCCTTCCAAGTTGTTATGTCTATTGGTGTCATTGCTGTTCAGGTCTTGTTTAAAGTATGGTACTGATGAGACCTCATAGTGTAACTTTTCCAGAAGTCCTAGAAGACACAGTTTCACAGTGACATTTCTATTCCTCTGGCTCTTTTCACAATTATCCCTGAGCGTTAGATGCAGGATCATGTTGTAAATGTATCAGCTAAGATTGGGCATCAAATGATCTCTTGTTCTCTGCATTTTGACTAGTTGTGGTTTTCTGTAATGGTCTCCATCTATGGCAAAGAGAAGTTTCTGTAGTAAAGGTGAGGACTACACTTTTCTGTGGGAATACAGACAAATATTTAGAATGTGGTTAGGTATCATGCTGGTTTAGTAAAGTGACCATTGTAGGCTCTCCTCTAAGATTCATGACTTCACTAGCTCGGGGCAGCTGGCTAGGTTTCCAGTAAGAAGCACAGTGGCCCTGTTGTTGAGCAGGTCTTAAGTCCAATTAGAGAGCTGTTGGTTACCAACAAGGTATGTGTGCCACTACTGCACCCTTGGGGTTTTTGTACCTTAGCATCATTATTGTGGCTCACAAGCATCATAGTGGCCACCCTCTGCCACCAACCATCCTTCCTTTCTATCTTGTCTGGCTCCTCTGCCTTCTCTGTGTGTCTGTGTCTAACTTCGCCTGATCTGGTAAAGAGACCTGTCAGATTGGATTTGGGCCCACTGTAGTGGCCCCATCTTAACCAGATTACATCTGGAAAGACTATTTCCAAACAGGGGATTTGAACTTCGGCGTATCTTTGTGGAGGATGCAGTTTAACCTGAAGACTACTGTTGGTCTTCTCAGGCAATACAAATGTTTTAAAGTTAAGTGGGATAGTTGCACAACTCTGAATATTGACTGTACATTTCAAGTCAGTAAACTGTATATATGTTGTATATAAATGAGGTTTTTAAAGTGAGGGCAAAATAATACTGCTACAAGATTTAAAAAGAAAAGGGTAAAATAAAGCCCTTAATTAATATAAAAACTATATACTTGGTAGTGCACTTGCCTACTACACTGTGTGCCCTGAATTTGATCCCAGCACCAAACCCTGATCTACATACAGTCCACATATATGTAATCACACACAATTGGACAGACATAGTGACCACAAACAGTTATTTAAATAATGTGAAGTAGGAGCCTGGTGACTATGGTGTGAGTGATGGTGGAGGACACAGGTTGTTTCTTTTCCTTTCTTTTCTTTGATGATGTGAGAAGATACTGTGAGCCTGTTAGAACTCTCACATGCACTTTCCTGCAGTGATGCTGAAGGCCCTGGCTCCCTCCTGAGGTTTAGCCCTGCGTGCTGCTTGGGGCTGTCAGGATACTCCTGGTCCTGGATTTCCTGGCCTTGGTGGCCCTCGTGGGTTCTTTTGCTTTTGAAGTTGGCATTATTCTGCCACCACTCACCCCTGAAATAGAAACCAAATGATCCTATCGAAACATTTCTAAATGCTTTGATGTCACTGGAGAAGCTTCCTATGTTCTCTGTGGATGGTTGAAAAAAACTTTATCTGAGAGTAAATCACACTTTCTAAATGACAAAAATGTTTGGCTGGAGTTAAAAACTAAAGGTTAAGGATAAAGGTCCATTTAAAAAAAAATTTAATCCCTTGGCCTTGGTTCTGTCAGAGCTTCTCTTCTCGAGGAGATTTTTTTAAAAGCAAAGGTCAGTCGGCATTTACAGACCAGTTCACATGTGAGACAGGATTTTAAAATGGTATCTCACAACACCAACTTGTTTTCCTTAGCAGTCTCAGGACCTTGGGTGCACACATGCCAGCCGTTTGGGGGTATGCTGTCAATGTGTTGGTTTCAGGGAGAATCCACAGTTGCTTTCTTCATCCACACTGCAAGTAAAGACTGTTATGGGTGTTGAGAGTCTTAAGAGTCTCATGTTCTGTTGTCAGTTCTCTGTACATTTGGTGTGACCAAAACAAGCGTGGATTCTGTAGCAGTGTGACAGCTTTGTGACCGCAGTGGACAAAAAATCATGATTGAAAAGTTGGGGACCCAAACTCACCTCTCACTCTGTGCTTCAACCTCAGTGTCTTAAAGACCCTTAAGTTGTCACCAGAGGTGTATAGATAAAGATGGGGAAAAAGTCACTGAGATCAGAAGCAACTTAAGGAAGGGATTATTTGTTTCACAATTAGAGGAGACAGTCCATCATGACAGAACTGACAGGGCATCTGCTGAAAGAGGAAGAAGGGTGGCTCATGTTGGCAGTGTCTGTAGGGAGCAGTCTCAGGCTGCAGTCATTCTACAGAAAGAACCTGTGGTTGATGGCTTCTATGCACGTTGCCAACATCAGTACTCATATCAGAGGAAAGTCTTGTTGTCCCCAAGAATCTGAGGCATTGGTGTCCTTTACATGGGCTTCTTCATGTTCTCCATGTCCTCGGGCCTCCTTGCAGAGAATTCCACCATGATGCACATTGCCTGGCCTCAGGAGCCTTCTAGAGCCTTGACAGGAGCCTCTACAGCCCTGCCTCTCTTGTATCTTTCATGCCTATGAAATAAGCACCACATGGACAATGTGTAAATGTTGCTGTGATGAAACATGAGCAAACACAACTTAGAGAAGAAAGAGTTTATTTTAGTTTGTGGTTCCAGAGGGGAAATCCATAAGGGTGAGGCAGCAGGCAGCTAGAGCAGACAGGAAGCAGAGCAGGAGAACGGAAAGTGATGTAAGACTATAAACCCTTAAAGCCCACCCCCAGTGATGTACTTCCTCTAGCAAGGCCCTACCTACTAACGGTTCCATGACCTCCCCAAAGAGCGCCATAGGGGATCAAATGTTCAAGCATAAGAACTTATGGGGGACATTAAAACCACCACCTGATGCTACCACATTCTGCTGCAGGTCAAGATGGAGCCCAGCCCCTTGGATTATAGTTGCAGCAGCCTCTGTGCCTTCCAAGCTGACCCTAGGGTAAAACCTCCCTAGGCATTGCTGTCAAGCAGGGAATCTACGCAGCGGCATTCTCGCCTCATTCTCCTTCCTTTCAAATACCTTTGTATGTCACAAGTTGGAGCCTTTAGTACGTGGGATCTTTCCCTCAAAGCACCTTTCTTACTATCCATGTACAGAGTGAAAGGCCTCTTTTACTGTTACTAATCTAATAATTGCAGCTGCTTTCCCAGGACATGCCTTGTCTGAAACTGTAAACTTCCTCCTTCTCCACCAACTTGGAAAATTTCTCAACCTTTCTGATGTACGTTGCTCTTTTGCTCTCACTGTAGACCAGAACACAGCACTGAGTAATAATGAATGTTTTCCTGTGCTGAGATCTTATCCCCCCTAAATAGTCCACTACGTTTGGATTCAGTCTCACTCAGGGTCTCAGGGCATGGCAGAATGCCACCAGGTTGTTCGCCAGAATATTGTATGAGTGGCCTCTAGCTAAGTTCTTGATAGAGTCTTTCTTCCCCTCTGAAACGCATGAGTTGGTCCTCCATAGTCCCTGCCTTTCTTGGTAGGCTGGTCTCCGAAACTACTGTCCCAATGGTTCATTATGCTCTGCTTATAAAATTGTGTGGTTTTTATGGTTCTAACCTTGTCCATAGTCCTGACCCCACCTCAAAGCAGTTCCAAATGTCTAGGAACTGCACGGTCAGATTTATCCCAGTAGTGTCCCTACTTCTGGTACCAGTTCTTTGTATTGTTACTTTTCATATTGCAGTGACGATATCTGACAAAATCTACTTATGGAAGAAAGGGTTTATTTTTCTCATGGTTTGAGGTATAGCCCATGGTGGTGAGGTAGCAGAAACGTGAGGCATCTGATCACATTGCACCCACATTCAGGAAGCAGAGAGAGAATGTTGGCACTCTGTTCTCTTTTATTTCGGTCCAAGAAGCAAGGCCATACAAAGATGCTGGCCATGTTCTATGTTTCCAAGTAGTCTCCCCAATGCTGCTCCAAGGACCCCTCTTAGAACAGAAATGCCCAACACAGGTGGTGAGGACAGTTTAGGGTGTGCCTCAGGACCCACGAAAGACCATGGCTCATGGGGCTGGATGTTTGTCACTCACCATCACAGTTAGTGGAACTGTGTCCCTTGGTTAAATGGAGTTAGCAACTTCAGAGTTAAAGAGTACTCTAACCCTTAAGGCTGTTTCCTTAGCCCCCTCTACCTGGGATTTCTCGGGAAAATGTGGTATGGAGTAGTTTTTGTCCAAGAGCCAGATGAAGCACTGTTAATCCCACGTATGAGAGAAACAAGCATCCCTGATGTGCCTCGTGTCTAGCCATGCACTCAGCATGCACAATGGCAGTAACTTTTGTTGTGTGTGAGGTGGGGCTTTCACTATGTTGTCCAGCATGGTCTCAAATGCTCGGTCTTCCTACTCCAGCCTCCCAAGTAGCAGAGATTACAGTTGTAAGCCACTCTACCTCTTATCTTTCATTTTAAAAAATAAAGATATATATATATATATATATATGTATATATATATATATATATATATGCATATGTCAATGTTTACCATTATGACCATCTTAGGTAGAATCAAGTATGAAATATAAATATGTTTGTGTCCATGATTTTTTTGTTTCTATCATGTGGAGGGGATGGAGGACAGTGAGTATGATGGGAAGCAGAGAGATCTACCTAGATGCTCAAGTTTCTTCTATGACGTTTCCTGGAGTTTACATGTGGTGTGTGGGCCTCCTTCTGTGTCTGTTGAGTCATTTATAGATTACATGTAATGTCATAGTGTTGAAAACAATGTAGACAATGTGTAAGCTGTGTTTTTTAGGGGACAGTGACACAGAAAGGGGTCTTGGTATATGCTCAGTACAGGTGCAGGGTTTTTGTTTTTTGTTTGTTTGTTTGTTTGTTTGTTTGTTTGAGACAGGGTTTCTCTGTGTATCATTGGCTGTCCTGGACTCCCTTTGTAGATCAGGCTGACCTTGAACACACAGAAATCCGTCTGCCTCTGCCTCCCTGAGTGATGGGATTAAAGCCATGTGCCACTGCACCCAGCAGTTGCAGGTTTTTTATTAACCGGTCTGTCATTGTCGGTGAGAGAACCCCAGGAGGGGAGGTGGGCTGAGGAGCGGTGAAAGGGAGAGGAAAAGTTGACTTTTCTCTAGGATGTATTAAAAAGGAGCTTGGAATACTTCCTGGAACATTGGAAGTGGGTGGAGCTGTTGTCAGGGACAAATGTGCATGATTTATTTCTGTTTCACTGCCTAAACATGTGGCCTTACCAATGTCATTCTGCCTTGACAGAACAAACAACAAACAAAAGACAGCAACCAACCAAACAACAAATCACTGTTGTTGATAAACAGCCCCCAATCCAGAGCAACTTGGACTCATTCTGCATTGCAGGTGTCTACTAAATGCAGGTGGCACACTTGTGTTTAAAAAGTATTCACTACATGTCTGAACTTTAAACTTAGCTGAGAGTCCTGTACTTTTTTTGGCCCTGTGTCCTGATGAGACTTTGATTGCTTGACTAATTAAATCCAGATCCTGAACTAACCTCATTGAGCAACGATGGGGGATGGGGTCTCTTTCCACTAGCTCAGCTTCATGGGCCCGCAGTCAGCCCACCCCTTACCCCTCTGTCTAACCACAACCAGGACTTTACCAAGGCAGTCACCACCCTCCCATGCTGCAGAGCACCTGAAGTTCACTGGATGCTTCTTTGTCCTCCAAAGCCGTGCCCTGTGACTTGGCTTTACAGAGGAGTGGGCAATGGCTGGCAGAGGAAAAGCTGGCTGCTACTAGAGGTCTGCAACTCTTTTCACATCCTATCTAGACTGAGGGCAGGGAAGAGGCTCGGAGAACTCCAGGGTTGGGGAGCTAGGGTGGCTTCCCATGGAGCAGAGGTCTAGGAATCCTTGGGAAGTGAAGACCTCCATTCTGCTCCTAGGCTGAGATGCCTGTGGGTTCTCACTGCAAAAAGAAAACAACCACCAAACATGCATCCAGGATTAAAACCATTTCCAAAACACATTATTAAAGCAAGCTGTGACCCACATATTTGTTGTCTGCTGTAGAGTTTTTCGAGCTCTTGAAAAGACTGGAAAAAGTGAAACACCAGAAAATAAAGGGGGCTGGGGGTGGGAGTTGTTGTGGGATGGTTCTCTGGAGATGTGTTGCAATGTCTGAGTTTCAAAAATGCAAGCTTTGATGTCAAAGATGAACCCTCCCAGCTGAAAGCATCACTGGAAAGGGATGGGAGGCTGAAGGGTGGTGAGTGTGGTGCAGTGTCTACAGCCTAGATGTGAGTGTGTTTTTGCAATGAAACACAACTTTTAAGAACACAATGTTAAATCCCATGAACAGAACAGCACAGCTACACACAGGCCCTATGGATTACAGGCAAAGCTTATCACTTCTTCAAAAAGCCTGATCACTCTTAGCTTTTAATCCTAAAAATATATCTTTTTAATACTGGGGCAAATGTAACTGACCTCCATCCCGTTTGAAGTGTTGTGGTCCCCATTTAGCATAAGCCAAACAGACAGGAATGGGCAGCAAAGCTCCCCGTAACTATGGCAAAACCATGTGCTGGCAGAATTCTAAAATGGCTTCCATGGTTCATGGCTTCCTGTTGGTGTGTGCAGGACCATGATGGCTATCCCCTAGGTCTTCGTGGGATTTTTGTGTGTGAAGGACCTCCAAGTACCCACCAAAGGAATATGAGGTATGACCTAGTACTCTTGCCTATCAGGGCTGTTGATGGCCCCAGGTAGTCAGTGATGGTATAATGTCACCATCACCATACAAAAAGATCTAGAGTTCAGGTGTAGTGTCTTGTTGGGTTTGAAAAAGTAAGTGGCCTTGATGTGAGGGGGTTAGTGTCCAAAACCTGAGAGAAACCTTTGGTGACAGCTGAGAAGAAAACAGAGTTCTTAGTCCTCCATTTTTGAAGAACTGAATTCTACCCACACCCTGTATGAGTTTGGGATACGATCCTGCGTACCCAATGATAACACGAGCCATGGGGCATCCTCACTTCCCGGCATAGAAAAGAGTCTGAGCAACCTTGTGGCAACTTGGCATGGAATGTGTGCATTATGGGAGACAGTTTGAAGTGCTCTGATCTTCTGCAGGTACCTGTGGCTATCCTGGTTACTGTGAAGATATGTAAGATGTAAGGGAGGAGGAGGGAGAACTTGTTAGGTTTCTTGATGATTTTTAGGGCTAACCTTGAGCCTGGGTCCAGAAAGTAGCCATGTCCCTATCCTCCATGGCTCTTTCTTGCAGCTCATCTGTCCATCTTCATTGGTGCCAATGCTTTGGATCTCTAACCAAACAGGACTCGCCTGTCCTGTTTGAAATCCCAGCAGTTGCTTTTGAATACTCTGTGAAAAGTAGCTATGTGCCATGGCCATTCTTGGTTGTCAACTTGACTACATCTGGAATGAATTAAAATCCAAAGGACTGGACACACCTTTGAGGATATTTTTCTTAATTAAATCATTTAAAGTGCAAAGACCCACTTCTAATCTGATCTTTGTGGTGAGGAGATATACCTTTAATTTGGCCCACACCTTCTCCTGGCAGCCTGTATAAAAGACATGGAAGAAGGCTTGCTCTCACTTGTCCTGACTCAGCTTGTACAAGGTTGACCATGGAAATGTCATGTTTTGATGTGGAGGCTATGAATAAATTGTGGTGAGGAGATAAATTCACAAGTATGAATCCACAAATATGGATGTTCTCTCAGACTTCTTGGGTCCTTTGAGGCTGCAGGCTTAGGTTTTTAGGAAGGTCAGAAGAGAATGGATTGAGAAGAGTGCTCCTTCCTGCCCTCTGCTGAATGTTTCCTACGATCTTGCCTGAGGCAAGGATGTTATATTTGCAGCCCAAAAAGGCAGAGATGTTTAGACATAAAACACTGTGGCTCAGTGTACTCCAGTTTGTAAATCAGGAACAGTATGATGAATGCAGGTGAAGATGCAAAGGGACCAGCTGGAACTAGAATTCTCATTATCTCAATGCTGCCAAATGCAGAGGGCCATGAGCTACTGGGATACCACTTCCTGCCCAGCCTCTGTTTCCAGTCTGTTTATGCCACTGCCCACAAGTTCTCTGCCGCTTGACCAGGAGAAGAAGAATGTTCAATTACTAGAAAGTATCCACAATTATTCTGGAACCATGCCTGGTCCCCAAGGTGGGCTTGAAGCAGAGATGTTCAGATGAGCTGTGGCCTGGTGCTATCAAAGACCTGCATTGTTCAATGCTGCTGCTGCTGCTGCAATGCAGACTTGGATGGACCTGCCTGGCTGCAGTTGCTCAGCAGAGGTCTTCCTTGCCCCCCACTCCCCCAAATTTGCCTTTGCTTGTGCATGAAACCTGCTTTAGGGAGTTGGGAAGGATTTAGGTTGTATGAAAGTCCTCTTTGGAAGTGGACTGGCTTCTGGTGAGTGGACAATGAACCAGGTAAAATTGGGGTGGGGGTGTGCACCTCTGCTGAGGCCAGCATGTTGTCTGGGATTTCATGTTCTATAGGAACAGCTAGTCATTGGCCCTGAACTAATTGGCACAACATAAGCACTTTATAAAAAAAACCAAACAAACCAATGTTGATATTAAACCTCTGGGCAACTAGTACATATCACCATGGCTTGCTTAAGGAAGTAATTAAGGGGGAAAATGGAAAATTCTCTACATTTTGTAAAATAATCAAAATCAGAATGCTTTCTACTTTTCCCACTGGTGGTACTTTTGTTTAATTTCACTGCAGGATTCCAGCCTCAGGGGCAATGTCCCAATCTAACTTCATCTTGGCCGGCCATGGTTCTTTGTAGGTTTTAGAGTGGGGAAATTTGTATAGGTAGAATGCCCCCACTCTCTGCCTGCCATCTTCTTCTTCTCTCCCCTTTCCTTCCCCCCTTTCTCCCTGCCTCCCCCATCTCTCCTCCCCTCTCTCCCCTTTCTTATTCATTTAATTCATTTTTCAAGGGTTCTTGCCCCACACTCTGGATGTCTTCTAGTGTCTTCTTCGTAGCACTATAAGGTTGAATACGAGAACAGCTGATGTGTTTTCCACAGTCACATTCTTGTACTTATTAGTACCCAGTGCAGAATGATTCCTTTGTAGAGCAGATCCTGGATGAATCAATTCAGGAATTGGAAGGACAGTGATATGCTATATGGATGCATTTAACTATCCAGCTGTTTCTGGGGTTAGCATACTGTGTGTGTGTGTGTGTGTGTGTGTGTGTGTGGCCAAGGGAGTGTTTAAAGCCCTGCAGTCCACTTGGGTTCTGACTTAGCAACTTGGCACTGTTGTTGTGGATAGTGCAAAAGGAGGCAGTGTGACTGTAGTTTGACTGGCCACACTAGAATCATAAATGTGTCAGAAGTCACCTCTGCAAAAGAGGTTTTTTGAGTCTGTTAGTAGCATAGACACCAGCCTTCACCCAATTCTGCTTCCTTTTTCATCTGAGTACAGGAAGCCAGGTTCCTCTGCCTCCTCTATACTCAGTGGACGCGTTGACCGCTCCTGGCCAATGAACTGTGTCTAGAAGTGATGTCTTCTCCAGACCTGACTCACTGAACTTCCTGCCCAGTATTCCATGCTCTTTTCCCTCCTCTACAGGCCTGGAGAACACCAGGGCCCTGGACAGTGGTAGAAACACATGCCGGTGTAAGCCTGGATCCCTGAGCAACACTGTGCAGTGAGGCTTCCCCACCTCTGCCCCACAAGGACTCCTACTGGACTGAGCAGGGGCATGAGATAAATGTCCATGTCTCTAAGGCTATGGGTACAAATCTGGATAAAGAAAAGAAACCGAAAGAGAAGAAAAAGGGCAGATCTGAGGTTTGTTGGGTTGAACTGTCCCTTGTAAAACAAAGCTGAAAACTAAGGGAACTCTTCAGAGCCAGAGGAAGAGGAGGAGAAAGTTGGTAGCAGGAAACCCTATCTGTCTATAGGACCCATTGCAAGGCCTTCTGGGTACATGCAACTCAACCAGCTCCAAAGAAGGGATCACAAAAGGGCAGCTTTCACCAGCCACATAGTGAGCCTTCCCTCTTGGTGGGGTTCCGCTGTTGTGATTCAAGCTGCCTTAGGTTTAAAATACTTAAAAAATTCAATCTTGGGCCTGTTTTGAGCACATGGACATTTTTTCATATCTTCTATCTATCTATCTATCTATCTATCTATCTATCTATCTATCTATCTATCTATCATTTCTCCTTATAGTCCTGACTGTCCTGGAACTCACTCTGTAGACCAGGCTAACTTCGAATTCAGAGATCTGCCTGCTTCTACTTCCAGAGTTCTTGGATTAAAGGTGTATACCACCAAATAATTTTTTCTATTATAACATTATTCTCTTCCAGGAGTGCCCAACTTTTTGACATTGTGACATGACATCATCTACAAAACCATGCTTATACATTGTGCAATCAGGTTACAAAAAACAGAACACACACACACACACACACACACACACACACACACACACACACACACCTCATGCTGTTTAAAGTAAGTTGGTGATTTTGTGTTGGGCTGTAGTCATAACTGTCCTGGGTTGCATGTGGCCTACAGGCCTCAGCTTGCACACTGTGCCTTAGTAAGACTGTATAAGAGTTTATCAAAGCAATTACATTGGTGGTTCAGAGGGCATGAGCAGGTCCTACATAGATGCACACCAAGAGAGTCAACTATAAATTTGACGGTTGGATGCAGCTTCTCCATCCTAGAGCTTAAAGGTTCAGGTGGCTTCCAGACATCTTAGGGGAAGGAACGTTACATGAACATGGTATAGTCGAGAGGATTCTGGGCCCTGCCCTTGGGAAGTGCTCTCAGAAATGGCCAGCACAGCCAGGTTCATGGTGGCAAAGGTGTGGGGAGTTGTCAGAACAGCACCCTTCTTCCATCCCTCAGGCATCCTCTAGTAGAAATATGAGCTTATTCCTCCACTCATCCTTAGCTCTATTTGCTCTCTTTTTGATCTCTTAACATCTGTGTAAAGGTCTGATGTACTTCCCACCCAAAGACACCTCAGTATACTGAAATACTCAAGAGGAGGGCTGTATCATGCCAGAAGCCAGCCCAGGTTCAGCATGGAGGGCCAGTCACAAGGGAGCAGTAAGACTGGCTGTCATTGTGCAGATGAATTTGAGACATTTAGGTCATCCTGACTGATGCCTGAGATGTTAGTTTCACCTGGACCTATGACTATAGGGAATTTTAACCCAGAACAGAATCAGAAGAGCTTTAACAGAAGCATTGGTGCATCAGTTTGGGTTTGGCGGAGACTGTGACAGAATGGTGGAGTAATTATAGGGCTGTGCCGTTGCTGTGGAATGGAGAGGAAGGCTCTGGAAAGCTGCTGCCTCTATGTATCTGGCAGTGGGTGTAAAGTTTTTATGCATCAGAAAGGCTGACAGTTGGGGTGGGGGGGGGAGCTGGATGTGAAGCAGGTGAGGGAAGGCCATGAGGAGGGTGTAGGCCCACATCTGCCTCTGCCCCTCCCCACCTTGACCACACAGGCACACTCCCTCACAGACCTGCTCATGTGTGTGCGGGGCATGAAACTGAACCAGGTTGTGGAGACATTGGGATTTAAAGCAGGAGCTTGACTAGAAAACCAGCCCTAGTGTGTGCAGGCTGGAGTGGATCTCTGGTCTTCTGAGCGCAGTGGCTACTGCTTCCCTTCTGTGTCCCCAAACTTCCAATGTCTTTTCATATTTAACTATAATCTAGAAACATGCAGAAGGGAATTATGGGAACCACCATGATAGTGTAGTCAAAGCCATGGGTCCTGCCTGTCAAGTGCATCATCACTGTAGCTGTGTGTTTGTTTGTTTGTATGTGTGTATACACATGTGCATGGGACTATGTGTGTGTACACATGTGCATGGGTGCATGTGTGTTTGCATGTGCACGTGTATGTGCATGTGTGTATGGGTGCATGTGCATGCACACAGTTTATCACAAGAGTCTTTGCTATAAGCCTTTTCTGCACTATGAAACCCAATGAAATTTAGACTAAAGGTAAACAAATAAAGCACTGAAGCCTTTTATTCCAATAGTTTGTCATCGATGAATTCTATTGTTTCATGATTTTCTTAGAGAAAATATGATGAGAAAAACAGTGGTAGAAATAGGCTTTTCCTAATCTCATGTGGAGTTCAGAAGTGTGGGGGATGTGGAAGATGTGAGCTTCCAAACACTCAAGTGGAGTCTCTCCCACTAAGTGTCAGTGGTGATTGTAGGAGGGATGGCCATATCTGAGCCCCTAGTAGTAAGCTGCAAGCTACTAGGGCCACTCTGTGGAACAACCAAGGGCCAAAGAACCTGGGAGGACCTTTTGTTCTGCTAATCTCCAAACCCAGTCCCCATGTCTCCCCACATGGTGCTGAAACTGGAGCTGCTGAGCCAGGAACAGCGGCAGGGAGAGCAGCTGTCTTCTTTCCTGTGTTCTGCTGCTTAGCTTGCCAACTCATTCAGGCATATTTAAAACGAGAATTAATCCACCACTTCTAGCTGCCCTCAATGCTAGAATGGATGCAACTTTTCTGTTCATTATTAGGAGCAGAATGTTTTGGGTTTTGGTTTGTGCTTGCGTGACTGTGTGTGTGTGTGTGTGTGTGTGTGTGTGTGTGTGTGTTACAGAGAAAGTGCCTCTGGCACAGCTGACTGGTAGCAATGCTTGCAAGACTTTAAAAGCCAATGGCTGTGGAGTCCCCACTCACAAGCTTTAGTAGAGTATGCAGTGGACCCTGGATATGGACAGGGTTGTGGAAACATGGAGCAGAGATGTTCAGATGTTGAAAATGCTGTGCTGCAGGGAACTTTGATTTTGAATTAGGTTTTTAATTTTAATCTTACTTTTAAAACCAAGCTTGCTATATTTGAGGCTATCAAATATCAGTAAACTTTTCAAACAGCATATATAGTTAAGGTTTCATCATTTATAACATATTAATGGATCTTAATTATTTTGGTTGTGAGCCTAGCCTTTAATGGCAGAGCCATCTCTCCAGCCCTAAATGGATATTAATTTTAATTAAAATGTCAGCTGGACAAGACAAATTTGTTCAAGAGGCCTCCTACACCTCCTGGAGACTTGAACATTGCCAAGAAAGTGTGTCTTAGTGTTCTCAACATACAAAGATCACACACACAGACACACACACACACACACACACACACACATAGATGTTAAGTATTTACACATGTCAAGAAAACATGTGGTATATATAACTATGTTGAATCAATTTGCCAATTAAAATACATAAACAAATTTAAAACATAAACACATAGTTCCCTAACAAAAGGCCCTGCAGTGATGGCTGCTGTGCTGGGCCATTAACAGTATATGGCCCCTGTGATGAGGGCCTGACAGAGGTTGGGCAGCCTGCCAGATCCCAGTTAGAAGCCCCTCTGTGCTTGACAGAGGCACCCTGCAGCAGCCAGAAGGCCCTTTATGAAGGCGCCACTTCATCTGTGACACTTTCATGGCTGGCGTGGGAACTTCTGCATGAAACACATCTGTCTTCTGATTTCCCTTACCAAGCTGTGAAAATGTTGATTTCGAGAAAAGGGAAAAGGAAAGTCAGTGTTTCCCCTTGTTGTTAGTATATTTTAACTGTACAAATAATGGGTTTCATTATGCCACATTAATATAGGTCTTTCGTGAACTCTCTTTGAGAGCTTGGTCATTGGTGATGTTTCTGCAACTGCTGCCTTGTTCCCAAAATACTTCTGTCTTTGAATTTGTTTTCCTCTGAGACTCCTGCTTTATTTGTCTGCTTCCTGGGCAGATGCTAGCTACCTTGTATGCAGCCTGGCAATTCCCCACCCAATTCCCTGTCAACTTTTTGGGTCTAATTCTCAATAGTGAAGCTGGATTTCACTGTTAAGTTTAGAAGAAAAGCCTATGGTGCATGATATGCAAGAAGGGGTGGAGTTAGTCAGGTGACTGAAAGCCACCACAGTGAGTCCCCAAGTTCGTTTGTGGGCTTACCACCTTCTGCACAGGCTTCTGTCCTGCACTTTTCACATTCCATGGCTATGGACTCCTGCCTGTTACACAGATACATTTTATATGCACCACATGTGTTTATTGAGCTCACATACCAAAGGAAGGTACCAGTTACTTGTAGACACTGAACTGGGCTCTTAGAAAAAAAAGACAAGTAAGGTATTGACTCTGCTCTTGTGGAGTTTCTAGACTTGTTTGAAGACAAAAGTCTATGGCCACTTGAAATGTAGAGGGTAGAGGCAGCCAGCAATAGGGTAGGAGGAAACCACAGGGCAGAAGGAAAGCATTTGATCCTGTTGGGGAGAACAGAGTGGCAACGGGAAGCCAGAAGCTGGGGACAGTGCCTATCCTCCACATAAACTACACAGGACCCTCCATCCCTCTCACTGGCTAAGGACAGTGGAAGGGATTACACACAGAGGTTCAAGTGTGGTGGGTATGTGCTTGTTTGGCAAATGAGAAAAAATTATTTGGCATATGCTCACAGAACTCCTGGCTGAAACCATTAGTACGATAGTAGGACAACTGCTATAATAAGCAGCCTAGTGAGTGTTGTGCAGAGCAGGCACTCTGGGGTGGTTCCCAGGTGGGAAAGGACATACACGGACTCATGGGACTATATGGCTGGCATACAGGGACTTTCTGCTGAGTTGAAGCTTTCTGCTAAACCTATTGATGATCTACATAGTAAAATCTACTTTAAAAAAATTATATACAAAGAAAAAGAAACGTAGAGAAAAAGAACAGGCTGACAATTGGCATTGGTGCAAACACCCACGGAGATAGTGTGTCCCTGTTCTTATACCTGGGGTGGGCCTACTTTGCCACACAACCCTGGCGTACCAAAGGTTTCTGTACATTTCTGGCTATACAGATGCTGGAGTGAACAGAAAGCATGTAGAAGAAGTGAAGGTGGCTGCATGGCATGGGTATCTCTGTTCACCATTGTGTGCTGGGTCTGAGCAGCTGACTGTAGTATTGCTGGACTAGAGGTGCAAGTCTGGTGTTGTCTGTAGCTCACTTCCCCAGACTAAGCAATCAAATTAACTCATGCAGTCCACCAGTTTCTGAGGGCTTCGCTGTGCACAGCTCAGGACCTATCAGATGGCCCCACCCCAGGAGCCAGGGCAAGATCATCCCCATATCTGCTAGCCTTCTCTTTGCTTAATGCAGATATTTCTTTCCTTTGAGTAGGAAAATGCCCAGATCATCAGAGAAGTGGAAGTAGACAAAGTCTCTGCACTCTCCAGGGGCCAGGTGGCTGCCATCAAGCAGCTGTGGCTGGATCCAGGAATCCAGGAGTGTTACGACAGGAGGCGGGAGTACCAGCTGTCAGACTCTGCCAAATAGTGAGTACTCTGCCTGCCACAGCTGCCAGAACTGTGGTCAGGCCAATTCTATAAGACTGCCAGAATGGTGAAAACAGGCAGTGTCACCCTGTCGTCCCTACCTCCCCACCCCCCACCCCCAACTTCCTGGCATTGCTCAGCCTCTTCTTAGTTCTCTGTGGGTTCCCTGATGTCCCCTGGAGTCAGCACCCACCTTTTCTCACCTAATTAAACTGGATATTCCTTTAGAGGAATTGATGTAAATTTTGGTGAAGTTATGATTTAAGCAAAGAATATGCCTGCCTGTAGTTTTCATTTTCTTCCTCTCCATATCCTTCTGGCAGGCAAGCTTTACTTAAATCAGCTGCTGATCTTGTGCTGCCCTCTAGTGCTGGACATAGGCATTTGCAAGACCACCACACTGGACTCTTAAAGCCAGACTCTCTCAGAAAGTCTACCTCTTCTTAGGTACTTTGGATCCATAAAGCTCTAGCTTTAAACCATCAACACATGAGAATTTCTATTGCACACCACTTCAGAGAGATCACAGCATTTCCCTTTAAGAGTCTCCCAGGACTGTGTGTCACCCAACAGGTGACTGAGCACACAGTTTTCTTCTTGGGGTTGCTGCTAGTTTGTGCTTCTGAAGCTCAGTATTTTCTCCTTCCTCCATATCACTGTTCCTCCTCCCAGGGCCATAGCATCCCTCCCCCAAACCACTCAATTCCTCTTAAGTGTTGGCCTCCTTCTGAGCAAGCCTGAATGGGACAAAGCAGCTGTCAGGGAAGGCATCCTTACTCCCTGTGGCCATTAATGATTTTTCCCTAGACATTTGTCCCAGGAAGTGTTCAATTTGATCCAGGTTGGCAGAATTGATCCAACCACCATCAGCATAAAAGCATTTCAAGAAAAGCAAAGAAACCAGTAAGATGTTAGATTGGCAACAGAGTGGGGAGGAATAAAGCCCTTTAAGGAAGCAGGCAGGTTGTACAGGGAGTCGGGCTGCTCAAGGTCAAAACTAGTGAGCCCTGTGTTCCCTCCCAGAAGCAGCCCACTGTTACTGGCTGTGACGGGTCTGTATATTTACATCTATGGAGAAAACTCACCAGAAGCTGCTCTTGTGAGAACAGTGGCTACATTATGTAATATTTTTGGATGAAGGCAAGTGGGCAGGTCCTTTGGGTGAGGGTCCAGTTTCATTTCTTACCTCTGTGGCCTCTAGGCTTCTGCTTCCCTCACAGTCACATAGATAATGCTGCTAACAACTGGGATGGAGCAAACTACATTCTCAGAAGGCTCACAAATGTGCTTCTGAGCCCTGGTCCCTTCAGACCTTATCAGGAGAATAGAGAGACCTGGCATAGTCACCTCTAAATGTTACTGCTGTCCTCCACGTCTTGTGGGGTTCCTGTGGTCAGGGAGGACTTTCTCTGAGCAAGGAAGGGTATTTTCCATTTCCAAAATGGAGCCTCAGCATCTTGACTCTTTAATGTCACAGTTACCTGACTGATATCGACCGAATCGCCATGCCCTCTTTCGTGCCAACACAACAGGACGTGCTTCGTGTTCGAGTGCCCACCACTGGCATCATAGAGTACCCATTCGACTTGGAAAACATCATCTTCCGGTAAGTCTGTCTCCCAGAGTCCTTCAAGGATCTGTCTGTTCAGGGAGCTAGTCTCGGGGCAGAATCTTAGGTGTGCAATTCCTAAGCAGCCCTTAGGTTGGGATAACCTTCTGGGGTCTCCAGCTCCAAAACAGAGGGACTTCTGGGCTCTTTCTACTGGGGAGAAGCCTTATGTGTAGATACACAGATGTGTACTCCTGTGACTACACAGTCTAACACAGCATGTTCACTAATGCTGAATATAATTTCTCTCACTTGTTACTTTGTCTGACATAAGACCTTTATAGATCTTTACTGAATTTTGTACAGGAAAAATAAATTATAGTAGAGGGCATTTTAAAAACATTGAAACATCTAAAGCACTTTAGAAATTATTTTGTGTATGTGTGTGCCTCAATGTATATGCATGTGCACCAGTGTGTACAAGAGCCCTCTGAGACAATGAATGCATCTGACCCCTATGACTGGCGTCACAGGTGGTAGTGAGCCACCATGTGGGTGCTGGCGACTGAACTCAGGCCCTTTGCCATGGTGTTGGAAAAAATATTTGCTCTAATACTTAAAAATAATGTTTTACTCTAAACTTACTAGTTTCCCCTAAAATACCCAGAGACCTGGTAATAGTGAGCTTGCATTTTGTGTGGCAGCAGTGAGCTTGCATTTTGTGTGGCAGCAGTGGGCCTTAGTGACATGATAGCTATTCCTTTACATAAGGTTCCACTGGACTCATAAAAGTACTTAGGGCTTTATGTCAGCAGTCCCTGGTCTGAGTCCCTGAAATATCTCCCAGACACAGGTAAAGCTTTTGGATTTTCATACTGAGCAGAAGACACATGCAGATGGGAAGAATGGGTCATATCCAGCTAATATAGAAAGGATCTGTGGATAAGTGAGATGAACCATGAAGTCAGGACTAGGATGGAGGGGGATCTAGAGGGGAGGCTCATTGGTTAAGAGAGTTCATTGGCAGCACTCACATTGAGTGGCTCATAACTGCCTTTAACTCCAGCTCCAGGAAGTCCAATAACCTCCTTTAGCCTCCAGGGCAGCTGCACTCATACGCACATCACACACACACACACACACACACACACACACACACACACACACACACACACACACACACACACACACACACACACACACACACAGTCTCTGTCTCAAAGTTGTAAAAAACAAAAAATAAATTGACATTTAAATATAGGAACTGAGAAAGTAGAGGTACCACGAAAATAGCTTGTTTTTGTCCCTTTTGTGTCCTGGGTCTCTGTGTGGGTGGTTAGAGTTGTGCCCAAGTGGATGTTGGCACTTTGTGCCAGGACTGCTGCAGCAGGTTCTTACCCAGTATCACCAGGTAGGCTCCATCTGCCTTCTTTGCTTGGAAACCATCAATGTTCTTCTCTGCCTACGGCAGCACTGTTCTAATACATTAACATTGAGGGCCCCTTCCCTCTAAACTGATGACCCCAGAGGGCACTAACTTCCTGGTGTAACGGCTTGTGTCCTTTCCCTGGAGTTGTGCATTCCAACCATTGACTGCCCACCTGTGTTGAGCAGAATGGTGGATGTTGGTGGCCAGCGATCTGAACGACGGAAATGGATTCACTGCTTTGAGAGCGTCACCTCCATCATTTTCTTGGTTGCTCTGAGTGAATATGACCAGGTTCTGGCTGAATGTGACAATGAGGTATGTTTGGGGTGGGGAACTTTGAAGTATGCTGCTGGGCAGTGGTAACTGTGGAAGACAGTCTTATTTCTTCAATTTTCAAAAAGCCAGCTATGTGAGGAAATAGACCCTCTTTCTCCAGCCAGCACTCAGGTTACTGTTGTTACCAATGC